>NC_091286.1:308222022-308826665 GCF_032444005.1 Ranitomeya imitator
TTTTACTTTTCACACCTCGGTGAACTTGCCTTTTTTCTTCATTTCTATACTTGGGACTTGCCAAAATAAATGGCTGGGCAATAAGCTACGTGGCTGGAATGTAGTATGTGAATATGCATGTTGTAAAAACTAGGTGTGTGCATAGGTACTATACTTACTCTCTGCTTTCAAGGACCGGTCGCAAGAACTGCAGTATACGGTTATACTTGTACACCGAGGTCCTTGAAGCGGCAGCACCACTACGAGTCTGTCCCTCCTTTTTCAGGCCCCTCCGGAAGCGGTCCTTCATGGAGCGCCATCTGGTCTTCAATTGTTTAACTGTGTATAAAGATAAAAAATAAAAAAGGTTTTAGCTAATATATTGAAAACGATTACGCAACCGTGTGCAATCCCAACAGAAGACATCACAGACGGTTGTGTAATCCTGGCATGATGGGTCACAGCAGCATTTTGGAAATACTTACGGAAACTAGCTTTAGCCTTGGAGGAAGCGCTGTCGAAGCCATCCCACAGCGATTGTGCCACCTCCAACCACAGATGCCGCAATATGCCCTGGTCCGCGTGCTGGGGGTCACGGCTGTCCCACAACGGGCCCCGTGCTTCTATTGATGCCACCATAAGGTCGATATTAAGTGGCTCATCCAGGGCCCATTGTGAAACCTAAAAAAAAATAGAAAATATTAATGTTTGAAAGATAAAAAAAATTGTCCCTACCTCCTCCACCGCCACCTACTACACACAACACCACAACCTCCCACCACCCCCCATACCCGCAAAAAATAAAAAAAAATAAAAAAATTATAGGTTTGAAAGAAATACTTACGCTCCGTCCTGCAACCACAGCTTGGCCCCGTGGTCCCTGCTGCTGCTCCCTCTCTTCCTCCTGGTTCTCCTCCTCACTTGAAGAAGCCTGCAAAATAGTTTACCAAAAAGTTGAGTGACCCATCTACAAATGACAGCGAATATAGTAAGCAATAGTAGATCATGTACTCACCGGACTCCTCAGCGGTGGGGTATTGCTGGAATCAGTGCCGCTGGCCATGACTAATAATGCAAATCTGAAATAAAGAACAAAATAACATTGATCCTATGCTCCTATGCACAATCCAGCAATATATAAAAAAAAAAAAATATATTCATTTAAACCACCAAGAACATTGCACTCCAACTGAACTAACGCTGAGCAAACAACACTGCCACATTGATTAGATTAAAGAAACAATGGCAGAGACAACCCAATGGCAGAGTACAAAAGCCTAAAGATAAGAAAACTAATCTACAACAGACCCTATGTAGTAATCCCAAAAAAGGTTTTTTTTTTGTTTTTTTTAAAAGTACAGAATGAACGGAGCAACACAAAAAACACAATATTTTTTTTTAAAGTAACAACACACAAAAAGTAAGGGCATAAACATTAATAACACACCGTACTTTACAATAAAACCGACAGGGACGGAGACAATAAAAGGCCATACAACGCCATACATCACAACCATAAACATACAACGATGTCTTTACACAACCACAGTGCAGAACATAATACACATCTTGCAATAAAAAATTAATAAATGTAATAAAAGGGCGCAGAATCATTCTATACTACCATACTTTAATATAAAACCGACAGGGCCGGAGACTATTAAACGCCATCATATAACGCAAGAATAAAACATCACAACTGAATTCAAAAAACACCACCAAACCAAAAAATGGAAACGAAAAATCTATCCTAGAAAGAACAATAATCTAGGCCGCAGGCAATGAAACGCCATCCTATACAACGCCATACATCACAACCAGACTAAAAATACCACAATATCTTTAAACACAGTGCAGAATATAAAAACCCAACTTGCAAAAATAATTTTAAAAAACATGTAGAAAATGCAGAGAATCATTCTATACTTATATCTCTGGACAGCGGATGAGAAGACTGTAGTAGGAGTAGATGTACTCTGTAGTGTAGCCTGCAGCAGAAGTGACAAACAATTCAACATTTTCTTTATATATGGGGGATGTTTTTCTCACTGTTTGCACTGTCTAGACACTGTCTAGACACTTTTTTGTTTCTTTTTATCTAACGACGCATGCGTCGCACAACGCACGCAAAACGCACACCCGCGACGCAAGTGCGTCGTCAATACGTTTCAATGGGAAATTGTAACGCATTGACGACGCACGAGCAACGCAAGTGCGACGCGCGCGTTTTTTTGACGCTACAAAAATGCTACATGTAGCGTCTCCGACGCCACCCAGGTGCGGTGAAACGGCGCATGCGTCGTGCGTTTTACCGAAAACGCACGACAACGCAACGCATGCGTCCCCAATGATAGAGATAGGGGCGCATGACGCATGCGTTGCCGTGCGTCGACGACGCAGCGTCGCATGACGCTAATGTGAACGTAGCCTAACATGACCCAAATAATGACATTAACAAAGAACACAGAAAGATCTGTAATGAAGTCCATTGCGAGAGAACTAAAAGAACAGAAAGTTTAAGAAGACACCCAGACGGAAGATGCTTAGGGTTTTTGTAACGAGCATAGGAAGTTCAGGCAGAAACTTACTACAAAATTTCCTCCCTCATGGTAGGCCACCAGTAATGACAAGAAAGGAGTTGAGTGGTATTCTTCTGCCTGACATGACCAACCAACTTAGAAGATAGCTGCCACTGCAGAACTTGCTTTTAATCCGATTCCAGCACTAAAGTCTTACCAGGAGGAATCAGAGACAAGTTCAGTGGGGCCACAGTCACCATCTTAAAGGGTTCAATAATGTGCATGGGATCTTCATCTTGGTCAAGAGGTAGAAAGGTCATACAAAGGGCATCTGCTTTGACATTCGTCAGCTGACTGAAAATGTAGAACAAAATCAAGGCGGGTGAAGAACAGCGACCACCTAGTTTGGCACAGATTCAGCCTTTGTGCCTACTGTAGATAGGCCAATTTCTTGTGATCTGTGTATATGACAATCGGATAGACTGATCCTTTGAGTAAGTAATGCCATTCTTCTAGGGCCATTTTGATTGCAGGTCTTGGTCGCCAATAGCAGTTACATTCAGGAGCTGAAAAATTTTTTTAAAAGAACTTACAGGTTACCATAAGACTAGAGGAATACATCTTCTGAGAACTGCCCCTGCTCAGGAGGCTGAAGCATCCACTTCCAGGAAGAAATGTTTGCTTAGCTCTGGTCAGTGAATCACAGCAGCAAAGAGAAGGCCTGTTTTAGAAAGAGAAATTACTCTTCAGCCTCTGAAGACCAGATGGTAGGATTAGAACTCTTGCTAATAATTAAAACCTACAAGAGAAAAAAGTAAATGAAAACCCTGATATAACTAAGTAAAAAAGCAAAAATGCATTTAAATAACAGAGTTTTTAGTAATACTGTTTTTTGATCAAAAAATAGAAGCCATCCCACCTCGTCACGGTAACTCTGATCGGGACAGTCCTAAACTATCTAATATTAAAACCTTACCATGAGTCAATGTTGACCTCAGTGTGAATAAGGGCAGATGAAAGGACTGAGCCCAAAAAGTGAAACACTAGACTAGGGAAGCCTTATATAGTTTCTAGCTCAGAAACAGGGAGGCCACACCCCGGATTGCACAGAATGCAACAATACACAGAAAAAAAAACACAAAATTGAGCTTAACTTAAGTTGGTATACATGCAGAGGTAAAACGCATGTTCAAAATGGCCACGAAACATTAAAACCTACAAGAGAAAAAAGTAAATGAAAACCCTGATATAACTAAGTAAAAAAGCAAAAATGCATTTAAATAACAGAGTTTTTAGTAATACTGTTTTTTGATCAAAAAATAGCACAAAAGCCATCCCACCTCGTCACGGTAACTCTGATCGGGACAGTCCTAAACTATCTGATATTAAAACCTTACCATGAGTCAATGTTGACCTCAGTGTGAA
Organism: Ranitomeya imitator; assembly: GCF_032444005.1. Classification (NCBI taxonomy): domain Eukaryota; kingdom Metazoa; phylum Chordata; class Amphibia; order Anura; family Dendrobatidae; genus Ranitomeya; species Ranitomeya imitator. The sequence continues at coordinate 308,225,946 of NC_091286.1, forward strand.
TAAGGGCAGATGAAAGGACTGAGCCCAAAAAGTGAAACACTAGACTAGGGAAGCCTTATATAGTTTCTAGCTCAGAAACAGGGAGGCCACACCCCGGATTGCACAGAATGCAACAATACACAGAAAAAAAAACACAAAATTGAGCTTAACTTAAGTTGGTATACATGCAGAGGTAAAACGCATGTTCAAAATGGCCACGAAACATTAAAACCTACAAGAGAAAAAAGTAAATGAAAACCCTGATATAACTAAGTAAAAAAGCAAAAATGCATTTAAATAACAGAGTTTTTAGTAATACTGTTTTTTGATCAAAAAATAGCACAAAAGCCATCCCACCTCGTCACGGTAACTCTGATCGGGACAGTCCTAAACTATCTAATATTAAAACCTTACCATGAGTCAATGTTGACCTCAGTGTGAATAAGGGCAGATGAAAGGACTGAGCCCAAAAAGTGAAACACTAGACTAGGGAAGCCTTATATAGTTTCTAGCTCAGAAACAGGGAGGCCACACCCCGGATTGCACAGAATGCAACAATACACAGAAAAAAAAACACAAAATTGAGCTTAACTTAAGTTGGTATACATGCAGAGGTAAAACGCATGTTCAAAATGGCCACGAAACATTAAAACCTACAAGAGAAAAAAGTAAATGAAAACCCTGATATAACTAAGTAAAAAAGCAAAAATGCATTTAAATAACAGAGTTTTTAGTAATACTATTTTTTGATCAAAAAACAGTATTACTAAAAACTCTGTTATTTAAATGCATTTTTGCTTTTTTACTTAGTTATATCAGGGTTTTCATTTACTTTTTTCTCTTGTAGGTTTTAATGTTTCGTGGCCATTTTGAACATGCGTTTTACCTCTGCATGTATACCAACTTAAGTTAAGCTCAATTTTGTGGTTTTTTTTTTCTTGCTAATAATTGCAGAAAAGGGAGCCATCCAGGATGAAAAAAGGAGAATAAATTGGCAAATTGTAGGAACCGCTGAATAGCCTTAATGCCATCAGGACGTGGCCAATTGAGAATTGACAACACCTTCTCCAGAACAATCTTCACCCTGTATCCGATATTATATATCCTAGGAAAGGTAGAGAGGTCTTCTCAAAAATGCATTTCATATACTTAGCATACAGGTAATTCTCTCTGAGTCTTGGCAAGACTAGACAAACATTTCTAATATGAGAAGGCAGGTCAGGATAGAAAACCAGGATAGCACCCAGGTTCACCACAACGCAGATCTCTGAAGACATCTTTCACTAACTCTTAGAAGACAGCAGGGGCGTAATTGAGCCCAAATGGTATCACATGGTATTCATAGTGATCATCTCGGGTGTTGAAAGCGATCGTCTATTCGTCTCCTTTGAGTATACGGATCAGAGAATATGCTCATCTAAGATCTAGCTTGGTGAAAATCCTTGCACCTCTTAAGCAATCAAACAATTCTGGAATCAGGGGTGGTGGATATTTATTTTTCATTGTGATCTGGTTGAGACCTCTGTAATTGATACACATCAAAGAGAACCATCCTTCTTCTTGACAAAAAAGAAGCCCACTCCAGCCAGAGAAGAAGACTTCTAGATGAATCTCCTAGCTAGATTCTCCTTTACATGTTCAAACCTGGCTCAGCTTGCAATAAAGGATAGATTCGGCCTCGAGGAGGTAAAGATCCTGAGAGAAGGTCAATGTGACAATCGTATGTTCTATGTGGAGATAATGTCTCCTCTTCTTTCTTATTGAAGACATCTGCGTAAGGCCAGTAAGCAGACAGCAGACCTGGGAGATTAGATGGCTTCGCCTGCGGTTACACGGGACTTACAGGTACAAGACACTTTTCATGGCAAGACTGTCCCCATTGGAATAGCTCTCCGGATCTCTAGTCTTGAACGAGTTCATGTACACAAACCACAGAAGGCTCAGGAGAAGAGGGTGCAAAACCCATGAAGCACATAGAAGGCAATTTTCTCCATGTGTTTCATTCCTATATGGAGCTCCACTTCCTCGGTGACCACATAGAAGGCTTCAGATTGGACGATGGATAACACCAACAAAGGATTCTTGAGGCATCAAATGGGAATATGGTACCGATCTACTACTTTTTGCTGCATGAAGTTTAAAACTGCACCGGAATCTAGGTAAGCTGTTTCAACAAAGCGTGAACCTACACAAGATATTGATCAGATCAGAATCATTGTTGGTGAGGAAACACTTTCGCTCAAAGAGACTTCTCCTACTGATCCTAAGCTTTGGAGTTTCCCAACTCCTTGGGACACATATGGATCAGATGTTTTGTGCTACTGCAATAGTAGCATAGTCCCTTGGCATGATGGTTTTCCTGTTGTTGTTCAGTCAACTTTAGACGGTCAAGCTCTATGAGTTCAGAGCAGTAGCAAGCATAGACAGCCAAGTAAAAGACGGGGTCAGATGAAGGTTTTTTTTTTTCCGTGTCAACTCTTTAGAATGTGCCTAGAACCTGAGGTCGATATGGATGGTCAAGGAAATTAGATAATCTAATATGGCAGCAATATCTTGACCAGCCATAACATCTTTAATTGTTCCTAATAATCCCTCCTGAATGCCACCACCAGTGCTTCATTATTCCAGGCACGTTTGGAATTGCGGGACTGGACTGCATATTGGCCTACAGTCAGACTACTCTGATGAAGCCTGAAGAGGGAAGAGGCTGCAGAAGTGAAACAGCCCAGCTCATCAAAGACCTTGCAGAATACGTCCAGGAAAACATGCAAATCCAAGGTCACTGGATCTCTTCTCTCCAATAAGGAATTGAGCTATGCTAGGGTCTCTGCTCCTAAGTGAGTCATCAGGAACACAATTTTAACCCATTCTGAGAAGAATTGGTGGGTCAACAGTTCATAGTGCTGGGTACATTGGTTAATAAACCCATGGAACTGCTTGGGGTCCAAACATGGTGCTATAGACAAAAGGGAAACATGTCCTGATGCATGAATTGCAGGATGAGTAGCAATTGCTGTGGCTGCTGCAACTTGGACTTGAGTGGCTAACATCATTGTGTCCAAACGAGCATTCACTGTCTGCAGATGGGACAGGATTTTGTCTGACTGATCACGTTGCCAGGACACCTATTGTAATAACTCAGAGCGGAAAAGTCTTGGGATCAGCAGGGATCCATGGCATGAGCAAACTGTCAAGCTTGTAGATCGTGAACACACTGCATCATGGGCCATGGAGAGCCTGGAGGGGCGTAACTAAGTGAACACCTGAGTTTTCACTAGAGCCCCTGATGGTGGGGTTAGACTGGGGCCTAGGTGGACCCCAGTTGGTATTCCAGGACAAATTCTGTCACAAAAACTGATCCCACAGGTCAGGACAGTAGAAACGGGCTCGGTGTCCAAGGCAGGACCGAATATAAATGGTAGTGACATAGACACTTGCACAAATGGAATGGACTCTTTAGCCAGATCTGGCAGTGTGGGTTTCAGGTACAGAAACCTCAGTAGCGATTTCAGGATTCTGGTACCATGGGTGTGGTTTCTAATTCAGGTACCGTCGGAGCGGTTTTGGATTGAGGTACCTCCAAAGGGGCTTCAGATTTAGGTACTGCCAGAGCTGTTTCAGATTCAGGTACCGCCAGAGCGTTTTCGGATTTAGGTACCACTGGAGTGATTTTGGATTCAGGTACCACCGAAGCAGTTTTGGATTCAGGTACTGCACAGTCAGGAAGTGAACAGGAAAACAGAAATGGGACAGGTTCGGATTAAACTGGACTGGTACTTGGACTTCATCACCAGCTAGTTTGATGACTAACTAACAACAATTGTTTCTCATGCACATCCCAACAGGTGGAGGTGCCTTAAGCATTAAGTGTCTACCAGCTATTGGCTGGGGACACATTAGGAATGTGTGTACTGTCTCTTTAAGAGAAAATAAGTGTTTGTGTGCCCTATACAGTTTGCCAGAGAACCTATGTGGCACGCACAGACCCTCAGCACACGGAAGACACATCACGACTGCCTGGGAGCCAAGTAAGTCAAAGTCCCTGCAGGGTGGGAGAGGCAGAGGCATGCAGGGATACCGGTGTTGCACTAGGTATAGGTTCTCAGAATATGAACTGTTAGGTTAACGTTTACAATGAGTATTTTAGGTGCTAAGTTATGAATTTTCAAAGAAGAAACCTCTTCAATAAAAGTTCCTTTTTTGGAAAGTTTTTGGAGGAGCTTTCTTTTCCAGAAGCATTTACTAATGCAGTTTAAAGAGTTTTGGAGGAATTATACTATAAACCACCACACTAACTGTGGCTGGAATAAAAATATACTTACTTATAATATGGCTATTTTTGTGTTGTATGGAGACCCTTATGAGTAAAGGGTTACACCTGGTTACAGCAGTTTGCTGAAAGGTAAAAATGTATAGAGGAATGGTATATTATTTAGACCATGCAAATGGATTATCAGGGGTATTGGTTAAATGCACTTACTCCTTTTATAAGGCTGTATAGGCTGCACCTGAAGTGTTCCTATATGGGGTTAAGTGTTTCTCTTTCCACGGTGTGGTAAACCGAAACTGGAAGGCAAATTGTACAAAAAATCGGTATATTATTTAGACCGTACAAATGGATTGTCAAGAGTATTCATTGAATGCACTTACTCCCTTCATGGAACCATATAGGCTTCACCTGAAGTGTTCCTATGTGGGGTTTGATGTGTTTCTCTCCACGGTGTGGTAAACTGATGCTGGTAAATAAATAAAGCAAAGGATAGAGCAACAATGCAAGGGGTACCCTAAATCATTTGGTTACTAATTATCACAATGATTACAGCGGTATCGCTGAAATTCAACTAACACTCACCACATCCTGCTTAGAAGGACACCTGCGGTGGAGGAGGCAAGGTAATCCACTGGTTGCGGTGTCGATTGTGTCACTCAATTTGCTCAGCGGATTGTGGTGCGGTCAGTGCCAGAGACCGAGGTTCCTGGACGGTAACATCCCAGTGAGTGCGGGAAGGTACCAGCGCCTCGCGTGCCCCGGCCGGAAGCAAACGGAAGCAGGATGTTGTGAGTGTTAGTTGAATTTCAGCGATACCGCTGAAATCATTGTGATAAGTAAGTGCATTCAATGAATACTCTTGACAATCCATTTGTACGGTCTAAATAATATACCGATTTTTTGTACAATTTACCTTCCAGTTTCGGTTTACCACACCGTGGAAAGAGAAACACTTAACCCCATATAGGAACCCTTCAGGTGCAGCCTATACAGCCTTATAAAAGGAGTAAGTGCATTTAACCAATACCCCTGATAATCCATTTGCACGGTCTAAATAATATACCATTCCTCTATACATTTTTACCTTTCAGCAAACTGCTGTAACCAGGTGTAACCCTTTACTCATAGGGGTCTCCATACAACACAAAAACAGCCATATTATAAGTAAGTATATTTTTATTCCAGCCACAGTTAGTGCGGTGGTTTATAGTATATTTTTTAGTCGGTTAATTCTCTTAACAGAGTTTTGCACAGAACCTGTTTCAACCACCTGCGGCTTCCGTGGCCCCCCCCTTATCCTTCCAGGTAATTAGGCGCCAGTGTATATACATTGTATATTTTCTCAGTTTTGGAGGAATTGTTATTTTCTGCAGCCTTTCAATTGACAGTGTTCAGTGTTCAGTTTGAAGCTGATTAATTCAGGATCCACTTGAAATAAGTGACATACTTAATTGACTTATGCAATTCTAGCAAATGTGGTGAACTGCATTGATCATGGCACTGTTAACATTATTGGTGCCCTGAAGTGGCTGCTACTTCTAACGGCTGTGGCAAAACACATAGCCATGAGCTCCCTGCTCTGCCAGGTACTCTGGCAGGACACAGGTATGGCAGTGCAATGACATCACTGTATAGTGCCACCAGTGCCGTCCTACTATTATACCAGCTAGAGGAGGAGATAGAGATTGCATCAGACAAGGAACTATGTTGTGAGGATCTATGGAGTCACCATACTGTGTTTGGGTTTGTGGTGATCATCATACTGCATAATTGGATGTGTGTGTAATCATATGGGGTGATGTGGTGATTATTAGAGTTGTGCGACTTTTACTTTTTTAGGATCGAGTTGGGTTTTGCGAAACCCGACTTTCTCAAAAGTCGGGTTGGGGGAAATCAGCCGATTATTGTGAAAACTTGGGGGCTGACCGAAACCCGAAACCCAATGCAAGTCAAAGGGGAATCAAAGTCGGCAGTGAGTGGAGAACAGGAAAACACCTACAGTGTCCATTTTAATGCCAAAAACATCAATTCTTATTGCTTAAGCTTGTCAATCTTAATTTACTTTATAATAATAGTTAGGCATTGAAAACAGGGGCTCATTTGGCTAAAGTTGTGGGGGGGGGTAGGGCTGGCTCAAGATTTTCGTGGGCCCAGGAAACGCGGAATACGTCACGGTGGTGGAGCAGGGAGAGGTAAATATTTAAACTTTGCAAGTGCTGTGATCCTGAGCAAGCAGAGGGGGGCCACTAGTTGGCACTGGCACAGGGCCCCTCATAGTACGGCGGTGTGTTTTATGGCGGGCGGCGCCTCTCACTGCCAGAGACACTTTTGCGTACTATGAGGGGTCCTGTGCCAGTGCCAACGAGTATGCCCCCCACCTGATGAAGGAACCTGCACTTTCAACTGCACCTTCCTCTTTGTCCCCATGTAAGGTGGTATAGTATGCGGGAAGGGGAACCTGACTTTCAGCAGGGTCAGATTCTGGCTGTGCAAGGGGAATGTAGTGGTCTTGGTCAATGTACCAGCAGACTCATCTAGCAGTGGCTGGGCAATGGGCAGGATGAGGAGGAAACACAGGTATAGGCCAAAATAATAACTGAGGCTAAATGCAGTTCAAAATTGGTAACAGGACTAAACAGGCGGCATAGCTTTGTTCAGTGGAGGACAACTGTAATGAGTGGCACAGACACAGTTAGTAGGCCAAAAATAAAAAAGTAAGCTAAATGCAGGTCAAAATTGGTAAGAGGAGTACACAGGCGGCATAGCTTTGTTCAGCGGAGGAGGACAACTGTAATGAGAGGCTCACACAGTTACTAGGCCCTAGTAAGTAAGTAGGCTAAATGCAGTTCAAAATTGGTAACAGGACTAAACAGGCGGCATAGCATTGTTCAGTGGAGGACAACTGTAATGAGTGGCGCAGATACAGTTAGTAGGCCCAAAATAAAAAAGTAGGCTAAATGCAGTTCAAAATTGGTAAGAGTAGTACACAGGCGGCATAGCTTTGTTCAGCGGAGGAGGACAACTGTTATGAGAGGCTCACAGAGACTTAGTAGGCCTAAAATAAAAAAGTAGGCTAAATGCAGTTCAAAATTGGTAACAGAAGTACACAGGCAGCATAGCTTTGTTCAGCGGAGGAGGACAACTGTAATGAAAGGCTCACACAGTTACTAGGCCCAAGTAAGTAAGTAGGCTTAATGCAGTTCAAAATTGGTAACAGGAGTACACAGGTGGCATAGCTTTGTTCAGCGGAGGAGGACAACTGTAATGAGAGGCTTACACAGTTACTAGGCCCAAGTAAGTAAGTAGGCTAAATGCAGTTCAAAATTGGTAAGAAGAGTACACAGGCGGCATAGCTTTGTTCAGCGGAGGAGGACAACTGTAATGAGAGGCTCACACAGTTACTAGGCCCAAGTTAGTAAGTAGGCTAAATGCAGTTCAAAATTGATAAGAGTAGTACACAGGCGGCATAGCTTTGGTCAGCGGAGGAGGACAACTGTAATGAGAGGCTCACACAGTTACTAGGCCCAAGTTAGTAAGTAGGCTAAATGCAGTTCAAAATTGGTAACAGGAGTACACAGGTGGCATAGCTTTGTTTAGCGGAGGAGGACAACTGTAATGAGAGGCTTACACAGTTACTAGGCCCAAGTAAGTAAGTAGGCTAAATGCAGTTCAAAATTGGTAAGAAGAGTACACTGGCGGCATAGCTTTGTCCAGCGGAGGAGGACAACTGTAATGAGAGGCTCACACAGTTACTAGGCCCAAGTAAGTAAGTAGGCTAAATGCAGTTCAAAATTGGTAAGAGTAGTACACAGGCGGCATAGCTTTGTTCAGCGGAGGAGGACAACTGTTATGAGAGGCTCACAGAGACTTAGTAGGCCTAAAATAAAAAAGTAGGCTAAATGCAGTTCAAAATTGGTAACAGAAGTACACAGGCAGCATAGATTTGTTCAGCGGAGGAGGACAACTGTAATGAAAGGCTCACACATTTACTAGGCCCAAGTAAGTAAGTAGGCTTAATGCAGTTCAAAATTGGTAACAGGAGTACACAGGTGGCATAGCTTTGTTCAGCGGAGGAGGACAACTGTAATGAGAGGCTTACACAGTTACTAGGCCCAAGTAAGTAAGTAGGCTAAATGCAGTTCAAAATTGGTAAGAGTAGTACACAGGCGGCATAGCTTTGTTCAGCGGAGGAGGACAACTGTAATGAGAGGCCCACACAGTTACTAGGCCCAAGTTAGTAAGTAGGCTAAATGCAGTTCAAAATTGGTAGGAGGAGTAGACAGGCAGCATAGCTTTTTTCAGTGGAGGAAGACAACTGTTATGAGAGGCTCACACAGACTTAGTAGGCCTAAAATAAAAAAGTAGGCTAGATGCAGTTCAAAATTGGTAACAGGAGTACATATGCGGCATAGCTTTGTTCAACAGAAGAGGACAACTGTAATGGGAGGCTTACACAGTTACTAGGCCCAAGTAAGTAAGTAGGCTAAATGCAGTTCAAAATTAGTAAGAGGAGTACACAGGCGGCATAACTTTTTTCAGCGGAGGAGGACAACAGTTATGAGAGGCTCACACAGACTTAGTAGGCCTAAAATAAAAAAGAAGGCTAAATGCAGTTCAAAATTGGTAACAGGAGTACACAGGCGGCATAGCTTTGTTCAGCGGAGGAGGACAACTGTAATGAGAGGCTCACACAGTTACTAGGCTCAAGTAAGTAGGCTAAATGCAGTTCAAAATTGATAAGAGTAGTACACAGGCGGCATAGCTTTTTTCAGTGGAGGAGGACAACTGTTATGAGAGGCTCAGACAGACTCAGTAGGCCTAAAATAAAAAAAATAGGCTAAATGCAGTTCAAAATTGGTAACAGGAGTACACAGGCGGCATAGCTTTGTTCAACGGAGGAGGACAACTGTAATGAGAGGCTTACACAGTTACTAGGCCCAAGTAAGTAAGTAGGCTAAATGCAGTTCAAAATTGATAAGAGGAGTACACAGGCGGCATAACTTTTTTCAGCGGAGGAGGACAACAGTTATGAGAGGCTCACACAGACTTAGTAGGCCTAAAATAAAAAAGTAGGCTAAATGCAGTTCAAAATTGGTAACAGGAGTACAAAGGCGGCATAGCTTTGTTCAGCGGAGGAGGACAACTGTAATGAGAGGCTCACACAGTTACTAGGCCCAAGTAAGTAAGTAGGCTAAATGCAGTTCAAAATTGGTTAGAGGAGTACACAGGCGGCATAGCTTTTTTCAGCGGAGGAGGACAACTGTTATGAGAGGCTCACACAGACTTAGTAGGCCTAAAATAAAAAAGTAGGCTAAATGCAGTTCAAAATTGGTAAGAGGAGTACACAGGCGGCATTGCTTTGTTCAGTGGAGGACAACTGTATTAAGTGGCTGACACAGTTAGTAGGCCAAAATAATAAAGAGGGCTAAATGTCAACCAAAAAAATGTTCATAAATAAACTGATAGCATTGCTAGGTACAGGAGTGCGCTCCTCTGCTGAGTAGTAGACAGTGGTAGTTGGCGCAAAGTATTAACTGGTCTAAATGGAGGTCAGGGACCCTGTATATTTTTACTATCATCTATCAGTTCAACAAATTTGTATTGGCAGTGCCATTGAAAGAATTTAACAGCACAGACTACACAGTGGTGGAGCAGGGAGAGGTAAGTTTTGCAAGTGGTAGAGCACTGTTCGAGCTAGGGGGGAACACTCTCTAGTGGGCGGCGGTAATGGCACAGGGCCCATCATATTACGACGGTGTGTCTGACGTTGGTTGTGCACCACCACCATCAGAGACACTTCATTGTACAATGAGGGACCCTGTGCCAGTGCCGTCGCCCAAGAGTGGGCACACCCACCTGTCCAGGTAAACGGCACTCGCACTGGTGCTTTAACCAAGTGGTGACCACGGCCCTGTGGGGGGAGTCAGCCCATTTAGGGAGGTATAAAAATGGCCTATGGTGGACATTCAGCAGCTGCAAATGGAGGAATTGGAGCAGTCAGTAAGAGGAGGCCAAAAGCAAGACATTTTTAAGGCAATCTACGTGTCAGCAGGGGAAGGTGGGGCAAAATAATTTGAAATCCATGATTGGTTCATTTTAATGAAGGTTAGATCATCAACATTTCGGGTAACCAGACGAGTCCTTTTTTCGGTCAGTATTGAACCAGCAGCACTGAAGACTCTTTCTGATAGCACACTAGCAGCTGGGCAAGCGAGCTCCTGTAATGCATATTCTGCCAATTCAGGCCAGGTGTCTATTTTGGATGCCCAGTAATCAGAGGGGAATGACCTGTGAGGGAGAACATCGATAAGGGAGGAAGAATAGTTGGTAACTATACTGGACAAATGCTGTCTCCTGTCACTTTGAATTGATGCAGCAGTACCTGTCGTGTCTGTGGTCATTGTGAAATCACTCCACATCCTGGTCATAAAACCCCTCTGTCCAACGCCACTTCGGATTTGTGCACCTCTAACACCTCTGCCATGTTGCCCCCTACAGCTCGTGTGAGAACCATCACCACCACTGAGTGCTGGGAATGCCTGAACCAAACGGTCTACAAGAGTTGCTTGTTTGGTAGCCAATATTTGCTCAAGGTTCTCATGTGGCATGATATTTTGTAATTTTCCTTTGTATAATGGATCCAGGAGGCAGGCCAACCAGTAATCATCATCCGTCATCATTTTGATAATGCGGGGGTCCCTTTTTAGGATACGCAAGGCATACTCTGCCATGTGGGCCAATGTTCCTGGTGTCAATTCACTGCTTGTGCTGGGTTGAGGAGCACTTTCTTGCAGTTCAACATCACTTGTGGCCCGCAAAAACCCTGTACCTGACCTTGCAATGCCACCAGTTTCTATTGCTCCCTGAGAAGCATCCTCCTCCCATAAATATTCATCCCCATCCTCCTCCTCCTGCTCCTCTTCATCCACCACCTCACCCTGGAGACTTCCCAGATCAGACAATGGCTGACTGTCATCAAGGCTTCCCTCCTCCTCGGCTGCAGACGCCTGCTCCTTGATGTGCATCAAACTTTGCATCAGCAGACGCATTAGTGGGATGCTCATGCTTACGATGGCGTCGTCTGCACATACCAGCCATGTGCATTCCTCAAAACACTGAAGGACTTGACAGAGGTCTTGGAGCTTCGACCACTGCACACCAGACAACTCCATGTCTGCCATCCACCTGCCTGCCCATGTATGTGAATCCTCCCACAAATAAATGACGGCACGCCTCTGTTCGCACAGCCTCTGAAGCATGTGCAGGGTAAAGTTCCACCTTGTTGCAACGTCGATTATTAGGCGGTGCTGGGGAAGATTCAGCGATCGCTGATGGTTCTGCATACGGCTGGAGTGTACGGGCGACCGGCAGATGTGCGGGCAAAGTATTCGCACCTTCAGGAGCAGGGCTGGTAACTCCGGATAATTTTTCAGGAAGCACTGCACCACCAGGTTCAAGGTGTGAGCCAGGCAAGGAATGTGTTTCAGTTCTGAAAGGGCTATGGCAGCCAAAAAATTCCTTCCGTTATCACTGACAACCTTGCCTGCTTCAAGATTTACACTGCTCAGCCATGACTGAGTTTCTTGCTGCAAATACTTGGCCAGTACTTCCGCGGTGTGTCTGCTGTCGCCCAAACACTTCATTTGCAGCACAGCCTGCTGATGCTTACTACTAGCTGTTCCATAATGGGACACCTCGTGTACAACACTGGCAGCTGCGGATGGAGTGGTCATGCGACTGTGCTCTGTGGACGAGCTTTCACTTCTGGAGGAGGAGGGTGGGTGGCGAACGCCTACAGCAAACTGCTTCCTAGACCGTGGGCTAGGCAGAACTATCCCACTATGGCTGTCCCCTGTGGACCCAGCATCCACCACATTAACCCAGTGCGCTGTGATGGACACGTAACGTCCCTGGCCATGCCTACTGGTCCATGCATCTGTTGTGAGGTGCACCTTTCCTCTGACTGATTGCCTCAGTGCATGGACAATGCGGTTTTTGACATGCTGGTGGAGGGATGGGATGGCTTTTCTCGCAAAGAAGTGTCGACTGGGTAGGTCATAGCATGGTACTGCGTAGGCCATCAGGGCTTTGAAAGCTTTGCTTTCAACCAACCGGTAGGGCATCATCTCTAACGAGATTAGTCTAGCAATGTGGGTGTTCAAACCCTGTGTACACGGATGACAGGATAAGTACATTCTTTTCCTAACGAGAATCTCTTGTAGGGTGAGCTGGACTGGAGAGCTGCATATGGTGGAACTAGCGGAGGTGGTGGTGGACATGGCAGATTGAGAGAGGGTTGGTGATGGTATTCTTGATGTTGGCCTACCTACAGTGTTTCCTACCAAGAACCATGTGATTCCCTGACTGCTTTGGCCTTGCGATGATACCTCCACATTTGCTGCTGGTGGTGTCCTAACCGGTGGGCTTACTGTGAGGGAAGCAATGTAGCGTTGCTGACTACCTTCATTCTGAGCAGGTGCACCAACAGTACTGGATGTTTGGTAGTTAGTCCAGGCTTGCAAGTGCATGCTGGTTAAATGTCTACACATGCACGTTGTATTTAAATTTAGGAGATTCTTCCCTCTGCTAAAGGTCTTTGAGCACTTCTTACAGATAAATTTGCACTGATCATTCGGATCTTGGTTAAAAATTTCCCACACTGCACTCTTCCTACTATGGATTACCTTTTCAGGCATTGCACACTGTGCTACTTTCACCGGATGGCCACGCTGTCCTAAAACTGTTTTTGGTTTTGACAAACATTTTTGACCAGATACGGGCCTGCCAGATGAAAGCTGTTGCGATGTAGATGGCTGTTGCGGATCATCCTCCTCAGCTTCTGAGCTTCTGGATGTGGCACCCTCTTCCCCCAATGGCTGCCAATCTGGGTTAACAACTGGGTCATCTATCACCTCCTCTTCAATATCATGTGCACCTTCCTCTGTGTCACCGTGTAAGGTGCTATAGCGTTCGTGACGGGGCACCATAGTCTCATCAGGGTCAGATTCTGGCTCAGTACACTGCAAAGGCAATGTAGTGATCTGAGTCAATGGAACAGCATAATAATCTAGCTGTGGCTGTGCATCTGTGTACTCCATGTCCGATTCATCTTGTAATGGGCTTTTAACAATTTCCCTCTCTAACCCAGGCACGGTATGTGTAAAGAGCTCCATGGAGTAAACTGTAGTTTCGCCTGCCGCATCCTTCACTTTTGGTTTGGGTGAAGGACACAAGGAAGAGACTTGTTCCTCACCGGGAGCATCCACTGATGACTCACTGCTTTTAGATTTCGAACCTTCTGAAGAGGAGGCAAAAGAGCTAGAGTCAGCAAGGAAAGCCAAAACTTTTTCCTGCTGCTCCGGCTTTAAAAGCTGTTTTCCTACTCCCAGATAAGGTAGCATTCGAGGCCTTGTGTAGCCAGACGATGACGCTGGCTCAACACCTCGTGCCTTTGGTGCTATTTTGCTTTTCCCACTACCACCAGATGCTCCACCACCACCACCATCAGTACCAGCTGGCAACGACCGCCCACGGCCTCTTCCACCAGACTTCCTCATTTTTGGAAAAATCTAACCAAAATAAGAACCGTTATATGATACTGTAAAACAAGGTAGAAGGTGTATATAAACTTGTGGAGAATTTAAATCTCCTTTTTTAGGGGGCGGAGACTGCAACAAAACTCAGGCGTAGTGTATTACACTACACAATGCAAGTGGCAGAACGTGGCTGGAAGATGTATGACAAACTAAAAGATCTGTGACGTAGATCCACTTAGTGCCAATTTATATCTCCCTTTTTTGGGGGGGAGACTGCAGCAAAACTCAGGCCCAGTGTATTACACTACACAATGTAAGTGGCAGAACGTGGCTGGAAGATGTACGACAAACTAACAGAACTGACGTAGATCCACTTTGTGCCAATTTAAATCTCCCTTTTTTGGGGGGGAGACTGCAACAAAACTCAGGCCCAGTGTATTACACTACACAATGTAAGTGGCAGAACGTGGCTGGAAGATGTACAACAAACTAACAGAACTGTGACGTAGATCAACTTAGTGCCAATTTAAATCTCCCATTTTTGGGGGGAGACTGCAACAAAACTCAGGCCCAGCGCATTACACTACACAATGTAAGTGGCAGAACGTGGCTGGAAGATGTACGACAAACTAACAGAACTGTGACATAGATCCACTTAGTGCCTATTTAAATCTCCCTTTTTTGGGGGGGAGACTGTGTTAAGGGTCGAGTTCCTGCCTCTGCACAGGGGGAATCTCAAGCCATCTCCGCTGCGGTCTCCCATTCTTCTCCTGCAACAGTGGAGCCTGCTCAGCGGAGGCGTCGGTCCCAGCGTCATGCTCAGTCTGACACTGTGCGAAGGGTCACTGCTGTCCTTCCAGCTTCTGCCATTGTAGCCAGTACTGGTCAGCAGCGAGCAGACGTCTTTGGGACTAAGACCTACTTTTCACCGTCCGAGCATGCCCAGGGTAAGATCTCTCATTGGAGATCAAGGGTCACATGCTCAGGTACTGCAGTTATTCACATTGGGGCAGCACGGTGGCGCAGTGGTTAGCACTACAGCCTTGCAGCGCTGGGGTCCTGGGTTCTAATCCCACCCAGGACAACATCTGCAAAGAGTTTGTATGTTCTCTCCGTGTTTGCGTGGGTTTCCTCTGGGTACTCCGGTTTCCTCCCACATTCTAAAGACATACTGATAGGAATTCTAGATTGTGAGCCCAATTGGGGACAGTGATGATAATGTGTGCAAACTGTAAAGCGCTGCGGAATATGTTAGCGCTATATAAAAATAAAGATTATTATTATTATTGGTACTCTATGAAGGTCCTCAAGTTGCTCAAGTTCTGTGGCAGTTTCCCAGTGGTCCTTTTTTGGAAGGTCCTGTAGTTGCTGTAGCTATATAAGGTGCGCATGACCGCTCGGCCATGCGCTAGTATCTTTCTGAGTTATATGCTTTGCGCCAGTGTGGTCATGTGAGATTATATACAGGGACCCGGCTGAAATAAGCCCCTAGAATACCGGCACCTCCGGTGAGGAGATTGTGTGTTTGAGTGTATTCAGGGACCTGGCTGAAATAAGCCCCTAGAATGCTGGCACCTCCGGCGAGGAGTTTTGAGTGCATGCATGACCACTGACTGCTCTCTGTTGGGCAGTTAGCCTGTGCTCCTGTGAAATTTAACAGAGCGCAGTGCTTTCCTTTCACGGCTATTGTGTGAAGTAACAGAACTAGTCTATACCGCCAAATAGTGCTACCATTTACTAGCAGCAGGTTCTCCTGCACAGTGGACCCCGGGCTGCGAACGCATCAATAATAATAAACATCTATATTTACTCAGTGCGTTCCGCTAGCCCTAACAGACTGCAACAAAACTCAGGCCCAGTGTATTACACTACACAATGTAAGTGGCAGAACGTGGCTGGAAGATGTACAACAAACTAACAGAACTGATGTAGATCCACTTAGTGCCAATTTAAATCTCTCTTTTTTTGGGGGGAGACTGCAACAAAACTCAGGCCCAGTGTATTACACTACACAATGTAAGTGGCAGAACGTGGCTGGAAGATGTACGACAAACTAACAGAACTGACGTAGATCTACTTAGTGCCAATTTAAATCTCCCTTTTTTGGGGGGAAGACTGCAACAAAACTCAGGTCCAGTGTATTACACTACACAATGTAAATGGCAGAACGTGGCGGGAAGATGTACGACAAACTAACAGAACTGACGTAGATCAACTTAGTGCCAATTCAAATCTCCCTTTTTTGGGGGGAGACTGCAACAAAACTCAGGCCCAGTGTATTACACTACACAATGTAAGTGGCAGAACGTGGCTGGAAGATGTACGACAAACTAACAGAACTGACGTAGATCTACTTAGTGCCAATTTAAATCTCCCTTTTTTGGGGGGGAGACTGCAACAAAACTCAGGCCCAGTGTATTACACTACACAATGTAAGTGGCAGAACGTGGCTGGAAGATGTACGACAAACTAACCGAACTGTGACGTAGATCTACTTAGTGCCAATATAAATCTCCCTTTTTTGGGGGGGGAGACTGCAACAAAACTCAGGCGTAGTGTATTACACTACACAATGTAAGTGGCAGAACGTGGCTGGAAGATGTACGACAAACTAACAGAACTGACGTAGATCCAATTAGTGCCAATTTCAATCTCCCTTTTTTTGGGGGGAGACTGCAACAAAACTCAGGCGTAGTGTATCACACTACATAATGTAAGTGGCAGAAGGTGGCTGGAAGATATATCAAAAAATACAAGGGCTGTAGTACAATTTCAATCTCACTACAATGATCTCAGGACAAGCATGGCAGCAATAAAAAGGACTGCTGCACATAAAAGTGTGGACAAATAAACAAGAGAATTGTGCAAAAGGGAGCAACAGGATTTTTGCTTTTAAAAAACCAGTTGGTTTGCACAGTGGCGTACAAACAGCAATGCAGCACTGTCCCTGCAAAAAAAAGTGGACAGTGGAAATCGCTACAGCACAAGCAGTTTCGGGTTAATCTTCCCTCCCTAACTATATCCCTTCTGATGAAGCTGCAGCAACCTCTCCCTATGCTAAGATCGGCAGAAGTAAGATGGCGGTCGGCGTGCACGCCCCTTTATAGCCCCTGTGACGCCACAGAAAGCAAGCCAATCACTGTCATGCCCTTCTCTAAGATGGTGGGGACCGAGACCTATGTCATCACGCTGCCCACACTCTGTGTCCTCCTTCATTGGATGAGAAATGGCGCTGAAAACATCATACGAAACGCGACTTTGGCGCGCTGATCGCCGACCTCATGGCCGATCCCACACTAGGATTGGGTCAGGTTTCACGAAACCCGACTTTGCCGAAAGTCAGCGGTTTTTGAATTTGTCTGATCCGTTTCGCTCAACCCTAGTGATTATCATTCTGTGTGGAGGGCTAGAGTGCATGATACTTTGTTTGGGGAGTTTTTGGCCCATCATGCTGTTGTGGGAATTTAGAAGCCATCATGTTTTGTGGGTGGAGGAATGTAGGGACATCATATTATATGGAATTTGGGGGGACATAATACTTTAAAGGTCCATAGAAAGGGTATCGTAGCAGGTGAAAATACTAAGGGGCTACAGTAGGGACAAACATTTGGGTAAGAGCTGCAATTCATGTCCCTCTCCCTGTTTTTAAACGTTGGAAGGTATTCGCTTTTAGACTTTTGGACAACATAATTTCTTTATATGATCCTGTTCTGGGGCATTATTTAATTAAAGATACATTGCTGGTCATTATTGTAAAAGGCACACATGGGAATCATTATCATGAAAGGAGAAGAACGCTAAATATTATTATAAAAACTCCAGGGTGGGGGTGAGCTAGTCTTTTTATTTTCATAACAAGAAATGTGGTCATTATTATCATAAAGGGTCACAGGGGGACATTATTACTATATTGTTCTGAATAAGTATAAAGATCTAGGCACAGTGAAACATTATTCATAGAAAGTTGAATAAAATGATACCTTGAAATCTACAATCTCACATCTTATTTCAGAAAAATACACTTTTTTCTAGTATGCAAATGAACGGTTAACATTAATGTGTTGGACACAGTTTTGGGTGAGAATCTGCCTGCAGAGTTTGATTTAAATAAAAGTGAAGGTTACCATTGTAATGACTAACACTCTTTCATAATCATACGCAACACTGCAGTGAGATCAGGACTACAGTACAGCAGAGCTAATACAATAAAACAGAAGTGAACTTTGTCTCATTACAGACATCTGAAGCAGCACTGGTCCCTCTCCTCACATAGCAGTGGCAGATCTACTGCAGAGCTGTGCATGATTATAAATAACACAATACAGCAAAAGTGAGTTTTGTCTCATTACTAGTGTTGAGCCATCTCCCTAGTGTTCGGGTTCGGTTCGGTTCGTCGAACAGGGACGTGTTCGACTAATGTACGTCGAACACCATCAAACCCCATTGAAACCAATGGCAGGCAAACACAAACACATACAAACACATAGAAAACACATAGAAAACACCTTGAAAGGTGTCCAAAAGCTGACAAACTGCTCAGAAGACACAACAAGCACATGGAAAAGTCACAACTACATATAGTCATGCGAAAGGAAGAGAGATGGAGGAGTAAAAGGAGGAGGAGACACAGACATAGGCATGTCATGCCCTTCTAAAATCAAGAAAGGCTGGAGTAAAAATCTAAAATCACTCTACCAACACCCAGACGTCTTGACAAAAAAAATAAAAAGATAAATATCTTTAGGTAGAATGGCGGCAGGTCCATTCAGAACACTTTCCTTAGAAGACGTTGTGGTACCCCCATTGGGAGTTGTGCCAAAAAATGAACCCAATACATTCCAATACATACTACTCCACCATTTGTCATATCCAAGGGGCAGGTCAGTAAACAACAACATCGACGCGGAACCAAGTACAGTACTATGTACTGTACCTCCTTTGACGAGACAATCAAGAAGTTGGTAAGGGGCACCCTAATGGCCAAAACAGACATTGAGGGGGCGTTCCGGTTACTACCTGTGCCTCCGAATAGTGTCCTCCCATTGGGCTGCTTCAGTGAAGGAGCATACTACATAGATCGCTGTTTGCCCATAGGGTGCTCCATATCCTGCTCACTATTGGAGGCGTTTAGTTGCTTCCTCGAATGTGTCGTCATGGACGTTTGTAAGGCAGCACATATTATCCATTACCTCGACGACTTCTTATGCCTGGCCCAAAAGATTCACCACAGTGTGAAAACACGCGGTAGTCCACCTGTGAGAAGGAGAGAGCTGGAGGGAGAGTGGACACCCCAGAGCCAAGGGGTTAGATTGAGAAAGGAAGAAGGCGGTGTAGCTTGCTTCATGGGTGGGGTACTCAGTGGGGTACTCTGCTGAGTAGCAGAAATTGCTACTAGGCCCAAAAGGATTTCCTGGGCCAGATGCCGTTAAAAAATAGTACTTAGGTAAACAGGTGGTGTAGCTTGCTTCATGGGTGAAGTACGCTGCTGAGCAGCACCAAATTCTACTAGGCCCAAAAGGATTTCCTGGGCCAGATGCCGTTAAAAAATAGTACTTAGGTAAACAGGTGGTGTAGCTTGCTTCATGGGTGGAGTACGCTGCTGAGTAGCACTAAATTCTACTAGGCCCAAAAGGATTTCCTGGGCTAGATGCCGTTACAAAATATTACTTAGGTAAACAGGCAGTGTAGCTTGCTTCATGGGTGGGGTACGCTGCTGAGTAGCAACAAATTCTACTAGGCCCAAAAGGATTTCCTGGGCTAGATGCTGTTAAATATAGTACTTAGGTAAACAGGCGGTGTAGCTTGCTTCATGGGTGGGGTACGCTGCTGAGTAGCACCAAATTCTACTAGGCCCAAAAGGATTTCCTGGGCTAGATGCCGTTACAAAATAATATTTAGGTAAACAGGCGGTGTAGCTTGCTTCATGGGTGGGGTACGCTGCTGAGTAGCACTAAATTCTACTAGGCCCAAAAGGATTTCCTGGGCCAGATGCCGTTAAAAATAGTACTTAGGTAAACAGGCGGTGGGTGGCTGGGCTACTCTGCTGACTAGCAGACACTGAAGCTTTGGAGCAGACCTCTGAATCCCAGGCCATAGTATGAGTAAACAACTCTGCAGACGACCCCACCCACCTGGAATTGACGATGGCAACGTCATGTAAAACTCAGCAAAGGGACAAAATAAAAGTCTCCATTTTTTCCAAAAATTTGGCCACAGACACCACTTAAGTGGCATCAATTTTGCCAGAGTTTTTTAAAACGGTTGGTGAAGTGATTTTCAAAAATCATCAAGCTTTTAGTCTCCCCAAGATGACACAGGGGTAGAAAAGTCCTTGCGGATCCAGGATTTGTTCATCTTGATGAACGTTAGTCTGTCTACATTGTCACTGGACAGCCGCGTGCGCTTATCTGTCAGCACACCACCAGCAGCGCTGAACACACGTTCAGAGAGAACGCTGGCTGCGGGGCACGACAAGATCTCCAAGACATGAGTGGCGAGCTCAGGCCATTTTTCAAGATTGGAAGCCCAAAATGAGCAAGGGTCCAGGTCCACAGTCATGGCATCGATGTTAACTTGGAGATACTCTTGTACCATCCTCTCTAGGCGTTGGCTGTGCGTCAGACTTCTTGTCTCCTGTGGCCTTGCAAAGGATGGTCTAAAAAAATCTTGAAACGATTGGAAAAAATTGCTGTTACTACCAGATACGATGTTACTGTTACGGTTTGAGTGATGACTCGACAGTCCCACGGTTGGCAAGTTAGAACTCAGAGATTCACTACGTGCACCACTGGTGTTTTGTGGAAAACCAGATGTTAGATTCTATAACAGTCTCTGCTGATACTCTTGCATGTGTGAATCCCTTTCTATGGCAGGAATTATTTTGCCAAATTTACTTTTGTACCAGGGATCTAAGAGTGTGGCAACCCAGTAGTCGGCATTACTTTGGATTCTGACAATCCGAGGGTCATGTTGCAGGTAGTGCAGCAAGAAGGCACTCATGTGTCTTGCGCATCCAGGAGGACCAAGTCCTTGTTGTCTTGGTGGTGGCGAGGTGAGAATCATGCTTCCTTCATCTGCCCTCTCCCCCCAACCTCGCACAACAGAAATTTGATCAAGGTCTCCCTCATCTGATGAGTCTTCCATTCCCAGCGCCAGTTCGTCCTCCACTTCTTCCTCGCTTCCTGCACCTTCCTCAACAGTTTGGCTGCTACCATGCCCTCTCCCCCAGCCTCCAATGCCAGCCACCTTGGGGCTGCCAACATTCTTGACCTTGGAGATATTATCCCTTGTGCATACGACTCCTCATGTTCCTCCTCCTCCTCCTCTTGTTCCACCACCTGACTCCGAACACTGTTTAAGGTGTGCTCCAGCATGTAAATCACTGGAATGGTCAAGCTGATAAAGGCATCGTCAGCACTAAACATCTTCGCTGCTATTTCAAAACTGTGCAGAAGGGTGCAAAGGTCCCTGATATGAGACCACTCCTGCAGCGTGATTTGCCCCACCTCTTGATCTCGTTGGCCCAGGCTATACGTCATAATGTATTGCACCAGGGCTCGTCGTTGCTGCCACAGTCGCTGCAACATGTGCAGAGTTGAATTCCACTGTGTGGGCACATCGCATTTCAGCCGGTGAACTGGCAGGCCCAACAACTTCTGTAGAGATGTAAGTCGATGAGCTGCGGGATGCGAATGGCGGAAGTGAGCACACAGCGACCGTGCCCTCTGCAGAAGCCCATCTAGTCTGGGATAGTGGGATAAAAATTGCTGGACAACCAGGTTCAAAATGTGAGCCATACAAGGCACATGTGTGACATTGCCCCGGCGAAGGGCCGCACCCATGTTTGCAGCATTGTCGTACACAGCCTTCCCTGGCTGCAGGTTGAGTGGAGACAACCATTGATGGAAGTCGGTCTCCAGAGCTGACCACAACTCCTCAGCTGTGTGACTCACATTTCCCAGACATTTCAATGTAAACACTGCCTGATGCTGTTGAGCCCTGGTGACAGCATAGTGAGGAGGTGTGCAGGATTCCTTCTGCGCAGTTACAACGCGGGGGGCATTACCAGACAGGCTTTGGGTGCTGGTGGAGGACCGAGAGGAGGTTGAGGAGGCAGAAGCAGTGGAGGAACTTCTAGATACAGAGCATCGACGAGCAACTCGTGGCAATGGCAAGACTTGGACAGCAGTACCTTCTCCTGATGTCACCGTAGTTACCTAGTGCCCAGTCACCGACATGTAACGCCCCTCTTCATGTCTACTCGGCCAAGTGTCTGTGGTGAAATGCACCCTGTCACACACAGAGTTTCTCAAGGAAGCAGTGATGTTGTGTGTGACATGCTGGTGTAGCGCAGGCACAGCTTTCTTTGAGAAGTAGTGGCGACTGGGCATCTGGTACTAGGGCACTGCGACAGACATAAGGTCTCGAAAATCCTCTGTGTCTGCCAGGCAGAAAGGCAGCATTTCTGTAGCCAACAGCTTGCAGATGGAGAAATTCAACCTCTTAGCTTTGTCATGGCTAGAAGGAAATGGTCTTTTACTTGTTCACATCTGAGGGACTGAGGGCTGGCTGCCGTGCTTAGACGAAGTTGAGTAGGGTGTCCCCGGCAAACTGCTGGTCTGTGAGGAAGGTGAAGGCAGACTCAAGCTCATCATTTTTTGTCCTCTACTGAGATTTTGTTGACAAATCTTACAGACAACATGAGTTGGGTCATCCTTTGCAATGTCAAAAAATGCCCAGGCTATGCAAGGCTTAGAGCCCGTGCGACCTGAAGAGCCACCACGACTTCTGGTCTGAAGCACAGTTGGGGTTGAGGATGCAGTTGTTGACGTGCTTCCAGTACTCCATCTCTGCCAGGAAGGCGCAACGTAACTTCGTCGTCAGACTCGTCACTAGCATCTTCCTTCACCTCCTCTGCAGCGGACTGAGGGTTGACAGTAAGTGGGGTCTACAACCTTGTCATCATCATTCTGTGTGTTCTCACACCCGTCGTCTTCAGAGCTAACCTCTTCCTGCCCTGACCGAAAAGTCAAGTTTTCGTTCCAATCAGGTATCTCAGTCTCATCATCATCTTCCTCATTGTCTCCACCAACAGGAGTTACAGTTTGGGAAGGAGGGTCTACATTATGTTCAGAACCTTCTTCATCTGGGCAAGGATCCGACTCACAAAGATTCTGGGCATCAGTGCAGATTATTTCCTCGTCTGGATTCACAGAAGCTCTGGAGCAGACCTCTGATTCCCAGGCTATAGTATGCGTAATCAGCTCTACAGACTCAACCATGTGTGTTACCCCATGCTCAAATGGGCGGCTGGAGACTTGAGAGCTGTGAGGAAGCAAGTGCGATTGGGGTGACAACTCTGAGGACTGGAGTAGTTGTGATGTTGAAGTTAACATGGAGGAGAGCCCACTTCAACGAGCACTTGATATCTGTTCAAGCACCTGCTGTTTTTGTGCCTCATCTGGAATTTTTGGCGATGCTTGTAGCGATGGTTGTAAGAAAGGGATCATATCAGATTGTCCATGAAAAGAAGTAGACATCTTACTTTGGCTGGAATATGGTCTTTCTTCTGCAGATATTACTGTTGCTTTACTACCTACCCCACGGACACATCCTTTTTTTCCCTTTCCAACACGCCTATTCCCCTTTCCACCAGCAGAATGCCTTTTGCCACTCATTTTAGTGCTTAACTAATTGGCAACTCTGTATCTGTAGTTGTTGGCACAAGAAGCGATGGATGGAAACCGAGCAGAACTGAGTGGCCAAACTGTGGTACTAGGCTCAAAACTATTAACTGGATTAGATGCAGTACAAATAGAGATACACAAGCGGTATAGTTAGTTTCACAGGTGGGCTACACTGCTGACGTGCAGACACTGCTCCTAGGCCCAAAACTATTAACTGGATTAGATGCAGTAAAAATTTAGATACACAGGCGGTATAGTTAGTTTCACGGGTGGGCTACTCTGCTGACGTGCAGACACTGCTCCTAGGCCCCAAACTATTTACTGGATTAGATGCAGTAAAAATTTAGATACACATGCAGTATAGTTAATTTCACAGGCGGGCTACTCTGCTGACATGCAGACACTACTCCTAGGCCCAAAACTATTAACTTGCTTAGATGCAGTAAAAATAGAGATACACAGGCGGTATAGTTAGTTTCACAGGCATGCTACTCTGCTGACATGCAGACACTGCTCCTAAGACCAAAACTATTAACTGGATTAGATGCAGTAAAAATAGAGATACACAAGAGGTATAGTTAGTTTCACAGGCGGGCTACTCTGCTGACGTGCGGACACTGCTCCTAGGCCCAAAACTATTAACTGGATTAGATGCAGTAAAAATAGAGATACACAGGCGGTATAGTTAGTTTCACAGGCGGGCTACTCTGCTGACGTGCAGACACTGCTCATAGGCCCAAAACTATTAACTGGATTAGATGCAGTAAAAATAGAGATACACAGGCGGTGTAGTTAGTTTCACAGATGGGCTACTCTGCTGACGTGCAGACACTGCTCCTAGGCCCAAAACTATTAACTGGATTAGATGCAGTAAAAATTTAGATACACAGGTGGTATAGTTAGTTTCACAGGTGGGCTACTCTGCTGACGTGCAGACACTGCTCCTCGGCCCAAAACTATTAACTGGATTAGATGCAGTAAAAATTTAGATACACAGGTGGTATAGTTAGTTTCACAGGCGGGCTACTCTGCTGACGTGCAGACACTGCTCCTAGGCCCAAAACTATTAACTGGATTAGATGCAGTAAAAATTTAGATACACAGGCGGTATAGTTAGTTTTCACAGGTGGGCTACTCTGCTGATGTGCAGACACTGCTCCTAGGCCCAAAACTATTAACTGGGTTAGATGCAGTAAAAATTGAGATACACAGGCGGTGTAGCTAGCTTCACAGGCGGGCTACTCAGATGACTATCAGACAATGCTACTAGCCCAAAAGGATAAAAGGAGTGGCTGAGCTAGATTACACCAAATGCTGTGACAAACACTTGCACAGCACTGGCACAGACCTCCCTGAAAAGGGCTGATATTACAACTAGTCCCGACTCCTCCCGACTCCCTAAACCTATCTCTCTGAAAATTTGCTCCAAAAAAACACTCTTAGTCTACGTTCACATTAGCGTCGCGTCGCCGTTGCGTTTTGCGACGCGTGCGTCGTTTTTGACGAAAATCGGACTCACAGAAAATGCTACATGTAGCGTTTTCTTGCGTCCGACGCTAGCGTCGGAAACGACGCATGTGGCGAAAAACGCCACCAAAACAACGCACGCGTCCCCTATGTTAAACATAGGGGCGCGTCGCCGCTGCGTCGCCGCTGCGTCGCCGACGCAACAGCGACGCACATTAGCGTAAGGCTAATGTGAACGTAGCCTTAGACTGTATAGCGCCCACAGCAGCAATGGTGCCGTCTAACACTAAGCTGCAGCAGTGAGGAAATGGTGGCGACAGGGGGAAATGGCTGGTTCTTATAGGGCAAGGACATGTGACATACACAGCCAATGACACATGCCCTTGCTTGTGTGCATCACATGCACATTGCTGTGTGTGTGCGCACTGCTGATAGGCTGAGAGACTGCACCGCCCTACTGTAAATGCGGGAAAGAAAAAAATGGAGATTGGCGTTATTTCAGCACAGATCTATCCCCCGCCCCCGCGCCCACTATACACTGAAATAGTTTATTAACAATGATAAACAGTTTTAATGTGCAAATCAAGTTAGGCTTTTGGTGAACGAACAGTTATCGAACAGAAACTCGAACAGCCGAATTTTAAGCAAATTGTTCAGGTTCGTCGAACGTCTCGAACACCGCCCAAAACAGCTCGAATTTGAAATTAGCAAACAGTTCGACTCGAACACCGCTCATCTCTACTCATTTCAAACAAAACAAGCATATTAGCAGTTATCCTCTCATAGAGCTGTCAACTCTGATGCCCTTGCCCCATACTGGCTGCCTGTGAGATGGAAGATGAAAGGACAACTGCAGATGCAAATGTTTTTGTAATGAGACAAAGTTCACTTCTGATTGTACTGTGTTAGCTCTGTTGCTCTGCATTAGCTATGATCTCACTGCAGAGTTGTGTGTGATTATGAGAGCCAAATGACCATTATCACTGTGTTCACAGTGATAACACCCCTTTTCATTTAAACTAACTCTGGGGGCAGATTCTCATACCGATAAGTTTTCTGTCCATAGATCTTAACAGCTCATTTACTCATAAGAAAACATGGATTTCTGTAGAATATGACATCGGATTGCAAATGTCATGGTATAATTTTATTCAACTTTCCCATATAGATGGCTAAGGGTGGTTAATCCTACTGATAGATTTCCTTTATCTCCCAAAATATATAAAGAACAGCTTCCACTTCATGGTATTCAGTTTCTAAGTGTGGTTTATTCAGCCATCAGAAGAACTAATTTGTTTGATAGCGGAATAAACCACACATTGAAATTGAATACACTGGAGTGGACGCTGTTATTTTTATATTTATGTATGTACCTCCAAGCAGCGTTCCTTGGGAGTCAAGCATGCGTCCTTATCAGCAAGTGCTGCCAGCCACTTTTCTCTTCTTGGACATTCCTTTATCTCTCAGTCTGGCCCTGCTTTTCATGGAAAGTAATAGAAAGAGTTTTCCAAGCAGTTTTAGGGTATGTGCACACGGTATCTTTTAGACCCTAATGCACCCACCAAGCTTTTCCAAGTGAATTTGCTTCAGGAAAATATCGATGGTCATTGCCCTGAAGCAACTTTGCCAGTGGTTTTGCTGTCATTCCTATCACTCCACCACAGCCATCTTTTACTATATAGTCTTTTAAGCTAGAAATCCACCCCAGCCATGAACACGTCACTTATTTTAACCACTTCAGGATTTCGGAACCTTGAAGTGGTTAAATGACGTGATATAAGATAAAACACGTGCATAGCAATATCATTTAAAAATTGCTGTGCATTATTTTAATAATTTACTGTGTTTTTACAGCACTAATTATTCAGGAGAATTCCAGGAGGAACATGCACTTGAAGTGGTTTTGAGGAAGATTTTGGAGAAGTGAAAAAATGTGAACATAACCTTAAGTCTCCATTCATAGAAACTGCACATCTTGAAAATGGTGAGAAAACAAATGAGGAAAAGCACTATATAATGAATAATTTTTATGAACATAAGCCTTAAATACCCATTTACTGTATTTTTTTGGATGATAAGATGTACTTCTTTTCCCTTAAGTTTAGGAGGAAAATGGGGGTACGTCTTATATTACAAAAGTAGCTTACTGGCTGTGGTTGATAGGGGTCACAGCATGCAGGGTTGCTGCTGCAGGAGTCCAGAGGAGGAGGCAAGAGTGGGGCGATGCTGCAGGCCCTGGAGGTGAGCGGAGTTCCCTGCCCATTGATTGACCCACAATTAAAAAAATGTCTGCTGGAGGTGGCACAAGAGCAGATTGACATTTCGGGAGATGAAATCTCAGCTCACAAGATCTCAATTGGCTCATGCACCGCAGTTCATTGCAGGGAAATCAATTATAAGGGGACTCCGCTCACCACCAACATTTTATGTATGCCCTGGGCCCACAGTCTCGCATCGCCGGGACACCTCCTCCCAGCACTCCCAGCACAAGGCCTGCAGCAACACCCCACTACTGCCACTGCAGGCCTCCTCAAGAAGTGACTAGGCCTTCTGTGTGTCCCCGCACCACCACAGCCGCCCCCCATCCCCCCCCCCCCCCCCCCGGTAAGCTACCATAAAATTGGACCATAAGACATACCCCCATTTTATTTTAAAAATAAAAAAGATTCCTATTTTCCTCACTAAAATTATCACCTGCAAAATAAGGTAATTGTCTCTTATTAAATGTTGGTTGGGACAGAGATTTTTCAGTAGAACATTTTTGCAATATAAATGTACTTTAACGTCAACTGATCTCTGAGGGCCTAAATGATAATTGCTTGCAGAAGTCCATGATAACAATTAGTGCTGAAGCTCTCTTTCTGCAGTATCAATGTGAAGAGGTGACAATAACATTTAATTCCATGGCTCTCCTGAATTACAATAAGTTAAGGCCAGAATTAAGGACCAAACATCAGAAACATGTTTTGCTGGGATTTTCCAAAATTGAGGCAAAAAAGCAACATTTTTGTAATAGTTTTGCCAACATTGCCATTTTAGAATTTTGATGAAAATTGTACTACAGCAATGTGTAAACCCAGCCTGTCTTTATTTTAAATAAGCTGAGTCAATCTTTGCATGAATTGAACAGACTGGAGCCAAAAGTCTAAATATGTGAGCAAATATCTCTTCTGTTAAGTCTTCGCCATGGAGTCTACTGGGTTAAATTCGATTTTGACCTGTGCGTCCTGTGGATTTCATCTGCGGCACTGACTGCTGTTTACAATAGAAATATTGTTATGATAGGAACTCTGCAGTGTAGTGAATTTATGTCCCAGCCAGTGAGGGATTGAACATCCCTGCTGCCTGGAGGCTGTTTAAGCAATAACTATAAGTCTGTATTGCCCCTAGAACATTTCCCCCTAGTGAATCACAAATACATCTTTCAAATTATTGTGAGAATCAACATAACATAACTCAGAATTTAGAACAGCTAAAGTAGAAGTGCTCTGAGAGCTCCAGTATATGAAACGCCATGGGTATATTTAATGCTTTCCACTGTAAAACTACATTTATTGTCCTTGTGTTGTGTTATATTGTTTCATAAAAAAAGAAAGTTATTAAAATAAGCTGTTCACTGGGGTACTAATCCATGAAGAAATGTTTTGCTCCGAGACTTTACCTCTAAAATATGAGAAGAAGAGTAAAGAACACATAGGAGGCATGGCAAAATTAATGTAACTTATATTTAATGTCTTCTCTACATCTTTCCGGAATATATTTTATAAATAGGAAGCAACCATTCATGAACATCATAATCAAGGCACCTGTTAACCCCTTCATGACCCAGCCTATTTTGACCTTAAAGACCTTGCCGTTTTTTGCAATTCTGACCAGTGTCCCTTTATGAGGTAATAACTCAGGAACGCTTCAACGGATCCTAGCGGTTCTGAGATTGTTTTTTCGTGACATATTGGGCTTCATGTTAGTGGTAAATTTAGGTCAATAAATTCTGCGTTTATTTGTGATAAAAACGGAAATTTGGCGAAAATTTTGAAAATTTCGCAATTTTCACATTTTGAATTTTTATTCTGTTAAACCAGAGAGATATGTGACACAAAATAGTTAATAAATAACATTTCCCACATGTTTACTTTACATCAGCACAATTTTGGAAACAAAATTTTTTTTTGTTAGGAAGTTATAAGGGTTAAAATTTGACCAGCGATTTGTCATTTTTACAACGAAATTTACAAAACCATTTTTTTTAGGGACCACCTCACATTTGAAGTCAGTTTGAGGGGTCTATATGGCTGAAAATACCCAAAAGTGACACCATTCTAAAAACTGCACCCCTCAAGGTACTCAAAACCACATTCAAAAAGTTTATTAACCCTCCAGGTGCTTCACAGCAGCAGAAGCAACATGGAAGGAAAAAATGAACATTTAACTTTTTAGTCACAAAAATTATCTTTTAGCAACAATTTCTTTATTTTCCCAATGGTAAAAGGAGAAACTGAACCACGAAAGTTGTTGTCCAATTTGTCCTGAGTACGCTGATACCTCATATGTGGGGGTAAACCACTGTTTGGGCGCACGGCAGGGCTTGGAAGGGAAGGAGCGCCATTTGACTTTTTGAATCAAAAATTGGCTCCACTCTTTAGCGGACACCATGTCACGTTTGGAGAGCCCCCGTGTGCCTAAAAATTGGAGCTCCCCCACAAGTGACCCCATTTTGGAAACTAGACGCCCCAAGGAACTTATCTAGATGCATAGTGAGCACTTTGAACCCCCAGGTGCTTCACAAATTAATCCATAAAAATGAAAAAGTACTTTTTTTTCACAAAAAAATTCTTTTAGCCTCAATTTTTTCATTTTCACATGGGCAACAGGATAAAATGGATCCTAAAATGTGTTGGGCAATTTCTCCTGAGTACACCAATACCTCACATGTGGGGGTAAACCACTGTTTGGGCACATGGTAAGGCTCGGAAGGGAAGGAGCGCCATTTGACTTTTTGAATGAAAAATTATTTCCATCGTTAGCGGACACCATGTAGCGTTTGGAGAGCTCCTGTGTGCCTAAACATTGGCGCTCCCCCACAAGTAACCCCATTTTGGAAACTAGACCCCCCAAGGAACTTATTTAGATGCCTAGTGAGCACTTTAAACCCTCAGGTGCTTCACAAATTGATCTGTAAAAATGAAAAAGTACTTTTTTTTCACAAAAAAATTTTTTCGCCTCAATTTTTTCATTTTCACATGGGCAGTAGGGTAAAATGGATCATAAAATTTGTTGGGCAATTTCTCCCGAGTACGTCGATACCTCATTTGTGGGGGTAAACCACTGTTTGGGCACTCGGCAGGGCTCGGAAGGGAAGGCGCGCCATTTGACTTTTTGAATGGAAAATTAGCTCCAATTGTTAGCGGACACCATGTCGCGTTTGGAGAGCCCCTGTGTGCCTAAACATTGGAGCTCCCCCACAAGTGACCCCATTTTGGAAACTAGACCCCCCAAGGAACTTATCTAGATGCATATTGAGCACTTTAAACCCCCAGGTGCTTCACAGAAGTTTATAACGCAGAGCCATGAAAATAAAAAATAATTTTTCTTTCCTCAAAAATGATTTTTTAGCCTGGAATTTCCTATTTTGCCAAGGATAATAGGAGAAATTGGACCCCAAATATTGTTGTCCTGTTTGTCCTGAGTACGCAGATACCCAATATGTGGGGGTAAACCACTGTTTGGGCGCACGGCAGGGCTCGGAAGGGATGGCACGCCATTTGGCTTTTTAAATGGAAAATTAGCTCCAATCATTAGCGGACACCATGTCACGTTTGGAGAGCCCCTGTGTGCCTAAACATTGGAGATCCCCCAGAAATGACACCATTTTGGAAACTAGACCCCCAAAGGAACTAATCTAGATGTGTGGTGAGGACTTTGAACCCCCAAGTGCTTCACAGAAGTTTATAACGCAGAGCCATGAAAAAAAAAAAAATTATTTTCTCAAAAATGATCTTTTAGCCTGCAATTTTTTATTTTCCCAAGGGTAACAGGAGAAATTTGACCCCAAAAGTTGTTGTCCAGTTTCTCCTGAGTACGCTGATACCCAATATGTGGGGGTAAATCACTGTTTGGGCACATGCCGGGGCTCGGAAGTGAAGTAGTGACGTTTTGAAATGCAGACTTTGATGGAATGCTCTGTGGGCGTCACGTTGCGTTTGCAGAGCCCCTGATGTGGCTTAACAGTAGAAACCCCCCAAAAGTGACCCCATTTTGGAAACTAGACCCCCAAAGGAACTTATCTAGATGTATGGTGAGCACTTTGAACCCCCAAGTGCTTCATAGAAGTTTATAATGCAGAGCCGTGAAAATAATAAATACGTTTTCTTTCCTCAAAAATAATTATTTAGCCCAGAATTTTTTATTTTCCCAAGGGTTACAGAAGAAACTGGACCCCAAAAGTTGTTGTCCAGTTTCTCCTGAGTACGCTGATACCCCATATGTGGGGGTAAACCACTGTTTGGGCACATGCCGAGGCTCGGAAGTGAAGTAGTGACGTTTTGAAATGCAGACTTTGATGGAATGCTCTGTGGGCGTCACGTTGCGTTTGCAGAGCCCCTGATGTGGCTTACCAGTAGAAACCCCCCACAAGTGACCGCATTTTGGAAACTAGACCCCGAAAGGAACTTATCTAGATGTGTGGTGAGCACTTTGAACCCCCAAGCGCTTCATAGAAGTTTATAATGCAGAGCCGTGAAAATAATAAATACGTTTTCTTTCCTCAAAAATAATTATTTAGCCCAGAATTTTTTAATTTTCCCAAGGGTAACAGGAGAAATTTGACCCCAATATTTGTTGTCCAGTTTCTCCTGAGTATGGTGATACCCCATATGTGGGGGTAAACTACTGTTTGGGCACATGCCGGGGCTTGGAATTGAAGTAGTGACGTTTTGAAATGCAGACTTTGATGGAATGCTCTGCGGGCGTCACGTTGCGTTTGCAGAGCCCCTGATGTGCCTAAACAGTAGAAACCCCCCACAAGTGACCCCATTTTGGAAACTAGACCCCGAAAGGAACTTATCTAGATGTGTGGTGAGCACTTTGACCCCCAAGTGCTTCATAGAAGTTTATAATGCAGAGCCGTGAAAATAATAAATACGTTTTCTTTCCTCAAAAATAATTATTTAGCCCAGAATTTTTTATTTTCCCAAGGGTTACAGGAGAAATTGGACCCCAAAAGTTGTTGTCCAGTTTCTCCTGAGTACGCTGATACCCCATGAGTGGGGGTAAACCACTGTTTGGGCACACGTCGGGGCTCAGAAGGGAAGTAGTGACTTTTGAAATGCAGACTTTGATGGAATGGTCTGCGGGTGTCACGTTGCGTTTGCAGAGCCCCTGGTGTGCCTAAACAGTAGAAACCCCCACAAGTGACCCCATTTTAGAAATTAGACCCCCCAAGGAACTTATCTAGATATGTGGTGAGCACTTTGAACCCCCAAGTGCTTCACAGACGTTTACAACGCAGAGCCGTGAAAATAAAAAATCATTTTTCTTTCCTCAAAAATTATGTTTTAGCAAGCATTTTTTTTGATTCACAAGGGTAACAGGAGAAATTGGACCCCAGTAATTGTTGCGCAGTTTGTCCTGAGTATGCTGGTACCCCATATGTGGGGGTAAACCACTGTTTGGGCACACGTCAGGGCTCGGAAGTGAGGGAGCACCATTTGACTTTTTGAATACGAGATTGGCTGGAATCAATGGTGGCGCCATGTTGCGTTTGGAGACCCCTGATGTGCCTAAACAGTGGTAACCCCTCAATTCTACCTCCAACACTAACCCCAACACACCCCTAACCCTAATCCCAACTGTAGCCATAACCCTAAAAACAACCCTAACCGCAACACACCCCTAACCACAACCCTAACCCCAACACACCCCTAACCATAACCACAACCCTAATTCCAACCCTAACCCTAAGGCTATGTGCCCACGTTGCGGATTCGTGTGAGATATTTTCGCACCATTTTTGAAAAATCCGCGGGTAAAAGGCACTGCGTTTTACCTGCGGATTTTCCGCGGATTTCCAGTGTTTTTTGTGCGGATTTCACCTGCGGATTCCTATTGAGGAACAGGTGTAAAACGCTGCGGAATCCGCACAAAGAATTGACATGCTGCGGAAAATACAACGCAGCGTTTCCGCGTGGTATTTTCTGCACCATGGGCACAGCGGATTTGGTTTCCATATGTTTGCATGGTACTGTAAACCTGATGGAACACTGCTGCGAATCCGCAGCCAAATCCGCACCGTGTGCACATAGCCTAATTCTAAAGGTATGTGCACACTCTGCGGAAAACGCTGCGGATCTGCAGCAGTTTCCCATGAGTTTACAGTTCAATGTAAACCTACGGGAAACAAAAATCGTTGTGCCCATGCTGCGGAAAAACTGCACGGAAACGCAGCGGTTTACATTCCGCAGCATGTCACTTCTTTGTGCGGATTCCGCAGCGGTTTTACAACTGCTCAAATAGAAAATCGCAGTTGTAAAACCGCAGTGAAATGCGCAGAAAAACCGCGGTAAATCCGCCATAAATCCGCAGCGGTTTAGCACTGCGGATTTATCAAATCCGCAGCGGAAAAATCCGCAGAGGACCAGAATACGTGTGCACACACCGAAACCCTAACCCTAGCCCTAACCCTAACCCTACCCCTACCCCTAGCCCTAACCCTAACCCTAACCCTACCCCTACCCCTAGCCCTAACCCTAACCCTACCCCTAGCCCTAACCCTAACCCTAGCCCTAACCCTACCCCTAACCCTAACCCTACCCCTAACCCTACCCCTAACCCTACCCCTAACCCTAACCCTACCCCTAACCCTACCCCTAACCCTACCCCTAACCCTAACCCTAACCCTATTCTAACATTAGTGGAAAAAAAAAATTTCTTTATTTTTTTATTGTCCCTACCTATGGGGGTGACAAAGGGGGGGGTCATTTATTATTTTTTTTATTTTGATCACTGAGAGATTATATCTCAGTGATCAAAATGCACTTTGGAACGAATCTGCCGGCCGGCAGATTCGGCGGGCGCACTGCGCATGCGCCCGCCATTTTGGAAGATGGCGGCGCCCAGGGAGAAGACGGACGGGACCCCGGCTGGATCGGTAAGTATGATGGGGTGGGGGGGGACCACGGGGGGGGATCGGAGCACGGGGGGGAATCGGAGTGCGGGAGGGGTGGAACGGAGCACGGGGGCGTGGAAAGGAGCACGGGGGGGCTGGAATGGAGCACGGGGGGGTGGAACGAAGCACCGGGGGGGGGTGGATCGGAGTGCAGGGGGGGTGATTGGAGCACGGGGGGGTGATTGGAGCACGGGGGGAGCGGACAAGAGCACGGGGGGGAGCGGAGCACTGGACGGAGGGGAGCCGGAGCAGTGTACCGGCCAGATCGGAGGGCTGGGGGGGCGATCGGAGGGGTGGGGTGGGGGCACACTAGTATTTCCAGCCATGGCCGATGATATTTCAGCATCGGCCATGGCTGGATTGTAATATTTCACCCGTTATAATGGGTGAAATATTACAAATCGCTCTGATTGGCAGTTTCACTTTTAACAGCCAATCAGAGCGATCGTAGCCACGAGGGGGTGAAGCCACCCCCCCTGGGCTAAACTACCACTCCCCCTGTCCCTGCAGATCGGGTGAAATGGGAGTTAACCCTTTCACCCGATCTGCAGGGACGCGATCTTTCCA
The DNA here is from genome assembly GCF_032444005.1 of Ranitomeya imitator. Classification (NCBI taxonomy): domain Eukaryota; kingdom Metazoa; phylum Chordata; class Amphibia; order Anura; family Dendrobatidae; genus Ranitomeya; species Ranitomeya imitator. Next base: position 308,260,614 of record NC_091286.1, read on the forward strand.
TGACGCCGCATAGGCGTCATGGGTCGGAATGGCACCGACTTTCATGACGCCTACGTGGCGTCAAAGGTCGGGAAGGGGTTAAATAAACACTCCCATCAAAGCTTTTATCCTCTTAATATATTGCAATCATCATAATATACATCATTGTGTACTCACAATTGCCCATTTTGACTTTCTACCCAGTACATTTTTATCTTTTCTCAGCTCTATTTTGAAATAGGAAGTCTCGTTTCCCTTCATAAATCATTCCAATCTTCAACTCCTGACCCAGTTGTTCCACTCCTCCCACCTGCCAGAAACTTTTGCAGTGACTCATGACTAATTAAGGGACGATTGACATCTTCTTTCTACATAGCGCTTAGAATGAATCAGATAGACAGCTTTTAATCCCGTGATGTCAAAAACCTAATGTAAAATAGAATTAGCTGGGTAGAAAGCCAAAATGAGCAATTGTAAGTAGACAGTGCTATACAATATGATGATTGCAATATATTAGGAGGAGAAAAACTTTGATGGGGGTGCTTCTTTAATAAATGTCACATTGCTGCAGACAGAAATAAGCATTACTTCATTAAAAGGGAACCAAACATTGTGGTTCAGGCAGCATTAATCGGTTACTGTCTGTGTTATTGCAGGCATATATCATATTGAAAATAAATGTGCTGTAATAATGCCAAGTGGAGACTATGAATCTCAGAAGACTAGGCCAAGGCAGGTCCCTGGCAGATTCTTACTGCCCAGTGCACTTAGCGGTCTGGTCCCTCCTTATATGTGTGTATAAAGAGAGGGCTATCAGTTAAGTTAATCTGGACACGGAGACACCATCGGCAACTCAGACTAGTCAATACTGCCCATAATTCAAGCAACATGATTGAGATGACAGGTTCCCTTTATATCTGCCTGTCTACAAGGGTAAAGTTGTGAAGAATCTTTTATAGCTATAATATTTCCGTACATCTAGCTTAGTTCATATGTTGTTCAGAAATGTGAGCCCTCTAGAACTCGGGCTGACATTGACAACTTTTAGACACAACATCCATGGTATAACTGTATTGAATCTCCATAATAAGGAATACCAACAAGGTTGTGACTAGTGTTGTTCGAGCACTGACATGTTTGAGTACTTCATACTCGAACTGAGCACGTAGGACGCTCGGACATGCTTGACTCGAGTAGGGAGCATAATGTAAGTGAATGGCAAACTCGAGCATTTTTCCGGAGAAAAAAAATCTCTCTCTGCTCCCGGTTTAGATAATCTTCTTATGGGGACCCGAACACTCGAGCAACATATGATACTTGGGCACAGCTCGATACTACATCAAGTGCCCCAATGCTCGATTAAGTATTGAGCAGTGCCGAGCATGCTCGCCCATCACTAGTTGTGACCCTTTACAAAGTTTAAGAAAGAATACAGCTGCACTAAAAAAAATCAGAAATCTATCCAGGTGTCAGGGTTGAGTAGCTGAATAGATAAATGATTGGAAGACTAGGGATGGAATAAAGCAAGAAAAAGAAGTGATGAGTTGGACAAAACTCCTCCCTATTCTCTTCCTGTGGCAAAAAGCCATAAGTGAAAATTCTATACATACGCACACATTTTTTTGTTTTGTATACCTGTTTACATGTCTAATTTCAAAAGAATATGCAATGCAACAATACTGTTGCTTTGTCGCATTTATCTTCCTGGGGGTGTACCTACCTAGCATTGTTCGTTACATCCTTTTTGGCCTTAGGGATTTCATTTAGTTACTAAGAATTGGAAAAATAAATAAAAGTAAATACACACTTCACTATGCAGGTCTGTTTTTAGTACACCTGTTCAAGTTGTAGTCATATTTGAGACATGTACACACTACCCCAATACTATGGGTGCACAGTTGTTACACTAGGCGTCTGGGCGTGTTAGCATTTCATATTCATTCCTTTTATCTCAAGGGTTGGATAAGTGTGGTTGAACATTTTTGCAAATATTATACTTGTGTACAAAATGTATGATAAATGAAAAAATGGCACTGGCAACAGTCAGGGCAATGTGAAAGTAAAAAGCCTTATTTCACTTCTAATAATATGGGAGCTTCTAGAAGCAACACCACTGTCACCACCTGCACTAGCCGTTTGGCCAGTAGAACTACCAAAAGCAGGTCACAATCGCTCTGCATTGCCTCCAGCAAGTATAATAGTGGGAAGAAAGTAGAGGTTGTAATAGAATATGGGGCATATCATTCATCTTAGTCACAGCAGGATGATGTCATCTCTGACAGCGACACAGTCAGTTTGAATCAGTGTCCTGCCCAGTCAACTTTCTTCACCATGACACTTAATCTTTTACATAACAGACTTTCAATTCCTTGAATGATACCTCTATCCATTCCGCACCTTAATCCCCAAACCAAAAGCACCCATGATGCTAATGATATATTTTGCAAAAGCAACTTCTGACCATACAGTCGATCATTCAACCCTTATGATTGGCAAAGTTGCTATATAATTGGCTGATAACTGATCTTACAGTATCTATGTGTGTAATATCTCTAATAATGCTGCTCATATAATGCTATAAAGTAGTACCCAAACAATCCTGCCTAAATGTAGTCACCATTTAAGGCTGGTTTCACATTTGCGATTTTTGCCGCTGCATTTTAGCGCAAAAAAACGCATGCGTTTTTTTTCTTATACTTAACATTAAAAACGCATGCGTTTTTTTGCATGCGTTTTGCCACGTTTTGCCGCCGCATGCGTCTTTTGTATGCATGTGTTGTGTTGCAGAAATGCAACATGTAGTAATTTTTAGCTGCGTTTTTTTGCCGCAAAAAACGCATGCTTTTTTTGCGGCAAAAAAAACGTATTGTTGTCTGTGTAAACGCATGCGTTTTTATAAAAAAAAAACAAGAAAACACACTGATAAGCCACCCCACACCATAAAATTGATAAAGGGATCCTACCCCTAACCCTAACCCTACCCCTAACCCTAACCCTAACCCTTGGGATCCTAACCCTAACCCTAAGGGTTAGGGATAGGGTTAGGGTTAGGGGTAGGGTTAGGGGTAGGGTTAGGATCCCTTAGGGTTAGGGTTAAGATCCCTTAGGGTTAGGATCCCTAGGGTTACTAGGGATCCAAACCCTAACCCTAACCTTAGCTATTTCTGTTTATAGTGGGTTTTCTTGTTGATTTTGATGATTGGCAGCTGTCACACACTTCTCATCATGCGTTTAAAAAATGCAAACGCATGAAAAAACGCATGTAAACGCATCAAAACGCCGCGTTTGTAATAAAGCATGCAAAAACGCATGCGTCTAAAAAACGCGGCGTTTTACCGCGTTTACATGCGTTTTTTTCACATGTGTTTGCGTTTAAAACGCTGCGTTTTTAAACGCAAATGTGAAACCAGCCTAATACAGATTAATTGCAAAGTTCTGCATGGCCTAAATGGAAATTAGTTGGTGTTCAGTTTTTGCCTTTCCCAGGGTATAGAGCTGTACTGCTATGAAAGAAGACTGAACTGTAAGTCTTTCTCTCATCGTGTTTTTCTCTCTTCACTGCAGTAACAACTAAGTATATATATAGAAAGGGCTCCTGTATATAGCCACTTAACAACAATACAGTTCTCTCTATTATTGTGCAGAACACTCAGTATAGCTGAGCTGAAGATTTTTTCGTATTGTCTTCCAGGAAACTCCAAGATGATTGCTATGTACCACAGTTACAATGAGTGTAATACATTTTCCAAACCAAAGAAAAAACATGCCAACAGTTGGAAATTACAGATATCAAGCTTCTTTGGAGTTCTGACCTGTATGAAAACAGAAAATGACAAGTAATCTAAATGTGTTTGTTTTTTTTAGACATATTTATTTACAAATTTTATGTTTGTACATTATTATCCTCAAAAAATAAGCATGAGCTTTTCTACATCACTGGCCAGAAGATCAAATGCCATAGGTTGAGAGTTTTGTTTTCTGCAGTTTGCTGTGTAGACTGGGATAGAATGAGCAGAGTGATCTTATCATCATTAGAAAGTGCACTGGTGGGCAAGCAAGTAAATGACTAAAGGTACCTTCACACTAAACGATATCGCTAGCAATCCGTGACGTTGCAGCGTCCTCGCTAGCGATATCGTTTAGTTTGACACGCAGCAGCGATCAGAATCCTGCTGTGATGTCGTTGGTCGGGGCTAGAGGGCCAGACCTTGCTTTGGTCGCTGGCTCTCCCGCTGACATCGCTGAATCGGCGTGTGTGACACCGATTCAGCGATGTCTTTGCTGGTAACAAACATCGGGTTACTAAGCGCAGGGCCGCGCTTAGTAACCCGATGTTTACCCTGGTTACCATCCTAAAAGTAAAAAAAACAAACACTTCATACTTACCTACCGCTGTCTGTCCCCGGCGCTGTGCTTTCCTGCACTCACTGTGAGCACAGCGGCCGGAAAGCAGAGCGGTGACGTCACCGCTCTGCTTTCCGGCTGCCCGGCGCTCACAGCCAGAGCAGAGAAGCAAAGCGCCGGAGACAGACAGCGGAAGGTAAGTATGTAGCATTTGTTTTTTTTACTTTTCGGATGGTAACCAGGGTAAATATCGGGTTACTAAGCGAGGCCCTGCGCTTAGTAACCCGATGTTTACCCTGGTTACCGGCATCGTTGGTCGCTGGAGAGTGGTCTGTGTGACAGCTCTCCAGCGACCAAACAGCGACGCTGCAGCGATCCGGATCTTTGTCTGGATCGCTGCAGCGTCGTTTAGTGTGAAGGTACCTTTAAGGCCTAGATACAGCAACTTAGCATCACTATACACACAGATAAGGTCCTGTCTTCATTTTCTACGTCACATTCTGAGAAAAGGGGTTGTATTATCTATGCAGAGAGAAAGAATTTGTCTTCAAAATAAGCCCATGAAGGAAAGTTTTAAAAAATAAATAGTTGAAAAAAAGAGAATATCCTCCAGCGGTAGGCAAAAATATAAAAATATATATAATTTATCACATTAAAAACTGTAGTAGCAGGTCACCAAAAGAGATCCATAGACATAGGAGAACAGACCACCTAGTTTCAGCTTAACGCCTTAATCATGGCAAAAAATAAAGTTACAAAATTGAAAATCAATCAAATCACAATATGCCATAAATCTGGTTTGTGGCAAAAATTATCATGGCTTGTGCTACATTTGTTATGGGTTCTAAGACATTTTTTTATAAGCTCAACAAGGAAGGAGGTATATAGAAAAGTGGTAAGAAAAAGGGTATGGCCTAAATCAGAGGCACATGCTCTGAAACTGCATCACTATTTGTAGTATCAATCAGAGTTGACCAAAGTTAAGGTACCGTCACACTAAGCGACGCTGCAGCGATACCGACGATGTCGATCGCTGCAGCGTCGCTGTTTGGTTGCTGGAGAGCTGTCACACAGACAGCTCTCCAGCGACCAACGATCCCGAAGTCCCCGGGTAACCAGGGTAAACATCGGGTTACTAAGTGCAGGGCCGCACTTAGCAACCCGATGTTTACCCTGGTTACCATTGTAAATGTAAAAAAACAAACAGTACATACTTACATTCCCGGTGTCTGGTCATGTCCCTCGCCTTCAGCTTCCCGCACTGACTGAACGCCGACCGTAAAGTACAGCGGTGACGTCACCGCTGTGCTGTGCTTTACGGCTGGCCGGCGCTCACCAGTCAGTGTGGGAAGCTGACGGCGAGGGACCTGACCAGACACCGGAATGTAAGTATGTAGTGTTTGTTTTTTTACATTTACAACGGTAACCAGGGTAAACATCGGGTTACTAAGCGTGGCCCTGCACTTAGTAACCCGATATTTACCCTGGTTACCAGTGAAGACATCGCTGAATCGGCGTCACACACGACGATTCAGCGATGTCAGCGGGAGATCCAGCGACAAAATAAAGTGCTGGACTTTCCCCATCGACCAACGATCTCTCAGCAGGGGCCTGATCGTTGGTTGCTGTCACACATAACGATTTTGTTAACGATATCGCTGCTACGTCACAAAAAGCAACAATATCGTTATGTGTGATGGTACCTTAAGCCAGCTAACTGTCAAAAGGTTAAGCAAATTTATCATCCAGCCTGAACCATTTTGATAAATTTTAAGATTAGTCTGGTCTAAGTTTGCACTGTCTATAAATTAGATGGATTTACTAATTCGGCCATGTTCGTGCTCTTCCACAGTTTGTTATCTATGGAAATTAATGAATCTAAAATTAACTACATGAGACAGATGCCCTTCTACGTACGTTTATACCATGATATTAACTGAGACTATTGGCGACGTCATGATGAACATTGCAGGGCCTAGTAAGCATCAGAGATGCCCTAGATGTTGGCTGCAGATGTGAAGACCGGCTGCACCAGAATATCATGGACTTTGGGCTGAGATAGTATAAGTCATCTCTAATGAGAATTCAGGCCACTAAGACATTAACTAGAGTATTTAGAAACAAGTGACCGACATAACAAAAATGTATGGGATTGAGGTCATTGATAAAATTATTAATTTTTGCCAATAAATAATAACACAGGTTTTTACGTGAGTTTTAAAGCAGATTTCATCAAATACTCTTTGATATGAATTTTAAAGTGGATCTACTTCAAAATCCACGTACATTTCTTAACATGAACATACCTTTAGTGTATGAAAGAGTCTGCCTTTGACACACATTTAGGGCAATTCAAAGAATCTCTAGCACGAAGGTTCATGGACATTTTAAAACGCAGAAGTCAGTGTAAAGGGATTGAATGCTGGACTAATAAGGAAAAGATAACAGAAAAAAACAGTGCTTCCATAACCAACATAGAAGAGGAGCAGTAAATGGATGCTATATTCACATAAATTACAAATCAATATATGGAACATTGCTTTCTTTTATTTTTCATTCAGCTATTATTTGTCTTTTTCCTTTTATCCTGGAGTAGCTTGTGAAGTATGCCTAGTTCACGTCTTGGCAGCAATTGCTTTGAAAACAAGTGAGTTATAATTCTGTCTTTACTTGGCTGTCTCAATTGTCTGGTTGGCAAACTTACAAAAAGTTTTTTTTTGTATATACAAAATGAGTTTGTGAAATGCCTCAGATATGGTTATATATTTGCCTTTGACAGTCTGCTTTTTGTTTCACTGAGCAGGTGCTTTATATTTTACTGTTTTCTCATATAATCCTACAAATCTTGTATTTTGGGCTAAAATAACACATTTGCTATTTATAGTGATATGGTTGGTATGAATGTTATAGAAGCATAAATATGTTTGGACATAGGGGTTAGCAGCACAAAGGTAAGGGGAGCATGCCAATAATTGGGACATTTTACACAACTCAGGTGCCTCAGGGGTCTCAAACGCGTGGTCTGCCGTCCTGAGGCTTAATTATGCAACCCTCAGGCTGCACAATTAACTGAATGTATTGCAAAGCACAGTCCAACTTTTTGCACTGCAATACCAGTACCAGACATCGGCCAATCAGAGGCTGAAGACTGACGTCGGCAAGTTCGTAGTGGAGCGGTCGCGCATGATGTCACTGCCATGAGCCGCCCTGGCTGTGGAGGAGGAAGAGGGCACTATTCACTGAGGGAGCAAAACCAGGTGAGATTTATAATTTTTCTATGTGTGATTAAAGAGTGATAGAATGTGGGACATTGTTACAAGTACAAGATGGGGACTTATTATATGTGGGCATCCAGGATGGTCACATTACTATAAAATAGGACCAGGGTGGGAACATTTTACAAGAGAACATTATTACAGGATGGGGGACATTATTACAAGATACGGGACATTATTACAGAACAGGGGACATTATTACAGGACAGGGAACAATTAGTACAGGATGAGGGATGTCATTACAGGATAAGGGACATTATTACAGGACAGGTACTATTACTATAGGACGAGGGACATTATTACAAAATCGGGGACCTTTAAAAATGAAGAACATTATTACTGGACAGAAGACATTATTACAGGATTGAGGACATTAAAACAGGATGGGGATAATTTTTACAGGACTGAGGACATTATCACATGATAGAAGACATTATTACAGGATGGGGGAAAATTACTACAGGTTGAGGGATATTATTACAGGACACAGGACATTATTACAGGACAGGGACCCTTACAACAGAATGAGGGACATTATTAAAGAATTGGAGATATTCTTAAATTATGAAGAGCATTTTTACAGGATAGAGGACATTATTTCAGGATTGAGAACATTAATACAGGCCTGGGGACATTAATATAGAATGGGGGACACTATTATAGGATTGGGGACATTACAGGACAGGGGACATCACAGGATTGGGACATTACAACAGGATGAGGACATTATTAAAGGATTGGGGATGTTTTTACAGGATGGGGATGATTACTACTGGTTGAGGTGGTTGAGGGACATTCTTACAGAACAGGGAACATTACTACAGGATGAGGGACAGTATTAGAGAGTTGGGAACATTTTTACAGGATTAAAAACATTATTACAGGACAGGGGACCTTATTACAGGATTGGAGACATTATGACAGGATGTAAGACACAGCATTTATTCTGAATTAGGCCAGCCTTTTTTTTCTTCATTGGTTCAAGAGACATAGGCCATTGCTCACACTTGAATTGATATTTCTTGTAAATTAATGTGGTGCTATCCTTGGAGGACAGGTACGCAGTGTCATTGAACAATTGATGATTGCTAATAAGGTGATTACCCATTGTACCAGTCAATGCAGCTTGTTGACCTGCAAAAATTGAAAGATAAACTATGCAAATCGATTGAATTCTCGAACAATGAGAGATGACCTCATCCCACTTTCCCCCTCAGTTGTGGATGATTGCCTGAAGGACAGCTGTGAACTATAAAAGGGGGATCTGCCTCTGTTTATAGAGAGATTCTACAGAATGCAAACTTAAGGGAACATGGCCCTAGCTGGAGGAATACAGATATGCTCCATTGACCATCACTGAACCCTCAAAGACATTTCTAGAATCCAAGTTGGGACAATCTGGTAGCCTGGCTCCATGGAGATGTTTGGAGAAATCAGGTTGGGATAATCAGGTCGCCTGGCCCCATGGAGACGTTTAGAGAAGCCAGGTTGGGACAATAAGGTCACCTGGCTGCGTACCTCAATGGACTGTCAGCCTCCTAAACTTGTTGTTACCTCCTCTCTGTGGTTGCCCACCAAAATTGGGGTACCAAAAGTGGTGGGTGGTCGGCCTTCTAAGCCCCAAAGTCACAGTTGCTCTAATCCTGGTAATCCAGGGTACTGGTGAGATTCTGTAATTTGCACTATCTTATGTACTTCCTGGGTCTGTACTATGTATTACTGTCTGTTGGTGGTTCAAGTATTGCCACACTGTGTTACACTCACCCTGTGTTATCCGAGTCGTATTTTGCCCATGAGAAAGGAGTACGAGTGTTCAGTGGGATGATCCCTGGAAAAAAGCAGTCTTTTTTAAAGACACCCACTACCCTCGTGTCTCCAAAGGGACATTATTACAGAATTGGGAACATTATTACAGAATTGGGGACATTATTACAAGATTAGAGACATAACAGAATGGGGGCCAGAATTACTAAGGGGCTAATTATAAAATTATAATACTGCATCGGGCTGATTTGTGAGTTATGTTTCTAAAAACCAGTTCCAAAAATGAGGAGAGCATCAAATAAGGGACATAAAAGTGGTAGTGGTGCTGCTGGTGTACCTGCTGATTGTGGTGGAGGTGTAGCTGATGCAGTAAGTGGACGTGGTCATTCTGCACCTGCTACGTGCCCAAATACAACACCTTCCTCTGGTACACACAGATGACAGAACATTATGCATCACTTCATACACCCGAATATTGCTGCGCAAATGGTGAGGCCACAAGATGTTAAAAGGTCTTAGATTGGATGGCTGAGAGTGGCTCCAGCTCCTTCGCATTATCTTCCCCCCATGCCAGTGCAGAAAGTGCACAGTTGGCAACTGAGGACCATGGTCATCCCACTTCCACCTCACCCCTTGCAAATAAGCCAAGCATTCTGAGCCCCAAGTAATGCAGCAGTCTCTTTTGCTTTTTGATAACTCTGCTGGATGGGGTTCCATGGCCCATCCACCTGCCCCTGCCCCAGAAGTGAAAGAGACTGAGTGTACTGATGCCCAACCACTTGTTAGATTGGAGAAGTACATGGAGGGCTAGAGAACACGGTCAGTGGACCACCACAGCACATAACAGAGGATGATGAAACTCAGAGTTGAGGAGTTGGTGGAAGATGATGCAAGGGATGATGACATGCACAGTTCAGAGGAAAAGGAGGTGGCCACGCTGCCACAGCAGCACGGCAAAATAGGGAACAAGGTACAAAGGCACAGCAGGCAGTTTCCTGCAAGTTCATCGGCTGCTGCTGCTCACCACGCTGCTGATATAAGCACACCAAAGACAACTCAAAAGAGCTCCCTGGTATGCCATTTATTCAGAGAATAAATATTCTGAAACCGTGCACCACCTATATATAGTTACATAGTTACATAGTTATTAAGGTTGAAGGAAAACTTTAAGTCCACCTAGTTCAACCCATAGCCTAACCTAGCATGCCCTAACATGTTGATCCAGAGGAAGGCAAAAAAAACCCATGTGGCAAATAGTAAGCTCCACTTTGGGGGAAAAAAAATAAACATCCAAATTGTGAAAATTTCAAGGTTTTCAAAACTCTTGCCAAACTTCCAATATTTTTATTAAAAAAAAGCTGTATTGACCTAAATATACTAACTACATGCATTACAATGTTTCTCAAGAAAATGGCACATCTCAGTGATTCTGAGACTGTTTTTTAAAGTATTCCGGAGTTATTACCACATAAAGTGACATGGGGTTTTCCCTTTTTTAGAAAATGTAAGTCCCTGGGAGAAGTTTGTTATAAGTAAAAAAAAAAAAAAAAAAGAAGCTGCTCAGGAGCTCCGAGAGGGGCATTAAGTCTACAAGGCCGAACTGCTGACTTTGGTTATTGGCACTGCACCCAATACCTGACATACCTATATCACGAGGCATCTGAATTACATGAAGTGCAGTGGAGTACACACCTTTAAAAGCATGACCGATCTGAGCCTCCTCCTACTCCTCCTTCTGCTGCAGTCTCAGCCTCTTCCTCCTGCTCATGATCAGCAGGGCCACCTGCCTACCTGCAAAGAGAGGATGTGACAGCATCATTACCACCACTACCACCACCACCAGTGTAACTAAGCATCTCCACATCATTCCATGACAGTGTTCAACTTTCCAGCACCCAAATCCTTGATTGAAATAGGAAATACCCCCTTAACCCCCCGAGCCATGGTGCTGAATGACAGTATTTCCAAATTACTGGCCTTTGAAATGCTGCCATTCTGGCTGGTGGAGATGGACAGTTTTAAAAAACTGATGGTGGTAACTGACCCGCAGTATGTTGTTCCCAGCCGCCACTACTTTTCCAGGAGGGCCATGCCTGCTATGCACAAACATGTTGTGCACCAAAGCATGTGTGCGCTGCGCAATGCCACCTGTGTCAAGGTCCACATAACCACGAATACGAGCACCAGTAAGCACGGCCAGGGATGTTACACCTCCCTAACTGCCCACTACATAAATGTAGTGGCAGCTGGGACAGAGGCGGAAGGTGTTCTAGCTCATGTAATACTACCTCCTAGTATTGTCAGATGTTTATCTGTCCAAGTTGCCTCCTCTTTCTACTCTACTTCTTCCACCGCCTCCTCATTCAATCACAGGAAGATCTGCACCCCCAACGAGCACAGCCAGGGGGAAAGGACAGCAGGCTATTCTTAAACTCCTCTGTTTGGGGGACAAATCCCACAATGCCAGGAAGCTGCAAATCAAATTGCAGATATATAAGTGGTTGATGTTGGTGAAGCACCCTCCACAAATTCACTAATGAGAGATAGGAAGTCCAACTTCATTTTGCATAGTGTGAGGAGAGAAAAAGAGGCCTTACCTGAAGATGAGTCAATCTGGGGATCTAGAGTGAGATTAAAATCACCTCCCAGAATTATGCCAGATCCATCTGTAGGGTTCTGAATCCAATATTCTCCTGTCTCATGTTGGAGAAATACTGTACATGTTAGGCCGCCGTCACACTTGCGAGTTTTACGTACGTAAGAGCGCAGAAACTACGTGCGTACAACTCGCATAACATACGGCACAATGATTCTCAATGGGTCTAGTCCTATCAGCCGTATATTACGGATCCGTAATATACGGCGTTCTACGGCCGCACAAAATCGCAGCATGCTGCGTTTGTCAGCGTATTGCACAGAAAATACGCCAATGCAAGTCTATGGGAGAGCGTATAATACGGAATGCATACGGACCATGCGTGTGACTTGCGAGAAATACGCAACTCACTGGCAGATGTCCTGAAATGTCCAAAGGCCTCAATCAGGCAGGTGAGACATGCTAATTAGCTGAAAAAGCCAGACAGTGAACCCGGAAGTCTGCTGCACGCCTCCACGGAGTGAGATTCAGCATGGCCAGCATAATCAATGTCGACATGCTGATCATTTTGGTCCAAGAGAGGCCTGTGATCTGGGACCAAAGACTATGCTAACAGGGCACAAAAAGAGGCAGCATGGAGGAGCGTGTGTGGGTCCCACTTCCCACATTATGACCAGCAGCCACGTGAGGCACAGCGACAAATAAGTAAGTACACCCATGTTTGAAATGTAATGTTCTTTTTAAACAGCAGGCCCTTACTACTTTGAATTTCTAAACAAGAATTTTAAAATTATTAATGTAAGAAATAGAAAGCACACCAGTAGATACATGGTGTTGTACATGATAAACGGATTTCAGTAATGTTTTGAACAGATGTCCCTTACTAACAGTGTTTCCCAGTATTTGTGCTTTCTGGGATAGAGGGTAGCGGACACTGTCCTTGTGGCCTTGCTTCATAATTGTGTGAGTTTTTCAAATTTAAGACTAAATGTGCTCCACAAATGCCTATTTCTATGCTACACTTAAATCTGTGTAGTCAATTAGACCTTGTGTGAGCACTCTGCATAATGGGCTAATCAATGTGTTTAATTTTTGTTGTTTCAGTGGGTGATGTTCCAACAAGGTGGCGGAGTATCCGTGACCAGTATAGGAGGGAGAGGCAGCAGCGGGAGAGAAGTGGAGCTGGGGCCCTTCCTAAAAAACGAAAATACGTATATTTCGACCGCCTAACCTTTCTGAACCCCAGCATGGACCTCAGGCCGTAAGTAAAAACATCACAAACTTTTGTAATTTTTTAATTTGGAGAAATGATTCCAAATAAAATTGAAACTAAATAAATTTTTCTTTTTCAGAACTCAGTCTAACCTCACTGACAGGGAGACAGGGTCTGACTCTGAACTGGTCATTGACCCAGTTGGTGAAGGTGAAGAGGTGGCTGGTCCATCTGCTGCTCCTTCAGGCTCCATCCCTCCAGGATCCTACTCATCTGGCCATCCAGCTCCAGCTGCAGCAGAACAACACCAAGAGGCCCCACAGTTCGCATCTGCAGCATCATCAGCAGCAGCAGCAGCACCACCTAGCCAGGATGACCCTGGAAATAGCAGCAGCCCAACTGTTGCCCTGGAGCGATCCCCACAGGCTGCAGTCAGACCACAGCGTTCACGCCGCAGGAGAGAGCTTCTCCAAAGCAGGAGAAATGTGGATGCTGGGGTCATGGACTATTTGGCACGGGTTCGAGAGGATGATGGGGAGGAGGGATTTACACGTAGCCTTGCCCAGTACTTACGGTCCATAGAGCGGGAGTTGAGGCTTCGTGTGAGAGGGTGTTTTCAGATCCTTATTGATGCATGCACCCCCCCAAATAACCCATACAATCTCTTGCAGATGATTGAACAGTGGCAGATGTCACACGAAAATATTCTGCGGCCTCAGAGATTACAAGGCCTGCATGCTCAACAAGGATCTGAAGCACCCCCTCCACGTCAGCCAACACCTCAACACCAACCCACAACGAACCCACAATGGCCACCTCAGCACCATATGGCGGGATATCAGCAACCATCCCAATATGGCCACTTGTCCACACCCAGTGCTGGAGGCTGGTCCCAACCTGGGTTTGGACAATATGGTCATTTTGGGTTGGGGTATGATTCCCGCCCATATGGTCATCAACATCAGGGGTATCTTCAAAATCCTCTCCCCACTCTTCAAAGTGCCCAGCATCATAACAGGCCTAATGTCCCTCAGGCCACTACAACATCCGCACAGGGTGCTGGACAATTGGGCCTACAAAGGCCACCTGATGCTGACCCTGAGCAATCTACATCTCCCGCACCTACCTACCAGGACTTGTAATTTTTTTTGTTTTCTTTTTGTTTGGTTGTTTATTTTTAATTTAACCATTTTGTTTTGTTTTTATCTTTGGTTTTTATAGACAATATTGTTTTAGCTTGTGCTTACATAGCAATCTTGAATGTGGATGTTGTGCAGAATTTGTTTGGCCACAAAAAAATGTGGAATTTAGATTTTAAAAAATGGTTATGCCAAAACAATAACCAAGCACACCAAAAAATTACATAAGTAAATTTTTCGTTAATAACAATCAAACTCTGGATGCGCTCTATTCATTCTTACATCACACACACATGATATGCTGATAACCATATGTGAAATAATTAAATACAACAGACCTAGTTTCAAAATTGGTTAACACAAACTTTATATATCAAACTAATTACACATGCAAAATTACATAGTCTTGCCAGGGAGTAGCACCTTAATGAGTCAAAAAATAATTTGTCAAGACATCACGAACTTTGAGACCAGAAAGTGGACGACGCGGAGGAGGGACATATGGGGTAGGCCTACTAACATTGCTCATGAGGTGATCTTCTAAATTAGGAGATGAACAATCATGTATTCTGGTGAAATTATGTAGAATTACACAGGCTTTGATCACTTCATTGATTGTAGCCTCACTCAGCTGGATGGCAGACTGAAGAACCCGCCATTTGGCAACAAGAATCCCAAAGGCGCACTCAACCAGTCTCCGTGCCCTGGCAAGTCTCAAATTAAACACCCTCCGCCGGTGGTCAAGTTTGCGCCTGGGGTAAAGCCTCATGATGTGCCTTGTCAGTTGGAAGGCCTCATCTCCAACCAAAACAAAAGGCACTGCTTCTGCATTGGAGCCTGGGAGTTGTTGTGGTGGTGGGAGGTTCAACTGGTTGTCACGTTGCCGCCGACCCATTATGGACGAATTGAAGACCCTAGAGTCTCCAGTTCGCCCATAGGCCCCAATGTCTACAATTATAAAACTGTAGTTACTGTCAGCAACTGCTAACAGAACTACAGAGAAAAACTGCTTATAATTGTAGAATTGGGTACCAGAGTTCGGCGGCTTACGCACCCTGATATGTTTCCCATCCACAGCTCCAATGCAGTTAGGGAAGTCACAAGTATTTTTGAAACCAGTGGCGATTTTGAGCCAATCATCCTGTTTGGGCTCAGGCATCACAACTTCCTGTAGTTTCTGCCATATTTGGGAACAGGTTGTCCTAACAATGCCTGAAATTGTCGACCGCCCAATCAGAAACTCCAGGTGTAGACCCGCATAGGACAAGCCTGTGGACAGGAAGCTGAAATACAAGAAAAAGTTAAAAAAAACATTAACATGAGGACTAAGAAAACATGAATAAGCACAAGTGTATATTTCATTTACTATGACATTAGTTACAATATAAAAAGGTTCATTTAACATTCTTACTATACTAGAATATTAACACCATTTTTTTTTATGTGCTTGTGGCTTCATGTCCAAGTAAAGTTAATGAAACATAGTAGGACACAACACATTTAAAAAACAAAAAAAACCAAAACAGTATGTGCGAATGTTGAATACATACCGTAAGGTTAGGAGCAGACGCTCCTCAGCAGAGATGGCTTTTCTCATCCAGGTGTCCTGATAGGTGATCCCAGGACGTAAGATCTTCAACAACATGTCAAAAGTCCTGATGGACATGCGACTATACAGGTAAAACTTGTCAGGATGTGCCCTCAAAGCTGAATATAGTCTCTGGAAATGTCCTTTACTCTGGCGTTGGGTCAATAGAGGATGGACCCACAATCTTCGTCTCCTCCTTCGCGGATCAACATTGACCGGATATGGCTGGCCAAAGCGACGAGACAACACCCAGTGAAGCAACACCCGCTGAGTTGTGCTTAAATACACATGGTCAGACATGTTTGTAAGGTCAAAGCAACACAGCCAAAATATGCTAGAGAACATATAGGGCAGATGGGAGGGGTCCACCTGTTGTAGAGGGCTTAAATAGTGTTGTTAATGATGGTTTAAATGATTTGCAGGCCTGAAAACCGTTAAATGTCCATTTTGTGATGGTGCGTGCAAAATACGCCATACGGATCACATACGGATTACACACGCACAAGCACATGCGTAAAATACGCGACCACACCTAAGCAACGCATTAACTACGGAAGTAGATTACGGGGACATTTTGGCGTATTGAACGCGTAGTACGGACGTATAATACGTTCCGTATTGTCTTACGCCATGTGTGATGCCGACCTTAGCCAGTGTATACACAAAACCTAGGAAGGAGATTTTAAATAAAATATAGCAACTCTCAGGGTCTATTTTAG
The DNA here is from genome assembly GCF_032444005.1 of Ranitomeya imitator. Classification (NCBI taxonomy): domain Eukaryota; kingdom Metazoa; phylum Chordata; class Amphibia; order Anura; family Dendrobatidae; genus Ranitomeya; species Ranitomeya imitator. The sequence goes on from NC_091286.1 coordinate 308,277,231, forward strand.
TATCAATAATTTTGGGTTGAAATGACCTATGGAAGGTAATGGAAACTTTGCATACTTTGTGAGTAGGGTGAGGGCTATGGTACCAGTATTTGGTCTTACAGTTAGAAGTATTAACAGCTATGAAATTGGTTTCTAGGTGCATGACTATCTTTATAATTTTCTAATGGAAGCGGTAAAGTATTTGGCTTCTCTTTTCAGGCTTATTGAGACATCTCACATAATATGTACAGAATGTCAGACGTGACATCTCAATCAAATAGTAAAAGGTAAAATAATTGGCTATTGGGGCAGAAAGTAGTGTTAGGCAGGAGTCACACTACCGTAGAATATGGACGAGTGTTATGCGAGAAAAAATTGCATAGAACTTGGACCAGTACACAACTATGAGGCAGCTTCACACCACCGTATTTTTTCTCAGGTGTATTCGACATGCATGTAAAATCACAGCATGCTTCGAATGTACGCTTATATCGTCCGAGACTCGCCAATGCAAACCTATGGGTGCGAGAAAAACTCGTACACCACATGGACCAATCATCTAGCTTGCGACAAATACGCACACCTATTCCTCATTTCAGCCCATTGAGCCATTAAATTCAATGGGGACAATCAGTGAGAAATGTAAAGCCATACACATGTCATACGGATGTCATATGGATACATAGGTGCGAGAAAATCGCATCATCGCATTGCAAATGCATTACACATGGATGACATATGGAGAACACTTGTGCCACTCTCGACAGGGAGACTCAGACCTATTTTCCATATGTTTAGTGTGACGCCGACCTTACAGGGGGAATCAGAGTAGATGGAAGGAAGAGAGAGGAAGGGGATGAATAGCCCCTAGAAAGCAACTATTATCAACTCTTGTCAAGTACAGTTGTGGCACCCCAGGGTCCTGGTCATCACAGTAACATTGCTTTCTTCACGGGGACAGTGATGTTACGTTTGGAAGCGATGAAGGATATCTTTTATCAGGTAACCACAATGCACACAACATGTTCACACTCCAAGCCACAAGGGGGAGCTGTTGATCCTATTCCTAGGTGACTCCCCTACATAAATTGTGGTTTGGAGGGAAAGAGGATTCAGATTGTCACAGAGACAGAAGAGGGCAGACGACATAGAGTGTCAGAAGGTCTGAAGGGGCCATGTAGTCTGAAGTACTACAGCTCTTGGATAAATAGACATACAGAAGGAAAGGACAGTGTTCAGTGAGAGTGAAGGAGAGCAAGGCACAGGCGAGGACACCAGGGGGAGGACAGCAACGAGCAGACTGTCTCTCAAGCAAAGCGCAGATAACCTAGAGCTAGCACACAGAGGTTGTAAGGGACTCTAAGACTTACATCAGAACCTGGCAGGACAGCTGAACTGCAAGTTACCTGTCCGCCACACACACCTGAAGACACAGTAACACATAAAGCCCGGGGCGTGATAGAGTCCCTGTAAAAAGGCTCGAGTTACCTGTCATACAGGTATTGTCCTATCCTATATTGGGGACAGAGAGAAGAACCGTGAGGACCTTATCTGAAGCCATAGGCAGTAAGGGACTACAACACCACTGCGCTAGAGGAAGGCTTTTAACTCCACCTGGTAAAGGGGGCTCTCGATTCGCTTCCAAGCCGGCCGGACTCTGCCTGCCCTGTGATCTGGTGCCCTGGACTGTGGCTGCCTGAAGTCTTCAGTAAACCAGGTAAAGAGACTGCAAACCCGTGTCCTCGTCCTTTACTGCGCCATTCACTATCTCCCTTCTACACACCGGGAGCCTGGGGATACGAACATAAACTTTATTCAAATCTCCCTTTTTACATGGGCGCCCAGGGCCATGGACCGGGTCACCACCATGACATCCCCCTGTGAACACCGGACCCGGTACCGGGTACCCCACGACCCTGGCGGGCTACTCACAGCACTAGTGCTGCAAGCCCTAGGTGGTATAGCGAAGTAGCAGTAGGCGGGTGGAAGGTTCCACATAACCCCAGCACAATAACATAAGACCTCTAGAGGTCATTTGAGTACAGAGACAAATAGAAAAATACAACTATATGTGGAAAGCAGTATTAACTCCAATCCATAAAATAGTTTTATGTAATTTTGTGATAAAGCTGGTGTGACTTTATATCCGTGAATCGGGAACAAGTCACATCAGGTTTTAGATAAGTATCTCAATATAATTAGGACACAGAAGGTCCAATCTCTGCAGATGAAACATTCAAGCCACCCCTTACCTTCACTAAATGCAGAAACCTAAAACAAAACCAAAAAAATGAACTGGAGCAGAAGCTGGTATGCATGTTCACATTGGCCATTAACTCCTTGACGTCCAGTGATGGATATATCCAACATTGGATGCCTCCCCGTTTGGTGCGGGCTCCGGCGATGAGCCCGTACCTTTTCTGGACCATGACAGCTGATCTGATCAGCTGTCATGTGTTCCTAACAGCCGCGAGTGGAATTGCGGTCCACCTGCGGGTGTTAACATGTTGAATGCTGCTGTGAAAGTATGACAGTAGCATTTAACATGCACGTGCAGAAAGTGCGTCATTAATCCCGCCCATGGGCGCCTGTGTCACATGACCGCGGGTCACTGATGGGTTGGCATGACAACCCTGGATCTGCAGGAGACTCCTATGGTTGTCATTGCCGGTCAGCGCTCATATCAAGTGAGCATTTCTGCTACATACAGCATGGCTGTAGCACAATTGATCTAGTCTACCTTGGAGACTATTGAAGCAAGTTAAAAAAGTTGTTTTAAAAAATAAAAAAAAATATATATAAAAGTTCAAATCACCCAGCATTCGCCCCATTCAAAATAAAACAATTGAAAAAATTTAAAAAATACACATATTAGGTATCACTGCATTCAAAATCGCACAATCTATCAATATATAAAAATAATTAATCTGATTGGTAAACGGCGTAGAAAGAAAAAAAATCGAAACATAAGAATTAAGTTTTTTTGGTCGCTGCAACATTGCAATAAAATGCAATACCAGACGATAAAAATATCGTATCTATACCAAAATGGTATCAATAAAAATGTCAGATCAGCAAAAATAAGCCCTCACCCAGCCCCAGATCTCAAAAAATTGGGACGCTATGGGTCTCGGAAAATGGCGACATTAAAAATTTTTTTTTACAAACTTTGGATTTGTTTTCACCACTTAAAAAAAAAAACCTAGACATGTTTGGTGTCAACGTACCCATAATGACCTGGAGAATCATAATGGCAGGCCAGTTTTAGCATTTAGTGAACTTTTCCTGCTCATCTGCAATGTTTTTCTCAGCTGAATTTGGACTGAGAAAAAAAATAATTGCAGTATGCTGCGACTGACCTCATATATCGAACGAGACTCGCCAATGCAAGTCGATGGGTGTGAGAAGGATGGCATGCGGACCATGCAAGTGCTGTCTGATTTTTACACACCTATGTCCTTTAAAAACCCGACATTTCATCTGCAACGTACAGTAAAATCAGAGTGTGACCCGACAGAATAGACTAGATAAAAAACCTATATACACATAAAATAGTTAGAAAACATATTAAAGAAAGAAATGCACATAGAAAGAACCAGGAATAACCAAGATCATATTTTATTGACACAATTTGTGTTAAGAAATACAATAATATTAAAATAAATCCAAAACAAAAGGTGATTTGACAGTGAGAAATACCAAAAGAGTTGAACCGCAGGTCAGAGGAAATAAAGGAGTTAGGTTCAGATTGCTTGTTTATAGTCACATAATGCACCTGTGTACTAGGTAAGTATATATTGCCAAAAAGTAGTGAAAGGATCTAATGGCAAGGAGAACTTAAAGATGGTAAGTAGTTACCTCAGACCTGCAGTGCCACCACCCCAATACATAGAATAGATAGATAGATAGATAGATAGATAGAAAGATGTTAGTCACATATATATAATTATTTTTTCACTTTGAGCACAGGCACAGGCTGATTACTACGCCCATCACCTGCCTACTGCTCCCGCTGTTATCAGCGACAGCAAACATCAGCTGATGGGAGTAGCAATCTCTCATCAGCTGATGCCTGTGATCTGCGGAAACCTTTCTGTCGCGTACAGTAAAATCAGAGCATGACCCGCAGCAAAAGTAATCGGTTTTTGACAACTATGAGAGACAATTACCTTTCACAACTGGTTCAGGACCCAACAAGAAGGGGGGCACTGCTAGACCTAATATTAACCAACAGGCCAGACCGCATATCAAATATAAGGGTTGGGGGTTACTTGGGAAATAGCGATCACAAAATAATAAGTTTTCATGTATCCTTTAAAAAGATGTGTAATAGAGGGGTTACAAGGACACTAAACTTCAGGAGGGCAAATTTCCAACGGATGAGAGAGGATCTTGGTTCAATTAACTGGGACGATATCCTGAGACACAAAAATACACAAAGAAAATGGGAGACGTTTATTAGCATCCTGGATAGGACCTGTGCACAGTATATACCGTATGGGAATAAACATACTAGGAATAGGAGGAAACCAATATGGCTAAATAGAGCTGTAAGGGGCGCAATACGTGACAAAAAGAAAGCATTTAGAGAATTAAAGGAAGTAGGTAGTGAGGAGGCATTAAATAAATACAAAAAATTAAATAAATTCTGTAAAAAGCAAATCAAGGCAGCAAAGATTGAGACAGAGAGACTCATTGCCAGAGAGAGTGAAAATAATCCCAAAATATTCTTTAACTACATAAATAGTAAGAAACTAAAAAATGATAGTGTTGGCCCCTGGGTGAAATGGTGGATGAGGATGAGGAAAAAGCCAATATGCTAAATGGCTTTTTTTCATCAGTATTTACACAAGAAAATCCCATGGCAGACAAAATGACTTGTGATAAAAATTCCCCATTAAATGTCACCTGCTTAACCCAGCAGGAAGTGTGGCGGCGTCTAAAAATCACTAAATTTGACAAATCTTCGGGCCCGGATGGGATGCACCCTCGAGTACTGCAGGAATTAAGTACAGTCATTGATAGACCATTATTTTTAATCTTTAAAGACTCCATAATAACAGGGTCTGTACCACAGGACTGGCGTATAGCAAATGTGGTGCCAATATTCAAAAAGGGGACAAAAACTGAACTCGGAAATTATAGGCCAGTAAGCTTAACCTCTACTGTGGGTAAAATCCTGGAGGGCATTCTAAGGGATGCTATACTGGAGTATCTGAAGAGGAATAACCTCATGACCCAGTATCAGCACGGGTTTAATAGGGACCGTTCATGTCAGACTAATTTGATCAGCTTCTATGAAGAGGTAAGTTCCGGACTGGACAAAGGAAACCCAGTGGATGTAGTGTATATGGACTTTTCAAAAGCTTTTGATATGGTGCCACACAAAAGGTTGATACATAAAATGAGAATAATGGGGATAGGGGAAAATATGTGTAAGTGGGTTGAGAGCTGGCTCAGGGATAGGAAACAAAGGGTGGTTATTAATGGAGCACACTCGGACTGGGTAGCGGTTAGCAGTGGGGTACCACAGGGGTCAGTATTGGGCCCTCTTCTTTTTAACATATTTATTAATCACCTTGTAGGGGGCATTCAGAGTAGAATTTCAATATTTGCAGATGACACTAAACTCTGCAGGGTAATCAATACAGAGGAGGACAATTATATATTACAGGATGATTTATGTAAACTAGAAGCTTGGGCTGATAAATGGCAAATGAGCTTTAATGGGGATAAATGTAAGGTCATGCACTTGGGTAGAAGTAATAAGATGTATAATGATGTGCTTAATTCTAAAACTCTGGGCAAAACCGTCAATGAAAAAGACCTGGGTGTATGGGTGGATGACAAACTCATGTTCAGTGGCCAGTGTCAGGCAGCTGCTACAAAGGCAAATAAAATAATGGGATGCATTAAAAGAGGCATAGATGCTCATGAAGAGAACATAATTTTACCTGGTCTCCGGTGTATAAGTAAGACATAGCTGAACTGGAGCTGGTGCAGAGAAGAGCGACCAAGGTTATTAGAGGACTGGGGTGTCTGTAATACCAAGATAGGTTATTAAACTTGGGGCTATTTAGTTTGGAAAAACGAAGACTAAGGGGTGATCTTATTTTAATGTATAAATAGATGAGGGGACAGTACAAAGACCTTTCTGATGATCTTTTTAATCATAGACCTGAAACAGGGACAAGGGGGCATCCTCTACTTTTGGAGGAAAAAAGGTTTAAGCATAATAACAGACGCGGATTCTTTACTGTAAGCAGTGAGACTATGGAACTCTCTGCCGTATGATGTTGTAATGAGTGATTCATTACTTAAGTTTAAGAGGGGACTGGATACATTTCTAGAAAAGTATAATGTTACAGGGTATATACACTAGATTCCTTGATAGGGCGTTGATCCAGGGAACTAGTCTGATTGCCGTATGTGGAGTCGGGAAGGAATTTTTTTCCCCAAGGTGGAGCTTACTCTTTGCCACATGGTTTTTTTTTGCCTTCCTCTGGATCAACATGTTAGGGCATGTTAGGTTAGGCTATGGGTTGAACTAGATGGACTTAAAGTCTTCCTTCAACCTTAATAACTATGTAACTATGTAACAATATATACACATAGAATAGATATATATATAAAGATGTCAGACACATACAGTTGTGCTCAAAAGTTTACATACCCGGGCAGAATTTTTCCTTTCTTGGTCTTTTTTTCAGAGAATATGAACGATAACACCGTAACTTTTTCTCCACTCATGGTTAGTGGTTGGGTGAAGCCATTTATTGCCAAACTACTGTGTTTTCTCTTTTTAAATCATAATGACAACCCAAAATATCCAAATGACCCATATCAAAAGTTCACATACCCTGGTGATTTTGGCTTGATAACATGCACAGAAGTTGACACAAATAGGTTCGAATGGCTACTAAAGGTAACATCACCTGTGACCTGTTTGCTAGTAATCAGTATGTGTGCATACAAGCTCAGTGAGTTTCTGAGATCCAGACAGACTCTTACATATTTCATCCAGCCACTGACGCTTCTGGATTGTGAGTCATGGGGAAAGCAAAAGAATTGTCAACAGATCTATGGGAAAAGGTAGTTGAACTGTATAAAACAGGAAAGGGATACAAAAAGATATCCGAGGAATTGATAATGCCAGTCAGAAGCGTTCAAACTGTGATTAACAAATGGAAAATCAGGGGCTCTGTAAAAACAAAACCACTGTCAGGTAGACCAACAAAAATTTCATCCACAACTGCCAGGAAAATTGTTTGCGATGCAAAGAAAAACCCACGAATAACATCAGCTGAAATACCGGACTCTCTGAAAATTATCGGTGTGGCTGTTTCAGGATGCCAAATAAGGAGGCACTTTAATAAAAAATGGGCTGCATGGTTGAGTCACCAGAAGAAAGCCATTACTGTGCAAATGCCTACAATACACAAACAGCATAGAAACAAGCCTCAAAACTTCTGTAAACAAGGTCATTTAGAGCAATGAGACCAAAGTTGAACTTTTTGGCCACAACCATAAACGTTACATTTGGAGAGAGGTCAACAAGGCCTATGATGAAAGGAACACCATTGCTAGTGTAAAGCACAGAGGTGGATCGCTGATGTTTTAGGGATATGTGAGCTACGAAGGCACAGGAAACTTGGTCAAAGGAAAGAAAGATGAATGCTGCATGTTAACAGCAAATACTGGAGGCAAATTTGTACTCATCAGCCCAGAAGCTGCGCATGGAACGTCCTTGGACTTTCCAACATGACAACGATCCAAAACACAAGGCCAAGTCGACCTGTCATTCGCTACAGCAGAACAGAGTGAAGGTTCTGGAGTGACCATCTCAGTCTCCTGACCTCAATATCATTGAGCCACTCTGGGGAGATCTCAAGCGCACTGTTCATGCTAGACAGCCCAGGAATTTACAGGAAATGGAGGCTTTTTGCCAAGAGTGAGCAGCTTTATCATCTGAGAAAATAAAGAACCTCATCCACAACTACCACAAAAGACTTCAAGCTGTCATTGATGTTAGAGTGTGCAATATAAGGTATTAAGCAATGGGGTATGTGAACTTTTGATTAGGGTCATTTGGAAGTTTTGGGTTGCCATTATCATTTAAAAAGAGAAAACACAGTAGTTTGACAATAAATGGCTTCACCCAACCACTAACAATGAGTGGAGAAAAAGTTGTGGTGCTATCATTCATATTCTCGGAAAAAAGGCCAAGAAAGCAAAAACTCTGCTGGGGTATGTAAACTTTTGAGCACAACTGTATATAATTAATACAGTGCTTGTGTAGCTTCCTGTACATACATTTTAATACTAAATATGTTATTTTCTGAAAAAATGGCATGGGGTGACGGGTCCCCTGTAATTTTATTAACCAGAAGAGGGAAAGCGGACAGCTGAGGGCCGATGTTTATAACCTGGGAAGGGGGTAATACCCATGGAGCGTCCCAAGCTACTAATATCAGCTCACAGCTGTATACTTAGCCTTTACTGGTTATTAAAACGGGAAACCCCAACAAATAAAGATATAGATGTCAAATCCAGCTCTTCTTTACTACTGGAGTTTGCTACATAACCACACAAATTAGAGTCCTGTAGTGTTCACAATGGCACTGAAGCCAAACCACCATACTAACAAACCTTCTAAGGGCTCATCTTGTTCTTTTTCTGTCTCTGTGCAATACATTCTGCATTTAGCCAAGGGACAGCTGCAGGAGCAGGGAGAGTGGCAAAATACAGTGACAGTGGAGGTGGCAGAAGCCTGTGGTCGTTAGAGAGGAGGCGAGCCAGGATCAGGGCTGGAGACATGCTAGTGGGCCCGCTAGCAGCAAGGTACTTAGAGTTGGCATTCAAGTGCGAGGTCGTTACCTAACAACAGGTATTCATAAAAAAAAATTTAAGTAGCTAAAACAGCATTTTAATAGGTCCGGTCAAAAATGACCGGAGCAGTACAAGTGTATAGTAGAAACGAATAGAACAGCAGGGTTAAAAAAAAAAAAAAATTAAATCCTTTTTACATTTTTCCTTATATACCAGTCATTAACCAGGAAAGAATGTTTGTTAACATTTTATTTTCCTGTAAACTCCAATTTCTCTTCAGTTTTTGCTCTCAGTCTTTGAAGTGGAGTAAACGTGTGACATCATTCAATCAGATATGCTTTCAGGGGTCTTCCCCATTCTATTCTTCCATTCAGAACTCTTTCCATCTATTTCAACATTTTCACTGTCCCCCAGACCTCCTCTTCTGCCGGAAAAATGCTCAGATTTCCCATTGACTCCCATTATACTTGTTACTTGAAACGAGCATTCGAGCATTAGAAATTGCTTGGTTCGAGTAACGAGCTTCTGAGCATTTTAGAGCTTACTCATCCCTAATCTCTACTTTTAGAAGAGGAAGCTAATATATGGATAAAGATTGCAGAGAAAGTGATGAAATCCATACATGACAACCAAGGATGTCCAGCACCTGCACAAAAGGAAATGGTTGATCCAAGATCAGGACATATTGTTGCGGAGTTCCATTTTCTGAGGGATTTTCAAGGGCAGGAACTCCAGGACTTGCGTTGCTGCCCAACTGACTAAATGAATGTGGATATTTATTGTAGGTCATTCATTGAAAAGAGAAATATACTAGACTACGCCTTAGCTGTTGAGTAGGGGTGTTGGTATACAACAACTGCAGGCTTATGCTATTGAGGGACAATCTTTACTAGACTATAGACTATATTGTATGACCTCTCTGTTTTATTTTGTCTTGTTCTTCCTGTGATCTTCCATGTAGTGATGTTGCAGAAAATAGTTAATTTATGTCTATTCTCATTCAATGTCTGAGTCCTGAGGGTACCACTGAAATCTACATCAAATCAGCGGTAATGATTTGGCCAAAGGTTCAATGAAATGGCTTCTTCTCATAGAAAGCAGCAACAGCCGTGACAGAGGAAGGCATTTGTTTAGCATTTAAAATGAGCTGTCAGACATGTATGTCACCATTTCAAAGAGAAGACAGCAAAGTCTTTAGTGCGTCAACAAAAAAACCCTCTAGATTCTGGGATCTAGGATACGTGCTCCAAGCTGGTCTCTATGAACTTTTGATAATCAAACTATTAAGAAGTTGGCAATATGTAGGAATTTTAGCAAGTTGAACAACTGTGATGGGAAATTAAGAAAATAATGAAGACAAACAAGAACATAACCGTGCAGTGCCATATAATAAAGCATACCTAGCAATACATTTTCAAAAGGTACCAATGTGTCATCCCATAAGGTGCAGTATAGTGGATTCTTAGCTAATCGCAACAAATCATGCTTCATTCTATGGCAGTAAAACTATGCCTAAAACATCAACCTCTGATAATTGTAAAATGCTCTACCGATAAAGGAAAGAGAACAACTTTTAATAGGATATTAACAGGACACATTTACTTTTGAAAGAACAAAGAAATGTCTGCAGATTTCAAGAGCAGAAGGGATGTTCACTGGATTTTACCGACTACATAAGTGAATGTCATTAGAACAATGTGCTTTAGAATCCTTTGCACTCCAGTCTATGTAACACTAATGGCTTAGCCTTAGATCCAAAAGCTGACAAAACCAAACTCTGAAACGCAATTGTAATGCAATTTAAACAGAACAAAAAGAAATGGACAACATATTGATACTGTTACATGTGCTTAAGAGCCGGGATGACAAAGACAGGAAAGAACTGATAAGCCTGGTATAAAGGTTTTGCTAGTCATTTACCACAAAAACTGTTTCTTTAACATTTCACGCAAGGTAAACTTCAACAATGCTTTTGTTACTGTATCCCTGGTGTGCAGGATATATAGCATATAGCAACAGAACACATTCAGAAAATGGAATATGACAGAGACCCGTAAAAAAGTAAATCAAAGATAATTACAGCACAAACATAAAAATACTGCCTGAGTTAAACAGATTCTTGTTTCTACAATTTATTTTATTTACAATGCTACTTTACATATTCTTGTAGAAAACTGCAAATTTCACTACGAATTGTGTTTAATGTCTTTCATTCTGAACCTTATGTTAATACGATTATAATTGGGAATTTTATGGATATTATGCTCAAACAATGACCAATTTTTTAAAAAAAAGCACCAGTAGTAAATCAGTCAAGCTACTAAATACATTTACAGCATAAGCCTTGATTCACAATTTTTCTCAGTGTTTGTTCCTTTTATTTTTTTGCCCTAGAAAAACGGGTATCATTTTAGAGGTACAGTACAGACCAAAAGTTTGGACACACCTTCTCATTTAAAGATTTTTCTAAGCAAATGGTGGCTACTTTGAAGAACTTAGAACATAAGACATAATTTCAGTTGTTTCACACTTTTTTGTTAAGTATATAATTCCACATGTGTTAATTCATAGTTTTGATGCCTTCAGTGTGAATGTACAATTTTCATAGTCATGAAAATACAAAAAAATATTTAAATGAGAAGTTGTGTCCAAACTTTTGGTCTGTACTGTATGTGTTCCAAAATTATGCACTGATGATACACAGGTATATTTTAGATGTCAACATTCTGGTCAGTTCACAAAACTTGCCACCTCCTCCACCTTCCCAGGTCATGTTTATAGACCATCTTTCTGTGATAGCAATGACAATGATGACAACAATGATTGCTTACAGCAGGGTTGGACTGGCCCACCAGGACACCGGTGAAATGCCCGGTGGGTCCCTGGGCCCCAGAGAGGAGGAAGAAAAAAAATTTAGGGACGCGGGTCCTTTAAAACGAAAGGAGGCAGAGGCGTATGTGGGCGCTTGCATGCAGTCCCAACCCACCACCAGTACCAGGGCCCGTGGCACCACCCAGCGAACCCAGGTAAACGCTGGGGGCCCTGGGCAAATGGGCGGACACAGCATGGGGTCCGTGTATCAGGGGAGCCCGATGCCAGCGCTCGCATCGGGGCCCCGCCTTTAATAATCACGTCTCCTCATTCTGGCAGCTGCAGTGTCTTCAGCGCCCTCTGACTCTGTGAGGTATCAGGACACAGGGTGCGATGACATCATCACTGCATGCTCAGCCTCTCTGTCCTGAGCGTTGCAGAGTCAGGAGAGATGCTGAGTGTTTCGGACCTGCGGTGGGACCGGGAAAGGTGAGTACTTGATTTTTTTTTTCCTTTATGTATGCGGCATTACATGGGCCACATGATATGCTGCATGGAGGAGCAGGGGGCCCATAATATACTGCATGGAGGAGCAGGGGGTCCATAATGTGCTGCATCGAGGAGCAGGGGGGCCCATAATGTACTGCATGGGGCCCATAATACGCTGCATGGAGGAGGAGGTCCATAATGTGCTGCATGGAGGAGCAGGGGGGCCATAATGTGCTGCATAGAGGAGCAGGGGGCAGGGCCGGCGTCAGCACCCGGCGCACCTGGGCAAATGCCGGGGCCCCAGAGAGAGAGGGGACCCATTCACGCTGTCATAGACACAGCTGGGAGAGCAGAGCAGGAGAACATGCTCTCTCCGCCCACAAAGTCACTGCTGGCTGCGTTCTCTTAACCCCCATGTGCCAGCTCTGACACAAGCATCTTCTCACTCAGTCAGTGCAGCCAGGCAGGCACACATAGGGGTTAAGAGAAGGCAGCCAGTGTGACATTGTTTGTGGGCAGAGAGAGCACGTTCTCCTGCTCTGATCTCCGCCCCTGGCTGGCTGCAGTGCTGCTGAACTTATGAGGCAGATTCCGGAGGAGCTCCTACCAGTGCCTGAGTGATTGGCGCTGCTATATACTACATGGGCAGCTGGGCTGCTATATACTACGTGGGCTGGGCTGCTATATACTAAGTGGGCTGTGTTATATACTACATGGCTGTGTTTATATGCGATCATGAATCGTGGTATGTGTTAAAGGGGGGGCCCACTGAGACTCTTTCGCCCGGGGCCCTCAAAAACCTGGAGCCGGCTCTGGCAGGGGGGCCCATAATGTGCTGCATGGAGGAGCAGGGGGCCCATAACACTGTATGGAGGAGTATTATATGGGGCCCATAATACTGTATGGCGGACTATGAGGTGACAATTATACTGTATGGTGGACTATGTGGTGCCCATAATACTGTATGGCGGACTATGCGGTGCACATAATACTGTATGGCGGACTATGAGGTGCCCATAATACTGTATGGAGGAGCATTATATGGGGCCCATAATAGTGTATGGCGGACTATTTGGTTGCCCATAATACTGTATGGTGGACTATGTGGTTGCTAGTGACGAGCGAGTATACTTGTTGCTCAGGTTTTCCCGAGCATGCTCGGTAGATCTCTGAGTATTTGGGCGTGCGCGGAGATTTAGTTTGTGTCACCTCAGCTGCATGATTTGTTGCTCCTAGAGAGCCTGAATACATGTGGGGATCTCATAACAAACAGGCAATCCCTGCATGTGTTCAGGCTGTCTAGAAGCCACAAATCATGCAGCTGAGGCGATACAAACTAAATATCCGAGCACGCCCAAATACTCGGAGATCAACCGAGCATGCTCGGGAAAACCTGAGTAACAAGCACACTTGCTCATCAATAGTGGTTGCCCATAATACTGCATGGTGGACTATGTGGTTGACCACAATACTGTATGGCGGACTATGTGGTTGCCCATAATACTGTACGGAGGACTATGTGGTGTCCATAATACTGTATGGAGGAATATGTGGTGCCCATAATACTGTATGGAGGACTATCTGGTGCCCATAATACTGTATGGAGGACAATGTGGTACCCATAATACTGTATGGAGGACTTTGTGGTTGCCCATAATACTGTATGGCCGACTATGTGGTTTTGCCCATAATACTGTATGGCGGACTATGTGGTTGCCCATAATACTCTATGGAGGACTATGTGATAACGTATTGATTGGTGGGGGCCTGACTACTTGGAACCATTCCACAAAATGTGGAACTTTTCATCCCCATTAGACTGGAGTGGCATGTCCGACTTGATCACTGATCCATTCTTTCCCTCAGTGGCGCCACTTGCTTTTTTTATAGAAGCCCCAAAGAGAATGAATGGAGCTGTGGTCAGACACCCCACCTGCCGCTCCATGTTACAATGGGAATGTGTCCTATCAATGATAAAACGTCCTCATTCTTCCGATCGGTGTAGTTTCTAATGGTCGGAAATAAGAGATCACCTATCCTGTGGAGCCCATGGATCAGTGATAACTTGATTTAACCAAAGAACCCCATTAATGTAAACTACTGTCATAATACATCCCAGTTATGGGGGTGCACAGTAGATGTGCAAAAGCCCCCTGTGTTTTACAGCCAATGCTCCACTATAATGGAGATTACAACTGACAGATGTTTGCATATAGCTGTAGGGTGGGCCCCCAAAGTCCATTCCCCTGGTGGGAGCATGCTCGATAGATCTCTGAGTATTTAGGCGTGCTCGGAGATTTAGTTTGTGTCACCTCAGCTGCATGATTTGTTGCTCCTAGACAGCCTGAATACATGTGGGGATCTCATAACAAACAGGCAATCCCTGCATGTGTTCAGGCTGTCTAGCAGCCACAAATCATGCAGCTGAGGCGATACAAACTAAATATCCGAGCACGCCCAAATACTCGGAGATCATCCATGAGTACAGAGTCTTCTTGGGAAAGAATCTCTATACTTGGCCGCATTCATGTTTCCTTCAATGGCAAGCAGTCGTCCTGTCCCTGCAGCTGAAAAAAACCCGAAAGCATGATGCTGCAACCACCATGTTTCACTGTTGGGATTGTATTGGGCTGGTGATGAGCAGTGCCTGGTTTTCTCCACACATACCACTTAGAATTATCAGCAAAAATGTCTATCTTTGTCTCATCAGACCAGAGAATCTTATTTCTCATAGTCTGGGAGTCCTTCATGTGTTTTTAGCAAACTCTATGCGGGCTTTCATATGTCTTGCACTGAGGAGAGGCTTCCGTCGGGCCACTCTGCCATAAAGGCTTGACTGGTGGAAAGTTGCAGTGATAGTTGACTTTGTGGAACTTTCTCCCTTCTTCCTACTGCATCTCTGGAGCTCAGCCACAGTGATCTTGGGGTTCTTCTTTACCTCTCTCACCAAGGCTCTTTTCCCACAATTGCTCAGTTTAGCTGGATGGCCAGGTCTAGGAAGACTTCTGGTGGTCCCAAACTTCTTCCATTTAAGGATTATGGATTGTCTTACAGTCCTTGCTGTAGAAATCTAAACCCAACTGTCCTTACCAGGGCTATATCTATTCTATTTATTTCCTATTATAATACTGCTCTTAGCTGCATTTAGTGTAGGGAGAGTTGCTGGAGATGGACTAGTTTTGCATTAGAGGCATCTAAGCAGGGGTTATTACATTACAGTCCTTGCTGCTGCAACCTAAAACCAAAACTCCTTATCAGGCCTACATCTATTCTATTATTCTATTGTATTACCTTTTAATGCTGCTCTTACCTGCATATGGTGTAGGGAGAGTTGCTGGAGAAGGGCTAGTTTTGCATTACAAGCATCAAGGCAGGGGTTATTACCTTACAGTATCTGCTGCCCCAACCTAAAACTAAAACTTCTTATCAGACCTACATCAATTCTATTTTAGTCCCTAATACTGTCACTCTTAGCTTATTTTAGTGTAGGGAGATTTGCTGGAGAAGGGTTGGTTTTGCATTCGAAAGCATCTAGGCATGGGTTATTGCCTTACAGTCTCTGTTGCCAAAACCTAAAAATTCTCATCAGGACTACAGCTATTCTGCCCTAGTCTCTATTAATACTGTATTTAGTATAAAGTTGCTGGAGAAGGGCAAGTTTTGCATTTGAAGCATCTTGGCAGAGGTTATTGGCTCACAGTCCTTTCTGTAGCAACCTAAAACCAAAACTCTTTTTCAAGCCCACATTTGTTCTATTCTAGTCCTTATTAGCACCACTCTTAGCTGTATACCAAATTTAATGTGGGTCAGGTGTGCGGTAAGGGTCGGGGAAGTGGACATGCTTCTGATGGTGCACACCGAGGCCGTGTCCCAGATAAAACTGAGCCTGCTTCTTGAGCACAAGAAATATGCTAATCTATGAGATCTATCCTCCTATCCCACTTTGTAGGTTGGCAAGGGACACCACTTTTGAAGCTAGAACAGTGAATACAGGTTTTCAGTTGGATGGCAGATGCTTCCAGTCTGCTTACCAGCACTACCCTGTTTTTCACGCAGTCCAGTCTCACTAGCCAAGAGTCTGGACCAAACAATTCTCTCCCTGATCCTCCTTCCTCCCACCATGGCGAGTCCCAGGAGACAATTGATCCCACACTCGGACATTATGAGGATCTCTGTCACGACTCTGTTGTTGGGTGTCTAAGGGCTCCTTCCCTGTCCCTAACGCTAGGAGCACCTTAGCTCGCTCTGCTCCCCCAAATACTTAAGATGGTGAAGACGCTGGGGCCATGTAACGTGCCTTAGCTTGTGAATCCGCCCTCAGTCTGTATCCATCCCCCACTTAGGGAAGAGGGGAATACTAGTGTACTGTATTACACCAACGAGACTAACAAGGTAATACAAACAGGGATAACAAAAAATACCAAACATACAAATATACACACAGACAACAAAGGAATGCACAGTGGAGTGGAGGATGGGGTTAAACCAAAGTAGGAGAAGAAAGGGAATCATCACAAACTCAATACCTAGCAACAGTCACAGATAAATCCTCCAAACACCTTCCCCAATAATAACCGCCAACAACCTCCACACATGCAGCAAAAGTTTGCTCTGACAATGAGTGCTAGCCAGGGCCTAGTTTAAATAGGAGATAGGAGTGGCTAACAGTGCACAGCTGAGAGACTTAATGCAGGAAAGCTTCCAGGAGCTCTCAACTGAGCAGATTAACCCCTGCACTGCTAAAAGAAAGTTACACTGCTCAATATGAAGGTGAAGTGTTTCTAAACAGAGCATAAGTAGGATAAATCAAAATGCTGCAGTCTTCTGGCTCTTCTCTGTAGCAGTAAACCTGTGATAGTATCCCCCCTTCTAAGAGGGACCTCTGGAACCTTTGAACCGAGTTTATCAGGGTCAGCCTGGCCTCTGGTACCGACACCCCTTCTTCAGGACTGTATCCCTTCCAGTGTATCACATACTGAAATCACCGATGAACTAAGCGAGAATCAATGATCTTTGCTATCTGAAATTACAAATTTCCATCCCCAATGACTGGAGATGGCGGTAGCGGTGATGGTACAGAGAACGCAACATATTTTTTTTAGTAAAGATTGATGAAACACATAATGGATCCAAAAAGTGGGCGGCATAGCAAGGCGGATTGCTACTGGATTTACGACAGTCAAAATCTTATAAGGACCGATGAACCTAAGACCCAGTTTCCAAGAAGGAACCTTCAACGTTACGTGTGAACATAACCTTAGGGGTGGAGGAGGCGGGGTTTTTTTCTCTTTTTAGTTTTGCCTTATATACATACAAGTTATTATACAGGAATGTTTCCTAACATTTTTTCCTGTAAAATCCATTTTATCATTTTATTGTCAGTCCCTAAAAGTGGACTAATACTCTGACAACATTGTTCCCTGCAGCGAATTGGGAGTCAGATGTATCCAGGTGCCTTCCCCATGCTGTTCCCATTTCATTTGAGTGCTGTTTCCATCCATTTCAGCGATTTTCCTGCACCTCCCCCCCCCCACACACACACACACACACACACACACACACACACTGCCCTCCTGTTGAGGTCTGAATGAAAAATGCTTGAATTTCCCTTTAACTTCCATTATACTCATTACTCGAATCAAGCCCATCCGAGTATCCGACCTGCTTGATTCGAGTACCGAGCACTCAAGCATTTTAGTGCTCATGCATGTGCAGTGCCCCAGAGTCCTGGTCGTTGCAGTAATGTTATTCTTCCACCAGGGGGAGTGATATTACGTCTGATGGCACTAAAGGAGTTCACCCTGCCAGGTATCACAAACCATACACTACACTTCACACTCCAGTCCACCAGGGGGAGCCTTGCTCCTATCTACTAGGGCACTCCTCACATTAGGGTAAAATTGGTGGGTTGGATAGAAAGTGAGAGAGAAGCTGACTGGGCTTGGCCCAGGCAACACCTGTCAGGCAGACAGCAGGAAAGGAGGAACACCACAAAGCTGCAGACAGAGGGCCCCAGACAGGGGTGGGATCCTGTTGGAGGCCTCGACAGAAAGACACGGAGCTGCGCCTGCCCCACGTGCGGCAGCATCCTAAGAAAGGACAAGAAAGGAATTGTATTGTAGAAAGTGAGGCACGAAGTCATAGCACAAGGAGAAAATCAGAAGGAGTTCTGCCCTGAGAGAGGCTGCCTCCTTCTGAGGTGCATAGCCGGTGGTCGGAACACCGAGGGAGTAACAGACTCTACACTTTACTTCAGAGACTGGCAGGACAGTCAATTCAGAAGGAGTTCTGCCCTGAGAGAGGCTGCCTCCTTCTGAGGTGCATAGCCGGTGGTCGGAACACCGAGGGAGTAACAGACTCTACACTTTACTTTACTTCAGAGACTGGCAGGACAGTCAATTCCTAGTTGGCTGCCCGACCTAAATACGTAAGAAGACATGGTGGCAATTGTGGCAATTGTGAGGGTTGGGGCGTCTCTAGGGTCCCTAAAAAAACAAGCCTCAGGCCATCAGTCATACGGGTTGTCCTATCCACACCATCTGGGGGACAGAGAGGAAGAAATAACATCTAGAACATCTACAACAGTTGTGAGGACCTTACTGAGTTGCTCAGCAGGGAGGTACTACAACACCCAGGCGCTAGTAGGAAGGCTATTTAATTCCACCTGGATAAGGGGACTCTGGATGTGCCTTTGGACCGGCCGGACTCTGCCTACCCTGTGGTCTGGTGCCCTGGACTTTGGATGCTGAAGCCTTCAGTAAAGGTAAAGAGACTGCAACCTTGTGTCCTCGTTATTCTCTGCGCCTTACCACATCCACCATCTACCAACTACACTCTGGGAAGCCCTGGGGACACACTTCACCTGTGGGAAGGGGTACCATCTAGCTGCCATAACATCACCCCAGCGGACCCCTAAGCAGCGTTGGTCACCCTGACCGAATACCACAGGTGGCGTCACAAACATTATCCTATAAACTGTTGTCCTTTTATTGGACGCCCTTCAAAGGGCCACGGACCGGGTCAAGCCACCGTGACATCCCCACCGACGACAGAAGGGCCCGTATCCGAGTACCCCATTGCCCTACACTGGGGGTGATCCACATCACTAATCACCATATAACAGTATATGCTCCCTATCAATGTCCTGAACTGCAGTCTTATTTGAAAGCTTGTTCATTATAAAATTAAGTGTTGCTCTCCAGCAAAAGTAAGTTTTTTACACAAGCAAAAGAGTGCAGCAGCTCTCTATGCACACATTGCATACATTAAATACTGTATATACTCGAGTATAAGCCGAGATTTTCATTCCATTTTTTTAGGCTGAAAGTGCCCCTCTCAGCTTATACTCGAGTCATTGTCCCAGGGGCCGGTGGAGGGAGCAACAGCTGTCCATCATAATCACCTGCTCCCGGCGCATCTCTGCATGTCCCTGCTTCTCCAGCACCCGCAGCTCTTCCTGTGTTCAGCGGTCACGTGGTACTGCTCATTGAAGTAATGAATATGGACGCGACTCCACTCCCATAGGGGTGGAGCTGCATATTAATTACTTTAGTGAGCGGTACCAGTGACCGCTGAACACAGGAACAAGCTGCCAGTGCCATCGCATCGGAGAAGCAGGACCGTGCCGGGAGGGTGAGTATAATGGGGGAGGGTGAGCATTGCGATATTCACCTGTCCCCGTTCCACCGCCGTGCACTGCTGTGTCTTCTGGGTCCTCTGGCTGTGATGTTCAGGTCAGAGGGCGCAATGACATGTTTAGTGTGCCCGCTGCCCTCTGCCTGAACAGTCACTGCAGAAAGCTGGAAGACAGAGCAGCGCATGGCGGTGGAACGGGGACAGGTGAATATCACAAGTGCCGGGGGCCTGCTCAGGACAAGAGGTGAGTATGTCATTTTTTTTATTGCCACAGTATATGGGGCAAATGTTTCTATGGAGCATCTTATGGGGCCATAATCAACCTTAATGCAGCATTATATGGGCAAATGTTTCTATGGAGCATCTTATGGGGCCATAATCAACCTTTAGGCAGCATTATATGGGCAAATGTTTCTATGGAGCATCTTATGGGGCCATAATCAAACTTTAGGCAGCATTATATGGGGCAAATGTTTCTATGGAGCATCTTATGGGGCCATAATAAACCTTAATGCAGCATTATATGGGGCAAATGTTTCTATGGAGCATCTTATGGGGCCATAATCAACCTTTGTGCAGCATTATTTGGGGCACATTCTCTATGGAGCATCTTATGGGGCCATAATCAACCTTAATGCAGCATTATATGGGGCAAATGTTTCTATGGAGCTCACTGACCCGCAGAAAAGGAACTGAGCGGCACTCGGTGTGTTAATCTTCACAGGCAGTAACAGTATAGGAGCAGTCTCAGCATAAACTTCAAGCCACCAGTCTATGTATTTGCAGATGCTGGGTGGTGCTTAGCACTTAGGTTCCTTGGCTCTGATCCGTGTTATCTCCGCAGTGTCCTTTACGTCCTCTGTTTGCTGTCTCCTGCCAAGTCCTGTGTTCCTGCTGTGTCCTGCCAAGTCTTGTGTTCCTGCCATGTCCTGCCAAGTCCTGTCTTCCTGCTGTGTCCTGCCAAGTCCTGTGTTCCTGCCGTATCCTGCCAAGTCCTGTGTTCCTGCCGTGTCCTGCCAGTCCCGTGTTCCTGCCATATCCTGCCAAGTCCTGTGTTCCTGCCGTGTCCTGCCAGTCCCGTGTTCCTGCCGTATCCTGCCAAGTCCTGTGTTCCTGCCGTATCCTGCCAAGTCCTGTGTTCCTGCCGTGTCCTGCCAGTCCCGTGTTCCTGCCATATCCTGCCTGTCCCGTGCTCCTGCCTTGTTCTGCTGGTCCTGCGTTCCTGCCAGCTCTACGTTCCTGTCATATCTTGCCAGTCCTGTGTTCCTGCCATTCCCAGCCAGTCCAAATGCTCCGTTGTCTCCATCTCTCGAGTA
This sequence comes from Ranitomeya imitator, assembly GCF_032444005.1. NCBI lineage: Eukaryota > Metazoa > Chordata > Amphibia > Anura > Dendrobatidae > Ranitomeya > Ranitomeya imitator. The sequence continues at coordinate 308,298,290 of NC_091286.1, forward strand.
CCAGCATCTTATCGGTTCGTACCCTGTCTTTGCTGCCTCCGCCATTTTAGTCACTTCACTGGTTCCGTCTCCCCGCTGCCTGTCGTTTTCTCTGTGCTCTAACTACAGTCGTCCCTTTGGCTCCGGCAGTTGCGGCTTCACCCACCTTGGGCCTGTCCCTAACTCTCCCTGTACAGGGGGTGGCATCATCTGGTCCACTCGTCCTCGGGGGCTCTGAAGCCGTGACCCAGAGGGTCCACTTCCTTAGACCTAATACACATTTTCTATGGAGCATCTTATGGGGCCATAATCAACCTTTATGCAGCATTGTATGGGGAATATTTTTGTATGAAGCATCTTATGGGGCCCATCATAAACTTTATGGAACATTATATGGGACGTATTTTGTATGGCGCATCTTATGGGGCCCATCATGAACTATATGGAGCATTATAGGGGCTCCTGATTCAATATGGATATTCAAAAACACTTAGCCTACTGATGTCTCAATTAATTTTACTTTTATTGTCATCTATTTTTATTTTTGAAATTTAACAGTAGCTGCTGCATTTCCCACCCTAGGCTTATACTCGAGTCATTAAGTTTTCCCAGTGTTTTGTGGCAAAATTAGGGGTCTCGGCTTATACTCGGGTCGGCTTATACTCAAGTATATACGTTATGTGAAATCTAAACTGCATTACTGCTATATAAAATCTACTTAGAAAATGAAGGTACTTAAAATACAAATTGGTTAATTCGTTTGTACCCACCAGCCATATAAAGCGACCTCTGTCTAAAAGGGTCCTAACCAATTCTAGCAGACATTATATTCCAGTTCATTACTTTAAGTTTCTGTATCAGTCAAAAGATAGGATATAATTCTAATTAAAAACAGATAGATATAGTTATACTTCCTCCAGAGAAAGCTCACCTTGACATGGTTGTTGGGCACACATGAACTGGATAATTTGTGCCCTTAGAACATTACTTTTCTAAGTATATTATATATAGTAGTAATTAAGTTTAAAGGGAACCTGACAGCTGATAGATGCAGCTCGATCCACATCCAGCATGTATCAGGCATTGGCTGCAAGATTTCATCCTACTATATACACGCAAGCAGGGAGAGACCTGTCAATCCAGGAAAGCGAAAAGCCGCTTTTGACCCACTTGTCCATCTAGTCTCATGCAGCTTGGTATCCAGCAGCTTTTAGGGTAATTTTTCTCTGATACCGGCACATTTTAGAATCGACGATACCTTGCTGAAATTATACAGCCAGTGTCTGATACATACTGCTTATGGATCGGGCATCATGTATCAGTTCTCAGTGTACCTTTAAATCTCACATACATTTTAGCAAATACAGTGTGCAGCTGGACTCTTTGGTTTGTATATAATACAGTCACAGAAACTTGCACCTGTCCACTATTGCTTCCTTCTGTTAGTAGGTGCTGCTCAGTTATGACAGTTATTATGACATACCCAACAAGCTCTGCATTGTTAGAAATGACAAGATCCAAAGAAGCACCGCAACTTGTTTGATCTTCCACAAATAAGCCATAAAATTATCCTATAACATGACTTTCTCCTCTTTGCAGTTGAATGAGAACCAAGACTCCAGCCAAAATATGGGAAGTTAAATTCTCCCATAACCATTACTGTACCAGTATTAAGTTAATCAAATCTCACAGGACAAGATTACACATTGGTGTACACCAATGTTAAATTATTGATAAACTTAGAGAAAAAAAGGGAATGGGTAATTAAAATTTAACTTTTATTCAATATAGTCTAAGAATATTTTTAAAAATATTTTTGCTGATTATGTACATACATTCAATCCAGATGTATATTGGGTCACAGGTTGGTATTGATTGTGACCCACTAATTCCTGGTTATGGTAAATGTGGGAAAATTGAATGAAATAAATTGGGATTCCTGACTATTAACCCTTACAATTGTTAGTCCGATTAAGTCCCATGTTTAATAAATTCAGATCTTATGACAAGGGGTGGAGGCAGGTATTAATTGTAGTTTTACATGTGACTAATTGTAATGTGTGTGTCATTAGACACAGGGTCATTGTGCACCAAAAAATATATTTTTTTTAATAGCTGGTTGCACTTTATTGCACAGTCACCAATAGGTAGACACAGTGATTATATGAGAATGATCGCTTGTGTCTATAGCGCCTGCACATGTGGGCTCATAGATGTAAAAGTCCAGCTATGTGCTGACACTATCAGCTGTTTGAATATGTGGCAGCAGTGGGAACCATGTCACGTTGGTGTATCAGAACGTGACTTCTCCCATTGGATGCTGTGTGAGCAATGCACAGATAGTGGGGGTGATCGCCGCTTGTCAACACGTGGCAGCGGTATGATCAATCTCACCAACAGAACCTATGTCAGAGAGTGAAAATTCCAATGCACTGAGAGACAGATTGACATAAATTAAAAGCAAACTGGCAGCTCTGCCTTGATTCCTGCACTACATTCCATTACCATATGTCAGTATGTGCTGATTGTCCCACATATACTCATTAGTACCAGAACATGTGTCCCGACGCGCGTTTTGCCGGTATACCGACTTTTTCTAAGGCACTTAGAAAAGCCAGTATATGGGAATATGGACATCATAGAACTTTGTCACATTGAGTGGCTTTTGCTCTAGCATACATGGCCGTCCATTGAAAAAAAAAAGTCACTCATTCATAAAGGGTTTATCACAGGTTCCCCTACTGAGAACAGCATCATGATCCTTGTAAGTTATCAAAGCCAGACAAAGCTCCAAAAAGACAGTCTCATATTTGTCTGAATATATACATTGACTCAAATTGATTATTAAATCAAAAATTTATTGAAATAAGTGGTCTATCAGAGTGCCAAATAGGATATAAAAGCATTAGTATTCTATCTCTCCAAAAACTGTGCTGGTGTATAACTAGCTTATATTAGGTATTGGCTATTGCAATTATGGCATTATATTTTAAGTTTAACAGGGTAAAATTAGACAATAGTTTTATATTAACAAGAATTGGGCCAACTCAATTTTTTTTTTTAACAATAAAACTGCGGGGAAAAGCTGCTTATAGATGAAAAGACTGAGATTATCCAGTGAGTGGTCTCAGACCTGCTGACATCCAAATGACAAGCATACACTGTAAATTTCTTAAATTTAGTAAGCAAAAGGCAACAGAAAATACAGATATATTTTCTTGTGAAACAGCTTAGAGAATACTAAAAGTATCATGTGGAAAGTGGAAGGAAGGCTGAATTGCTGTGCACATCACGTAATGCCTAAGATTGAAAGGCACCCTGAATAGCACAGTATGGTAAAAGAGACCCGGACAGTTAATTACTACCCGTGTGGTATTAAGGATTATAGATTTTATTATTGTTTCATCCACTGCTGTGTTAACACATATTCCTTATCTTTACAGAAGCATGCAAATTGTAATTGTGCTTCTAATCATTATCCAATTATTTCTTATAATTCACATAGTGATATCATGCTCGGAAGGTAAAAGTCTTTGATGTTGAGACTTGAATATTTGGACAATAATAATGCTTTTTTTCCAGTCACTCAGTGTCCAATCCGATTTAAAGTGCTGACTATTCAGATCCAGTATAACCATGCAAACAGATCAAGGAGCATTAACCATTTAAAATTAGTAATGTAAAGAGCCCAAAATCCAATAGATTTGTGAGGAACCACCTTAGAATAAAATATAAAAACCTCTTTTAGATTGAGGCATCTATTTTGATGATGCAAGGCTCACAGCTCTCTCCATGAAGATTTCCTTTATGCTATATTATTTGGCTTCCATATAAATCAATGTGCGACCATGTAATATCTGGTCTTGTCAAGTTTTTTAGGGAGGAAACATCTCTGTGTAGTAGCTCTCTGCTTTCACTTCACAGAGAAAAGTATCATACCTTAATAGATGCACAATTTTATGTAAATGTATTGTATTATGAAAAGTTAAGCAACTTGTAGCAAGAGCTGTACAAATCTATGTAACATTCTGCCTGTTTTCAAGATCTCAGCTTGCAGTCATGAATAGAAAGTTCAAGTACATACATTCCCTTCATACTAAACTAATTCAACAATAAGACAAATAAGCATGCAAACATATACACAGCTTGTCTGCTGAATCAAGTAATGAAAAAAACTTTTCGTGTCCCATAATCAGGAACATGGATAAAAACATCCATTTGGGATGAATAAGAAAGAATGATACTTATCAGCCATGATGGTTGATGGGTATTAATCCCTTGTCCCGACATGTTTCCTCCTGAGTTTATCAGGGTTCATCAGGAGACCCACAAGGATGATGTTCACAGCCAACCTGTCCTAAATGATTGAGATACACAAATTGCACAAGATAAAACAATGGCAACAATGTGCATCCAGAGTTACACGGACAAGGCTCTCTCCATGCATATCTATGGCAGCTTTGGGATAAGTTGAGCACTAGGGTTGAGCTAAACGGATCGTTCATTTTTAAAAGTCGCCGACTTTTGGCAAAGTCGGGTTTCTTGAAACCCGACCCCTGTGTGGGGTCGGCCATGCGGTACGCGACTTTCGCGCCAAAGTCACGTTTCAATGACGCGAAAAGCGCCATTTCTCAGCCAATGAAGGTGGACGCAGAGTGTGGGCAGCGTGATGACATAGGTCCTGGTCCCCACCATCTTAGAGAAGGGCATTGCAGTGATTGGCTTGCTGTCTGCGGCGTCACAGGGGCTATAAAGAGGCGTTCCCGCCGACCGCCATCTTACTGCTGCTGATCTGAGCCTAGGGAGAGGTTGCTGCCGCTTCGTCAGAAGCAGGGATAGCGTTAGGCAGGGTACATTAACCACCAAACCGCTTGTGCTGTAGCGATTTCCACTGTCCAACACCACCTTTTGTTTGCAGGGACAGTGGAAGCTACATTTTTTTTTCCTCAGCGCTGTAGCTCATTGGGCTGCCCTAGAAGGCTCCCTGATAGCTGCATTGCTGTGTGTACGCCGCTGTGCAAACCAACTGCTTTTTTCAAAGCACAAATCCTGCTGTTCCTTCCTTTCTGCACAGCTATCTTGTTTGTTTGTCCACACTTTTTATTAAATTTGTGCATCAGTCCACTCCTTATTGCTGCCTGCCATACCTGGCTGAGATTACTGCAGGGAGATAGTAATTGTAGGACAGTCCCTGTTTGTTTTTTTTGTTTTTTTTTTCTCCCTAAAAAAATAAGTTGTGGGAGATTAAGATTGGCATTTCTGCTAGAGTGCCATCCCTGTGTGTGCCATCTCTCTCACATAGTGGGCCATAGAAAGCTTTTGTATTTTTCAGTTTTTTTTTGTGGGGTTTATAAATTCTCCCTGAAAAAAAAAAACAGTGGGAGATTAATATTGGCCTTTGGGCTTGTGTGCCAGTCCTGAGTGTGCCATCTCTCTCTCAAATAGTGGGCCATAGAAAGCCTATTAATATTTTTTTTTGGGGGGGGGGTTCTAAATTCTCCCTGAAAAAATAAAAAAAAATCAGTGGGAGATTAATATTGCCCTTTCTGCTTGTGTGCCACTCCTGACTCCTGGGTGTGCCATCTCTCTCTCTCAAATAGTGGGCCATAGAAAGCCTATTTTTTTATTTTTTGGTTTCTAAATTCTCCCTGAAAAAATAAAAAAAAATCAGTGGGAGATTAATATTGCCCTTTCTGCTTGTGTGCCACTCCTGACTCCTGGGTGTGTCATCTCTCTCTCTCAAATAGTGGGCCATAGAAAGCCAATTTTTTTTATTTTTTGGTTTCTAAATTCTCCCTGAAAAAAACAAAAAAAATCAGTGGGAGATTAATATTGCCCTTTCTGCTTGTGTGCCACTCCTGACTCCTGGGTGTGCCATCTCTCTCTCTCAAATAGTGGGCCATAGAAAGCCTATTTTTTTTATTTTTTGGTTTCTAAATTCTCCCTGAAAAAATAAAAAAAAAATTAGTGGGAGATTAATATTGCCCTTTCTGCTTGTGTGCCACTCCTGACTCCTGGGTGTGCCATCTCTCTCTCTCAAATAGTGGGCCATAGAAAGCCAATTTTTTTTTTTTGGTTTCTAAATTCTCCCTGAAAAAAACAAAAAAAATCAGTGGGAGATTAATATTGCCCTTTCTGCTTGTGTGCCACTCCTGACTCCTGGGTGTGCCATCTCTCTCTCTCAAATAGTGGGCCATAGAAAGCCTATTTTTATTTTTTGGTTTCTAAATTCTCCCTGAAAAAATAAAAAAAAAAACAGTGGGAGATTAATATTGCCCTTTCTGCTTGTGTGCCAGTCTTGACTCCTGGGTGTGCCATCTCTCTCTCTCTCTCAAATAGTGGGCCATAGAAAGCCTATTTTTTTTTTAATTTGGTTTCTAAATTCTCCCTGAAAAAATTAAAAAAAAATCAGTGGGAGATTAATATTGCCCTTTCTGCTTGTGTGCCAGTCTTGACTCCTGGGTGTGCCATCTCTCTCTCTCAAATAGTGGGCCATAGAAAGCCTATTTTTTTTTTTTATTTGGTTTCTAAATTCTCCCTGAAAAAATAAAAAAACAGTGGGAGATTAATATTGCCCTTTCTGCTTGTGTGCCAGTCTTGACTCCTGGGTGTGCCATCTCTCTCTCAAATAGTGGGCCATAGAAAGCCTATTTTTTTTTTATTTGGTTTCTAAATTCTCCCTGAAAAAAGAAAAGAAAAACAGAGGGAGATTAATATTGCCCTTTCTGCTTGTGTGCCAGTCTTGACTCCTGGGTGTGCCATCTCTCTCTCTCAAATAGTGGGCCATAGAAAGCCTATTTTTTTTTTTATTTGGTTTCTAAATTCTCCCTGAAAAAATAAAAAAAAAATCAGTGTGAGATTAATATTGCCCTTTCTGCTTGTGTGCCGGTCTTGACTCCTGGGTGTGCCATCTCTCTCTCTTAAATAGTGGGCCATAGAAAGCCTATTTTTTTTTTCTATTTGGTTTCTAAATTCTCCCTGAAAAAAACAAAAAAAATCAGTGGGAGATCAATATTGACATTTGTGCTTGAGTGACACTCCTGCGTGTGTGGCATCTCTCTCATGTGGTGCCACCGAAAACAGAGTGTGTAACATTGTGCCTGATTTTCCTTGCGGTCTCACCCACCTGTAAAGGGATATCTAAATCATACTGAAGTTATAGCTCACCGTGTAAGTTGTTTGACAGCAACAAATTCCGTTACTTTGGTTAAGTTTTTAAAACAATGAGGAAGTCTGGTCGAAGAGGTCGTGGCCGTGGGCGTTCATTGTCAGCTGGTAATGATGGTAGTGGTAGTGGAGCATCAGGTGGTCGTGGGAAAAAAAATATTGCACCTAAGTCTGGAGCTGTGGAGCCAGGTTCGTCGTCTGGCTACAGAAGGCCTCGAACGCTCCCTTTTCTGGGAGTAGGAAAACCGCTTTTAAAGCCGGAGCAGCAAGAGCAAGTTTTGGCCTACCTTGCAGACTCAGCCTCTAGCTCTTTTGCCTCCTCTTTTGAAACTGGTAAATGTAAAAGCAGCGCGTCGTTAGTGGATGTTCACGGTCAGGGACAAGTCGCTTCCTTGTCCTCTTCAGCAAAAACAATAGAGAAGGATGCAGCAGGCGACACAACGGGTTACTCCATGGAGCTCTTTACACATACCGTCCCTGGCTTAGAAAGTGAAGCAGTTAACAGGCCATGCCCATTACAAGTTGAATCTGACATGGAGTGCACTGATGCACAGCCACAGCCAGACTTTGACTCAGACCACAAAATTGCCCTCACAGGGTACTGATCCAGAATCAGACCCTGATGAGACTATGTTGCCCCGTCACGAACGCTCTACCACCGACTTACACGGTGACACAGACGAAGTTGCGCACGAGCTAGAAGAGGAGGTTATAGATGACCCAGTTGTTGACCCCGATTGTCAGCCATTGGGGGAACAGGGTGCAGGCGGCAGTATTTCTGAAGCGGAGGAGGAGGGGCCGCAGCAGGCATCAACATCGCAACAGGTTCCATCTGCCGGGCCCGTAGATGGCCCAAAACCCGTGGCAAAGCCAAAACCTGTTGGAGGACAGCGTGGCCATCCGGTTAAAGCTTAGTCTGCAATGCCTGAAAAGGGATCCGAGGCTCGAAAGAGTGCAGTCTGGCATTTTTTAAAACAACATCCAATTGATCAGCGCAAAGTCATCTGTCAAAAATGTTCAACTACCTTAAGCAGAGGTCAGAATCTGAAAAGTCTCAATACAAGTTACATGCATAGACATTTAACCACTATGCATTTGCAAGCCTGGACTAACTACCAAACATCCCTTAAGGTTGTAGCACCCTCGGCCAATGAAGCTAGTCAGCAACGCTACATCCCTGCCGTCACTGTAAGGCCACCATTTTCCGCACCACCTGCAGTATCTGTGCAGGTTTCTTTGCCAGGCCAAAGCAGTCAGGGTCAGGGAATCACCAGTTTCGTAGTAGGAAACACTGCATCTAGGGCACAGGTGGAAACAATACCGTCTCCAACCGTCTCTCAGTCTGCCATGTCCACCGGCACACCCGCTAGTTCCACGATCTCCAGCTCTCCAGTCCAGCTCACCCTACATGAGACTCTGGTTATAAAAAGGAACTTATCCTCGCATCCGCGTACACAGGGTTTGAAAGCCCACATAGCTAGACTAATCTCGTTAGAGATGATGCCCTACCGGTTAGTTGAAAGTGAAGCTTTCAAAGCCCTGATGGACTACGCTGTACCACGCTACGAGCTACCCAGTCGACACTTCTTTTCGAGAAAAGCCATCCCAGCCCTCCACCAGCATGTTAAAGAGCGCATCGTCCATGCACTCAGGCAATCTGTGAGTACAAAGGTGCACCTGACAACAGATGCATGGACCAGTAGGCATGGCCAGGGACGTTACGTGTCCATCACGGCACACTGGGAGAATGTGGTGGATGCAGGGTCCACAGGGGACATCAATTTCGGGACAGTTCTGCCTAGCCCGTGGTCTAGGAAACAGTTGGCTGTAGGTGTTCGCACCCCCTCCTCCTCCTCCTCTTCGTCCTTCTGCAGAAGCGAGAACTCGTCCACAGACCGCAGTCGCCAAACCACTCCATCCGCAGCTGCCACTGTTGCACACCAGTTGTCCCATTATGGGGCAGCTACTGGCAAGCGTCAGCAGGCTGTATTGGCTATGAAGTGTTTGGGCGACAACAGACACACCGCGGAAGTTCTGTCCGAGTTCTTGCAGAGAGAAACGCAGTCGTGGCTGGGCACAGTAGATCTTGAGGCAGGCAAGGTAGTGAGTGATAACGGAAGGAATTTCATGGCTGCCATCTCCCTTTCCCAACTGAAACATATTCCTTGCCTGGCTCACACCTTAAACCTGGTGGTGCAGTGCTTCCTGAAAAGTTATCCGGGGTTATCCGACCTGCTCCTCAAAGTGCGCAGACTTTGCTCACATATCCGCCGTTTGCCCGTACACTCCAGCCGTATGCAGACCTATCAGCGGTCTTTGAACCTTCCCCAGCATCGCCTAATCATAGACGTTGCAACAAGGTGGAACTCAACACTGCACATGCTTCAGAGACTGTGCGAACAGAGGCGGGCTGTTATGTTTTTGTGGGAGGATACACATACACGGGCAGGCAGTAGGATCGCAGACATGGAGTTGTCAGGTGTGCAGTGGTCGAAGATACAAGACATGTGTCAAGTCCTTCAGTGTTTTGAGGAATGCACACGGCTGGTTAGTGCAGACAACGCCATAATAAGCATGAGCATCCCCCTAATGCGTCTGCTGATGCAAAGTTTGACGCACATAAAGGAGCAGGCATCTGCAGCCGAGGAAGAGGAAAGCCTTGATGACAGTCAGCCATTGTCTGGTCAGGGCAGTGTACAGGACGAGGTAGCAGGCGAACAGGAGGAGGAGGACGAGGAGGACGATGGGGATGAGTATTTTTTTAATGAGGAAGCTTCTCCGGGGCCACTGGAAATTGGTGGCGTGGCAAGGCCGGGTTCTGGGTTTCTGAGGGACACAAGTGACGTAGATTTGCCTGAAACTGCCCCTCAACCAAGCACAACCGCAGATTTGTCAACTGGAACTTTGGCACACATGGCAGATTATGCCTTACGTATCCTCAAAAGGGACACACGCATTACGAAAATGATGAACGATGACGATTACTGGTTGGCCTACCTCCTTGATCCTCGCTATAAAGGCAAATTGCAAAATATTATGCCACATGACAACTTGGAACTAATATTAGCAACCAAACAATCAACTCTTGTTGACCGTTTGCTTCAGGCATTCCCAGCACACAGCGCCTGTGATCGTTCTCACACGAGCAGCAGGGGGCAGCAGACCAGAAGTGTTAGAGGTGCAGAAATCCGAAGTGGCGTTGGACAGAGGGGTTTTCTGACCAGGTTGTGGAGTGATTTTGCTATGACCGCAGACAGGACAGGTACTGCTGCATCAATTCAAAGTGACAGGAGACAACATTTGTCCAGTATGGTTACTAACTATTTTTCATCCCTTATCGATGTTCTACCTAAACCGTCATTCCCATTTGATTACTGGGCATCCAAATTAGACACCTGGCCAGAATTGGCAGAATATGCATTGCAGGAGCTTGCTTGCCCGGCAGCTAGTGTCCTATCAGAAAGAGTATTCAGTGCTGCAGGTTCAATATTAACCAAAAAAAGGACTCATCTGGCTACCCAAAATGTTGATGATCTAACCTTCATTAAAATGAACCAAAACTGGATTTTGAATTCTTTTGCCCCACCTTGCCCGGCCTACACCTAGCTTTCCTATGAAAAGGTATTGCCTGTGTACTACTCTGAATGACTTTACCAATCTCGTAATTTGCAGCAGCTGATTGTCCAGCATACGACATGTTTACACCTCCCTAAATGGCCAAACTCCCCACACGAGGCCGTGGTATCGCCACTTGGCGCAAGCACCCGTGAGAGTGCTGTTTGTCTGAAGAGGTGGGTGTGCCCGCTTTTGGTCTACGGCACTGCCACTGGGTCCCTCATAGTACAATAAAGTGTCTCTGGCGGTGGTGGTGCGCACCCAACGTCAGACACACTGTTATAACATGAGGGGCCCTGGGCATGTACCGCCGGCCACAAGAGAGTTCCCCCACCCCCAGCTCAAACATTGCTCTATCACTTGCATAATTATCTCTCACAGTTCCACCAATGTTTAGTCTATGCGCTGACATCCGTAAATTCCTGCCACTGACAATACCATTGTGTTGACATCTATGATGGTACTTAACATAGTCAGGGGCAGTGTCCTATATTTACCCAAATAAATACTTTGTGCCAAATTACTAGGTCTGAAACTACGCAGAGAAGCCCACCCCTGTACCTAATGATTGCACCCTTTTGGTTTTTCTTTTTTGTTGTAATGCGAGACATTAACATGTATTTATTTTTTGGGACTACTAACTGGCAGACACTCATTACAATCGGCCGCCGCTGACAACACCAATGGTGCCCACTGCCTGTGTACCCCTGCAAGAGAATTCAAAGTGCCTACAGCCCAAATTTATTATGTTAGGCCTACTACGCCAGTCTGCGGTCCCTCCTTCCACTAGGCCTCCACTGACCTGTCTACTGCTGCCCGTGTTCCCCTGGAACCAATTTTAAAGTGCCTACAGCCCTAATTTATTATGTTAGGCCTTCGAAGCCTGTCTGCGGTCCCTCCTTCCACTAGGCCTCCAACGACCTGTCTACTGCTGCCCGTGTACCCCTGGAACCAATGTTAAAGAGCCTACAGCCCTAATTTATTATGTTAGGCCTTCGAAGCCTGTCTGCGGTCCCTCCTTCCACTAGGCCTCCAACGACCTGTCTACTGCTGCCCGTGTACCCCTGGAACCAATGTTAAAGTGCCTACAGCCCTAATTTATTATGTTAGGCCTTCGAAGCCTGTCTGCGGTCCCTCCTTCCACTAGGCCTCCACTGACCTGTCTACTGCTGCCCGTGTACCCCTGGAACCAATGTTAAAGTGCCTACAGCCCTAATTTATTATGTTAGGCCTTCGAAGCCTGTCTGCGGTCCCTCCTTCCACTAGGCCTCCACTGACCTGTCTACTGCTGCCCGTGTACCCCTGGAACCAATGTTAAAGTGCCTACAGCCCTAATTTATTATGTTAGCCCTTCGAAGCCTGTCTGCGGTCCCTCCTTCCACTAGGCCTCCAACGACCTGTCTACTGCTGCCCGTGTACCCCTGGAACCAATGTTAAAGTGTCTACAGCCCTAATTTATTATGTTAGGCCTTCGAAGCCTGTCTGCGGTCCCTCCTTCCATTAAGCCTCCACTGACCTGTCTACTGCTGCCCGTGTACCCCTGGAACCAATGTTAAAGTGCCTACAGCCCTAATTTATTATGTTAGGCCTTTGAAGCCTGTCTGCGGTCCCTCCTTCCACTAGGCCTCCAACGACCTGTCTACTGCTGCCCGTGTTCCCCTGGAACCAATTTTAAAGTGCCTACAGCCCTAATTTATTATGTTAGGCCTTCGAAGCCTGTCTGCGGTCCCTCCTTCCACTAGGCCTCCAACGACCTGTCTACTGCTGCCCGTGTACCCCTGGAACCAATGTTAAAGTGCCTACAGCCCTAATTTATTATGTTAGGCCTTTGAAGCCTGTCTGCGGTCCCTCCTTCCACTAGGCCTCCACTGACCTGTCTACTGCTGCCCGTGTTCCCCTGGAACCAATGTTAAAGTGCCTACAGCCCTAATTTATTATGTTAGGCCTTCGAAGCCTGTCTGCGGTCCCTCCTTCCACTAGGCCTCCAACGACCTGTCTACTGCTGCCCGTGTACCCCTGGAACCAATGTTAAAGTGCCTACAGCCCTAATTTATTATGTTAGGCCTTCGAAGCCTGTCTGCGGTCCCTCCTTCCACTAGGCCTCCACTGACCTGTCTACTGCTGCCCGTGTACCCCTGGAACCAATGTTAAAGTGCCTACAGCCCTAATTTATTATGTTAGGCCTTCGAAGCCTGTCTGCGGTCCCTCCTTCCACTAGGCCTCCACTGACCTGTCTACTGCTGCCCGTGTACCCCTGGAACCAATGTTAAAGTGCCTACAGCCCTAATTTATTATGTTAGCCCTTCGAAGCCTGTCTGCGGTCCCTCCTTCCACTAGGCCTCCAACGACCTGTCTACTGCTGCCCGTGTACCCCTGGAACCAATGTTAAAGTGCCTACAGCCCTAATTTATTATGTTAGGCCTTCGAAGCCTGTCTGCGGTCCCTCCTTCCACTAGGCCTCCACTGACCTGTCTACTGCTGCCCGTGTTCCCCTGGAACCAATTTTAAAGTACCTACAGCCCTAATTTATTATGTTAGGCCTTCGAAGCCTGTCTGCGGTCCCTCCTTCCACTAGGCCTCCAAAGACCTTTCTACTGCTGCCCGTGTACCCCTGGAACCAATTTTAAAGTGCCTACAGCCCTAATTTATTATGTTGGGCCTTCGAAGCCTGTCTGCGGTCCCTCCTTCCACTAGTCCTCCACTGACCTGTCTACTGCTGCCCGTGTTCCCCTGGAACCAATTTTAAAGTGCCTACAGCCCAATTTTATTATGTTAGGCCTTCGAAGCCTGTCTGCGGTCCCTCCTTCCAATAGTTCTCCACTGACCAGACCAATGCTGGCCGTGTACCCCTGGAACCCAGCTGAAAGTGCATGGAGCCTCCTTTTTTTCTTTGTTTTATATTTAGAAAGCCCAGATGAACTACGCTGTACCACGGTTCAAGCTACCCAGTCGACATTTCTTTTGCGAGAAAAGCCATCCCAGCCCTCCACCGGCATGAAAAAGTCTGCATTGTCATAGCACTCAGGCAATCAAACAGTAGAAAGGTGCACCTGACAAGAGACGCATGGACCAGTAGGCATGTCCACAAAAAGTTACGTGTCCTTTACGGCGCACTGGGTTAATGTGTTGGATGCATAGTCCACAGGGGACAGCCTACATAGTCTGTCTGCAGTCCCTAATTCAAATTGTCCTCCGCTGACCACACCACTGCTGCCCGTGTACCCCTGGAACCAATTTTAAAGTGCCTACAGCCTAATTTTGTTATGTTAGGCCTACTACGCCTGTCTGCAGTCCCTCCTTACAATACTCCTCCACTGACCACACCACTGCTGCCCGTGGACCCCTGGAACCTATTTTTAATTGCATAGAGCATCCTTTTTTTAATAGTAGGCGTACAAAGTCTGTCTGCGGTCCACTATTGAAATTGTCCTCCACTGGCCAGAGCAATGCTGCCTGTGTACCCCTGTAACCTTTTTTAAACTGCAGTGAGCCACATTTTTCGTTTAAGGCCTACTACCTGGGTCTGTCTGCGCCACTCAATACAGCTGTCCTCCTTTGAAAAAAGCAGAGCGTCAATAGTCTTGTTTTCAGCCTCTAGGAATTTGAAAACTGCATTGGGGCTACTACTTTGGTAGGGCCTACTAACGGTGTCTGCCGCTCCAAGGTGTGCCCCATGTTTCCTCTCCATTGCTTGGGTCTTCCGACTCTCGTTTAGTAGTTGTTGAAAACTACACTGCATTAGGCCTACAAATTGGGTATGAGGTGTAGAGACGGTGTGTTCCACTCCAAGGTGTTCCCCAGGTTTCGTCCACATTGCTTCGATCTTCCGACTCTCGTTTAGTAGTTGTAGAAAACTACACTGCATTAGGCCTACAAATTGGGTATGGGGTGTAGAGACGGTGTGTTCCACTCCAAGGTGTTCCCCAGGTTTCGTCCACATTGCTTCGATCTTCCGACTCTCGTTTAGTAGTTGTAGAAAACTACACTGCATTAGGCCTACAAATTGGGTATGGGGTGTAGAGACGGTGTGTTCCACTCCAAGGTGTTCCCCAGGTTTACTCTCCATTGCTTCGGTCTTCCGACTCTCGTTTAGTAGTTGTTGAAAACTACACTGCATTAGGCCTACAAATTGGGTATGGGGTGTAGAGACGGTGTGTTCCACTCCAAGGTGTTCCCCAGGTTTCCTCTACATTGCTTCGGTCTTCCGACTCGTTTAGTAGTTATTGAAAACTACACTGCATTAGGCCTACAAATTGGGTATGGGGTGTAGAGACGGTGTGCTCCACTACAAGGTGTTCCCCAGGTTTCGTCCACATTGCTTCGATCTTCCGACTCTCGTTTAGTAGTTGTAGAAAACTACACTGCATTAGGCCTACAAATTGGGTATGGGGTGTAGAGACGGTGTGTTCCACTCCAAGGTGTTCCCCAGGTTTCGTCTACATTGCTTCAGTCTTCCGACTCTCGTTTAGTAGTTGTAGAAAACTACACTGCATTAGGCTTACAAATTGGGTATGGGATGTAGAGACGGTGTGTTCCACTACAAGGTGCTCCCCAGGTTTCCTCGCCATTGCTTCGATCTTTCGACTCTCGTTTAGTAGTAGTTGAAAACTACACTGCATTCGGCCTACAAGTTGGGTCTGGGTTGTAGAGACGGTGTCTTCCGCTCCAAGGTGTTCTCCAGGTTTCCTCTCCATTGCTTCGATCTTCTGGCTCTCGTTTAGTAGTTGTTGAAAACAACACTGCATTCGGCCTACAAGTTGGGTCTGGGGTGTAGAGACGGTGTCTTCCACTCCAAGGTGTTCCCCAGGTTTCCTCTCCATTGCTTCGATCTTCTGGCTCTCGTTTAGTAGTTGTTGAAAACAACACTGCATTTGGCCTTCTAGTTGGGTTGGGGCCTTCTATCTGTGTCTGCCGCTCCTTGCTGTTCTCCTCCAGTGAACAAAGCTGTGCTGCCTGTTTACTACTGTTGCCAATTTTGAACTGCATTTAGACTACTTACTGATTTGGGCCTACTCTCTGTGTCAGCCTCTCATTCCAGTTGTCCTCCACTGAACAAAACAGTGCCCCCTGGTTAGTCCTGTTACCAATTTTGAACTGCATTTAGCCCACTTTATTCTTTGGGCCCATATCTGTTTCCCCCTCATCCTGCCCATTGCCCAGCCAGTGATAGATGAGTCTGCTGGTACATTGACCCATAATGCAACATTCCCCGTGCACGCTACACTGCAAGATTGTGACCCTGCTGAAAGTCAGGTCCCCCTTCCCGCATACCATACCACCTTACACGGGGACAAAGAGGAAGGTGCAGATGAAGGTGCAGGTTCCTTCATCAGGTGGGGGGAGGAATACTCGTTGGCGACGTCACTGGCACAGGGCCCCTCATAGCACGCAAAAGTGTTGCTGCCGGTGGGAGGCGCCCCTGCCGTGCAAACACACCGCTGTACTTTGAGGGGCCCTGTGCCAGTGCCAACGAGTGGGCCCCCCCTGCTTGCTCAGGATCACAGCACTTGCAAAGTTTAAATACTTACCTCTCCCTGCTCCACTGCCGTGATGTGGTCCAGATTTACTGGGCACACTAATTACTTGAACCAGCCCTACCCCCCACAACTTTAGCCAAATGACCCCTAATTTCAAATGCCTTCCAATTATTATAAGCTAAATTACGATTGACAAGCTTCAGTAGCAAGAATGGATGTTTTTGCCAATACAATGGGCTCTGTACATGTTTTCCTGGCCTCTACTCACTGCCGACTATGCTCCCCCATTGACTTGCATTGGGTTTCGTGTTTCGGTCGATCCCCGACTTTTCGCGATAATCGGCCGATTCCACTCGACTCGACTTTTGAGATAGTCGGGTTTCGCAAAACACGGCTCGACTCTAAAAAGGTCAAGGTCGCTCAACTCTATTGAGCACACTTGTTACAGAGTAGAATGGAGAGCGCTGAGCACATGTGCACCCACTTTTTTATTCTATAGCCGCCTTGATGAAGCCAAAGGCGGCCACCAAAAGCAATTGAGACAAGAGTCAGGACATCTTTACTCTCAACATAACTGGAGTCCATTAAGACTTTTTACAGCAGTAATTAAGGGGTCTTATTTCTCTGAACCTTTTTATAGTGTTGAGAAATAATAGTGCCCACACTTGGCAGAGGAACTCAGGAGTACTGGATACAGGATTGAGGTAATTTGTTTCAGCCCCCGCTCATGTTAAAAAAGTGAAGACTGAAGAAACCCCCGGGCATGGATTATAAAAGAAAATAGGTAATGGGACACTGGTATATATGATATAAAATGCCTTAATTAAAAGTTGAATGGCAAAAGATGGCACTGTGTGCAAGAGTGCCCACACAAATAATAGTGTGAATAGCAAAATGTTCAGAATGGTATACATTAATACCAAGCAGATGCAGGGGGTACTACCACTCTATAATACACCCATATAACCAAGTCTGCAAAAGTGAATGAATGAATCCATGATGTGTAATGTTAGTCAATATCCTAGTTAGAAAAGAAAGTAATCACGCGAAAGATGTACTGTCCGCGTAATACACATAAAGATAAAAGTATGGATGGAAGTAATATACATAACATCAATGGATGTTACCTGGTGTGATCCAGTGGCGCTCCCCGTTTCAAGGTGCGGCGCACACCCCGACGCGTGTTTAGGAACTCCGTCCTTCATCAAGGAGTGACGCACTTTTGAACCAGAGAAGAATAAATAAGGGAAGATGGCAATGAACAGAGACCTCCGTACTCTGCTATTCACACTTCTAACAATACGTTTTATTATTTCGTATTTACATAAACTTTAATATATGTGCCCCATGTATACCTTCCTATGATAATTTTCAGAACGTTTGCGCCTTCAATTAGCAGGTTTTTTTAACTTTTTTTTCTGGTCCCCTATTCGTTTGCTTTAATTATATGTTGTACAGAGCTGTCTCTTTTAACGACCTTTTTATCTCATTATTTAATTGTGTGGGCACTCTTGCACACAGTGCCATCTTTGGCCATTCACCCTTTAATAAAGACATTTTATATCGTCTATACCAGTGTCCCATTACCTATCTTCTTTTATAATCCATGTTTGGGGGTTTCTTCGGTCTTCTCTACTCCCGAATAGTTTGACATTCAATGTTTATGACGTACATGCTACTATTATTTATGTTTGATGTTCAGATATGGATTTTCTTCACATTTAAGCTGTTATGTACATTTTTTATGTATGCTAAAAAAAAGTGTAGCACTGGTTAAAAATAATTCCACTCTTTTATGGCATGATATAATCTGCTATATGTGAAAGAAAAAGTGCCTTGAAGTCACCCATGGTACCCCAGTAATGTTCGCCCTGATCCTGGCCCCACACCTCCAGTTCAGGTGACAAAATGGAGACCGTAAGATCATTGCCTTCTGATAGTTTGATAACTAGAGGCCTGCACAACCTATGGCCCGCGAGATGCATGTGGCCCACCAAAGGTTTTGTTGTGGCTGCAGGAACCAGAAGACACTAGTTCTTTCTTCCTATATTTCAGACGCGAATACATTTGACCACTTGAGTGCCAGGACTAGGAGACAGGAACGTTCGTCAGCCCCAGCTCCGACCTGCAGTGGCATAATTAGGTCAGCATGCTGCTGACCTCATCACACTGCTGCTGCCACCACAGAGATGGTGGGCAAGGCTTTGGTAAGCGCTCCTTAGAGGAAAATTAATGTGAGCGATGGTGCTACTGCGAAGGCACATTATGGGGCAATGGGGATATTATGGTGAAAAGAAAGTTACTATTTCGAGGGGCAGTGGAGGTTTTATTTGGAGAGTCAATAAGGGAAAAGTTTGGTGGGGATATTTTGTATATATATATATATATATATATATATATATATACACACACACACACACAAAATAAATACAGTCCCGTGGGCCTCAGGGCAAAATTTGGACCTGGATGCCCCCAAACACACTATCATGTTGCTCAGATGCGCGGACCACAGTAGCACTGATAGAATGTGTTATCTCCCACAAGAAAAACAAACACTATATAAAAATCTGATAAAAATCTATCTTATTGCCATGTTTTTCTAAATGATAGAGTCATATAGTTGCAAAAGAGCAAATATTATTCCAATACTATCACTGAACAAAGTCCACTATACCAAGACCAATAATACCACACACAGTGTGAGATCTTTTGGGACACCTGGAGTGGACCCGCAGATCCATGACAACAAACCTCCCAAGGGTGAGCTAACCAGGTAGACCACCCCCTATACAGGGAGCGTTAGGGGCAGATCCAAGGGAGACTATTGCCGCAGAGGCTGGAACCCGGAGACAGGTAGTAGGAGGTACAAAATAAAGAAGCTGGGCGTAGGACAGACAGAGCAGGGTAAGATGAAGTACAGTTTGGTAAGAGCTGAGTACAGGCGAGACCAAAGGAGCACTGGGAAGAGGAAGACACAAAGGAAGCAGGACAGGACAGAGATACCAGACTAACAGAGAACGGAGCGGATACTGGGAAGGCTGGACTGGATGAGGAGACAAGGAAGCCTGGGGAAGGCAGAGAAGCGGAACTGGCTGGATAGAGTGGAGACTCAGAACAGGCAATGCAAAGACAAAGGTGGACTTGAGTCACAGAAGCACAAATGACAGACAGGCAAGGGGCAGAGGAAGGAATCGCCTTAAATACATAGAGTGCTGAAGGACTTCCGGGTCACGGTCCTCCAGGATCACAGAGAGGAGATACAGATCGCCTGTAAATCAGAAAGAGGAAGTGCTGGAGTGGGCGGTGCGCACGCGCACCCGATGAGAGCCAGGGAGTGGAGAAGAATGAAGGAGAGGATGCGCGCCTGCAGGAGGAGCGGGTAAGAATGAGCTGAGGGAGCGGCGGAGGTTCCGGCAGTAGGCATGGCCGCAGAAGGAGTGGCCGTGACAGTACCCCTCACCTTAATCCCCTCCTTTCTAAGACCAGACAGAAACCTGGATAAAATCTGAGGAGCTTGTATGTTCTCACGGGGCTCCCAAGACCTCGCTTCGGGACCAAAACCCTTCCAATCAACCAAAAAGAGAGTTTTACCTCGAGACTCTTTCATGGCATGTCCTTAACCTCAAAGACATCTGGGTCAGAGACAAGTAAAGGAGTTTGAGCAGGAGAAACATGGAACTGATTGAAGATGACTGGTTTCAAAAGGGAAACGTGAAAAGAGTTAGGTATGTGAAGAGAAGAGGGCAATTTCAGTTTGTAAGCAACATCATTGATACGAGACAAAACCTCGAAAGGACCTACGTACCGTGGACCCAATTTATACGAGGGGATCTTTAAACGAATAAACCTGGAGGACAGCCACACCTTATCACCTGGCTGGTATAAGGGAGGATCCAGACGTCTCTTATCGGCATGTCTCTTAATCCTGGCATGTGCCCGTTCCAAGGCACTTTTTGTCTCCTGCCAGACCCTGGA
The DNA here is from genome assembly GCF_032444005.1 of Ranitomeya imitator. Taxonomy (NCBI): domain Eukaryota; kingdom Metazoa; phylum Chordata; class Amphibia; order Anura; family Dendrobatidae; genus Ranitomeya; species Ranitomeya imitator. Next base: position 308,318,503 of record NC_091286.1, read on the forward strand.
GAACTCCTCGGACAGAAGATCAGCTGCTGGCACACCCAAGACAGGAAGTACCGGTAGAGGTATACCAGGATGTTGCCCATAGACGATGAAAAAAGGAGATTTGGAAGCACACTCATTGATGTATTTATTGTACGTGAACTCAGCCCACGGAAGCAAATCAGACCTGTCATTTTGATGACCGTTGGAAAAATGACGAAGATAAGTCATCAGTACTTGGTTTGTGCGCTCTGCTTGTTCATTGGTCTGAGGATGATAAGCTGTAGAGAAATCCAAGGTAACATTCATCAGTTTGCATAGAGCTCGCCAAAAGCGAGAGGTGAACTGGACTCCTCTATCAGAGACTATGTGCAACGGAAAACCGTGAATCCGGAAGATATGAGCAATGAAGATTCTCGCCAATTCAGGAGCGGAAGGTAATCCTGGCAAAGGGACGAAATGAGCCATCTTGGAGAATCGATCTACTACTACAAAAATGACCGTATGACCAGAAGACCGAGGAAGGTCGGTAATAAAATCCATAGCGATGCCAGCTTCTCCTCAACATTGGATGCGAGAAATGACCTGGACAAAGCATCGGCTTTGAAGTTCTTGTTTCCAGGACGAAAATGTAATTCGAAGTCAAAACGGGCAAAGAACAACGACCATCTGGCATGTCGAGGATTCAATCTTTGCGCCAAGCGGATATATTCAAAATTCTTATGATCTGTGAAGATCTTGAAAGGGTGAACAGCTCCCTCCAACAGATAACGCCACTCCTCCAGCTCCAATTTTATGGCCAATAGTTCCTTGTCACCAATGGCATAGTTCCTCTCCGAGGTGGAGAAGATTTTGGAAAAGAAACCACACCAATTGCAGAAGCGTATACCTCAAGAATGAAGGGCTTGTGGACCTCAGGCCGACGGAGTATCGGAACCGAAGCAAAGGCTTGTTTCAGAGAGTGAAAAGCATCTTCAGCTTCAGAAGACCAGATGTGTAGGGTTGGACCGCTTGCGAGTCAAAGCAGAAATTGAGGCGACCAGAGTGGAGAAATGTGGGATAAACTGCCAGTAGTAATTTGCGAACCTGAGGAAGCGTTGGATAGCTTTTACTCCCTGAGGATGTGGCCAGTTAAGCAGAGCAGACACTTTTTCTGCGTCCATTTGCAATTCAGAGTCAGAAATGATATAGCCAAGAAATGGTAGCGAAGACTGCTCTAAACACACTTCTCGAGTTTGGCATAAAGACGGTTCTCTCTAAGACGAGACAACACTTGACGGACATCCCTTTTGTGGGAAGCAAGATCTGAGGAGAACACCAAAATGTCGTCTAAATATACCACCACACAGGAGCAGAGTAGATCAAGGAAAACATAATTCACAAACTCCTGGAAAACTGCTGGAGCGTTACACAAGCCGAAAGGCATGTCTAAAAACTCAGTGGCCATCTTGAGTGTTAAAAATTGTCTCCTGAACGAATATGGATTAGATTGTAAGCTCCGCGAAGATCCAATTTCGTGAAAATTCAGGCTCCCCTCAGGAGATCAAACAACTCAGGAATGAGAGGTAATGGGTACTTGTTCTTGATCGTGAGATTGTTGAGACCATGGTAGTCAATACAAGGACGAAGAGACCCGTCCTTCTTCTTAACGAAGGAGAAACCCGGACCTGCAGGGGAGGAGGATTTGCGAATAAAACCTTTGGATAAATTCTCCCGGATGTATTCAGTCATCGCCTGAGTCTCGGTAGGAGACAATGGGTAGATTCGACCTTGGGGAGGAGTAGAGCCTGGAACAAGATCAATTGTGCAGTCATAGGGTTGATGCAGAGGTAAATTCTCTGCCTCTTTCTTATTGAAGATATCCAGGAAAGACAAATACGAAGAAGGTAAATTTGAAGACACCGAAATTGGACGAGAAGGTTTTTTTGGCAAAACAGGAAGCAGACAGTTACTCTGGCAGAAGAGTCCCCAATGCAGGATTTCGCCAGACCGCCAGTCAATACAAGGCTCGTGAGTCCTCAACCAAGGAAGTCCAAGAAGAAATGTGAGGGATAAAGAAGGCAGCACATAGAAGACGATCTTCTCACGATGCAGGATTCCAATTTGGAGTTCCAATTCTTCGGTTACCGATGTAAAGGACTCCTGGAGAGCTTGGCCATCGACTGACGCAATCTGTTGAGGAGTCTCCAGGGATCTGAATGGAATCCGCAATCTTCTAACTGAGTCGAGTTGAATAAAGTTCCCGGCTGCCCCGGAATCTATATAAGCAGAGTCAGAGAAACAATTATTGCCCAGATGTAAAAGAACAGAAAGAGTGAGGGGTTGAGAGGGTTCTGGGATACCTAGGGAGACCTGTCTTACCAGTCTTAGGTGGAGGCGTTTCCTGGCCTCAAAGGACAGGAACACAAGAGATGAGACGCACTACCACAATAGAAACAGAGACCTTGAGTTAGTCTCTCTTTCTGACGTTGCTCCACAGGCTTAAGATGATCCACCTGCATGGGTTATGGGGCAGAATTAGCAGAAGAAGACTCAGACCGAGGACGGGAAGAGCAAGGAGAAACAGGAGGAAGTCGAGGAAATTCAATGCGGGTTGCCAACGAGATGAGATCCTCCAAGGAAGTCGGAGTATCACGACCCGCCAACTCATCCTTAATTCGAGGAGAAAGCCCCCGCTAGAAGGCTCCCACCAAAGCCTCATTATTCCATCCTAATTCTGATGAAAGGGTTCGAAACCGGATAGCGTATTGGCCCACCAAAAGCATACCTTGTTGAAGGTTGAACAGAGACTCGGTGGTAGAGGCCAAACGACCTGGTTCATCAAACACTTTGCGAAAAGTATCAAAGAAGGTGGAGAGGATTAACCCGCGCGAAAGCTTCACCCTCTAAGTGAGAGATTACTAAAGCCACTTTAGAACGGTCAGTGGGATACTGCATGGAAGGAACTCAAAATGAAGCTGGCATTGATTTAAAAACCCTCTACACAATTTTGGATCCCCACTATAGCAAGGTTTAGCCAGACGGGGAGGTGGGTGAGGAGCCGAGGCCAGAGAAGAGACAGGAGCCGAAGACTGGAGAGCGTGAAGACGATCATCCACAGAAACCATAAAATTTAGAATATAAGCTTGAGTGTCACACTGTTGGGCCAGCTCCTGTTCGAGACATGCGAACTGCAAAGTGCTCCCAGGATCGGAGGCCTGCAGAGACGAGATTCCAAGGTTTTCAAAAAGGACATAATCCTAGACTGATTCTCCCTAAGGAATAATAATTCCTTCTGGGTAGGAGTCAGGGTACCAGCGGGGTCCATGGCCTGTCTGTACTGTGAGATCTTTTGGAACACCTGCAGTGTACCCGCAGATCCACAACAACGAATATCCCAAGGGTGAACTGACCAGGTAGACCACCCCTTATACAGGGAGCATTAGGGGCAGATCCATTGGAGACTATTGCCGCAGAAGCTGGAACCCGGAGACCAGTAGTAGGAGGTACAAAATAAAGAAGCCGGGCGTAGGACGGACAGAGTGGGGTAAGATGAAGTACAGTTTGGTAAGAACTGAGTACAGGCGAGACCAAAGGAGCACTGGGAAGGGGAAGATACAAAGGAAACAGGACAGGACAGAGACACCAGACTAACAGAGTACGGAGCGGACACTGGGAAGGCTGGACTGGACGAGGAGACAAGGAAGCCTGGGAAAGGCAGAGAAGCTGAACTGGCTGGACAGAGAGGAGACTCAGAACAGGCAGTGCAAAGACAAAGGTGGACCTGAGTCACAGAAGCACAAATGACAGGCAGGCAAGGAGCAGAGGAAGGAATCACCTTAAATACATGGAGTGCTGAAGGACTTCTGAGTCACGGTCCTCCAGGATCACAGAGAGGAGATAAAGATCACCTGTAAATCAAAAAGAGGACGTGCTGGAGTGGGCGGTGCGCATGCGCACTCCACGAGAACCAGGGAATGAAGGAGAGGACGTGCGCCTGCAGGAGGAGCGCGCCGCAGTGGGTAAGTATGAGCGGCGGTGGTCCCGGCAGCAGGCACGGCCGCAGAAGGAGTGACCGTGACACATAGTCATGGTCGATAGTGTTGGCACCCTTGAAATTATTACAGAAAATGAAGTACCATATTTTTCGGATTATAAGACACATTTTTTCACCAAAAATTTGTGGGGAAAATGGGGGTGCTTCTTATAATTTGAATATACAAAAAGGAAAACAGAGGGCACCACTGTATAAGAATTCGGGATCACCTGTAGCATGCAATGGGAGTATACAAAGAACAAGAGAAAAGATCATACTATACAAAAAGGATCACCACAATAAAGTATTCAAAAAGCTTTATTTCTGCAGACTACCAGCAAAACATTTTTAAAACAATTAAAAGTCACACGTAACTGTACACATAACCACCAAATGAGGGTGTTGGACCCTTTTACATAGTACATGTATAGTATATTGACCTATCATATAACATTATATGATATAACAAAATCATGTAATTTAGATTGTAATTTAGAAACCCAGACAATCAAAAAACATGTTATATCAGTAGCAGATTTTGGCATAATAAACAGAACAAAATGAGCAGCTAGACAACCAAGCAAAGCAAACCAAGAATACTATCACTGCCCTATGGCTAATTAACAAGAGGCCTTCTACAGTAATTCATCGGCACATATAGCACACAAAGGGCATCAAAATATGGAGAGAAAAAGGAACAAAAATAATAATAAATAATTTGTTGCCCAAATTCAAGAAAAGAATATAGATATAAAGTGCACAACACACGTTACAAGGTGCTAGTAGTGCGTTTGAGCCGCTAAAATCGATCAAGAGGCATTTATACCCACATGCAAAACCGTAGAGATGCCAATGGTGTTGAATTCTTAAAAAAAGCATGGTAGTCTGGGTAGGAACACGTCCGGTATAAGAACAGGGCACAACGCCTAACGCATTTAGCCACTGAAATGTGGCTTGCTCAGGGGTCTGTGAGTAAAGACAGGCAGCTCGCACTATAAATACACATAAGAGCAGATTATAATAAAAGATCAGCTGTATACACTCACTGGAGGACAGGCAATGTGAAAGCTAGCGAGTACGCACAAGACAGGACGCAGGAACTATGCCGGAGTAAGAAGGGTGGAAATAGAGAAAGCGGAAGTGACATGCAAACGTGCCAATCAAGCATCCGGCGCATGCGAGAGTGCGTAAATCAGCGCAAGCACAATGAAAGGATTAAGACTGTTTTCACATTTGCGGATGTGTCTGCAGTGTTTCTGATGTATACATCTGCATGCGTCTTGATTTCCTATCTTTAAGATTGTAGACGCAGGTGCATGCGCTTGCATGCATTCACCCGCATTTGCTTAAGCATGTGTATTTTTGCGGTGTGCAGTTAACGCACCATGTTAGAATTTTTTTGGTGTCAAATTTCCGCCACCATACGCATGCGGACGCTTGTGGCAGGAGTGCATCAAAACAATGCATTACAGTCTATGGGAACACATAGGAACGCAAGGACATGCGTTCGTTTGCACAAGGGTCTATATACAGAAATCCCATGAGTCAGGCCCATTGGGCGTGGCTTGTGTCAATGAAATTCTCCTTGAAAAAAATTTTCATAACAAACGCATGTGCATGAACAACGCAAACGCATGCAAAATGCATGCAAACACGTGAAAACATTGCATTTTTTTTATCTGTCATGCGTAAGTTGATGCTGATAAAAAAAGCAGCGTTATCATGCTTTTGCATACGTTTTGCCATGCGTTTGCAGTTGCATACAAAACACTGCAGACTCAACCGCAAATGTGAACCTAGCCTATCAGATGGGCGCTTTGTTAATTAGACATACCAATACAAAATCAGGCGCATGCACGCATCGGGACATAGTAAAACTCTATTTTCTTGCAGTCCACTGCAATGTAAACCATGAAAGTGCAGGGGCTCTGGACTTTCACAAAATGTCGGCAGAGCCCCTGCACCACCAAACACTCGCACAGTCATGCTTCTAAACACCCCTTCCTTCCAGCATGGGGTCTGCAGCATCGCCCCACTCCTGCCTCTCCACCGCAGCCGCCACCCCTGGGTAATCAATAAGACCCACAGATAATAAGAAGCACCACCATTTTATTAAAAAAGGTTTCCTCCAAAATTTGAGGTGCGTCTTATAATCCAGAGCATCTTATAATACGCAAATTGTGGGTAAACAACTTTACTTCAAGCATTTGATGCTCATTCAAACTCACAAGTAGTAAGTAACGTGTGGGGACAATATAGATTCTCACCTGAAACCAAACAAAAAGGGAAGAAGTTGAACTCAGTCTTTGCATTCTGTGTCTGTGTGTGCCACACTTAGCATGGAGAACAGAAAAAAAGAGAACTGTCTGAGGACTTGAGAAAGAAGTTTGCAACCCATGGCACTGTAGTGCTGAACTTGGACCAGAGAGAAAAATTGATGAAAGAATGCAGCGCAGGGCAGTCAAGATGGTGAATAATCAGCCGCAATCAAATTCCAAAGAAATTCAGACTGTCCTGCAGTCTCAGAGTGCATCAGTGTCAGTGCGAACTATTCGTCGACATTTGAATGAGACAAAATGCTATGACAGGAGACCCAGGAGGACCCCACTACTGACACAGAGACATTAAAAAGCTATACTACAGTTTGCCAAAATGTATGTGAATAAGCCAAAATCTTTCTGGGAAAGCATCTTGTGGACATATGAGACCAAAATAGAGCTTTTTGGTGAAGCACATCAATCTACTATTTACCATAAATGGAATGAGGCCTACAAAGAAAAGAACACAGTACTTACAGTAAAATATGGTGGAGGTTCAAAAATGTTTTGAGGTTGTTTTGCTGTCTCTGGCACTGGGTGCATTAACTGTGTGCAAGGCATCATGAAATCTGAAGATTACCAAAGGATTTTGGGTCGCAATGTAATGCCCAGTGTCAGAATACTGGGTTTGTGTCCTAAGTCATAGGTATGCCAGCAGAACAATGACCCCAAAAATACTTAAAGAAGTACTCAGAAATAGATGGAAACAAATCAATGGAGAATTTTTAAGAGGCCAGCTATGAACCTGGATCTAAATCCCATTGAACACCTGTGGGGAGATGTTAAAAATGCTGTTGGGAGAAGCCACCCTTCAAATCTGAGATACCTGGAGCAGTTTGCAAAAGAAGACTAGTCCAAAGTTCCAGTAGAGAGGTGTAAGAAGCTTGGTGATGGTTATAGGAATCACTTGATTGCAATTATTTTTTACCAAAGTGTGTTCAACCAAATCATAGGTTGAAAAACAGATGATCCCCAGAGGACTCAGAACTTAAAAAATCACAACCTATAGCTCTGGCAAAAATTAAGAGACCACCACATCAAAACCCTGTCATGGGCAGCCCAATCTCCAGACCTGAACCCCATTGAAAACCTCTGGAATGTAATCAAGAAGTGATAGTCACAAGACATCAAACAAAGAAGAACTGATCAAATTTTTGCTCCAGAAGCAGTGTGAAAGACTGGTGGAAAGCATGCCATGATGCATGCAAGCTCTAAATGATTATGAACTTGTTTTCTTTGCATTATTTGAGGTCTGAAAGCACTGTTAGTTTTTTTTGGGGGGGGTTAACCATTTTTCTTTGTCAGAAAAAAAATACAAAATGTATTGCTTGGAAATTCGGAGACATGTTGTCAGAAGTTTATAGACTAAAGGAACAATTTACAATTTACTAAAAAAATATACCTATAAAGAGGAAAATCAGACAAACTGAACATTTTGTAGTGGTCTCTTAATTTTTGCCAGAGCTGTATTTTTTCTCAGGTGAATTCCTGACTGAGTGGAACAATGTGTTATCCAACTGTTCTTATGAGTTGATGAGATTGATAAGAAGAAGAAACCAAATTAGCATCTCTTAAGACTGAAATGGAAGCCATTAAAGTTTCATTATCAGGTTTTTCTAAATCTGCTAATTATGTCACCTTACAGCAAAACATCACTAAGGGTGAAGAAACTAGCATGATTGCAAAGAAAAATAGATTTCATAGCGATTCTATGGATTATAAATACAACCAGGTGTACTCATGGAAATGTAATAGGACTGAATACATGCCTAAATCGATCCTCAAAAATACTTCATATAATAAGGACAGTTATCGTTCCACATGTGTCAATTTTCATCATCTGAATTTGATACATCTGGAAGCTGTGAACCTGTAGAATCAAATTTAAAATTTTATAGCAACAATAGATTAAAAAAAATGGAAAAGGAGGTGGAGGAGGCCGTACCAACAACAAGAAAGAGTATTTGACGAGCCGAAGATATTTCACGAGCAGGGGAATTAATCAATTATAGGTTCTGATAGTGTGATTATTCTGACCCCACACAGTCCTTTAATCTGATGAGATCCAAGTTTTATCTAAAGGACTAAATTTTGTACCTAATCAAAATTTTAATCTTTTTTGGAACACTTTTGGACACTTAGGCTGCCGTCACACTAGCAGTATTTGGTAAGTATTTTACATCAGTATTTCTCAGCCAAAACCAGGAGTGGGTGATAAATGCAGACGTGGTGCATATGTTTCTATTATACTTTTCCTCTAATTGTTCCACTCCTGGTTTTGGCTGAGAAATACTGATGTAAAATACTGACCAAATACTGCTAGTGTGACGGCAGCCTTACAAATTTCGTAGAATGCTTACCTTCAAAACACATTTTTTGCTGGAAAAAAATGACTCCCTTCACCCTTCCATTCTTCGCCTGATAATGCTTTTTCTGATGTTATGTTTCCTGAACAAAGTACACTTTTGGTGCTTTAGTATCTCATATCTGAAAATGTTGATATTGATTGTGTTGGTAGGGAGCATATTGATACTTTTCAAGCACTGGCAGAAAAGGATCTGAACATTTTTGCAAGTGAAAACATGGTTTTGCCAATGATACATAATAATCTAAGGGTATGAGCCCACAATCCAGAATTGCTGCGGGTTTGACGCTATGCACTTATGCATTGTCAAACCCGTAGCAGCCAGCTGTTACAGCTTCAAGAAATCCCTTGTCCTCTATGCGTCCACAGGTGCCCATGGATCACCTGCGGAGACAGACTTGCGCTCATCTTTCCAGCATATCAATTTCTCTTGGGGAGATGCTAGTCTCTGCAAGAGAAATGTCACCAATAGAATGTATTGAATGCAGTGAATCCGCAAGGTTCAGTGAATATATGCAGATTTACCTGAATTCAATAGGCGGCAGCGCTTCGGACATAGCGAACATGAGCTGCGTCCAAAGCGCTGCTTGTTCTGGATCGTGGGCACCCGGACTTACACAGCTGTAGTCTGAAGTGGTACATAGTCTAAAAAAGAAATTCTAATATCATAATTAAGAACTCAGACAAAGCTGGCTGTATAGTTGTTATGAATATGTTGCTATACGAAATACAAGTCTATGTTATTCTCAATGACACTGAGACATATCGGCTTGTTTCCTCCAACCCTACAGATGCTTGCAAAAATATACCAAATCAATTTATGCAGGAGGGTATGAACATGGGAGTATTTGATACAAAAAAATTAAGAAGCTATTAATTAATGAATTTCCAGTAACAGCCATTTTTCATGGTCTCCCTAAAATACATAAATTAACCCCTTACTGACATCGGGCGTAAAAGTGTGCCAATGTTGGTATTCCACCCTTTGATGTGGGCTCCCGCGGTTAGCCCACATCTTTCCGTTGACATGTCAGCTGTTTTGAACAGCTGACATGTGCCCGCAATAGCTGCAGATGGAATCGTGATCCACCCGCAGCTATTAACTAGCTAAAAGCCGCTGTCAAACTCTGACAGCGGCACTTAAATGGTGCTTCTGGCAATTGCGCCAGAAATACGCACACCGGCGATCTGCGTCACCAGTGTGTCGGCATGACGACCCAAGGTCTCCTGGAGACCTCTATGGTTGTCAGTGCCGGATTGCTGTGAGTGCCACCCAGTGGCAAGCAAGTCAGCAATTCTACTACATAGAGTCTATCTGACCACCGACTCTATGTAGCAGAGCTATGGCAGCTTGTATTCTCCTATGGAGACTATTGAAGAATGCCAAAATTAAAAAAAAAGTTTTTACAAATATAAAAAATTTGAAAAATATAAAAGTTCAAATCACCCCCCTTTTGCCCTATTCAAAATAAAACAATAAAAATAAAATCAAATCTACACATATTTGGTATCGCCGAGTTCAGAATTGCCCAATCTATCAATAAAAAAAGTATTAGCCTGATCGCTAAACGGTGTAGCAAAAAAAAAAGTAAAAAAGCCAAAATTATTTTTTTGGTTGCCGTGACATTGCATTAAAATGCAATAACAGGCAATCAAAAGATTGTATCTGCACCAAAATGGCATCATTAAAAACATCAGCTCGGCACACAAAAAATAAGTACTCACCCAACTTGAGATCACGAAAAATGGAGACGCTAAAGTGGGTATCGGAAAGTGGTGCAATTTTTTATAATTTTTTTTAACAAAGTTTGGAATTTTTTTTCACCATTTAGCTAAAAAAAGAACCTAGACATGTTTGGTGTCTATGAACTCGTACTGACCTGGAGAATCATAATGTTAGGTCAGTTTTAGCATTTAGTGAACCTTGCAAAAAAAGCCAAACAAAAAACAAGTGTGGGATTGCACTTTTTTTGCAATTTCACCACACTTGGAATTTTTTCCGGTTTTCTAGTACAGGACATGGTAAAACCAATGGGGTAATTCAAAAGAACAACTCGTCCCACAAAAAATAAGCCCTCACATGGCCATATTGATGGAAAAATAAAAAAACTTATGGCTCTGGGAAGAAGGGTGTGAAAAACGAAAACGCAAAGCAAAAAAAAAAAGCTCCAGTGGTGAAGGCGTTAATTTTCCCTCCCTCACTCTGCCCTATTATTTCATGTATTGATTCTCTTAATGAAGGTCTAAGTATTTGAATCAATTGTCATCTGCATCCTTTGTTTGTCAGGACACCAGGCTTTTTGAAAGACAGCACGTCAGATCATGGGCAAATTTAAATGGTCCCAAAACTTCTCCTTCCTATAGTAAGACATTATTAACAGCACCGAGCTTTGGAAGCATTTCGTTTTCATTTAAACAAATATAGCTTGAGCGCAAAGAAATTACTCTCAGAGGTACTGAATATTTGTTGAAACACAATTTTTTTATGTTTAATTTTTTTTCCAAGTTAAAGGAGCGTAGATGGAATCACGATTTTCCTCTCCGCTAACCATTCTATATGTTGCCTGGTGGGAGGAGTTATACTTTTTTGTGATAAAAACATGTTTCTTTTACATATTATGGGGTTAAGTACATCTTGTTGATGAAAAGCTGATAGTTTGGTCTGATGATAAAACTAAGGTGATCGCATTTTTACGGTATTTAAATATTAATGATATAAATCTGCAATTTACTTTTGACAGGCCTGACACTGCAATTCATTTTTTGGATTTATCCCTTACAGGTGATGCAGCCACCATTTATCGCAAACCTGTAAGTTGGAACACCACCTTATGAGCGGATAATGAACAACTTATACCAGCATATAGAGGAAGTATATCAGAATATACCGCATAGGTAACTTCAGACACACACTGGTAACATCACCAATTGAGGTAGTTCATTTTCTCTTTTCTTCTTCACCTGGAAAAGACTGTTATAATGACTTCTTCCAGCTAGGATTCATCGCTGCAAAATGTCACACCTCTAGAGAAACCTCCAAACATTATTCCCCAATTCTACAGTAACAGTGCCTCCTTTTGTCCCACAGTAACATGTCCCTCATACGGTGGTAATGCTTTAGTCCTCTTTGTGCCAAAATACACTCAAATTGACCCCATCATGCCACCCATAATACTGTCCACATATTATGCCATCAAAAAAGTGTAAAGTTGTTCTTTGTTGCCTCAATATAGTAGTGATATTCCAAGTTGTGTCTCCCATACATAATGTCCCCCTATAAGGCCCATATATAATTAACATGTTCCTTTCTATATGGCCACTATAGATTAATAATGTTTTCCCATATGACCCCCTTAAATATTAATTCTGGCCTCCCAAATAAAAATAATGTCCCCCATTCTGGTTTCTTTATAGTAATAACGTACCTCTATGTGATCACTAAATACTAATGTCCTCTTATGTGACCTGCATATAATACTAATGTCCCTCTATTCTGGTCCCCATATAGTAATATGGTCCCCTAATTTTGACCCTCATAAAATATAATAAAGTAATATTGTCCCTAATATAGTTAAAATGCCCATCTATGCTTCCCCCACATAGTACTCCTACAGTACAGCTGTGATATGCCCCCACGGGACTTCATTACTATTTCAACCAAATTTACCAAATTTCGGTCCTGTCTCCACTCCAATGCCAAGCAGCTCGGTTTTCTTCTTCCTTCTCCAAGCTGGCTCAATACCCCACAGTTACTCTACAGCTGTGGGCCTCTGGCAAAAGGAAAAGTTTTCTGTTAGTCTTTCGTAGATTATATCATGACCATGACTTTAGGATTTAGAGGAGTGAGCTGTGTGAGGTGCCTGATGGGGCCTATCCTGGCTTGAAGACTCGACCACATACATGACATAAGTAACTAGATGTAGCCAGGTCTCTCCAGCTTCCACAGAAACCAGGTCTCAGAGATGTTTCCACCTCAACACGCAGACAGTTATGAACAGGTCATCTGCCCTTTTAGCCCAGCTGCACCTGATGGATTGGAGGATGGGAATGACCGACCCTGTCCATCACTTACCAGTCATTCCTGACACCTTAACTCCTTGCTGCCCCACTAAGTAAAACCTCTCAGCATTCTATCAGTTGTTATATCACTGAGGCCAGGAACTTCGGTGACACATCACCCACTTTTGGGCTTGTTGGCAGCAGATGCCATCTTGCTGCCTGTCTACAACATACTAAAAATATTAAACAAAAGAGTGTAAAGACCAACAATAAACAGTACATAGGTAAGAAGGAAGTGAATGAACAATTGTACAATTTTAACAAAAATACATAGAGATTTTTTTATGCACATTATAGACACAATGGTCACAGATACATAAGCAGGCATACAAATATCAAGTTACAGGTACAGGTGGGTGCTTCTCACAAAATTAGAATATCAAAAAGTTATTTCATTTCAGTTCTTCAGTACAAAAAGTGAAACTCATATTATATAGTCATTACAAACAGAGTGATCTATTTCAAGTGTTTATTTCTGTTAATGTTGATGATTATGGCTTTCAGCCAATGCAAACTCATCACATGAATTTCACTTTTTGTATCGAAGAATTGAAATAAATTAACGTTTTGGTGATATTCTAATTTTGTGAGATGCACCTGTATATGGCAGAAAATACGTAAAACATGCGTTGGAGATCTTGTTTGTTTGGTAATTTGAACATTTAGCCCTTCACTCTGATACAGCATGTTTTTACTGCTAGTCTACACAAATGGAGGACAACTGCTTTGTTAGCAAGGCAACGTTGTATAATCAGCAAATGCATTTTAATGAGCAAGCTTTACTTTATGACTATTAATTTCTGAAATTTCTGTAATTGAATTAATTCTACTCTGAAGACCAAATTGGACTCCATTTATTTTAAAGACAGCTTTGCCTAGTAATCATACTGCAGCCACATTGTATGTTTTTCTGAACACAGACAAATCAGTAAATAAAATTTGAGGTATGTTTGATTGTACACAAAGGAATCATACAAGTGACTTAACTGTGAAAATATGGAAATATTAATTATTCAAAGTTACAGTGGGTTGTGTTCCAATGATGGAACTGAAGCGTGCACCATGTTCTTTGACTTCTCAAGTGCTTTCAATACCTTACAGCCACCCTTACTACGTAATAAGCTGACTGATATGGCGGTAGATGATGGGATGAACTGAATGAGCGATTACCTGATGGACAGGCTGCAATTTGTAAGGATGGGGGAGGTGGTATCTGGCAGTGTACGGAGCAGTGTTGGAGCCCTTCAGGGTACAGTGCTGTTACCCTTCCTCTTCACATTGTATACAGCTGAATTTCAGTATAAATCAGATCTCTGTCACCTCCAAAAATTCTCAGATGACTCAGTGATTGTAGGGGGCATTGTGGGGGGCCGGGATGAGGAGGAATATAGAAAGGTGGTTTCTGACTTTGTGGATTGGTGCAGGACTGTCTAGAACTAAATATAAAGAAAACCAAGGAGTTGGTGGTGAGTTATAGAAGGAAAAGGGAAGATTACTTACCGATCAATATTGCTTGTCAGGAAGTTGAGATTGTTGAGAGCTACAAATATTTGGGGGTTCACCTTGACAGCAAACGCGATTGGAGGTGTCATATGGAGAAGGATAACAAGAAGGGAATGAGCAGACTGTACTTTCTACAGAAGCTCAGGTCATTCAATGTGTGCAGTAAAATGCTCAAAATGTTTTACCAGTCCACAGTGGCAAGCGCCTTCTTTTTTGCTATCATATGCTGGGGCAGTAATAATGATAATAATAATAATATTTATTTTTACATAGCGCTAACACATGCATAATGCATAATGCACACATTATCATCACTGTCCCCGATGGGGCTCACAGTCCAGGATCCCTATCAGTATGTCTTTGGGATGTGGGAGGAAACCGGAGTACTCGGAGGAAACCCACGCAAACACGGAGAGAACATACAAACTCTTTGCAGATGTTGTCCTGGGTGGGATTAGAACCCAGGACTCCAGCGCTGCTGTGCTAACCACTGCGCCACACAGTAGTGTGCGAGTAGCTGATGCTAATAAGCTCAACAAACTTATCAAGAAGGCAAGTGCGGCTGTTGGCCTCTTGACTCTGATCTTGACTCTTTTGAGGAGGTATTGGAGGATAGAATTCAGAAGAAGTGTAGGGCTATAATGATCAATAATACACACCCACTATATGAGCTATTCTTGAAGCAGAAGAGCACATTCAGCAGCTGGCTAATCCTACTAAGGTGTAAGAAGGAGAAATTCAGGAAATCGTTTGTGCCTACTGCTATGGGGATGTATAACAATTTCCTAAGGGTGACAGAGAACATTGACCACTGTCTTACCTTGATCACTGCATTCATAAGAAAGTGTGTAACAAATTAAGAGGTCTACTTTCTGCTTGTGAAATAAAATATTTGGAACTAGAGCATCATTTTAGTAGAAAATTACATTTTCATTTTACTTTACATGACTTCCTGTAAAGCAACTGACAAATTTACTGACAGCAGATTTGAGTTCTTCGAGTGTTGCAGTTTTAATAATAGCATTCATTTGGGGAGTTTTCAAATATAAAGGCCCTTCAAGGTCACTTTTATATTCTATAAGTCTCTAAAAAAAGAAGTTTTGTAACTTTACTTGAAAAACAAAGGAAAAATTGCTGGTAATCTTTAAACCCTTCAAGCACCCTAACAAAAAAAGATATTTGAAAAGTAATGTAAAGTAGATCTATGGTAAATGTTATTTATCAACTTTTTACTGTGTGGTGTCTGATTTAAGGAAATAAACATCCAAATTGTGAAAATTTCAAGTTTTCCAAAACTCTTGCCAAACTTCCAATATTTTTATTAAAAAGCTGTATTGACCTAAATATACTAACTACATGCATTACAATGTTTCTAAAGAAAATGGCACATCTCAGTGATTCTGAGACTGTTTTTTATGTATTCCGGAGTTATTAGCACATAAAGTGACATGGGGTTTTCACTTTTTAGAAAATGTAAGTCCCTGGGAGAAGTTTGTTATGAATAAAAAAAAGAAGCTACTCAGGAGCTCCGAGAGGGGCATTAAGTTTACATGGCTGAACCACTAACTTCGGTTATTGGCACTGTACCCAATACCTGACATAGGGAGCAGCACAGAGACTCAACAGTGGACCCAGGGAGGGTGAGTAAAATGTGGTTTGCTTTTCATAAATTGCCCATGGGGACCAGAATTTTCTGAAAGGCGACAAGTCTTTTAAGGCCCAAACTGCACTAAGGAGCTAAAAATAATATTATTTGTAAACAGTACATAATGAAATTTTATTCTTTTGTTTTTTTTCAGCTTGCAAATTGAAATGGACATCTGCTGATAACAACTCCACAGATTGCTTTACAGAGTAAGTCTTGTATTAACAATTTGTATAACCAGAATGGATAAATATTACAAAGCTACGTGCATAAATGTGTAAAGAAAAAAAGATTTTTCAACTTTTTTGAGTATAAATAATATTGGAAGAAAAACAATGTCTTAAAATGTTAAACAGCTATCCGAATATATGATTTTTTAGCCACCTTAATCTTTTTACACTGGGCAGTCTATCTTAAGCTGATTGACTTTTCTGATAAACCTTGCCATTCCTGGGTTTTATACCTTCATTTTTGCTCTACTTGCTATCGAGTTTTTTTCATTTTTTTTTGTTACTAACCTATTATGTGATGTACAGTTACATCCATATATATTTGGACAGAGACAACATTTTTCTAATTTTGGTTATAGACATTACCACAATAAATTTTATTCCACTCTGCAGCCACTAGGGTTGAGCGACCTTTGCTTTTATAGGATCGGGTCGGGTTTCACGAAACCCGACTTTTTCAAAAGTCGGGTCGAGTGAAATCGGCCGATCCTATAAAAAAGTCGGGGTCGGGGTAGGCCGAAATGCGAAACCCAGTGCAGTGCATTGGGTTTCCATGGTTCCCAGGGTCTGAAGGAGCGGAAACTCTCCTTCAGGCCCTGCGATCCATATTTTAGTGTAAAATAAAGAATTAAAATAAAAAATATCGCAATACTTACCCTCTGACGCACCCTGGTACTAACCGGCAGCCTTTCTTCCTTAGAATCAGCCTTCCAAGACCTTGCGGTGACGTCGCGGCTTCTGATTGGTCGCGCGGCGGTCACATGGGCGGCCGCGCGACCAATCACAAGCCGCGACGTCACCGCGACGTCACCGAAGGTCCTTCCTAAGAATCAGCGCTTCCAGGACCTTCGGTGACGTCGCGGTGACGTCGCGGCTTGTGATTGGTCGCGCGGCCGCCCATGTGACCGCCGCGCGACCAATCAGAAGCCGCGACGTCACCGCAAGGTCTTGGAAGGCTGATTCTAAGGAAGAAAGGCTGCCGGTTAGTACCAGGGCGCGTCAGAGGGTAAGTATTGCGATATTTTTTATTTTAATTCTTTATTTTACACTTAAATCTGAATTCCGATACCAATTCCCGATATCTTAAACATATCGGGAATCGGTATCGGAATTCCGATTCCAGATTCAAAAGATCGCCGACTTCATGGCCGACCCCACACTGGGGTCGGGTCGGGTTTCATGAAACCCGACCTTGCCAAAAGTCGGCGACTTTTGAAATATTTCGACCCGTTTCGCTCAACCCTAGCAGCCACTATTACATAATTTCCAGAAAACTCTGGCAGTGTTTTTCCTGAAGCATCATTCCTGATGTATTTTCGTGCTTCTTCCGGTTAAGATTCAGGTGGAATCCATCTGAAAATGACATAATGTATGAAAACACTATGGTGTTTTTAAGAAGTTTTGAGTGCAGAAAGTTTATAAAAACAACAAGAAGTTCAAAAACAACATATTTTGGAGAATTTCTACTCCAAAAAAAAACTCAGCATGAATGAATTATCAAAGGCAACTAGTCACTAAGTTTTATCCTTTAAAAAATGTCTGCACTATTCATCATTCATACCCCACAATGGGCCAAATTCATTATTGTATTTGCAACATTACATTTTTGTCTACTTTTTGTCACCTGTTTTTCATTTGCAAACACATACAGTACATACAGTACATACAACATAGAGTACAAACGCACCAATCACCTTGATCCCGAAGCCATTGATCACCTGTAAAAAATATCAAAATAATAACCTAACAATATACTCCCTGATCCGCAGAAATCCAATTAATGAGTGTCCCACGACAATCTCCCGTGGAGAGCTGCCGCATCAGCTGATGTGACCACTGTCCAGAGACTCCGGTGATACAATGACGGAAGGTATCCTTCTGCACTGTATCCCTCTGCCGCTGTGAGTATAGTTCACACTTGTGGCACTGCTGTGTGGAAGAATTCCCACACAGCTTTGCCATAAAGTGAGAGCCTGAACTCAGGTAGCCTCTTCATTGATGCACTGCAGGAGCCATTGTCTCCTGTCAGTGTGTCATTGGAGACCCTATAGAGCGGTGATATCACCCGATGTCACTGTTCTATAGGGGAAATCATCGTGGCACATTCGTTATTAATTGGACAATGGTGGAAAGGAAGTATACGGTTGGTTTATTATTTTTAAGTTTTTGTAGGTGATCGAGGGCATTGCAGGAATTAGGTGTGTTTGTAAGTATGGTCAAGTTAAGAATATTAAAATACTTTTTCCTGGCTGTGTCTTTTTTTTTTTTTTTAACTCTTTCACTACTATAGGATTAGTAATGGATAGGCATCTTATTGACGCCTCTCCATTATTAACTGGGCTTAATGCCACCTTACAATACAGAGGTGACATTAACCCCTTATTACCCCATATGGCACTGCTACAGGCCAGTGGGAAAAGAGGCTAAGTGCCAGAACTGGCGCATCTTACAAATGCGCCGATTCTGGGTCGGCTGCAGGCTGGTATTTCTATCTGGGGAGGGGGCAAATATCTATGGCCCCTCTCTAAGCTATGAATATCAGCCCACAGCTGTCTATGTAGCCTTTCTTGCTATAAAATATAGGGGGAAACCACATCATTTTTTGGGGGGGTTCCCCTATTTTAATAGCCAGTAAAGCTATGCAGCCAGCTGCGGGCTAATATTCATAGCCTGGGAAGATCCATGGGTATTACCCCCTTCTCACGCTACAAATATAAGGCCCCCAGCCGTCAGCTTTCCCCCTCTGGCGCAGAAAATTGAGCAGGAGCCCACGCCATTTTTTCCTGTTTTTTTTTTTTTTTTATTAAACATATTCATTAATAAACATCGGCCTTGCTCTTATATATCTACCTATGGATAGATGTAGATAGATATATGGATAATTAGACAGATATAAGGATAGATAGTTCTATAGATACATAAATATATCTATCCAGATATCTATCTACATCTATCCATAGATATATCTATAGATAGATATATGAATAGATCTATCTATCCCATATCTATCTAACTATCTATCCCATATCAATCTATCCCATATTTATCGATCTATCCCATTCCTTCTATCTATCTATCTATCTATCTATCTATCTATCTATCTATCTATCTATCTATCCCATTCCTTCTATCTATCCATCTATTTATCTATATATCTATAGATAGATAGATGGAATGAGATAAATAGATAGATAGATATGGGATAGATAGAAGGAATCAGATAGATAGATAGATGATAGATAGAATAGATAGATATGAGATAGATAGAGCGGCGCGGGATTCAAATCCCCTGCCAAAGCCACATGGTACCGCTCATTGGCTCAGCTGCAGGCTGAGCCAATGAGCGGCAAGGGATTCAAATCCCCTGCCCCGCCGGCTGAGACAATGAGAGGTACAGCGCGGGATTTGAATCCCCCGCCAAAGCCGCACTGCACCGCTCATTGGCTGAGCCGCTGGCAGGCTGAGCCAATGAGCAGTGCCAAGCGGGATTCGAATCCCCCGCCAAGGCGCTGCCCTGCTCATTGACTGAGTGGTGCGGCTTTGGCGGGGGATTTGAATCCCGCGCCGCTCATTGGCTGAGCTGCCCGCCAGCTGCTAGCAATATTGGTGCCAGATTTGAATACCGCTAGAAGCTGATGTGATTGGTCGCCCGTCGCCGGGTTGCCGATCTATCAACTGTTAGGCTGTGTGCACACGTTGCTGTTTTTTCGCGTTTTTATCAAGTTTTTTCCCAATAAAAACGCTGTAAAACCGCAAAAAAAAAAGAGCATACAATAAGCATCCCATCATTTAGAATGAATTCCGCATGTTTTGTGCACATGATGCGTTTTTTTCTGCCAAAAAAAGCGCATTGCGGTAAAAAACGCAGCATGTTCACTAATTTTGCGTTTTTTTGCGGATTTCCCACTACAAAATGTATTGGGAAATGTCCGGAAAAAAACGCATAAAAAACGCACCAAAAACGCGGCAAAAACGCATGCAGATTTCTTGCAGAAAATTTTAGGTTTTTCTCAGGAATTTTCTGCGAGAAATCCTGAACATTTGCACATAGCCTTAGCGTTATTGCTGATCTCCTGGCAGTGTCGGCGCGGGAGATTTAAACAGGGCTGTGTTTAAAATCTCCTGCGGCCACCCCGTCGGGAGATCGGCAATACCGCTAACAGCTGATAGATTGGCAACCCGGCGGCGGGCGACCAATCACCTCAGCTGCTAGCGGTATTCAAATCTGCACTGCTCCTGTTAGCACCATTATGGATACACAGATGTTCATTTCACCGCACTCCCGATGCAATAGCATTGGGCCTATTTCTAGTATATATAGTAAAGACCCAAAGTTTGGACACACCTTCTAATTTAAAGTTTTTTCTGTATTTTCATGACTATGAAAATTGTACATTCACACTGAAGGCATCAAAACTATGAATTAACACATGTGGAATTATGTACTTAAAAAAAGTGTGAAACAACTGAAAATATATCTTATATTCTAGGTTCTTTAAAGTAGCAACCTTTTGCTTTGATGACTGCTTTGCACACTCTTGGCATCCTCTTGATGAGCTTCAAGAAGTAGTCACAGGGAATGGTCTTCCAACAATCTTGAAGGAGTTCCCAGAGATGCTTAGCACTTGTTGGCCCTTTTGCCTTCACTCTGCTTTCCAGCTCACCCCAAGCCATCTCGATTGGGTTCAGGTCTGCTGACTGTGGAGGCCAGGTCATCTGGCGTTGCACCCCATCACTCTCCTTCTTGGTCAAATAGCCCTTACACAGCCATTGTCCTGTTGAAAAATAAATGATGGTCCAACTAAATGCAAACCGGAATGGAATAGCATGCCACTGCAAGATGCTGTGGTAGCCATGCTGGTTCAGTATGCCTTCAATTTTGATTAAATCCCCAACAGTATCACAGCATAGCACCTCCACACCATCACACCTCCTCCTCCATGCTTCACGGTGGGAACCAGGCATTTAGAGTCCATCCGTTCACCTTTTCTGCGTCGAACAAAGACATGGAGGTTTGAATCAAAGATCTCAAATTTGGACTCATCAGATCAAAACACAGATTTCCACTGGTCTAATGTCCATTCCTTGTGTTCTTTAGCCTAAACAAGTCTCTTGCTTGTTGCCTGTCCTTAGCAGTGGTTTCCTAGCAGCTATTTTACCATGAAGGCCTGCTGCACAAAGTCTCCTCTTAACAGTTGTTGTAGAGATGTGTCTGCTGCTAGAACTCTGTGTGGCATTGACCTGGTCTCTAATCTGAGCTGCTGTTAACCTGCGATTTCTGAGGCTGGTGACTTGGATAAACTTATCCTCAGAAGCAGAGGTGACTCTTGGTCTTCCTTTCCTGGGGCGGTCCTCATGTGAGCCAGTTTCTTTGTAGCTCTTAATGGTTTTTGCAACTGCATTTGGGGACACTTTCAAAGTTTTCCCAATTTTTCGAACTGACTGACCTTCATTTCTTAAAGTAATGATGGCCACTCGTTTTTCTTTACTTAGCTGCTTTTTTCTTGCCATAATACAAATTCTAACAGTCTATTCAGTAGGACTATCAGCTGTGTATCCACCAGAATTCTGCTCAACACAACTGATGGTCTAAACCCCATTTATAAGGCAAGAAATCCCACTTATTAAACCTGACAGGGCACACCTGTGAAGTGAAAACCATTTCCGGTGACTACCTCTTGAAGCTCATCAAGAGAATGCCAAGAGTGTGCAAAGCAGTCATCAAAGCAAAAGGTGGCTACTTTGTAGAACCTAGGATATAAGACATATTTTCAGTTGTTTCACACTTCTTGTTAAGTATATAATTCCACATGTGTTAATTCAAAGTTTTGATGCCTTCAGAGTGGATTTAAAATTTCCATAGTCATGAAAATACAGAAAAATCTTTACATGAGAAGGTGTATCCAAACTTTTGGTCTGTACTGTATATATATATATATATATACTGTTTATAAATCCTCGTTAAAGGTATAGCACACAGAAACATGAGCTCCAAACCACATGGATATGTAGCAGAGATGGGCTGAATTATTTGATGCTATTTGAATGCATGCCAAATATGAGAACATTTTTATACCTAGACAAACCCAAGCAATTTGTGATTCCATTTGCACTAATTGCCAAAAAAATATCCTCCTCCATATTACTCGTTGCTGAAAATTGCATCAGCCAGAGTATGTTTATATGACCTCAGATGCATCAGCCCAGGCATCCCAAATTATGCCTTTCAGCTGTCACATTACATGGTATTTTAGGTTGTGTGCACACAGTGCATTTTTTATGTGTGCTGTGCTTTTTTTCTGCAGCATGTCAATTCTTTGTGCGTTTCTGCAACATTTTCATCCATTGACTGCAATTGAGTCAGTCAAATCTGCAGCAAAAATGCAGGTATAAAAATGTTTGTGCATTTTGCGGAGATTTTGTTTGCATTTTACTGGCTTCCTATGGTGTTTCCCATGCTGTTATCTGTGTGACAGCATGGGAAAACACTGGCATGGTGGTTTTTATTGGCGGTAACGCTACCGCAGGTATAGCCATAGGTCAGAGTGCTGCGGGGCCATGCTGTCAGATGTCAGCGTGACCCCGCAGCTGTGACTCGCAGCGATGACCCGCAGTAATGCTATCGCCGGTAAAACAGTTGGTCAGAGCGTTGCGGGGTCATGCTGTCAGATGTCCCCGTGACCCTGCAGCTGTGACTGTGTCCTGCAGCGGTGACCCACACTAAAGCTACCACCAGTAAGACTGTCAGAGTGCTGCAGAGTCATGCTGTCAGATGTCAGCATAACCAGCAGCTGTGACTGTGACTCCCGATAAAAAGCTTACCACAGGTCAGCAGGCATGGGCTGATGAGGCTACTGCTCCCATTGGGCTACATTTGCTGTCACTTATAAGAGTGGCAGCAGGTTCTGGCTGATGAGACTGTACTCACTCACTGATATATAGAGTGGGAAAAAAAGTATTTAGTCAGCCACCAATTGTGCAAGTTCTCCCACTTAAAAAGATGATAGAGGCCTGTAATTAACATCATAGGTAGAGCACAACTATGAGAGTCAAAATGAAAAAACAAATCCGGAAAATCACCCCTTTCCGATTTGGCAAGATTTATTTTGCCAACTATGGTGGAAAATAAGTATTTGGTCATTAACAAAAGTTAATCTCAATATTTTGCTATATATCCTTTGTTGGCAAAGACAGAGGTCAAATGTTTTCTGTAAGTCTTCACAAGGTTGGCATACACTGTTGGTGGTATGTTGGCCCATTCTTCCATGCAGATCTCCTCTAGAGCAGTGATGTTTTTGGCCTGTCGCTGGGCAACACGGACTTTCAACTCCCTCCAAAGGTTTTCTATGGGGTTGAGAGCTGGAGACTGGCTAGGCCACTCCAGGACCTTCATATCTTTCTTACGAAGCCATACCTTCATTGCCCTGGTGGTGTGCTTGTGATCATTATCATGCTGAAAGACTCGTCCATGTTTTATCTTCAATACCCTTGCTGATGGAAGGAGGTTTGCACTCAAAATCTCACGATACATGGCCCATTCATTCTTTCATGTACACGGATCAGTCGTCCTGGTCCCTTTTGCCGAGAAACAGTCCCAAAGCATGATGTTGCCACCCCCATGCTTCATAGTAGGTATAGTGTTCTTTGGATGCAACTCAGCATTCTGTGTCCTCCAAACACAACGAGTTTTGTTTCTACCAAACAGTTCTACTTTGGTTTCATCAGACCATATGACATTCTCCCTAAACTCTTCTGGATACTCCAACAAACTTAAGACGGGCCCGGAAATGTACTGGCTTAAGCAGGGGGACCGTCTGGCACTGCAGGATCTGAGTCCCTGGCGGTGCAGTGTGTTACTGATGGTAGCCTTTGTTACGGTGGTCCCAGCTCTACGCAGGTCATTCACTAGGTCCCCGTGTGGTTCTGGGATTTTTGCTCACTGTTCTTGTGATCATTTTGACCCCACGAGGTGAGATCTTGCGTGGAGCCCCAGATCGAGGGAGATTATCTGTGATCTCGTATGTCTTCCATTTTATTTTTGCTTGCACAGTTGATTTCAACACACCAAGCTGCTCGCCTATTGCAGATTCAGTCTTCCCAACCTGGTGCAGGGCTACAATGTTGTTTCTGGTGTCCTTCGACAGTTCTTTGGACTTCACCATAGTGAAGTTTGGAGTGTGATTGTTTGAGGTTGTGGACAAGTGTCTTTTATACTGATATCAAGTTCAAACCTGTGTCATTTCTACAGGTAATGAGAGGTGGACAGAGGGGCCTCTTAAAGAAGAAGTTACAGGTCTGTGAGAGACAGAAATCTTGCATGTTTTAGGTGACCAAATACTTATTTTCCACCATAATTTGCAAAATAAATCTTGTCAAATCAGACAAGGTGATTTTATGGATTTGCTTTCTCATTTTGACTCTCATAGTTGTGGTCTACCTATGATGTCAATTACAGGCATCTTTTTAAGTGGGAGAACTTGCACAATTGGTGGCTGACTAAATCCTTTTTCCCCCACTGTGTATATATATATTATTGTGGGTTTATGTATATATATATATATATATATATATATTGTACATACATACATAAGCCCACAATACTCACCTCTCCTCCTTGTTCCCCTGCTGCTCCAGGCTCTGCTCCGGTCTCAGCAGCTGCACTGCCTGGCACAGAGCATGGTGTGCGATGAAGTGACGTCATCGCGCACCCGCTGTGCCAGAGGCAGAGAGGAATGATGGGAGAGGGAGCGTCATCTGACGTTCTCTCCTCCATTATTGCTTTCAACTGTATGGACATCTATGATGCGGGTACAGTTGAATGCGGCATGCGGAGAGGGTAGTGCTGGCAGCCCCCCCGACTCAAGGCAAGCCAATGGCTGGGGGACCCTGGGGGAGCAGGGCCTTTAGGCAGCAGCCTAGTCTGCCTGTTCCTAAAGCTGGCCCTGATATCATGCAGCAGGCAAACTGGAGTTTAGGTTATCTGGAGAGTAGAACTGTGGCATAAACTATGCAATCCCCCTCATATTTATATGGGAAAACCAAAAAATTGGGAAAGAAAAGCAAATTCTGCATGTTCACTGTTGCCCTAGGGCTAATGTCAAGGATGTGTAAAAGCAACAGAAGCAGGTGTATGTGGAGGAAGACATAGATATGTTGTAGGCTTGTGGGATAACAAGTGTTTTGTTAGCATAACCCCTTCACCCCCGAGCCTGTTTTTACCTTCCTAACCTGGCCAAGTTTTACAATCCTGACCATTGTCACTTTATGCGGTAATAACTATGGGATACTTCAACATATCCCAGTGATTCTGAGATGGTTTTTCATGACACATTGTATTTTATGAAAGTGGTGAAGTTAAGTTGATAATTTTTGCTTTTATTTGTGAAAATATCAGAAAATTTAACAAAAATTTTGAACATTTCACAATCTTAAAACGTTTATATTTTTAAACCCGAAAGTTATATCACGCAAAATAGTTAATGAAAAAAACATTTCCTACATGTCTACATCAGTAATTTTTGAAACAGAATTATTTTAGGACGTTAGAAGGGTTAAAATTTACCAGCAATTTCTCACTTTTCCAACAACATTTACAAAACCATTTTTTTTCTAGGGACCACATCACATTTGAAGTGACTTTAAAGGGACCATATGAAAGAAAATGGTCAAAAGTGACACCATTGTAAAAACTGCACCCCTACAAATCTAAAAATCACATTCAAGAAGTTTATTAACCCTTCATGTGCTTCACAGGAATTATAG
Organism: Ranitomeya imitator; assembly: GCF_032444005.1. Lineage (NCBI taxonomy): Eukaryota > Metazoa > Chordata > Amphibia > Anura > Dendrobatidae > Ranitomeya > Ranitomeya imitator. The sequence goes on from NC_091286.1 coordinate 308,344,376, forward strand.
CAATTTGAAAGAAAAAAAGGAAAATTTTACTTTTTCCCACAAAAATGTTGCTTTAGCCCAAATTTTGCATTTTCACAAGGGCAACAGGAGAAATTGGACCATACAGTTTGTTATGTGATTTATCCTGATTATGCCGATACCCTATACGTGACGGAAAACTACTGTTTGGGTGCACAGCAAGGCTTGGAAAGGAAGGAGCAATATTTGAGTTTTGGAGTGCAAAATTGACTGGAATGGAGAGGAGACGTCATGTCATTTTTGCAAAGCTCCTGACATGCCTAAACAGTGGAAACCACCAACAAATGACCCCATTTTGGAAAACTTTTCCCCTCAAGGAACTTATCTAGAGGTGCAGTGAGCACCTTAAGCCCACAAGTGCTTCACAGAATTTTAAAACGCTGAGCCTTGAAAGTGAAAAAATACACTTTTCCCACAAAAATGTTGTTTTTGATCCAAACTTTTCATTTTCATTAAGGTAACAGGAGAAAATGGACCATACAGTTCATTATGCAAGTTCTTTTAAGTACAACGATACCCCATAAGTGACATAAAACTATTGTTTGGGCACATAGCAGGGCTCGGAAAGGAAGGAGCGCTAATTGAATTCTGGTGCGCAATTTTGGCTGGAATAGTTTGCATACACCATATCACATTTGAAGATCTCCTGACAAGTCAAATCAACAGAATCTTCCCACGAGTGACCCCATTTTGGAAAACACACCTCTCGATGAATTCATCTAGGTGAGTACTGAGCATCTTGAACTCTAAGACGATTCACAGAATTGTATAACATTGGGTCAATGTAATATTACAATTTTTCCATTAAAATGTTGCTTTGACATAAGCTGTTAATTTTCAAAACGGATCAAAGGAGAAAATGAACAGTACAATTTACTAAGCGATTTCTCCTTGGTATGCTCATACCCATGCAGTATGTGGTAGAAAAGTTTTGAGTGCAAAGCTCAGAAAGGAAGACATGCCATATTGGAGTTCAGATATCGCTAGAATTGATTTGAGGGTGCCAACTCACGTTGGTAGAGCCCCTGAGGTACCAGAACAGCAAACCCCCTTTAGTGACCCCATTTTACAAACTACCGCCCCCCATGGAATTTATCTAGGGGTGCAGTGAGTGTGTTGACACCACATGGGACTCACAGAATTTTTTTTTTTACCATTGGGAAGTGAAGAAAGTAATTACATTTTTACCAATAAAATGTTGTTTTAGCCTCAAGGTATTTATTTTTATAATAGTTAATAGGAAAACCTGGACCTCACAATTTGTTGTGCAATTTCACCTGAGTGAACCAATGCCCCACATGTAACCGGGAAATACTTTTCAGGGACAGTGCAAAGCTCAGAGGGGAAGGAGCACCACATTGTAGTGCAGATTTTAACTAGTATGGTTTGCGGGTGCCATGACCCAGTGTGAGAGCCCCTCAGGCGCCAGAACAGCAGAACTCCCCCTTATTTTACAAATTACACCTCTCAATGAATTCATCTATGAGTGCGTGCAGTGATCATAGTGACACCATAGGTGAATTTTATATTAGGCAATGAAGAAAAAATAATTACATTTTTGCCACCAAAATTTTGTTTTAGCCACAGGTTTTACATTTTCACACAAGAAAATGGGTAAGAATGGCACCGCAATGTGTCACACAATTTCTGCTGAAATATCTCATATGTGGCTGCACATTACTGCTTAGCCGCATGGCAAGAATTGGAATGGAAGGAACCCTATTTGACTCCTTGAGCACAGGCTTTTCAAGAATAGTTTGCAGACTCCATATACAGAGCTCCTAAGTGCTACAAGGGTATAATCCCCCCCTGAACTGACCCCATTTTGCAAATCACACCACTCTGTGAATTAATCTGCAAGTGCAGTGATGAGTGTTTTCCAGAAACAAGCAGCAGTGGATGTTGAGTGAAAATTGCAATTCTGTCATTGCAGTGCCCAGTACGTTGTAGTGCCCAGTACATTATACCTAGTTCGTGCTTCTGAAGACATGCATCCGTAAGTTAAGCAGGCTCTAAACGCTAAAGAAGTGCCAAACATGTGGACACTAGATGTGGTTTAGGCATGCTTGAGCACAGAAGGAAGGGGGGCATTTGGATTTGGGATCACAGAATTCTCTGGGTTTTTTTGGGAGTGGGAGAAATTTAATTTTTACATAGCCTTTGTGTTCCAGTAATGCGTAAGTCCCTTATATTTCTGTTATCAGGTAGCTGACCTGAATGGTGACTTGTTTTTTTGCACATTGAGTTGAAACTTTTATTGTGAACATCTAACATAACATTTTGGATCAAATTTAGTCTGTGCTCCACACTGAGCACTTACACCAGGTTTTCCATCTAAATCACCAAATGGCGTTATTGAGATGAAACTGATGACGGATCCACTCACTATAATGAGTCAGCACAGTTACTCTGGACTCCATTTGGACTCTGTTCAGAGTTGTTCTTCTTTTCAAAAGTGCACAAAACTGTGGCCTGACAGCACTTTTATGCACGCTTAACAAGATGGACACCGTCGTATCATAGGCCAGACAGCATTCACAGTGTCTCAATTTACATCATTATAGGGAACCTTCTGCCGTGGGTTTCGTCTTAATCACATATTTTGGAGATTTACACTGAAACCACGGTGTAAGCGCTCAGTGTAGAACGCATGATAAATGTGAGCCAAGCCACACTGCAATCTTTGGGAGGCAGAATGAACAAATCAAGAATTGGTTTTATTTATTTTTACGCTGTTCGCTGTGCGGTATAAGTGATTAGATGGTTTTATTCTGCGGGTCGGTGCAATTACAGAGATACTATATTTATATAGAATTTTTTTATTTTTCACTGCTGTCACATACTAAAAGATGCTTTTTTTAGCTAAAAGATCTTGTATTATATTTTGAGAGCTCTAATTTTTCATTTTTTTGCTACTTTTTTTTTTACGGTGTACACTAAAGGGGTTAACTAGTGTGATAATTTTAGAGATTAGGTCTTTCCAAATGCAGAGTTACCAAATTTCTGTAATTTTTTTTTTTTTTACATAAAGATACATATTTACCGGTATAATATTTTTTCCATCTTTCCTTTTATATTTTCAGATTTTTTTTTTACGTTTTTCTTAGTTCCTCTATGGGACTTTAACTTTTAGCATTCTGATTGCTGGTACACTATAATGCATTACAATGCTCCAGCAGTGTAAATCATTATGCCTGTCAGTGTTTCACTGACAGAAGCTTCATAGACCATAATCCTGTCATGGTCTAACAGGCCACTGTCGCTGGCACACCTGGAGATGGTCATGCTGACCTCGGGTTGCCATGATGATGGTTGGCCCTTGTGATGACATCGTGGGGGCAACAATCAGATGGGAGCAACAGCAAGCATGGAAGACCTACATTTCTCAAATCAGACATGGATCAGTGGCAACATTAATCTACCTATGCTGATGGCAGTGATTAGAATAGCCATGGTATCTGCCTGCAGGGTTGTGCTATATTACATTGGTGTATTACTTTTTATGTTTGCTTGCAGTTCGTGATGTATTTTGGGCATTGCTACACACCCTGCTTTTTTCATACTGCTCTTTATACTGTATATCAATCACATGTATATATATTTTTGTGGCTTTCTTGTGGGGTTGTGTAGCGTTTCTATTTACCTTTTTATATTTTCTGGTTGTTCGTGCTGACCTTTTATTAGTACAACTGTCAGTGTAGATCAACCATCTATGTACTGTGAATTACTACTTATCCATGCAGTTTGTAGCTTGTGTTTTATGTGGCTGGGCTCTCCATATTATATTGATTTTCACTATTAAACATACTGACGCCATATTGTGACGCATATTTTTGGCCAAATCCACTGATAGGTTCTGTTAGCAATAACTTATCCTGTATTGCATATTCAAAGAGAGAATCTGAATCATCCTGACAGCTGGCCCCATGAAGAAACAATGAGTTCTGATTGTTATAGTCCTTTCAGTATGCCATTATCACAGACAAATTACTGTAATAAGTAGAGATTCACCAGTGTGCATAATACTGCTTAACTAACACTCATGTGAAGACGAATGCTTTTTTGTCTATCACTGAAATGAGGAAAAAAAATAACTGGGTCTTAAAGCGATTGTTCCACAAAGGACATTTAGTGGAGCAGGGATCCTAAAGGCCCCTTCACATTTAGCGACGCTGCAGCGATACCGACAACGATCCGGATCGCTGCAGCGTCGCTGTTTGGTCGCTGGAGAGCTGTCACACAGACCGCTCTCCAGCGACCAACGATGCCGGTAACCAGGATAAACATCGGGTAACTAAGCGCAGGGCCGCGCTTAGTAACCCGATGTTTACCCTGGTTACCATGCTAAAAGTAAAAAAAAACAAACACTAGATACTTTCCTACAGCCGTCTGTCCTCCAGCGCTGTGCTCTGCTTCTCTGCTCTCCTCCTGTACTGGCTGTGAGCCGGAAAGCAGAGCGGTGACGTCACCGCTCTGCTTTCCGGCTCACAGCCAGTACAGGAAGAGTGCAGAGCACAGCGCTGGAGGACAGACGGCTGTAGGTAAGTATGTAGTGTTTGTTTTTTTTTACTTTTAGCATGGTAACCAGGGTAAACATCGGGTTACTATGCGCGGCCCTGCGCTTAGTTACCCAATGTTTACCCTGGTTACCTGTGAAGACATCGCTGGATCGGTGTCACACACGCCGATCCAGCGATGTCAGCAGGAGTCCAGCGACGAAATAAAGTTCTGGACTTTATTCAGCGACCAACGATCTCCCAGCAGGGGCCTGATCGTTGGTCGCTGTCACACATAACGATTTCATTAACGATATCGTTGCTACGTCACAAATAGCAACGATATCGTTAACAATATCGTTATGTGTGAAGGTACCTTAAGTCTCTTGTTTACAGCGAGAAGTCTTACTGGAGAGGCTGTCAAGCATGCGTACAACTGCTCAACTGAATGGAGACTAAAGAGCCCAATACTATAATAAGGCAAGAAGGAAGACCAACAAATTATCAAGATAATGGAGAAGATCCTTGCAGACCCTTCTAGGCTTACAGAAGATCGATCTTCCCAATGAGCATTCATCCATCAAGTCGCCATGGCTTGAGATTTAGCCGAAGACCATTAAATAATAACCATATTCAGCTTTTCATCATTCCAATAGGCTTTGAATAGAGCAGGGTGCTTGCTTGACTACTCCCCCAATTCTGAATCCTCCTCTCATAATTTATGCAGTGTGTAGTGATTGGATGCTCATAAACCCTGTAGTAGGGATTGGAGTGGCTCCCATCAATTAGATATTTATCACTTATACCAGGTAGGTGACATGTATTCATTGTGGGACAACCCCTTTAACACCATCACGACATGCGCCAAACATATACAGCGCATGTTGTGTCTCTCTCTTTGATGTGGGCTCCGGCACTGAACCCACCTTTCCCAGCACAGGTCAGTTGTTTTGAACAGCTGACCTGTGTACCTAACAGCCGCGGGTGGAATCACGATCCACCCATGGCTGTTGACCTGTTAAATTCTGCTGTCAATCTCTGACAGCAGCATTTAATGTGATAGCACCAGAGGCGCATCATTAATCCCCCCCATCGGCGCCCATATCATGTGACGATGGGTTACCGATGGGTTGGAATGACAACCCGGGGTCTGCAGCAGACCTCTGTGGTTGTCAATTCCGGATCGCTATGAACTATTGAAGAAAGTGAAAAGTAAAATAAATGTTTTAAAAATATAAAAAATAAAAATATATAAAAGTTCAAATTACCCCCATTCAAAAAAAAACAATTAAAAAAAAATCACATATGTGGTATCGCCGCATTTAGAATCGCCTGATCTATCAAGATATAAAACTTGGATATTCTGGTTACAAGTAAGCTGAGCAGCAGTACTCAATGTCAAGCAGCATCCGCAAAAGAAATCAAGATTTTAGGATGTATAAAAACAGAGATAAAACCCCGTGATCCCAACATATTCTAACTACTTTTTATAAATCACTGGTAAGGCCACATCTAGAATACGAGATACAGTTTTGGGCTCAACATTTTAAAAAGGATATTCAGAAGTTAGAATCAGTTCAAAGACAGGCAACTAGATTATTACAAGGGATGGAAGGCCTCTTATATGATGAAAGGTTGAAAAAGTTGGGCTTGTTTAGCTTAGAGAAAAGACACCTCAGAGATTTAATCTACATATATAAATATATGTGTGGCCAGTATAAAACACTGGCACGTGGCTTATTCCTTCCAAAGACCATACTGAGTACTAGACGGCACCATTACGGATGGAGAAAGGCGATCCTGGCAGATAAATAGGAAAGGGTTCTTTACAGTTAGAGAAGTTAGACTGTGGAATGCCCTATCATAAGAGGTAGTAATTGTAAACGCTATAACAGCTTTTAAAAAAGGGCTGGATGATTTCCTCCATACACATAACATTGTGGGTTATAGATAAATTAGTGACGAAATGTACAATTGGTGGAGAAAGGTTGAACCTGATGGACCTACAGGTGCATCTCACAAAATTAGAATATCATCAAAAAGTTAATTTAGTTCTTCAATATAAAAAGTGAAACTCATATATTATATAGAGTCGTTACAAACTATTTCAAGTGTTTATTTCTGTTAATGTTGATGATTATGGCTTACAGCCAATGGAAACCCAAAAGTCATTATCTCAGTAAATGAGAATTCTTGAAAATTTTTAAAATATGAAATGTTGGCCTACTGAAATGGCTAGATGGTTGTGCTAACTTTGGTCTTGATAAAACACAGTGGACCTACCCCAGCAGATGACATGGCTCCCCAAACCATCACTAATTGTGGAAACTTCACACTATACCTCAAGCAGCTTGGATTGTGTGCCTCTCCACTCTTCCTCCAGACTCTGGGATCTTGATTTCCAGATGAAATGCAAAATTTACTTTCCTTGTGGAGTGTGTCAGTGACTGCCTTCTGGACATCTGTCAAGTCAGCAGTCTTCCCCATGATTGTGGAGCCTACTGAAACACACTAAGGAACCTTTTAAAACACTTAGGAAGCCTTTGCAGGTGTTTTTGTTAATTACTCTAATTTACTGAGATGACTTTTGGGTTTTCATTGGCAGTCAACCATAATCATCAACATTAGCAGAAATAAACACTTGAAATAGATCGCTCTGTTTGTAATGTCTCTATGTAATATATGAGTTTCACTTTTTGTATTGAGGAACTGAAATAAAATAACTTTTTGATGATATTCTAATTTTGTGAGATGCACCTGCATTTAACTATGTAACCACTCTTTAAGTACGATCACTGAGCCAGTTATGAATCCAGCTAACTGTAGCCTTGCCAATCCGATACTTGGTCATTTTCTCATTAAGGATATGAGATACTTTATCAAATGTTTTGCTGAAGTCGAGATATGCTATATCTACTGCATTTCTCTGATCCACCCAGTCAGTGATTCCATCATAGAAGGAAATTAGATTTATCTGGCATGACTTGTTTACTACAAACCCATGCTTAATTACTGTATTCTTATCTAAGTACTTACATACATGTTGTTTGATAAATTGTTCAAAGATCTTTCCAGGTATAGAAGCCTCACTAGCCTGTGATTTCCTGGCTCATCTTCTTTCCTTTTTTGAAGATAGTGACATTTGCCCTTCTTCAATCTTCTGGGACTTCTCCTCTTCTACTGGATTTTTCAAAGATTCTGGCTAATGGTTCTGCAATTTCCTTTGCTAACTCTTTCAGTACCCTAGGATGTAATTCATCTGGACCAGGGAATTTAAATTCATGTAAATTAGCTAAGTATTTCCTCACTATCTTTGTTTATAGAGCACATTCTTTTATTTATTCGATGGCACCATGAAGATCAGTTGATGTTACAATTGCTATCTTAGAGAACACACACAGTAATATAGCGAGATGCTATTTCACTATTTGTCATTAACCTATAACCAGCACCACAATCACAGTGCAGCATAAATCATGGGACATACAACTCACATAACAGCTGCAGGGCAGTGTAACAGTAATATACATGTGGCACGCTGACAGCTTGTCAACCCACATAAGCTATATCACTATCTTTTACCAGTCTATAGTGCAAGCAGTAATAGAGTAAGTCCAGGGACAAGACTCATAATCTATAATCAATACACTAGTATACTATCCCTAACTTTACCCTGCCAGTATTCATCAACTGTAGGTCAGCTGATGGCTGAGTGGTTAAGCTCTTTGACTGCGGAGTGGGAAACATGGGTTCTATCCCCAGTGAAAGTAAATTTCTTAGGTCAGCTGATGGCTGAGTGGTTAAGCTCTTTGACTGCGGAGTGGGAGACATGGGTTCTATCCCCAGTGAAAGTAAATTTCTTAGGTCAGCTGATGGCTGAGTGGTTAAGCTCTTTGACTGCGGAGTGGGAGACATGGGTTCTATCCCCCGTGAAAGTAAATTTCATCAACTGTAGGCATACTATTCTTTGGCCACCAACCCTTCAAAGGATTATTTGAGTAGTATAGCTTTACTTTAATACATACTCAGGCAACTGTTAATTACTGCTAACATTCATGTATCCTTCAGAATAGCAAATTACCATATATACTCAAATATAAGCCAAAGCACCTACTTTTGCGATGGAAAACTGGGTAAGCTTACTGACTCGAGTATAAGCCGAGTATGCATTGTCCCCTCATCCCTATCCTGCTATGTACGGCTTCCCCTGTACTGGTATGTGGCTCCCCCTGTCCTGCTATGCGTGGCTCCGCCTGTCCTGGTGTGTGGCTTCCCCGTCCTGTCCTGGTATGTGTGGCTCCCCCTGTTGTATGCATGGCTACCCCAGTCCCACATTGCTCAGCTCCCCCATTCCCACATTGCTCAGCTCCCACAGTCCCACATTGCTCAGCTCCCCCAGTCCGCATTGCTCAGCTCCTCCAGTCCTGCATTGCTCAGCTCCTCTGGTCCCGCAATACCTAGCTCCCCCGGTCCACATGGCTCGGCTCCCCCCATCCCCCATGGCTCAGCAACCCCTTCCCCTGGTTGTATGCATGGCTCACATTGCCTCCCTCCCCATCATACTCACCCTCCTCGCGCCTGCATCTTTTTTGTCTGGCGCATGCGGCTCTTCTCTCCTCAGCGGTCATGTGGTACTGCTCATTAAGGTAATGAATATGCGCTCCACACCTATGGGAGTAGAGACACGTCCATATTTATTACCTTAATGAACGGTACCACGTGACTGCTCAGCACAGGAGAGGAGAGCTGCCGGCGCTGTGACAACGGAGATGCAGGGACAGAGATGCAGGAACGGAGATGCAGCAACAGAGGGTTAGTATGATGTCCGTTCCTCCTCCCCCCACCAACATTCTGAACAATTGACTCGTGTATAAGCCGAGGGGGGGGGGGTTTCAGCACGAGCATATACGGTATTTAAAAAGGGACTTTGGCTATTTCTACGATATTGTGTATTTTGTACATCGAGTTTTTTGGCAGACCAAGACCTAAAAAATTGTCAGCACATGACTATGGTCCATTGCACATACAGAGGGAAAAATGCACTGCAGATTTTGCAAATTTTCCCACCTACAAAAAATGGTAAGGTCTGTAATTTTTATCATAGTTAAACTTCAACTGTGAGAGACATAATTGTACGATTTTTAAATAATTGCATTTTATGGTATGAAATAGGTCTTTCATAACCTACCAACCAGCAAAAAATCTAGCTCTTACAGACCAGTTAGTTTTCCTTTAATAAACCTTCCTACTCTGCACTCACCACCTATAATAATTGCAGCAGTTTTAACCCGTTACCTGTATAACAGACACTTGTACTCACAATCAATCACACTTCAATCTCTCCACCATGGCCAAGACCAAAGAGCTGCAGGGACAAAATTACAGACCTGCACAAAGCTGGAATGGGTTACAGGACAATAGGCAAGCAGCTTGGTGAGAAGGCAACAATTGTTGGCACCATTATTAGGCTGCCGTCACACTAGCAGTATTTGGTCAGTATTTTACATCAGTATTTGTAAGCCAAAACCAGGAGTGGGTGATAAATGCAGAAGTGGTGCATATGTTTCTATTATACTTTTCCTCTAATTGTTCCACTCCTGGTTTTCGCTTCCAAATACTGATGTAAAATACTGACCAAATACTGCCAGTGTGACGGCAGCCTTAGAACATGGAAGAAACACAACATGACTGTCAATCTTCCTAGGTCTGGGGCTCCATGAAAGATCTCACCTGTTGGGGTAAGGATAATTCTGAGAAAGGACAGGGATCAGCCTAGAACTACATGGGAGGACCTGGACAATGACCTGAAGAGAGCTGGGACTACAGTCTCAAACATTACCATTAGTAAGTGTACGTTCACATTAGCGTTACGCTAATGTGCGTCGCTGTTGCGTCGGCGACGCAGCGGCGACGCGCCCCTATGTTTAACATAGGGGACGCGTGCGTTTTTTTGGTCGCGTTTTTCGACACGTGCGTCGTTTCCGACGCTAGCGTCGGACGCAAGAAAATGCAACAAGTTGCATTTTTCGTGCTTCCGATTTTCGTCAAAAAACGACGCACGCGTCGCAAAACGCAGCGTTTTTGCGCGCGTTTTGCGCGCGTTTTTTGTGCGTCGTGCGTTGCGTCGCCGACGCACCAGCGCGCAACGCAAATGTGAACGTAGCCTAACACAATACGCCGTGATGGATTAAAATCCTGCAGGGCAAGGTCCCCTTGCTCACACCAGCACATGTACAGGCCTGTTTGATGTTCACCAATGACCACCTGGATGATCCAGAGGAGGCATTGGGGAAGGTCATGTGGTTAGATGAGACAAAAATACAACTTTTGGGTATCAACCCCGCTCACCATGTTTGGAGAAAGAAGGATAAGTACAACCCCATTAACACCGCCTCAACCATGAAGCATGGTGGAAGAAACATCATACTTTGGGGTGCTTTTCTGCAAAGGGTACAGGATGACAGCACCATATTAAGGGGAGGATAGATGGGGTCATGTTTCATGAGATTTTTTGCCAACAATCTCAGTAAGAGCATTGGGTTGTGGCTGGGTTTCCAGCATGACAATGACCTGAAACACACAGCCAGGGCAATCAAGGAGTGGCTCCATAAGAAGCATTTCAAGGTCCTGGAGTGGCCTAGCGAGTCTCCAGACCTGAGCCAAATAGAAAATACTTGCAGGGAGCTGAAACTCAATGTTGCCCAGCAACAGCCCTGAAACCTGAAAGATCTGGAGATCTGTATGGAGGAGTGGGCCACAGTCCCTGCTGCAGTGTTTACAAACTTGATTAAGAACTACAGGAAACGTCTGACCTCTGTAATTGAAAAGGAAGGTTTCTGCACCAATTAAAATGTTGTTTTTCTATTGTTTCAAATATTTATTTCATGCAATAAAATGCAAATTATGTAAAAATCAGAAAGTGATTTGCTGTTTTTTTTTTGAACATTCTGTCTCTAACAGTTGAAGTGTACCTATGATAAAAATTAGACCACCTTTGTAGGTGGGAAAACTTGCAAAATCGGCTGTGTATGAAATACTTATTTTCCCTACTGTGTATCAAAAGACTGACCAACACTCCCAAACAGAAAGCTCGTGAACAGGTGCAAGCTAAGAGAGCCACACTATATTGTATGTAACTCACAAATTAAAGCTGTACTATGAAATATTATAGTATGGGACCCATACCCCCGATGAAGCCACACATCTAGTGGTGATACAGGTGGAGTCTACATTCATACTTGCCTTGTTGATCTTTTTTAAAGCTTGCCTCCCCACCTTCATATATTATTTCCTAGGTTGTGCTGGCAGTATGTTATTTATACATTCACGCATACATTTGCACATATTCCAGTAGTATTCCTTTTATATCGTTGCTAGAGTTTATTGTATTTGTGCCAAGCAGATTTATTGTTATGACTACCTATTGGGTTTATATCTTATGTACTGTGCCTAGGTATTTTTCAGGCATTTATGCTTTGTTGCTCTTCATGTCATAAACCAGTACTTTATCTTATTTAGTTTGATATGATTATTGGGAGGTTTCTTGTTAACCTTGGCATTTAGGGTTCACTTAAGTTACATCATTGCTTTTTGTTTGTTGGTCATTGTACAGCCTTTTACTTGTTTTCATATGCATGTCTTTTTTGGTTAACTCTCAATAAATATTTATATACTTTATATAAGTGCCACAAATCTTACCTGGAGTAATATTTCTGGTGCAAGGAAAGCCACAGGTTGTCATGAATTAGACAAGCTGCAATGCCATTCCCCAGTCACGTCTCTGTCCTGCCCCCACTCCACCCATTTTGGCAAAGCTAGGAGAAACTGGCATGAAGTCCAATATATTTTACTCATGTAGATGGATAAAATGAGACTTTAAGATCAGTTAAAAATCACAGCAAGCCTCATATGTCTCTCTTGACTCAGGGTTTCGCCTTTTCAGACTGAACCTTTTCTGCAAAAGACGACTCACATGATATCCTGGACTATTACAGACAAATTGTTCGATACCTAACTGGAAAAAGTGCCCCAAATTATTAGCATGGAAATTACAGGGTCTTTTTCACCAATGTATAATGTGCAAGATGTGTAAAACTTTAATAAGGGTATGTGCACACGTCAGGAATTTCTAGCAGAAATTTCCTGACAAAAAACGGACATTTCTGCCAGAAATCCGCATGCGTTTTTGCTGCGTTTTTTGTGCGTTTTTTCCAAATGCATAGAATAGCGGGAAAAACGCGAAAAATCCGCAAAATTAATGAACATGCTGCTTTTTTTACCGCAATGCGTTTTTTTTGCGGAAAAAAACGCATCATGTGCACAAAAATTGCAGAATGCATTCTAAATGATAGGATGCATATGTCTGCAGTTTGTAATGCGTTTTTATCGTGTTTTTATCGCGAAAAAACCTGAACGTGTGCAAATACCCAAAACTTATAAAACGACAATCCCGCTGTTCAAATGTGAATGATACGTGAAATTCTTACTAGGAAAATAATGGCTTAATTCAACACCTACATTTTTAATTTGGAAGTTTCACATACAATAAAATTGGGAAAATCTCCTGTCTTGTGGATCTGACCTGTCTTTGTGTGCTTTCTTCCCTGTAATTATTTTAGGTACAAGTACAACTGCAGCGCTTAGGCTACGTTCACATTAGCGTTGCGCCGCTGTTGCGTCGGCGACGCAGCGGCGACGCAGCGGCGACGCGCCCCTATGTTTAACATAGGGGACGCGTGCGTTTTTTGGGTGGCGTTTTTCGCCACGTGCGTCGTTTCCGACGCTAGCGTCGGACGCAAGAAAATGCAACAAGTTGCATTTTCTGTGCGTCCGATTTTTGTCAAAAACGACGCACGCGTCGCAAAACGCGCGCGTTTTTGCGCGCGTTTGCGCGCGTTTTAACATGCGTCGCGCGTTGCGTCGCCGACGCAGGGCGGCGCAACGCTAATGTGAACGTAGCCTTATGTAACAATGTATTGGAGTTGAAGCAGTAAACTGAATGGGCTTAGCTTTTCAGGAGGAAGAGAGGTGCTTCTGATGAGTATTGCTGCACCCTCTTTCTAAGTGTGCGTTTTATATTTTAATGTGAAATTTTAGTGTCCAAGAATGAACAAGCGACATTACTGTATAATTGAATAATTTTTCACATTTAAAAATTGAGATAAAAAATTAAACATATCAAAATATAAAATTATTTCAACCACATGGTAGATGGTTTAATCTCTCTACCCCCGAAGGTGGTTTGCACTTTAATGACCAGGCCAATTTTTACCATTCTCATCACTGTCACTTTATGCGATAATAACTCTGGAAAGTTTCAACGGATCCCAGTGATTATGGGAATGTTTTTTTGTGACACACTGTACTTCATAAGAGTGGTAAAATTTATTCGATATGACTTGTGTTTATTTGTGAAAAAAATGGAAATTTGGCCAAACTTTTGAAAATTTTGCAATTTTTCAACCTTGAAATTTCTTATTCTTAAATCACTGAAATGTTACACAAAATAGTTAAAACATAACATTTCCCACGTTAATTTTACATAAGCACAATTTTAGAACATTTTTTTTTATTGGAAAGCTATAAATGTTAAAAGTTAACCAGCGATTTTTAATTTTTCACAAAATTTACAAAACCATTTTTTTAAGGGACAAAATCACATGTGAAGTTACTTTGAGGGGTCTATATGTTAGAAGATACCCAAAAGTTACATAATTCTAAAAACTGAACCCCTCAAAGAACTCAACACCACATTCAAGAAGTGTATTAACCCTTCAGGGGCTTCACAGGAATTTTTGGAATGTGGAAAAAAAGAACATTTAACTTTTTCACAAAAAATTTATTTCAGACCCAATTTTGTTAATTTGACAGGAGTAACAGGAAAAATGGACCCCAAAATTTGTTGTGCAATTTCTCCAGAGCATGCCGATACCTCATATGAGGGAGAAAACCACTGTTTAGGTGCACGGCAGAGCTCAGAAGGGAACAAGAGCAATTTGACTTTTTGAATACAAAATTTGCTGGAACAATTGGCGGACGCCATGTCGCATTTGGAGAGCCTCTGATGTGCCTAAACAGTGAAAATCCCCCACAAGGAACATCATTTTGGAAACTAGACCCCTCAGGGAAGTAATGTAGATGTGAGGTGAGCACATTGAGTCCTCAGGTGCTTCACACCAGTTTATAATATTGAGACGTAAAAAAAAATTAAAAAAAAAATCCCCACAAATGTTTTTAGCCCAAAATATTGCATTTTCATAAGGGTTACATGAGAAACTGCACCATATAATTTGTTGTGCAATTTCTCCTGAGTACGCTGATACCCAATATGAGGGAGAAAACTACTGTTTGGGCGCACGGCAGGGCTCGGAAGGGAAGGAGCGTCATTTGACTTTTTGAATGTAACATTTCCTGGAATCATCAGCGGATGTAATGTCCCATTTGGAAAGCCCCTGATGAGCCTAAACAGTGAAAATCCCTCACACGTGACCACATTTTGGAAACTAGACCCCATTAACGAATGTTTTTAGATGTGTGGTGAGCACCTTGAACCTCCAGGTGCTTTACAGAAGTTTATAACGTTGAGCCGTGAAAATAATATCACATTTTCCTCACAAATGTGTTGTTTCAGCCCCAAGTTTTTAATTTTTCTAAGGGCTAATAGGAATATTTTTTTACAACAAACTGAGGTCCATTTTTTCCTGAGTGCACCAATACCATACATGCAATCGGGAAATATTTTTTAGGCACAGTGCAAAGCTCAGAAGGCAAGGAGTGCCAGATTTTACTGTTATTGTTTACAAGTGCTGTGACCCACTGGGAGAGCCAGAGAAGCAGTATCCCCCATAAGTGACTATTTTACAAACCAAAACTCTCAATTCATCTAGGGGTGCAGTGATCATATTGACACCACAAGTTTGTCATAGAATTTTATACCATTGATCAGTGAAGAAAAAATAACTACCGTATTTTTCGGACTATAAGACACACTTTTTCCCCAGAAAAATTGTGAGGAAAGTGATGGGTGCAACTTATAGTGTGAACGCAGGCTTACTGGTTGGTTGCAGCAGTGGTGTGGTGTGGCAAAGGTGCAGTGATGCGGAGGTGCGGTGGGTGGTACGGCGTGCACCTGAGGTGAAGCCGCAGCCCGGTGTCCACGGAGAGCATAGCCGGGTGAATCACAGGTTTCTCGGTGGCGGCGGCCATCTTCCTGAGGCCGAACGTGTGCAGATTGAATTCTCTGCTTCCCGAGGCTTCAGGAAAATAGCTGCAGGAGGTGGCGTGTGTGCACAAATTGGGATCGCGGCGGCCATTTTCCTGAAGCCGAATTCGCAGATTGAGATCTCGGCTTCAGGAAAATGGCCGCTGCAACCTCAATCTGCACACGGGCGGTCTCCCGCAGCCATTTTCCTGAAGCCTGGAAAGCATAGTACTCAAGCTGCACACGCACGGCCTCAGAAAGATGGCCGCCACCACCGAGAAACCGTGATTAACCCAGCTCTGCTGCTCGCCTTGGACACCGGGCCGCGGCGTCACCCAGGGCCGGCTCCAGGTTTTCGAGGGCCCCGGGCGAAAGAGTCTCAGTGGGCCCCCCCCCCTTTAACACATACCCCGATTTATGATGCACAGATACGGCAGAGAAATGTATAGTACAATGCCAGATTTCACTTCTTACATGAGTGACAGCTATTGTAGATTCTGCAGTGTATATATACAGGAGGAAAGGTGCTGTGCAGTGTATATATACAGGAGAGGTGCTGTGCAGTGTACATATACAGGAGAGGTGCTTTTCTGTTTTGAGTTTTTCTATGAAACAAAGACTTTTCTACATAAACAACGTTGTTTGGTTTTGCGGCCCCAACAGATCTGTGCTACAAAGTAACAGGTGGCTCGGGCATTAATGAGGGACCTGATGCTGAATCCTTTCCACAAACCCTAATGACCCAATTAGTGCCTCATCATTAGAAGCTCATTAAACGCCTCCCTGTCCCGAGCAGTCATGTACAGTATGGGGGGATCCTGCAGCCCACTCCCTGACTGCTCCATACCATACACTGCCCTCTGTCGCTCTCACTATTATCCTGTGCATTTCTCCGTCATCGTTACCCCATGTTACACTTGTCACCCCCCACTACAGAGTAGCAGGGCAGCCAATGTCACCCCCTCCCGGACCCTAATGGCAGCAGGAAATGTCTGCTCCTCTATTGGGTTGGAACCTGATTTAATCAAGGAATAATGTGGATTTGTTGCCGGTGGCTGCAGTGGAAGGGTTAAGTGATGCCATGTCCTTGGTGGGAGCAGTGGCAGCTGCTGGGACCTGGACAGACACAACCAATGTTGCTGTGACTGCACAGTGTGATGTGGAGGAGAGAAGCTGAGACTCCGGAGCAGAAATCACCCACATGCCAGCACTGGGCAGAGTCCCTCCAGTCACCAGCCTGGGGCCCCAATGTACAGCCCACAGCTCAGTTTTATCCATGGCAGCAGCTCCCCTTCCTCCTGGCATCTGGTTAACCCCATTTATGCGGGTCGGATTGTTGTCTTTAAGGTTCAGCAATAACCTTCATACAGATGGGAAGGGGTTAAGCTTCTTCCTACCCCGCTGGTGCAGGTTTGGTGCAGCATGCATGTATTCTGGGTGAGCTGGGCGGCTACAGGCGGCACCCCACCAGCTGCTCCTCCAGACATCACCCACATTTTTAGGCAGCGGAGAAAGACAGCAGCAGACTGAGCCACAACTGCAACCACTGCTGGATACCTTTGCACTCACTCAGGCACTTGTAGGAGCTCAGGAATCTGCCTGATAAACTTCAGCACTGTCTGCAGCCACCCAGGGGGGAGAGCAGAGAACGTGCTCTCTCCGCCCACAATGTCACACTGGCTGCCTTCTGTTAACCCCTATGTGTGCCTGCCTGGCTGCACTGACTGAGTGAGAAGATGCTTGTGTCAGAGCTGGCACATAGGGGTTAAGAGAACGCAGCCAGCAGTGACTTTGTGGGGGGAGAGAGCATGTTATCTCCTGCTCTGCTCTCCCAGCTGTATCTATGACAGCGTGAGTGGGCCCCCCCTCTCCCCAGGGCCCCGGCATTTGCCAGCTGTGCCGGGTGCTGACGCCGGCCCTGGCGTCACCCCACCTGAGGAAGGAACCCTGCTCAGGTGCATGCTGTACCGCCCACCGCGCCTCAGCATCACCGCACCTCTGCCTCCGCCACACAACTGTCGCAACCCCCCCGTGGACACCAGGCCGCGGCGTCGCCCACCTTAGCAGGAAGGGACCCTGCTAAGGTGCACTCCCCAAAGCCCACACCAAACATCAGCACCGCTGACACCAGACCAGACTTATCCTGAGGAAGGGACCATGCCTCCTGTGACGCTGCTGTACCACCGCCAGCCCTCAGGTAAAATACTTTATATTCAGACAATAAGACGGACCCCCATCTTACAAAAATCTTTTTTTCCGCTATTTTCACAGCAAAATTTGGGGTGCGTCTTATAGTCCGAAAAATACAATACATCAAAATTTAGGTTACGGCAATCCTAAAAAGAGAGACACCGTCGGATCACAGGTCAGACGGCGTCCAAAGTGCCTCCATCTGCCTTGTTATGGGGAATCTTCCATCAGAGTTTTCGTCTGAATCATGTATTTCAGAGATTTACTTGGAAACCGCGATGTAAGCGCTCAATGCAGAGCGCACGATAAATGTGCATCGCGAGCCATACTTCGATCTTTGGGAGGCAAAATGAAAAAATCTACAAGTGAAGAATTGGTTTTATGTATTTTATACGCCATTTCTCTTGTGGTATAAGTGATTAGGCAACTTTATTCTTCAGGTCTGTGCAATTACAGGGATACCGGATTTATATCGGGTTTTTATGTTTGGCTGCTGTCACACACTTAAAGACGCTTTTTATTGCAAAAAATAGTTTTTGCATCACCATATTTTGAGAGCTAAAATTTTTCCATATATTGGCTGACAGAGTCATGTGAGGGCTTCTTTTTTGCAGGACGAGTTGACGTTATTAGTGGTACCGTTTTCAGGTATATGACATGTGAGGCAGAATGAACAAAAACCAGCAATTCAGGATTTTTTTGGGGGTGTGGGTGGAGTTTATGCCATTCTGTGCTTGTTAAAATTGATAAGGCGGTTTTATTCCTCTGGTCAGTACGATTACAGAGATACCTCATTTATATAGGGTTTTTTTTAGTTTTTTTGTGTTTTGGCGATTTTACACAATAAAAACTATTTTATAGAGAAAATTATTATTTTTGCATCACTTTTTTCTGAGAGCTATAACTTTTTCATTTTTCCGCTGATTGAGCTCGATTTTTGTGGGACAAGATGACGTTTTCAGCGGTACCATGTTTATTTATATCCGTCTTTTTGATCGCGCTTTATTCTTTTTGTTTGGTTAACTAGTGGGACAATTTTAAAGGTTGGGTTGTTGAGGACGCGGCAATACCAAATATGTGTACTTTTAAACAAACAATTCATACAAATATGTATTTATGGATACAATATCTTTTGATTTTTTTATTATTTTTCATTTATTTTTAAAATATTTTTCCAATTATTTAAACTTTTTTACTTTGTCCCACTATGGGACTATCATTTTTGCAGCATCCCCATACACACTGCACTGACAGAGAAAGCTGCTGATCATGTACTGCGCATGGTCTGTAACTTTCCTAGCTCTGGTGACATGGATGTCGTCATGACAACATCGGGTCACCATGGCAATAGTGATGAGTGAGTGTGCTCGTTACTCGAGTTTTCCGAGCATGCTCTGGTGTTTCCCAAGTATCTGGGGAATGTGTCATGGTTTACTGTGCTCTCGGGTCAGGTAGTTGCAGGGTTAACTTGAATGGCCTCTTTCTGGATCCTGGGAGGCTTTTTATAGCCTCACTGTGAGGTAAATCCTTGTCGTTTATACTCTGACCCTTGGCTGAGTGTGTCTGACTCTGGTGTGCCTCTGCTTTGTATAAGTACTAAAGTCTGTCTGCTTGGTTTCTGATCTGGTCCTATCCCTGTTGTGATTCCTGCCTGCTGTTTGTGTACCGTCTATTGCCCGTTCTGGTTTTCTGATCTCTTGCTACGTTCTATTCTCTGCTCGCCCCTTCAGTACCGCGCCGCCCTCTCCGTGTATGACCCCCGCCTGTCCGACCTGAGTTCCCCTCTCCTCTACTTCAGATTCCCTGTAAAATCCTGCACTCATCTCCAGCAGCAGGACGCTAAACCCCGCCCCCTGTGGTCACATGATCGTAGGTCCTTCTGTTCTCTACCATACTCAGCACACAGTGCAGGTCCCGTCTGTCTGAGTTTTCCTTGTAGTATCTGACCCCGGGCTCTCCAGCAGTGTGGGTGAGTCACCTTGTTCTGCCGTGGCAGTGCGCCAGTGCTGACAGGATCCTGACAGCATGCTTGTGTTTTTTGTTTGTGTTCCCGCAGCTGCATAATTTGTGGCTACTAGACAGCCTGAATATATGTGGGGGTTGCCTGTTTGTTAAGGAATCCTCACATGTATTCAGGCTGTCCAGCAGTTGCAAATCATCCAGCTGCGGGAACACAAACATAAAACACAAGCACGCCCCATATACTCGGAGAACACCCGAACATCCTCAGAAATCTCGAGTAACGAGTACACTCGCTCATCACTACATGGCGACGATCGGGACACCGTGTCACGCCGTGGGGTTTCCAATACAAAGGCAGAGGGACTGGCAGCCCTCTGCCGGCTCCTGGAATGCTGCGATCACATTAGATCACAGCACTTTGGGGGTTAAGGTGCTGGGAGCGGTGCATGATTGCTCCTGGCACTTAGTGCTGGGCCACAGCTGTCAGAATCAGCTGATACCCGGCGGTGTGTGCCAGAGCAGGGACCTAATAATCCGTCCCTGGACAATTAGGCCCAGAACACATGGAAAGGGGTTAAAATAAAAAAATAAATAAAAACTCTACAATTATCATGTTTAGGCATCCCACTTTTCCAAATTAAAAATAATGATTAAAATGTAATTTCTACCCCAAGATTGTGCCAATAAATACATCAGCTTACCATGTAAACAAAAACATCCAGCTACATGCACAGAATAATTAAGAAGTTAGGGTACCGTCACACAGTGCCATTTCGATCGCTACGACGGCACGATTCGTGACGTTCCAGCGATATAGTTACGATCTCGCAGTGTCTGACACGCTACTGCGATCAGGTACCCCGCTGAGAATCGTACGTCGTAGCAGATCGTTTGAAACTTTCTTTCGTCGTCAAGTGTCCCGCTGTGGCGGCATGATCGCATCGTGCAACATAGGTGTGCACGATATTGTATACGATGTAATGGGTGGAGGAGCTGGCTACGTAGGAGCGCCAAATTCTCCACCTCCTGTGTGCTGATTGGGCGGTACAATACTGTGCGCTCATTCGACAGACAAAGGACTATTGTTCCCGGCTGATAAAACCGGAGCTGTCGAGCGCTGTATTCTTTTCTCTCTGGAGCACGTGCTGAAAACAGAACTCCTATATTCACTGGATTCCCTGGACTTTTAAAACTACAGACTTTTACCGCAAGAGGTATGTATAACGCTACAGCGTAGCAGATGTTGCGCTTCAACAGGGATACCTCATGTTAAACGCTGGAGCGTGGACGATTGTTCCTTATGGGGAGTAGGGTAGGCCAGAGAGCCTCAGGTACACAGCTGTAGCGTGGCCCAATTAATCCTTTTACAGATCGAGTTGTAGCATGGTGGACTGCCCCGTTTATGCCGGTAGCAACATATATAGTTAGATCAATGGACAAAACATTGTTTTGTAAGCACGTGTATTTATTGTACGTTTGTTTTCTTTTTAGGACGTATGCTCATTTCCGGTGAGAGGTCTGTCGTTGCTGCTGCCCTGGTGTTTGAGGCAGCACTTCTCCAAGAGGAGAGACGTCCTAAACGAAAACGTCGCATGTGGACTCGGAGCTGGCTGCAGAAAAGATCTACATTGTCACACATGGGTCTCATAAGAGAGTTACGTGATAATAACCCTCATGATTTCCGAAACTACCTTAGGATGTCAGAGGAATCGTTCAAGATTATACTTGCTGCTGTTACGCCACTCATACAAAAGGCGTGATACGCCGATGCGTGCAGCCGTGCCCGTGGATGAAAGGTTGACGGTGACACTGCGGTTCCTGGCTACAGGAAGGTCTCTTCAGGATTTGCAGTTTTCCGCTGCTGTTTCCAGACCTTTACTGAGCGTTGTGATTCCGGAGACATGCGAGGCCATTGTGCAGAGCTTAAAGGGAACCTGTCACCTGAATTTGGCGGGACTGGTTTTGGGTCATATGGGCGGAGTTTTCGGGTGTTTGATTCACCCTTTCCTTACCCGCTGGCTGCATGCTGGCTACAATATTGGATTGAAGTTCATTCTCTGTCCTCCGTAGTACACGCCTGCACAAGGCAAGATTGCTTTGCGCAGGCGTGTACTATGGAGGACAGAGAATGAACTTCAATCCAATATTGCAGCCAGCATGCAGCCAGCGGGTAAGGAAAGGGTGAATCAAACACCCAAAACTCCGCCCATATGACCCAAAACCAGTCCCGCCAAATTCAGGTGACAGAGTCCCTTTAAGGCTTATATGGAGGTACTACTATTTTTTTTTGCTGCTGTGTTATGTTATGTCGATATATTATACTAGCTATTGAACCCGTTCTACGCCCTGGTGGCGAGCATTTCTATTGGTATATGGTCTCCATCCTATCATGTGCTGCTCCCATCCTGCGCCCCCATTCTGACATGTGCTGCTGCGATCCTGCGCCTCCATTCTGACATGTGCTGCTCCCATTTTGCGGCTCCATTCTGACATGTGCTGCTCCAATCCTGCGCCACCCTTCTTTTATTTGCTGCTCCCAACGTTATTTTATAGGTTATATTATTTCGATATATTGTTTAGCACCCCCTCTCAGTCAGTGAAGCCGTCTGATAAAATGGCTGCCTGCATACTCAGGATTGTTGACTTTGTTTTACTACTCCATACTGCGTGTCAATCACTCTAGGATGTCCACATGAGAGTGTATGTGCACAACAATATATTTTACCTAATTTGTACATGTTTCCTTCTCATCTTGCAGTTTCCCAAGACGGCAGATGACTGGAAGAGGATTGCTTCTGATTTTGATCAGCTGTGGCAGTTTCCAAACTGCGGTGGCGCATTGGATGGAAAGCATGTGCGCATCACGCAACCAGCCAACTCTGGATCCTTTTTTTACAACTATAAAGGATATTTCAGTGTGATCCTCATGGCCCTTGTCAATGCGAACTATGAGTTCGTGGATGTGGATGTTGGCATGAATGGTCGAGTCTCCGATGGTGGGGTTTTTGAACACACTTCATTTGGGGAAAGATTGAGGAACAATCAACTGCAATTGCCACAAAATGAAGACACAAAAGCAAACCTCAATTTTGTTTTCATCGCAGATGAAGCTTTCCCTTTTCATCCACATCTGCTGAAGCCATTTGCGCAGCGAACACTCATAGCGGAGCGCAGAATCTATAATTACCAGTTGTCTAGGGCCCGTCGTGTGGTTGAAAATGCCTTTGGGATTATGGCGAATCGGTTTAGAGTTTTCCACACAGCTATCAACTTGAAACTGCCGTCTATAGACTTTGTGGTTTTGGCATGCTGTGTGCTCCATAATTTCCTGAGACGTCATGATACGAGCTCCTATTCTCCTCCTTCGTTTATTGATGCAGTGGACCCAAGAACCGGAGATATTGTGCCCGGGGAATGGCGTACACAACCAGAAAATTTTGCAGCTCTTCAAGCGCTGGGATCTGGCAGACAGGCAGACGATGCAAGGGACTGTCGAGAAAAATACTGTCTGTACTTTAATGGTTCTGGAGCTGTACCCTGGCAGGATCACGCCGTATAAATTTTTTTTTTTTTGTTTTGCGTTAACTCAACAATATGTATGTTATGCTTTTGTGTCCACAATGTAATTGTTTGAGTAGGTAACTGTCTTTTGTGTAATAAAATTTTATTGTATTTATTACTCCCGTTATTCTTGGTTGTTTATTTTAGATAAAGTGGTTAACTCCTTAATCCCATATGACGTCTTATGCCGTCAAGGTGTCCTGTGACTAATTAATACCCATTGACGGGATAGTACGTTATAGCGATAGGTCTATATTGCATTCCAAAGTCAAATGGCGCCTTCCTTCCATTCCAAGCTCTGCCATGCACCCAAACAATGGTTTACCCACACAGATGCGTATTTTCAATCATATAAACCCCTCTAAATGACTTTAAATGAGATGCCTAAAAAATGGTGTTGTAAACCCTTATAGCTCCATAAACGTTAAATAATGCGATGACTGTTTTTTTTTTTTGTAACAATTTTTTTGTATTAAACGATTTACCAACAAAATATTAAATAACAAAAAAAAAATAAATTTTTTTTTATCTCCTCCCACGGCCCAACAGGTGTCGCAGCGTGAGGCCCTGCTGCTGTACTTGAGCCTGGAGGAGCGCTGCTGTCTGCTGCAGGAGCGCTGCTGTCCGCTCCAGGCGCAGTTGTCTAGCCAGGAGCTCTCTCACGGTGGGCGGTTCTGTGGATAGAAGAGGTTGGAGAACAGACAGTGATTCCGCTGAAAATACATCTCGACCTCTGGGGCAGGACCAAATTGAGTGTGTTGGAAATTTCAATTTGGTCCGGCCCCACAGGGCGAGATTTTTTTTTTTTAATTTTTAGTTGTTGTCAATTGTGACATCCCGCGGATAACCACTCGTATTGTCTGGATACTTACGGAGAAGGGACGCCGGTTCTTCATTGCCAGAACCAGAGCTGCTTATTTGCCATCCCATAGATCTGGCCACTGCTGCAGCAGCTAAAAGGAAATAATAACATATCTGGTTAACTATGGAACACGCCGTTGGGAAGCGCTCGCTGTTTTGGTCACTTACGTATGGTCGCTTCTGGGGAGAAGGCCGCCAACCCAGGGGAGGAAGATGAGTGGCGGAAGGGAGGTGTTGAGGGTGGTGTAGGGGTGCGAGGGCGCCTGGTCGCAACAGATGGTGGAGGTGTTGTAGGCCGCCTGGTCATTACTGCGCCTGTAATGTATTCAAATATTTCCGCTTATGTCCCGTATGCAGTTAAAAAACTGCAATCAATGATTGTTAACTTACGTGACGTCCCGGGCTGTGGGCTCCTGCTGGTGGTGGATGTGGTGCTGCTGGCAATGGCAGGTACCTGTTGCCGGCGCTGTCTCTCTACACATAAAGTAAAGAAACGCAATGTTTAAACACAAATGTAGAGTGCTGCAAATCAAAGCTAACAATATACTGAAACTGAAAATAGAGATCACACTTCACAGGGGTGCGATACTCTGACATGTCTGTGGGCTCTGGTGTTCAATGGTCTGCCTGGCTTGGGACATGTATTATTTCATCACTAGGCCAACCTCCTCCTATAATATTTTTGGTCAATCAAGATACAAAAAATTCCGGACATCTAAATAATTAAAAGATGGTGGTGGAGATTAGGGAACCCCTTACCTGACCATTTTTGTCACGGACACCGCATATTCCTCTCGGACAATAAGTCCATTTTACAAAAACTAGGCATGTTTATCAATGATTTTGAGGACAAGTTGGCAACCATGAGCGCGAGCCTCCCTCCCAATCCCCCCCCCTCCTGACAGCGTGCATCTCCCAATCCCCCCATACTAGTACTTGCCTGGCCTTGTCTCCGCACGCAACTCAGCAAAAATTTGTGGCGTTTTGTAGCAGAGGTCAGCCCACTTTTTCTGCAGCTGAAGCACACTGCGGCGGATGCCAAACCTCCTCTTCATCATGCTGCTAATGCGGCCAAGCACCTCCCGCTTGTGGATGTTTGGGTGGGCAGGGCGACTCTCCAGACCCTCATAATCTAGGGCATCCATCTTGCTCACAATAAAAAGGAGCTCTGTCTGCCCCAGAGGAGCAGAACGTAATCTCGACGCCATTTTAGGTTGAATGACCATGAACGGCAACGCCCAGAGGAGGAGATTGACTCCGCCGTCCTGCCACGCGATCCGCATCGCTATAGCGTTGCCGTTTATGGACAGCATCACAATTGTGACGGCTGAGCGGTACGGAAGGAACGCACATAGTAAATGCCGTTCGAAGGATGTTTATATAACGCCGGAGCGGCACGTAATGTACGCTCGTGGTCTATGACGGTGTGATGACGAACGTACGTTACAGCATTCCTGCGTGCCTGCGCTAGCTTGCTTTGGTTCCCTGACATCCTGAAAATGGCTGCCAGTCGACGTGATCCTCCTATGGGCATCCCAGAGCTTAAGTTCCTGATTGGCACAATGGATCGGAAGTAGTACGATACCACAGGGCTGGTGCTGCACCGCAACCAGCACAAGGAGGAAGTCGTGCGTGTGGTGTCTGAGGGCCTCAGGAAGCTGCTTGGGATAACTCGAAGTAAGGCCCAGATTGTGAAAAAATGGGGAGATCTTAAGTCCAAAAGCCCAGCGCGCCTGCAGGAGCTTCGCCGCGAGATCCGCAGAGGTGAGTACGCAGGTACCCAAAAGTATGGCACGCCGAAGGGTTAATTGGGTAATTAATGTGAATGGGGGGTACGCTGCAGGGACTTTTATAGGGCTTTTTTATTTGCCTATCCACGTGGGATCCGTACGGCATACACTGAATGTTTTTTTTATTAACATTCAATGAGCAAAAGACACAGCACCGCCGCCACGATAAATACCAGAATGCCTCTGCACGCAACTCTGCCAGAAGTTGTGGGTTTTTGTCATGGAGGTCAGCCCATTTTTTCCGCAGCTGCAACGCACTGCGGCCGGACGCCAAACCTCCACAACATCATGTGCCCAATGCGGCGTTGCACCTCCTGCTTGTGGAGGTTCCTGGGTGCAGGTCCAGTCTCCAGGCCCTCGAAGTCCAGGGCATCCATTTTGCTCACTAAATAGCGGAGCTCGGTCTGCCCCAGAGCAGCAGATCATTGTCTAGCCGCCATTTTAGCTGAAAATACACTGTAAGGCACTGCATAACAACGCCCCGGTATGACATCTTTGAGTTGTTCTTTGTTTCTTCTGTGTATATTATATGGCAATGCAGCAATGCTTATCTATGTAGTAGGTAGAAAGATGTATAAAACATCTCTGGCAGCCATCTTGTGCATCTTGCAAGCCGATGCACAAAATGGAGGCACTTCAGGATGCGTTTTGCAAACTCTTTTGCTATGGCTGCCATTTTGTGCGCACACTATATGGAAAGGTAAACGAACTATTTTGTGTCTGCCTTGGCTTGGCTGTCCTGGGCCAGCTCCACTAGTTAATTAATACAGCACGCAACATTACGGTTAAATATACCTTTTTTTCCCGGCCACGAGGCATCCCACAGTGCCTCAGATCCAGAATTGCCCTCCGTGTCAAAGCCTCAAAATCCTAGTAGTTTCCCACAATAATGTGATTTGGATTTGGTTGCAGGTCCCCTCTCCCTCCCCCCCCCCCCCCGCAGTCACTGTTGCCATATATGCTGACAGAACTTTTTTTTTTCCTTCACAGAGGCAAAGACACAGCGCCGCCGCCACCATGAGGCATCCCACACTGCCTCAGAACCCGAAGTGCCCTCCGTGTCACTGCCTCAACATCCTAGTAGGTTCCCACAATAATGTGATTTGGATTTGGTTGCTGGTCCCCTCTTCCCCCCCCCGCGCAGTCACTGTTGCCATATATGCTGATAGAACTTTTTTTTTTCCTTCACAGAGGCAAAGACACAGCGCCGCCGCCACCACCAGGCATCCCACACTGCCTCAGAACCCGAAGTGCCCTCCGTGTCAATGCCTCAACATCCTAGTAGGTTCCCACAATAATGTGATTTGGATTTGGTTGCAGGTCCCCTCTCCCCCCCCCCCCCGCCCCCCGCAGTCACTGTTGCCATATATGCTGACAGAACTTTTTTTTTTCCTTCACAGAGGCAAAGACACAGCGCCGCCGCCACCACGAGGCATCACACACTGCCTCAGAACCCGAAGTGCCCTCCGTGTCAATGCCTCAACATCCTAGTAGGTTCCCACAATAATGTGATTTGGATTTGTTTGCATGTACGGCCCCCTACTGTGTTATTTATGTTATGTTTTTTGACCAACAGCAGCCGGCAGTGTGACCATGGTGGATCTAAAAGCCAGTATTGAAAGGCTGTGCGACACTCTGGCGCAGATTCAGGAGCAGCAGAATGTGGCAATGGGAGAGTTGCAAAACATTAGGGACATGTGCCAACAGTTGGAGGCGGGGCAAAAATAAAAACTATTCCCTGTTTGTACATTTAATTACATTGTTAATTAAAAAAATATATTAATACTTTGATTCCATTTTCAATGATTTGTTTTTAAAAATGTACATTTCTTTGTTACGTTAATTTCTGCCCTCATACAGTGCTGTGGACCCATTTTGTCTCTGTGATCGAGACACACCAATCAAGCTGTCGAGATTGAAGTTAAAGAAAAAGGTTTTATTTGACACACTATATTCACAAGACAATAAAAAAAAATAATGTTAAAAAAAAAATAAAATCACAATTCGTGATACGCCGAATCTTCAGTTCGATAATTTTGGTGCCTGATGGGCAAAGCCATGTGAGAAGGTATGGGCGTGTAGGAGTTAGGGGGTGGCGGGCCGAAGTGGGAAACGGGGACATTGTTGCGTATTGGTGTCTGTGACTGTGACCAACCATTAAAATATGACGACTCTGTGCGCTGCATTGGCCGGGAACAGAACAAACGAGTGTGCTCATCCAAATTGCCATCAGTACCCTTGTTAACAGCTTCCAAAATTAGACGCTCCGTTAGTGTTCTGTGCCTCTCCTCCATTTTGGACAGTTTGTCTACTATGTAGTGTCCAAAACCCTGCAACGCAGGGCTGACATTGTTCGTTAACACCTGTTTGGCCAGGCTCAACAGTTCAAGGGAGACGTCTGAGGTGGCTTTACGTTTCCTTGAACCTTGCCTCCATTGAGTCCTGGCAGGTGCAGCCTCCACAATTTGACTCGTCGAGCAGTCCTGTGCACTGTCCTGTGTACTGTCCTGTGCACCGTCCTCCTGGGGAGAATAAAAAATGAAGTTATTAACCCGAAAAAAAAAAAAAACGTTTAACCACCCTAACCACATCCAAACTATATATTCGTATTCATGCAAAAATGTTGTAATATATTTTTATATTAGTAATATTATTTAACATTCCCATTTATTTCTTACTTTGCACTACACTGTTCTGACTGCTAGGGGAACCTGATTAACATTTTATGGTCGAAATAGTCTCACCAAAAATACTTATCTGTAGCTGGAAGCGATACTATTTTCTATATTGTTTAGATGGTATGGGTTATGAAGGTCGCCATTTAATACTTATGAAGGTCGCCATATAATACTTTACTGCGACAGGGTTACTTATGTGTACAGGAAAATGTTATAACTTCTAATTGATGGGATAATCAGAAGGATAAAACTGAAAATGCAGATAAATTATATCTAATTATAGGACACATTGGTGAACCTGTAGTGCAAAGAGGTACTTACTTGTTGCCCTTCAGAGTCCTGCTCGACGAGGTTCTCTGATACAGTCTGCTCCACTGGTGCCAACGAGCGAAAACATGTTGATGTCCGTGGCACCTCTTGGTCCCTAAGAAAATTCATATGTTCAAAGTACCAGAGCTTAGGCACGTACACCTCTTCCGTGGAAGCCCCGGACTTTGTAGTGTGCAGGACCTTATTAAGCTCCTTCCTCCACACCGTGCGCAGCGCCTGAATTTTCTTCTTAATAACCACTTCGTTGGCTTGCTCTTCAGGTGCATGTAGATGGTAAAATTCAATGAGCTTTGAATATCCCTCCTTCCTCTTTTCCCTGTTGCAATACTCTGGAGATTTAATCTTCCAGAGGCAGGGAAAAGACTGGTAGATCTCGATGAAATCACGGATAAATTCAACGCGATTTGACATCTGAAAAAAAAAAAAAAAGTTAGGCGTTTGACAAAGAGTACTTTAAACGCGCTCATGCCGACCATACATCGTTCCTTCTGCCACGCCCTAGCCCACCATAAGCCACAACAGCGTACCACCCGTTTCACAACAGCGGCGGCACAAAGCGCTCATGCTGACCACACATTGTTCCATCTGCCACACCCTAACCACAACAGCGTACCATCCGCTTCGCTTCAGCGGCGGCACTAAGCGCTCATGCTGACCACACATTGTTCCATCTGCCACGCCCTAGCCCACCATAAGCCACAACAGCGTACCACCCGTTTCAAAACAGCGGCGGCACAAAGCGCTCATGCTGACCACACATTGTTCCATCTGCCACACCTTAACCACAACAGCGTACCATCCGCTTCGCTTCAGCGGCGGCACGAAGCGCTCATGCTGACCACACATTGTTCCATCTGCCACGCCCTAGCCCACCATAAGCCACAACAGCGTACCACCCGTTTCACAACAGCGGCGGCACAAAGCGCTCATGCTGACCACACATTGTTCCATCTGCCACAGCCTAACCACAACAGCGTACCATCCGCTTCGCTTCAGCGGCGGCACGAAGCGCTCATGCTCACCACACATTGTTCCATCTGCCATGCCCTAGCCCACCATAAGCCACAACAGCGTACCACCCGTTTCACAACAGCGGCGGCACAAAGCGCTCATGCTGACCACACATTGTTCCATCTGCCACACCCTAACCACAACAGCGTACCATTCGCTTCGCTTCAGCGGCGGCACGAACCGCTCATGCTGACCACACATTGTTCCATCTGCCACGCCCTAGCCCACCATAAGCCACAACAGCGTACCACCCGTTTCACAACAGCGGCGGCACAAAGCGCTCATGCTGACCACACATTGTTCCATCTGCCACACCCTAACCACAACAGCGTACCATCCGCTTCGCTTCAGCGGCGGCACGAAGCGCTCATGCTGACCACACATTGTTCCATCTGCCACGCCCTAGCCCACCATAAGCCACAACAGCGTACCACCCGTTTCACAACAGCGGCGGCACAAAGCGCTCATGCTGACCACACATTGTTCCATCTGCCACACCCTAACCACAACAGCGTACCATCCACTTCGCTTCAGCGGCGGCACGAAGCGCTCATGCTGACCACACATTGTTCCATCTGCCACGCCCTAGCCCACCATAAGCCACAACAGCGTACCACCCGTTTCACAACAGCGGTGGCACAAAGCGCTCATGCTGACCACACATTGTTCCATCTGCCACACCGTAACCACAACAGCGTACCATCCGCTTCACTTCAGTGGCGGAACGAAGCGCTCATGCTGACCATACAGCGTTCCATCCACCACGCCCAAGCGGTTTTACATACCTCGAAGCTGCGGTGCAAAGCATGGAAAAGTCTGGGAAATACAAAATCCGACGTCCAGGTCCACCAAGTGTCCAAGTACAAAGTGAAGAAAGGAAATTTTGAAAGCTGTGAGGTGGCGTCGGGAACAATAGCGCTCAGGTGACAAATTTTCCAACCAATTGTGTGCACATAACCTATGACCTATCAGCACATTAGCTAGCAGCACAACACGCCCCTAGTGAACGTCACGCGCAGATTATGCAAAATGTGCTCTGAATTGTCTTGTGTGACATGACCGTACGACTGTCCCATACGACTTCTACATCGCAAATACGTCATGAAATTATCGCTCCAGCGCCGTGCATTGCGAAGTGTGACCGCAGTCTACGATGCTGGAGCGATAATCGAGCGACGATGTAATGTCACGAATCGTGCCGTCGTAGCGATCAAAATGGCACTGTGTGACGGTACGAGTAACCACAAATAATGAGTTGTTTAGATTGAAGGGATTGCAGATATGGCCCTGTTATCTTGTTACGTGTGTAAAAGAGTATTACAAAAATGCATCTTTCTTAATTGTTATGGCAACACTATATTTGAGCATTTTTATGTGAGAAAAAGCTCAGACTTTTACATTCACGCTGCAAGACTCTCTCCTAATGTCCAAACTCAGAAGAGGAGGACAGGTAGCATACAGTGTACGAAGCTACACGAGACACCAGCAGAGCAGAGATCAGAAGGGATGGCAAACAAATGATCAGCAGGTGGATGTGCCATGCGACCCTTCTTCTATACTAATTAGAAATATTCCGGGGGGGGGGGGGGTTGTGGTGAAATCAGATGAAAAATGTATTATGTGGTCCAAACTGTGTGTACAATATGGGACGTTTCGGTCATACATGGACCTTTTTCAAACATACATTCTGATTTCACCACAACCCCCATTTGAGTGCTGGAATCTTTGGATTTGGTCTTTGGATTTGGGTTGTGACCCTATCCGAGCACCGACTTATCCAGGAGTTCTGTATTTATACTAACTTAACCTTCTTCTACACTACACATGTCAATCAGAACTTTAGTCAAAGTTTCTGGCCACCATCGTACCCAGTGCGGTCTGGCGGCTGGGTCTCTGTTCAGCTAAACAAGTCGCACATAGCTAAGGCCCGCCATACTCTTAGCTCTGACTTTCATTAATTCCTCCATTGATTTGAAACATAAATGACTTTACTTAATGTGTAGGCAGAGCTCGTCTAAATATTGCCAAAATGATTTCTAAAAAAAAATGATATGCATTAAATTGAGATTTAGAAGTGTTAATTCTTTAAATAATTTTATTACATGATGCAAATGTCAAATTTTAGTACAATATTAACTCTCACTGCAAAATTAAAGTACTGTCAATAAATGTCACTGCAAAATCAATCAAAGTGACAATGAACTGCGGTCAACGTTATCCAGTAAATCATGGGGGTTTTAAGGTGAATTT
Source organism: Ranitomeya imitator (assembly GCF_032444005.1). Lineage (NCBI taxonomy): Eukaryota > Metazoa > Chordata > Amphibia > Anura > Dendrobatidae > Ranitomeya > Ranitomeya imitator. Next base: position 308,376,723 of record NC_091286.1, read on the forward strand.
AATATTGCTGTTTCATGAATTCCCTAAGCTATCCTTCAACAGACATTTCTCTGGCATTTGTAAGTGCAAGCGTATTTAACTACTGAACCCTAAAGTCAATTAGATGGATTTCCAGTAAAGGTAGTACAAATAGACAAAAGTGCACAGACATTTTTGTAAATTACACATTATCTTCACAGTTACTGAACAGCGCTGAAATACGCTTTATCCTTATTCGTTAGGCAAATGAAGCCAGAGTCACATAGAGTAGCCAGATTAGGACCTAGCTCAAAAAACAACCAACACTAATCCTACCAAAATTCAGATTTTCAGCAGTGGACAGACTATTTTGCTAAAAAAAAAATTACAAACAAGTTATTTAAAAAAAAGAGTTTGCAGCACCGATGTTCATGGATATGTCTAATTCTGTTATAATTAAAGGGACACTGTCACCTGAATTTGGAGGGAACAATCTTCAGCCATGGAAGCGGGGTTTTCGGGTGTTTGATTCACCCTTTCCTTACCCGCTGGCTGCATGCTGGCTGCAATATTGGATTGAAGTTCATTCTCTGTCCTACGTAGTACACGCCTGCGCAAAGCAAGATTGCCTTGTGCAGGCATGTACTACGGAGTACAGAGAATGAACTTCAATCCAATATTGCAGCCAGCATGCAGCCAGCGGGTAAGGAAAGGGTGAATCAAACACCCAAAAACCCCGCCTCCATGGCTGAAGATTGTTCCCTCCAAATTCAGGTGACAGTGTCCCTTTAAGGCTAAGTTCACACTATGCGTTTTTTGCAGCTTTTTAATGTGAACTTTCAACTGCGTTCTACAGTATCAGCAAAGTCTATGAGATGTTAGAAATCTCATGCACACAGCTTGGTTTTTTTTTGTCATCAGGATTTTGTGCCTTGCATGATTTTTTGCACAATGGAGCATGTCACTTCTTTCAGTGTTTTTCACCCATTGAAATGAAGGGGTGTTGAACAAACACTGAAAAAAATACACCAACATGCAGGTATCAAGTTTTGCTGTTTTTTTTGTACCAAAACCTGATTCTATAGAATAGGACTTTTTTCTTCAACACTAAGCTTCATCAGCATGCACAAGAGACAAATCTAGCATGCCAAAACTGCAGCAAAAAATGCACAAAAAAGCAAGAAAAACATGCTTTTACTGAAAAAAAGCCTAGTGTGAAATTATACTAAATGTACTAGGATAATACTACAGTACATCAATTATAGAAAAGTCAGTTGGAAATCTAAGCTTGTTGAAAGCATTCAGAATTAAGGTAACAGAGGATTTCACTTAATAACATGGTCATGATGGTAAAAAATTATGGACTGTATTGATTACAGTCTCCGCTATTTACAGGAAAAAGCTCTAATAGGTGATATTTCAACGTTAGTTTTTCCACCTATATTTTTGGAGAGAAATGCTAGCACTCTAAGCGCTGTATAGCACCGCAAACACCACTGATAGACAACTTTCTGTATACACTGTGCATAGGCAGAAAACCACCAATCAGTGAAAGGGGCAGGGTTATACAGATTTCAGGAATATGGAGGACTGCATAGCGGGTTTCTTTGTCCTTTAGTGATCTCCTGAAGATAAAACAAATGATTTTATAAAAATTGGTGGAATCGGGGTCTGTCACTACTGATATATTAAATAGCAAAAACCTTGTGCCAGAGTCCCTTTAAATGTATTGTGACTTTTGTTATGCCTAAGAGAATGTCCTGCACCCATAACCTATAAGTAAAGTAACCATCACTATTAACCTCTTAATGACCTATGACATACATTTTCATCATAGGTTACAAGGAAACTATGAAGCTCCCTAATGAGCTAAGACTGCCTCAATAGTAGGTTTTAAAAGGGATGTCACTGCGATGGAGAAGGACGAGAGCCAGATTTAGGTTTGTGATAAGATTTGTGATTTTACCTATCACTAGTTCCACTTTTTCCCAGAAAGGGGAAAGAAGCTTACAAGACCAGAAAATATGTATCAGGTCACCCTCTTCCTCCCCACATCTCCAGCACATAGGACTGGCATCAGGGAATATCTCATGCAGGCGGGTTGGGACTCTGTACCATCGCGATAACAGTTTGTAACTGGCCTCGTGAAAATGCGAACAAATAGAAGATTTGTGTGTTAAATTACATTTACGTTTCCACTGATCCTTCGTCAGAGTTTGGCCTAAATCACTCTCCCATTGAGTTTGGAAATGTGTTTTGGGTTGATCCATGCGATCGATCAGTAGGGAGTAGGAGAAAGACAAGGTGTGCCTCATGGGTTCTGTTTTCGTGCACTCTTCTTCGAACATGTTTTTGTAATGGACTCTAGATGGAAGACAGTGCCCGAAAGGAGATAGCTGACCGGCTCTCCAGAAACCCAGAGAGGAGTGGGCGGAAAGACCTTGAAGGCATTCCTTTGATGGCCATTCGTTTCCCATTCCAAAATGGGATACTCTGAAACAACCGTTATTAACCCCTTCACCCCCAGAGCATTTTTCGCTCCCCTTCTTTCCAGAGCCATAACTTTTTTATTTTTCCGTCAATATGGCCATGTGAGGGCTTATTTTTTGAGGGACTTGTACTTTTGAAAGACACCATTGGTTTTACCATGTCGTGTAACAGAAAACGGGAAAAAAATTCCAAGTGCGATGAAATTGCAAAAAAAAGTGCAATCCCACACTTGTTTTCTGTTTGGCTTTTTTGCTAGGTTCAGTAAATGCTAAAACTGACCTGCCATTATGATTCTCCAGGTCATTATGAGTTCATAGACACCTAACATGTCTAGTTTCTCTTTTATCTAAGTGGTATAAAAAAAAAATGCTAAAAAAAATTGCGCAATTTTCCGATGCCCATAGCATTTCCATTTTTCGCGATCTGGGGTCGGGTGAGGGCTTATTTTTTGCACGCCGAGCTGACATTTTTAACTATACCACTCTTGTGCAGATACGTTCTTTTGATCGCCCGATATTGCATTTTAATTCAATGTCGCGGCAACAAAAAAAACCCCTTAATTTTATAGAGTTTTGATTTTTTTCCTCCCTACGCCGTTTAGCGATCAGTTTAATCCTTTTTTTTATTGATAGATCGGGCGATTCTGAACGTGGCGATACCAAATATGTGTAGGTTTGATTTTTTTTGTTTTATTTTGATTGGGGCGAAACGGGGGTGATTTGAACTTTTTTTTTTTTATATATTTTTAAAGTTTTTTTTTAAATTTTGCCATGCTTCAATAGTCTCCATAGGAGGCTAGAAACATGCACTACTCGATCGCCTCTGCTACATAGAGGTGATGCACAGATCACCTCTACGCAGCAGAATTGCAGGCTTGTTATGAGTGCCGACGACAGGGTGGCGCTCATAGCAATCTGCCATCAACAACCATAGAGGTCTCGAGGAGACCTCTGGTTGTGATGGCAACACACCGATGACCCCTGATCACGAGACAAGAGTCAGCGGTGAGAGTACTTCCGGCCGTGCGGCCGGAAGCGCTTATTAAATGCCGCTGTCAAAGTTTGACAGCATTTGACTAGTTAATGGGCGCAGGCAGATCGCTATTCCACTCGCGCCCATTGCGCACACATCAGCTGACATGTCGTGGATTTGAGGTGGGCTCACCGCCGGAGTGTCTTTAGACCATTAACTACAGAAAGTCCAAACCAGGGAATAATGGTTAGAGGGATGTTTGTGAACAGAAGATGAGGAAAAAGGTGTGTACTCCAGCTCCTAAAATCTTGAAATTCTTTATTAGTGCATATAAATATAGCGTGATTAAAATCCTTGCTCAAAGGTGGATGCAGTCATGAGGATAGACAACGCGTTTCGATCTATGCGATCTTAATCACGTCTAACAACATATGAACATTGCCAGTATTCATAGTACTAAGAAACCAGTCACTGTGGATTTCACAATTACATGACTGAAAAGTCGCAGGTCCTACTACATAACCATCTAACAATAAAACTAAGTATAGATGAATAAAAATCATTCAACAATAATATTATATTTTGTTTTTCTTATTTAAACCTAACGGTGATCTTGTTTGTAAAGTGTATATCCAATACGCCTCCCTGGTAAGGAGGCGTCTTTTGATATCCCCACCACGATTAGAGCATTTAACCAATTCTATGCCCTGAACAGCCATCGCTGCAATGTTACCTCCGTGGCAAGTAGCAAAATATCTGGCAACCATAGATACATTTCTATTACCACCAGAAAAATGACTTGTGTCTCTGTGTTCAGAGATTCTCGTTTTGAGCTTTCTGGTGGTACATCCCACATATGAAACTTTACACTGTGTACAATTGATCTTATATACCACGTTTTTAGAGTGGCAATTTATGAAGTCTCTAGTTTTATAGCTTTTGGAGTTGTCATAATTAGTAAATATATTGCCTGATTGGCTTGATGCACATGTGCTACATGCGATAGTGCCACATTTATAGAAGCCTTTGCATTCCAACCATGTATTGGATCTGGATTTGGATGTATATTGACTTGGAGAAATTATGTCCCCTATGGTTGGAGCTCTTCTGGCTACTATATTTATGCTGTCATTTAGTATATTTGACAAAATTTCATCCTGTTCTAAAATTGGTAGCTGCCTCTGTATAATGTATGTGATCTCATTAAAATGGGAACTATACTGAAGGCAAACGTACGGTTTATTTTGCTTAACTGCCCTATTTCTTTTAGATTTAAGATTAGATTTTAATAAATTATCTCTATCTTTTTTATCTACCATATTTCAGGCTCTGTGGCTTTTAGCCTTATTTTTTAACATAGATGTTTGTGAGCCTTTGTTCAATCCTGACCGAAGCCTTCTCCATTCCATTCCTGCACCAGTCCAGAACTCTACAAAGGTGGGCAGCAACATAATCTGAAATCATGCAATATCCCCAGAGGACTTAGAACGATGCTATGTATTCCTTGCTACACGGGGAGGTTTACCGGGCCAGATAAACTTCATCTGAGCAGTGGCAAGATCTTTAAAGGACGAGGGGACAGCAATTCGAAGCCTGGAATACAGGATTCGAGGGATAATAATAAATATCGCATTTCTGGCAAACCATGTAAAGGCACTTCTCACCTATCCTGAACAATTCTCTTGTATTGAGTAATTTAGGGAAATTAAGGGAATAAGTCAATTTCTTATCACTTGGTAGTAATATCCCTAGATACTTTATCACTGTCTTGGCCCATTTAAAACTAAAAGCTCCTTTTAGGGGTGCCACTATAAACTGAGGTTTATTGATGTTCAGGGCTTCTGATTTGGCAAAATTGATTTTAAAATTACAGAGGTCGTTATATATGTACTGAACTCCACCATTAGAGTAGGCAAAGATTTGGCTGGTTTATTAATGAAAAAAAGCAGATCATCCGCATAGGCCGCAATTTTACATGGAGAACTCCAAACACAAAGACCCTCAATATTCTTATTAGACCGGATTTTCCTCACAAATGGTTCTAGTGTAAGAATGAAGATCAGAGGAGATAATGGACATCCCTGCCGCGTACCATTGCGTATAACAAACTCCTTGGAGAGTACCAAATTCACTTTTACATTGGTAATTGGCTTTGAGTATAATGCTGATATCCAACGTAACATGTCGGATTTTAGGCCTAGTCTCTGAAGGGTCTCATTCTTCCTGGAGCAGAACAATATTGTATCATACAATTATTAGGTTCTGTAGAAGGACGTAAATCTGGGGATTTATTATGATGGAATATAGGCTGAACTGGATGGACAAATGTCTTTTTTCGGCCTTACTATGTTATGTTATTCATTAAAACCCAGTTCACTCTATTGAATGCTTTCTCCGGATCAGTAGATAGTAGCATAAGAGGTTGACATTTAATTCTGGCTCTACATATTAGGTGCAATGGAAATCACACCATTTCACACATACTATTCTTGCGGAGGTGATATGGCCATATGTTCCAGGCTCAAAAGCACAACATTTGACCAAGAGAGAATCATGCTGTCCTATAGATGCACGGTTGATGGTTTATAATTTCCTCTGCGGGTGTCTAAATAGGAGTGCCATGTTTATTCTTGCGCATTCTTTCTTGTCCGTATAGCCGTATGAGAGTTCATTTTTAGCGGGACGAGTTGTACTTTTAAATGACACCATTCATTCTGCCATATAGTGTACTGGAAAAAAATTCCCAGTGCGGTGAGATTACAAAAAAAAGTGCAATTCCACAAGGGGTTTTTACTTACCATGTTTAATATGTGGAAAAACTGGCTAGTCAATATGATGCCCCAGATCAGTACGAATACACAGATACCATCTTGTGATCTAGGGCTGATGTTATGTGCCATGAGCTGACATTTTTACCGATACCATTTTAGGGTAGATACGATATTTTGATTGCCTCTTATTGCAATATTATGGAGACAAAAAATAATAATTCTGGTGTTTTGCTTTTTCTTATTACGCAGTTTACTGAGTGAATTTAATAGATCAGACTTTTCTGAAAGGGATAATACCAAATATGTGTATTTTATTTTATTTTTAATTGGGCAAGAGGGGGTGACTTGAATTTTTTTAAGCCTTTTTTTTCTTACTTTTTACTGTGTTTAATAGTCCCTTGACTTGAAACTGCAATCATCCAATCGCCTGTGCCATACATAGCAGGGCTTCAGCAAAAATCACGATCTCCTATGAATGCTGGCCACGTGCCGACATTCACAGGATAGTGATGACAGGCATCGGGGGTCTTCAGCAGACCCGTAACTGACAACCAATCAATGCCCAGCAATCACGCTGATGATCAGGAACAATGACACGCTTCATGCCTGCACGTTAAATGCCGCTGTCAGTGACTCAGAGGCTTTTAACTGTTTTACAGCAGCAGGTGGATCAGAGATTGTTAGAGGCCACCAAATGGGGGCTCAGCGTGTGAGCTAGCATCAGAGGCATGGCCGCTACTGTACATGTACGTCAACAGACGTGAAGGGTTAAAAATCGTTGCGAATATTCAATGGTGTGGTTTTAATAATTCAAGAAATTATAGTTTAGTTGTACTTCTTTTTGTTCTACAGTGTCCAAGGTCCTCAGCCATGTTTGCTGGGTCCTACAGGGACTCTAGTGGTATGTCTAAGGAATATCATGGTGGAATTTGGTACCATACGAGAAGGCATTGACATAGCTCCCAACCGTGTGTGTGCGAGGTGTACGGAGCGGAGCCGTGTGTGTGCGAGGTGTACGGAGCGGAGCCGTGTGTGTGTGCGAGTTGTACGGAGCAGAGCCGTGTGTGCGAGGTGTACGGAGCGGAGCCGTGTGTGTGTGAGAGGTGTACGGAGCGGAGCCTTCTGAGTGTGACAGGTGTACGGAGCGGAGCCGTGTGCGTGCGAGGTGTACGGAGCGGAGCCGTGTGCGTGCGAGGTGTACGGAGCGGAGCCGTGTGCGTGCGAGGTGTACGGAGCGGAGCCGTGTGTGTGAGAGGTGTACGGAGCGGAGCCTTGTGTGTGTGAGAGGTGTACGGAGCGGAGCATTGTGTGTGGGAGAGGTGTACGGAGCGGAGCCGTGTGCATGCGAGGTGTACGGAGCGGAGCCGTGTGCGTGCGAGGTGCTATGTGTCGCCATTATATGGTACGAAGTGCTATGTGTCGCCATTATATGGTACGAAGTGCTATGTGTCGCCATTATATAGTACGAAGTGCTATGTGTCGCCATTATATGGTAAGAAGTGCTATGTGTCGCCATTATATAGTACAAAGTGCTATGTGTCGCCATTATAAGGAACGAAGTGTTATGTGTCGCCATTATATAGTACGAAGTGCTATGTGTCACCATTATATAGTACGAAGTGCTATGTGTCGCCATTATATAGTATGAAGTGCTATGTGTCGCCATTATATGGTACGAAGAGCTATGTGTCGCCATGATATGGTACGAAGTGCTATGTGTCGCCATTATATGGTACGAAGTGCTATGTGTCGCCGTTATATGGTACGAAGTGCTAGGTGCAGCCAATATACAGTATGGAGCATCATGTGCGGCCATTATACAGTATGGAGCATCATGTGGGGTCATTATACAGTATGGAGCATCATGTGCGGCCAATATACAGTATGGAGCATCATGTGCGGCCAATATACAGTATGGAGCATCATGTGCGGCCAATATACAGTATGGAGCATCATGTGCGGCCAATATACAGTATGGAGCATCATGTGCGGTCATTATACAGTATTGAGCATCATGTGCGGTCATTATACAGTATGGAGCATCATGTGGGGTCATTATACAGTATGGAGCATCATGTGCGGCCAATATACAGTATGGAGCATCATGTGCGGCCAATATACAGTATGGAGCATCATGTGCGGCCAATATACAGTATGGAGCATCATGTGCGGCCAATATACAGTATGGAGCATCATGTGCGGTCATTATACAGTATTGAGCATCATGTGCGGTCATTATACAGTATTGAGCATCATGTGCGGTCATTATACAGTATTGAGCATCATGTGCAGTCATTATACAGTATGGAGCACTGTGTGGCCATTTTTTTTGTTTATAATTATTGTATATGAAACCGTGTGATCAGCAGTGCCATTATTAGGAAATTAGGATTATTTAGTCTAGAAAAAAGATGACTGAGGGGCGATCTAATAACCATGTATAAGTATATAAGGGGACAATACAAATATCTCGCTGAGGATCTGTTTATACCAAGGAAGGTGACGGGCACAAGGGGGCATTCTTTGCGTCTGGAGGAGAGAAGGTTTTTCCACCAACATAGAAGAGGATTCTTTACTGTTAGGGCAGTGAGAATCTGGAATTGCTTGCCTGAGGAGGTGGTGATGGCGAACTCAGTCGAGGGGTTCAAGAGAGGCCTGGATGTCTTCCTGGAGCAGAACAATATTGTATCATACAATTATTAGGTTCTGTAGAAGGACGTAGATCTGGGGATTTATTATGATGGAATATAGGCTGAACTGGATGGACAAATGTCTTTTTTCGGCCTTACTAACTATGTTACTATGTATTATACAGTATGGAGCATCATGTGGGGTCATTATACAATATGGAGCATCATGTGTGGTCATTATACAGTATGGAGCATCATGTGGGGCCATTATACAGTATGGAGCATCATGTGCGGTCATTATACAGTATGGAGCATCATGTGTGGCCATTATACAGTATGGAGCATCATGTGCGGTCATTATACAGTATGGAGCATCATGTGGGGCCATTATACAGTATGGAGCATCATGTGCGGTCATTATACAGTATTGAGCATCATGTGCGGTCATTATACAGTATTGAGCATCATGTGCAGTCATTATACAGTATTGAGCATCATGTGCAGTCATTATACAGTATTGAGCATCATGTGCAGTCATTATACAGTATTGAGCATCATGTGCAGTCATTATACAGTATTGAGCATCATGTGCGGTCATTATACAGTATTGAGCATCATGTGTGGACATTATACAGTATTGAGCATCATGTGGGGTCATTATACAGTATTGAGCATCATGTGTGGCCATTATACAGTATGGAGCATCATGTGCGGCCATTATACAGTATTGAGCATCAAGTGGAATCATTATACAGTATTGAACATCATGTGCGGCCATTATACAGTATGGAGCATCATGTGTGGCCATTATACAGTATGGAGCATCATGTGTGGCCATTATACAGTATGGAGCATCATGTGTGGTCATTATACAGTATGGAGCATCATGTGCGGCCATTATACAGTATGGTGCATCATGTGGGGCCATTATACAGTATGGAGCATCATGTGTGGCCATTATACAGTATGGAGCATCATGTGCGGCCATTATACAGTATTGAGCATCATGTGGGGTCATTATACAGTATTGAGCATCATGTGTGGCCATTATACAGTATGGAGCATCATGTGCGGCCATTATACAGTATTGAGCATCATGTGCGGTCATTATACAGTATTGAGCATCATGTGCAGTCAATTTTACAGTATTGAGCATCATGTGCGGTCATTATACAGTATTGAGCATCATGTGCGGCCATTATACAGTATTGAGCATCATGTGGGGTCATTATACAGTATTGAGCATCATGTGCGGCCATTATACAATATGGAGCATCATGTGCGGCCATTATACAGTATGGAGCATCATGTGCGGCCATTATACAGTATGGAGCATCATGTGCGGCCATTATACAGTATGGAGCATCATGTGCGGCCAATATACAGTATGGAGCATCATGTGCGGCCAATATACAGTATGGAGCATCATGTGCGGCCAATATACAGTATTGAGCATCATGTGCGGTCATTATACAGTATTGAGCATCATGTGCGGTCATTATACAGTATTGAGCATCATGTGCAGTCATTATACAGTATGGAGCACTGTGTGGCCATTTTTTTTGTTTATAATTATTGTATATGAAACCGTGTGATCAGCAGTGCCATTATTAGGAAATTAGGATTATTTAGTCTAGAAAAAAGATGACTGAGGGGCGATCTAATAACCATGTATAAGTATATAAGGGGACAATACAAATATCTCACTGAGGATCTGTTTATACCAAGGAAGGTGACGGGCACAAGGGGGCATTCTTTGCGTCTGGAGGAGAGAAGGTTTTTCCACCAACATAGAAGAGGATTCTTTACTGTTAGGGCAAGTGAGAATCTGGAATTGCTTGCCTGAGGAGGTGGTGATGGCGAACTCAGTCGAGGGGTTCAAGAGAGGCCTGGATGTCTTCCTGGAGCAGAACAATATTGTATCATACAATTATTAGGTTCTGTAGAAGGACGTAGATCTGGGGATTTATTATGATGGAATATAGGCTGAACTGGATGGACAAATGTCTTTTTTCGGCCTTACTAACTATGTTACTATGTATTATACAGTATGGAGCATCATGTGGGGTCATTATACAATATGGAGCATCATGTGTGGTCATTATACAGTATGGAGCATCATGTGGGGCCATTATACAGTATGGAGCATCATGTGGGGTCATTATACAATATGGAGCATCATGTGTGGTCATTATACAGTATGGAGCATCATGTGGGGCCATTATACAGTATGGAGCATCATGTGGGGCCATTATACAGTATGGAGCATCATGTGCGGTCATTATACAGTATTGAGCATCATGTGCGGTCATTATACAGTATTGAGCATCATGTGCAGTCATTATACAGTATTGAGCATCATGTGCAGTCATTATACAGTATTGAGCATCATGTGCAGTCATTATACAGTATTGAGCATCATGTGCAGTCATTATACAGTATTGAGCATCATGTGCAGTCATTATACAGTATTGAGCATCATGTGCGGTCATTATACAGTATTGAGCATCATGTGTGGACATTATACAGTATTGAGCATCATGTGGGGTCATTATACAGTATTGAGCATCATGTGTGGCCATTATACAGTATGGAGCATCATGTGCGGCCATTATACAGTATTGAGCATCAAGTGGAATCATTATATAGTATTGAACATCATGTGCGGCCATTATACAGTATGGAGCATCATGTGTGGCCATTATACAGTATGGAGCATCATGTGTGGCCATTATACAGTATGGAGCATCATGTGTGGTCATTATGCAGTATGGAGCATCATGTGCGGCCATTATACAGTATGGTGCATCATGTGGGGCCATTATACAGTATGGAGCATCATGTGTGGCCATTATACAGTATGGAGCATCATGTGTGGCCATTATACAGTATGGAGCATCATGTGTGGCCATTATACAGTATGGAGCATCATGTGCGGCCATTAAACAGTATTGAGCATCATGTGGGGTCATTATACAGTATTGAGCATCATGTGTGGCCATTATACAGTATGGAGCATCATGTGCGGCCATTATACAATATGGAGCATCATGTGCGGCCATTATACAGTATGGAGCATCATGTGCGGCCACTATACAGTATGGAGCATCATGTGTGGTCATTATACAGTATTGAGCACCATGTGTGGCTATTATACAGTATGAAGCATCATGTGCGGCCATTATACAGTATGGTGCATCATGTGGGGCCATTATACAGTATGGAGCATCATGTGTGGCCATTATACAGTATGGAGCATCATGTGTGGCCATTATACAGTATGGAGCATCATGTGTGGCCATTATACAGTATGCAGCATCATGTGTGGCCATTATACAGTATGGAGCATCATGTGTGGCCATTATACAGTATGGATCATCATGTGGGGTCATTATACAGTATTGAGCATCATGTGTGGCTATTATACAGTATGGAGCATCATGTGCGGCTATTATACAGTATGGAGCATCATGTGTGGCTATTATACAGTATGCAGCATCATGTGTGGCCATTATACAGTATGGAGCATCATGTGCGGCTATTATACAGTATGAAGCATCATGTGCGGCCATTATACAGTATGGAGCATCATGTGTGGCTATTATACAGTATGCAGCATCATGTGTGGCCATTATACAGTATGGAGCATCATGTGCGGCTATTATACAGTATGAAGCATCATGTGCAGCCATTATACAGTATGGAGCATCATGTGTGGCTATTATACAGTATGCAGCATCATGTGTGGCCATTATACAGTATGGAGCATCATGTGCGGCTATTATACAGTATGAAGCATCATGTGCAGCCATTATACAGTATGGAGCATCATGTGCGGCTATTATACAGTATGCAGCATCATGTGTGGCCATTATACAGTATGGAGCATCATGTGCGGCTATTATACAGTATGAAGCATCATGTGCAGCCATTATACAGTATGGACGGGGGGCAGGCGTCGCGTGTGACGGGGGGGGGGGGGGCAGGCGTCGCGTGTGTGAGAGGGGCAGGCTCCACGTGTGACGGGGGGGGGGCAGGCGTCGCGTGTGTGAGAGGGGCAGGCTCCACGTGTGACGGGGGGGGGGGGGGCAGGCGTCGCGTGTGTGAGAGGGGCAGGCTCCACGTGTGACGGGGGGGGGGGGCAGGCGTCGCGTGTGTGAGAGGGGCAGGCTCCACGTGTGACGGGGGGGGGGGGGGGGGGGGCAGGCGTCGCGTGTGTGAGAGGGGCAGGCTCCACGTGTGACGGGGGGGGGGGGGGGCAGGCGTCGCGTGTGTGAGAGGGGCAGGCTCCACGTGTGACGGGGGGGGGGGGCAGGCGTCGCGTGTGTGAGAGGGGCAGGCTCCACGTGTGACGGGGGGGGGGGCAGGCGTCGCGTGTGTGAGAGGGGCAGGCTCCACGTGTGACGGGGGGGGCAGGCGTCGCGTGTGTGAGAGGGGCAGGCTCCACGTGTGACGGGGGGGCAGGCGTCGTGTGTGACGGGGCGCCACGTGTGTGAGGGGGGGGGGGAGGTGCTGCCAGTGACATCAACAACGCAATTCAACGCTCACAAGCCTCGTTCTCAAGTACAAGAGACGACCATAAAGCAGAATTTCCGGCTATCACTCGCTGGTGTCTGCGTCTCCCCCTATGGCGCCATATGCTGCCGCATTACTGCTGACACTGCAGGTGACTGACAGCTCTGCCCCTCGTGTGGTGATTTGGTTGTCAGTAGTGGGCCCTGTAATCTCCGCTGCAATGTTTGCACCACCAAGGCAACATACAGGAATGCCAGCACCACCACCTCCCAGACCGCAAATCCCCGCAGCGCCCCCGTCCCGTCCGGCCACAATGCAAGGATCATCACCAGCATCACGTTCACCGCCAGCAGTGAGACCGAAACTACAGAAGCCAAGGGACGGTCACGTGATTGCCTGACGTCACACGGTCCTAAATGAAGACTAGGAACTTGTCGCCAGCACGCCAACACTCGTGTATGCGCGCATGGAGATGACGTCAACAATTTGCGTCGGGGTCATGGAAGCCAAGCCGACCAATGGGAGCCGGATTTCCTTGACTACGGCGTCCCCCCTCCACTGCCGGCCAATGAGCTGCGTATTACTGGCCGCGGAAGAGCGTTGCCATTGGTCAGGCGCAGCTGTCATTCATCGTCTGAGCCAGCCCAGGTGAGTGAGCGGACCGGCGCCGTGTCTGCAGTGCCCGACCATACTGCTACTAGCTGCTAGTGTACAGTGTGAGGACAGACGGGGTAGACGTGGTGACCGCCATTACCGGTCACAGGCCACCTCTGCTACCTGCCTGCTGCACACGGGCTCTGCCGTACACAGGGCGCAATGTGCCTGCCCACAAGTCACAGAGCCCGGCTCTGGCCCGCTGTGTGGGTGTAATAATGCGCCCACCTGCTGCTGCTGTGACTGCACTGGTTACTGGGGAGTGAGATATGCCAGGCTGGCACTGGGTGACGTCCACCATGGCCGCGAGCTGTGGCGGGCAGCGCAGGCAGATGCCACACTGGTGTGTGCGGGACCGTCCTTGTTCTGGTGCGTTCACACTATGCCTACTGACGGCGGCAGAAGCACCAGCAAAATGATGCCGCAGCCGCGCAGTTTTGATATAAACCGTCAACATATCGGCTTCAAAATGCCACAGTGTTTCTTCATGAGAAAACCCCAGTGAAATGACACCTCAAAATACTATAAAACAACCCACGAGCAGAAAAGCGGCAGAAGGAGCGCATCGAGGGTATCCACAAAGCTGCGGAGCGCTGTGCCCCCACCCGAAGGCGTTCTTTTCTATATCGAACACTTATTTCCAGCCACAATTCTGTATTAAAGGGCAACACCCCATAAACAGCTAGACCTGCAGTCCCATAGAGGATGATGGAGCAGAGGCCACTGATGCGCCACTTGCAGGACAGGACTGCGGCGCTCGTTCTTGGGACCACCTGTAATCGGCAAACTAGCCCATGGGTACAGGATAACCTTTTACTTTTAAATAACCCTTTAATTACATGTTTACATTGTACACTAAGAAAACGATTTGCGTTTCATAAGTGTTGTTTCTTCAGAGTTTTATGTTGAATTAAAAAAACAAAAAGATGAAGGTTTCTTCCATCAAAAGAGGACCACACATGAGTGCCACTGCCCCATATAGGCTGGCACTGGCGAGTTTGGTCCAACACTTGGATCAGTATCCGATAAGTGTCTGATTTCTGCCGACCACTCTGTCCAAGGATATAATCGGACACGTGAAATAGACCATCACAGGTACAAGTGCGATCCATGAAAAACGCTGACGGCACTCGTACAAGAAAATCTGCAATTCCCCAAAGCAACCAGCAATAGCCCAGGAGTACTCATATCTCAGTCACTTATAGCATAGTCACAGGATATGATGTAGATCATGGTGGGAAATTAATATTCCTGAGAGGCCACATAAGAGACTGTGACTTGTGGAGGGCTAAACTTACCGGCTAAACTTAATTCTGCTCATAATTTTCTGTGATATTTTTATCACTTAGTATTGAGCAGAATTAAGTCTGTGATTAGCTTTTACTGCTAATATATGTTACAATAGGGTTCTTACCTGTAGCAACTAATCAAATCCATATAATTCCTGTTTTATTATAAGGTTTATATAAAGTAGTAAATCATACTGCTCCTGTTATTCAGTCCCAACTCAGTATGATTCCCCACTGCCCCATAAGTAGTATAATGTCCCCACAGCATGATGCCTATACAGCCCCCAAACAGTATGATGGACCCAAAGCCCCCCGTTACACAACCATGCACAATGTAATGAACCCCACACACACAGTTTGATGAATCTCATCCCCTAGCACAGTATAATGGCCTCTATAACTAACTAACAAGAAAAAAGATCAAACTGCTCACCTAACCCTGCTCCCTCCTATTCACTGCTGTGGTGGGTGCAGTCTGTGGATTGAGGCTCCACACAGCAGGCACAATGTAGTGACGTGACCTGGCCAGCTGTGCTGAGATACCCAGTCGTACAGGCTGAATGGTGGAGCAGGGATCTATCGGCTCCATGTTTCATCATGTATTAACCAGCATCCTCTGAATGCCGATACCGGTCAAATCAAGGCCATGCGAGGGGATGCTCCGTGGTTTCTGTTTTCAGCTCTTTGGCTGTCGCGGTCAAAGTGCTGGATGGGAACAGCCAAGGGACCGAATGTGGTCACGGGCCACACTTTACGCACCTCTGACATAAATAGGAGCAGATATATGTAATACAAAAACAGAGAAACCGCTTGTGTAAATCTGTGGATCTTGTCTCAATACCACATAGTGCGCTGCTCACCTGGGGAGGTTGTACGTAGCGGCACAACACTGGAGAGGGCATATGTGTCCAATAGAGACGGCTGCGGCTACGACCTCTGAAACTACAGTGAGCATTTGAGAATAAAAAAACTTGTGGATATTCTGGGTGCTGCTGGATGTCCAAAGTGAGGTAGATATTACGCGCTTCAGATTTGATCAAACTCCTTCCTCGGATATCACCTCTGACCTTCGAAAGGGCCAGTGATGATGTTACAATTAGCATCACACATGATAAGCAACAATAAGTGAATTTAACAGCAATTAGTTAATGTAAAACATACCTACAAAATCAAATATCACAAAGATCCCAGCCATCTGAAATTAATAATACTTTTAGAAATACAAGAGAATATTCCAAATTAATAAACAGGTAGGGTAATCCTTTTGGATATTCAAACTTGGAACTTTGGCACCTAAAAGACTGAATGGGAGTATTGAAAATACAGGCAATAATTGATTCCACTTCCCTAGTGTGAAGTCCAATAAACTCCTTTCATGATTTCATTAAAATAGTTATTTACTTATTTTGTTGTTTTTTTCTTTCTTTTTTCATTTTATTTGTATTTCTATATATGTTAATCTAACTTATACGAGGAGTTACATTTCGGCAATTACTATTAGTAATTTTTTAGATATGTTTTAAATTAACTAATTGCTGTTAAATTAATTTATTGTTGCTTATCATGTGTGATGTGTGAATGTCCCCCAGGTTTTTTCTGATTCTCAACAGGGCAGATCAATGGCTTACATTTTATTTGAAAGCAGGGCCACGTCTCATGCTCTCTGCAGTTTTTGAAGTTACCAATATAACTTATATATGTGCAGCTGCCTCTTCATTCTCAGCCATGGAAGTGTATCGGGCATTTATCACATATCCTGTAGCTCTGTTTTAGTTCAGGATGGGAGTACTCCTTTAAAGGGAATCTGGCAGCAGGTTTTTGCTATGTAATCTGAAGAGGCTGAGACACATTGTTGAACTTTGTGTCATTTATTACCTTGTGTGGTGTTTATAGTGTAGGTTTTATCACTTTTTGATTATTATTACCAGTCTACATCAGTCTGACCATGCCCCACATTGTCCCATGATAAGCAGCTCACTGTCTATGGACTTTGCACATACAGAGCCTGGTGTGGGCAGGGGCATAGCAGAGCTGCTACTTCTGCACTGGGGTCTCATGGATTCCCCAGTTTCACCGACACCCTATCACCCACCCCCCCAAAAAAAAAGGTATAATTTAAAGGAACCTTTCATGTCCAGAAATTATATTTACTTGCGAATTTGCAGGTATAGGCTTAATCTGCAAGTAATGGCATTTAAATCATGCTTGCCTTCCTTACTGGAGCAGTAGCTACAGGGAGAAAATTAATTCCTATTTTCACTGCGCTTGCTCGCTTCCAGTCTAATTAGTTTACGTCCTGTAGCCGCTGTTCTAGTATTTTGCCCCCACATCTACAGGTAAATAGTGTTTCTTCACATGACAAGTTCCCTTTAAAAACAAAAAAAAACTATATATGTATTTACTCTAAGAATCAATATTAATCAATCATTTTGTCAACAGTATAAAAAATAAAAGTAATGAAAAGGAAAAAAAACAATAATTTGTGGTGTTGTTCGTGCCAGTCTTGATGAGAGGACTTGTTGGGAGTCAGAGACCATTCATTAAAAGGTGCACACACTTTGATGAATCGGGTCGATGTATACCCTAAAACAGGATAGAAAAATAATAACATTTCCCCTGGTTTGCTCAAGACGTTTTACAGATACTTTAGTGAGGAAAAATAAGATATGACTGCTAAATTGTGGAGAGGAAAGTTTGAGGGAATTGATTTAGGACTTTTTGAGGCCCTATGGTTGAAGCCGAATTCAAACAGACCATGCTTGGATCACAATCACGTCCAGGGCTGTCTGTTCTGTCCTGAGCTATCTCTAGAGTTCTAGCTCTCTTCCTCTCTGAAGAGACTATTTGCATAATTAGCATATTACCCAGAGGAGCCTTGCGGCTTTAAAGGTACCTTCACACTAAACGACGCTGCAGCGATCCAGACAACGATCCGGATCGCTGCATCGTCGCTGTTTGGTCGCTGGAGAGCTGTCACACAGACAGCTCTCCAGCGACCAACGATGCCGGTAACCAGGGTAAACATCGGGTTACTAAGCGCAGGGCCGCGCTTAGTGACCCGATGTTTACCCTGGATACCATCCTAAAAGTAAAAAAAAAAAAACGCTTCATACTTACCTTCGGCTGTCTGTCCCCGGCGCTGTGCTTCTCTGTACTGGCTGTGAGCACAGCGGCCAGAAAGCAGAGCGGTGACGTCACCGCTCTGCTTTCCGGCCGCTGTGCTCACAGTGAGTGCAGGAAAGCACAGCGCCGAGGGACAGACAGCAGAAGGTAAGTATGAAGCGTTTGTTTTTTTTACTTTTAGGATGGTAACCAGGGTAAACATTGGGTTACTAAGCGCGGCCCTGCGCTTAGTAACCCGATGTTTACCCTGGTTACCAGCGAAGACATCGCTGAATCGGTGTCACACACGTCGATCCAGCGATGTCAGCGGGAGAGCCAGCGACCAAAGAAAGGTCTGGCCCTCTAGCCCCGACCAACGACATCACAGCAGGATTCTGATCGCTGCTGCGTGTCACACTGAACGATATCGCTAGCCAGGACGCTGCAACGTCACGGATTGCTAGCGATATCGTTTAGTGTGAAGGTACCTTTAGTCTCCTCATCTCGGCATGCTTAGCATGTCGATCTCTGCAAGGAGAAACGATACTTCTTGGATATCGGTCAGACGCCTCTCAATCAGCCAAACCAGATCTCTGCTTTGCACTGATGAGGGGCAGTACCCCGAAACACAGTGTCTGCAAATTGAGATTCTGGTTTGGCTATTATCCTAAGTCATGTGACAAGGCTCGTTAAAGGGTCAACATTGACTTGTAGGATTGCTACTTCCAATAGATGGCACTAGAGTTCTAGCTCTCTTCCTCTCTGAAGAGACAATTTGCATAATTAGCATCTTCATGTGCACAGATGAGACATTTAGCTCTGGTTAGGAGACCTGCTTGTAGGGCCAGCCCAGGCATTGTAATCAGATTGTGGTCCTTGTTTCTCAGATGTGTGAATTCAGCCTAAGGTGTTAAGCTTTCCAGCCTTTGTTGTAAGGGTGTAAGTTGTTATGCTAAGTGGCTTCATAACTTGGCGCATCTTTCCACTGTCCAGTCTATGTCTAGACTTACAGCAAAACCAAAGAAATGAGCTGGAACATAAGTTGGTTTATGTGCAATGTGTAGGAGCATGTGCACGCTGTGGCCATTTCACAGAGAACATCTCAAGAAAAAAATAAACAATTACCTTGTAAGTAAATAATAAATGTAAATAACAGGGCACTTAACCAAAACTATTGTGATAAAAAAAGCGTAAAAGCCATCCCACCGTGACAAGGTGTACCCAAATCGGAATGGACCTATCTCTAGTATTAAAATCTCACCTAGTGTCAGTCGACCTAAGTATAGATAAGGGCAGAGCAAGACCCAGGCACAACTTTTCAGACACCTGCCCATTAGAAGCTATATGTAGTGGCATGTAAAAGTTTGTGCACCCCTGGTGAAAATTACTGTTATTTGTAAACAGTTCATCCAGTTGAAGTTGAAATAATATCTAAAAGGGATAATGTTAAAGATGACACATTTCCTTTTGTATTTTAGGGGGGGAAAAGTCACTTTTTAGATTTTATAAATTACAAAAGGAAAAAGAGCCAATGCAAAAGTTTGTGAACCATTTGATTTGAGATTTGTGTGCTCAGATAACATTGACCAAGGTTTCAGACCTTATTTAGCCTTTTAGGGTTATGGCTTGTTCACATTCATCGTTAGGAAAGGGCAGGTGATGCAAATTTCCCAGCTTTATAAAAACCCAGCCTCCTGTATCCTTGTGCCAAACACAGCAGCCATGGGTTCACTAAGCAGCAGCTTAGCACTCTAAAACATGAAAATGGTGGAGGCCCACAAAGCAGGAGAAAGCTATAAGAAGGTAGAAAAGCATGTTTAAGTTCCCCTTTCCTCAGTTCGAAAGGTACCGTATTGCTCGGACTATAAGACGCACTATTTCCCCCAAAATTTGGGTGGAAAATGGGGATGCGTCTTGCCGTCTTATAGTCGGAATGCACTTACCAGTAGTGTGGCGGCAGCATTATTTGGGCAATTCTGCCAGTCCCTGACTGGAAAGAGGGGGTGTTCAGTGGTCTGACGCTGCAAGAGCCTCCGCACTTTCATTGCTGCAATTCGGTGGCCTTCGGGAAAATGGCCGCCGAAGGCGGCACATGCGCAGATTGACTTCTCGGCAACAAGATCTTGTAAGACAAGATCTTGTTGCCGAGATCTCAGCCTGCACATGCGCCATCTCCGGCGGCCACAGCATTGCAGCAATGGATGTGCGGGGGCTCCAGAGCTTCCACAAAATGTCAACGGAGGTTCTCAGTGGTATGGGAGATCCCAATACTGCGGCACCAGTCTGGGATGGAAGTCATGTAATCACCTGACCACCGAACACCCCCTGTGACCCCACTCCACCAGCGCTGCCGATTCCCCACCCCCCGTTAGCTGAATTCAGACTGTGTGACGGACCCCCATTTGACTTTTTTTTTTTTTTTTCCTTATTTTCCTTCTGAAAATTTGGGGTGTGTCTTATGGTCCAATGCTTCTTATAGTCCGAAAAATATGGTAATTAAGAAATGGCAGTTAACATTAACAGTGGAGGTCAAGATAAGGTCTGGAAGACCAAGCAAAATTTTAGTGATAGCTGCTATAGAGACAAATCAGAACCCCTGCTTAACTGCAGAAGAACTTCAGAAAGACTTACCAGACTCTGAAGTTGTTGTACATTGTTCTGCTGTTTACAGACACCTGCACAGATATGGCCTTCATGGAAAAGTCATCAGAAGAAAACCTGCTGCATCCTCACCATAAAATTCAGCATCAGACGTATGCAAAAGAACATCTAAACAAGTCTGATGCATTTCTATATATAATCGTCTAAGGGGTATTTCCGTCTGTTTGTCTGTCTGTTTGTCTGTCACGGAAATCTTACGACGGGCACAGTCCTACCGCGAATTCGCCCCTTCCTACTCCGTCAGTGCCTCCTCCATACTCCCCTCCAGTTAGCACTCACACAGGGTTAATGGCTGTGTTACACCGCGTTATGCCACGGTGTAACGCAGTCCGTTAACGCTGCTATTAACCCTGGGTGACCAACTCTTTACTGTTGATGCTGCCTGTGCAGCATCAATAGTAAAAAGATCTAATGTTAAAAATAATAAAAAAAATAAAAAATCATTATATACTCGCCTTCCGGCGCCTTTCCCGCTCCTCGCGACGCTCCGGGCCATGCATTGCGGTCTCGCGAGATGATGACGTAGGTGTTGCAGCTAATGGCACTAGGAAGATTTCTCGGGTATAGGGAAAAGTTGATTCAGTGAAATTTCAACAAATTCTTGATGGATGCATAGTACCGTCTATAAAAAAAAAAAAAAAAGCTAAAGTTGAAAAGAGGATGGCTTCTACAAATAGATAATGATCATAAACACATGGTAAAATCCACAATAGACTACTTCAAAAGGACCCTCACAGTCCTCTAATCTGAAAAATCATTGAAAATTTGTGGCTAGACCTAAAAATAGCAGTCAATGTAAGACAACCCAGGAATCTCATAGAACTGTAAGGATTTCCCAAGGAAAAATGGATGAAAATTCCTCAAACAAGAATTGAAAGATTCTTGTCTGGCTAAAAAAAAAGCGTTTACAAGATGGGATACTTTCAAAAGTGAGTTCTACAAGGTACTAACCATGCCTTTTTGCATCAGCCTATTTTCATTATTGTAATTTGAAAAAATAAAAATAAAAAACTAGTATACCGTCTATATCCTAAAATGCAAAGGAAATGTGTCATTTTTAACTTTAGGCCTTTTAGAGATCATTTCAACTTCAACTTGCTTTACTGTTTACAATAACAGTAATTTTAACCAGGTTTGCCAAACTTTTGCATACTACTGTATATGAAATGCACTGCTCAGAAAGAGGGGGTTATGCCTCTTTGTGCAAACTACAAGAAACTACAGCAAAACCAAAGAAATAAGCCAGAACATAGGTTGGTGTACGTGCAATGTGTAGGAGCACGTGCACACCGTGGCCATTTCACAGACAAATCTAACAGAAAGTATTTTTAGACTATTTAGCATATTTTCTCAATCGAGTTTGGCGCGAACATTTTAGAACAATTTTAGTGCACTGTTTTGGATCCAAGAAGTATCGTTTCTCCTTACAGAAAGTGACATGTTAAGCATGCTGAGATGAGGAGACTTAAAGCCGCAATGCTCATCTGGGAAATATGCAAAGTGTCTCTTCAGAGAGGAAGAGGACTAGAACTCTAGTGCCACCTATTGGAAGTAGCAATCCTAACAGTCAATGTCGACCCTTTAACGAGCCTTGTCACATGACTTAGGATAATAGCCAAACCAGAATCTCAGTTTGCAGACACTTTGTTTCGGGGTACTCCCCCTCATCAGTGTAAAGTGTGAGATCTGATTTGGCTGTGTGAGAGGCGTCTGACCGGGATCCAAGAAGTATCGCTTCTCCTTGCGGAGACTTTGAACTTTTTACTAATCCAAAAAATAGATGATGAGTATTTGCCGTAAAAAGCTAAGCGCTGCACTCAGCAGTATCACTGAGCATGAATGGAGCGATGGCCAAGCATGCACACCTCTGCTCTATTCTAACGAAGATAAAAGTGCCCCATTCTGGGGATGGGTGGGGTCCCAGCAGGAATTTGTATGTTACCGCCTATAAATTAACTATTAGTTATTTTCACAGCACAACCAAAGTGCTTGTTCCCTTTCAGATAATGTTCACAGTTTGTTAAAAAAAATTTCAACAATGCGCTGTACTTGTTTTCCCCATGCAAGTGTCTGCCATTGCCCCTGGTGTCTGGTATTGGCTGTGGCACATGTGTCATGTTGGCGGTGCAGCAGCCAATCGGTGAGCTCAAAGGTTCTGCCGGCAAAGCCCCTGAGCTCTCTGATTGGCTTCTGTGCGGTCACCGTGACGTCAACGACGCAGTCAATTTCAGACCTCAGCAGCAGAAACTGGCCGGTGGACCCAGGGAAAATGAATACAGCGCAGTACGTTACTTTTTAACAAATTGCAGCTGGAGCTGAACCTTATATGAAGGGGGATAACACAATTAAGTCCTGAAGTTGTAATATGCTATATGTATCAGTGTAAGACTATCAGGAACTAATAGATGCACACAGAAGGCAGACCCTGGGACCTTCATTAGTCCATGCCAAAATCAAAACACTGGGGCACCATTGGATTTACAGATGGAGCCGCCTCCTTCTGGCTACCCGCTTAGATGCCTCAGTTGCTAGTCACTACATCATCTGATGGGTAAACGCCCGACTTTGGCTGGTGCATCAGATTGTCTACTGCCAGATGCAATTTCTCGCTTGAAATGTAATCATACACAATGCCCATACAAGATAAATTGAGGATATATTTCTGGCCACGTCTGGATCTGTTATGGTTTAAGGGTGGCTCCTCTCTGAGCACTGTGTCCATGTGCTCTATTGTGTACATATGTCCACATAGGGCATATAGACAATCTACTATATAATTGTCTAAGGGTCACTTCTGTCTGTCTGTCTTTCTGGTTGTCTTTCTGTCTGTCTTTCTGTCTGTCACTGAAATCCCAAATCGCTGATTGGTCGTGGCCGTTTGACCGGGACCAATCAGCGACGGGCACAGTGCGGCCGCGAAATGGCCGCTCCCTACTCCCCTGCCGTCAGTGCCCGCTCTATACGCCCCTCCAGTCAGCGCTCACACAGGGTTAATGGCAGCGTTAACGGACCGCGTTATGCCACGGTGTAACGCACTCCATTAACGTTGCTATTAAACCTGTGTGACCAACTTTTTACTATTGATGCTGCCTATGTAGCATCAAAAGTAAGAAGATATAATGTTAAAAATAATAAAACAAATAAAAAATCATTATATACTCACCTTCCGGCGCCTTTCCCGCTCCTCGCGACGGTCCGGTCCATACATTGCGGTCCCGCGAGATGATGACGTAGCGGTCTCGCGAGACCGCAATGCAGTCTTGGGACCGGAGCTTTGCGAGGAGCATCGGTAAACACCTGGGCTGGATCTGGGGGCCGACTATTTTTTATTTTAATTCTTTTTTTAACAGGGAAATGGTGCCCACATTGCTATATACTACATGGGCTGTGTTAGATACTGCATGGGCTGTGCTATATACTATGTGGCTGTGCTATATACTATGTGGCTGTGCTATATACTATGTGGCTGTGCTATATACTATGTGGCTGTGCTATATATTACGTGGCTGTGCAATATATTACGTGGCTGTGCAATATATTACGTGGCTGTGCAATATATTACGTGGCTGTGCAATATATTACGTGGCTGTGCAATATACTACGTGGCTGTGCAATATACTACGTGGCTGGGCAATATACTATGTGGCTGTGTTATATACTACGTGGCTGTGTTATATACTATGTGGCTGTGTTATATACTATGTGGGCTGTGTTATATACTACGTGGCTCTGTTATATATTACGTGGCTGTGTTATATACTATGTGGGCTGGGCAATATACTACGTGGCTGTGTTATATACTACGTGACTGGGCAATATACAATGTATCTGTGCTATTTACTACGTAGGCTGTGCTATATACTATGTGGCTGGGCAATATACTACATGTCTGTGTTATATACTACGTGGCTCGGCAATATACTACGTGTCTGTGCTATTTACTACGTGGGCTGTGCTATATACTACGTGGCTGTGTTATATGCTACTTGGCTGTGCTATATTTCTCTGCTGTATCTGTGCATCATGAATCGTGGTATGTGTTAAAGAGGGGGCCCACTGAGACTCTTTCGCCCGGGGCCCTCAAAAACCTGGAGCCGGCCCTGGCTTCACTGATTGGTCACGCCCGGCCGCGTACAATCAGCGACAGTCGCAGTCCGCACACGAATTGGCGTGGAATTTGAACCACGTTTCGCTAATTGGTCGCGGCTGGCCGAATCCTGGGTATAAATTGCATTATTCTGAAAACTTCATAAATAAACTACATACATATTCTAGAATACCCGATGCGTTAGAATCGGGCCACCATCTAGTATTATATAGACATATTGATATTGTCATTTTTGTATTCAAACCTGAACACTGTCATCTGGTTACTGTTGGACAGCAATGCCTATTTCATAATTTGGTGATTTTTGGGGGGACACTGGTGGAGGTAGAGCTAGTGTGTGGCATTATGTCCTATGTTCTGTATAGCTGGTCAACATGGAGTATTACCTGTAATCAGCCCACATGATTTTGCAGGTATGCAGCAGTTTGTGGGTAACTGTTCTGTTTACCTGTCGAATCATGTGGCCAATAGCAAACAGCTTGAAAACCGTGATGATACGCACGAACATGGCATGTCAAATACTTTTATCGAAAATCTAGAAAAAATATAGGATGTGTACCCTCTGCAAGTGGTCTGCAGTAGAACGGCACAGCTAAATCCTCAGAGATAGTACAGTTGCGTCCCACATTTAACTGTTTACATCGCAATGGGTGAAATTCTGCTGCAGATTGTCTTTGCATCACGTGGATGAGATTTCTTAGGAGTGCACCGCTCGCCAGGCCTCTTAAATTCCTGGGGCACTTATGATTGCCTGACCATGTGGACCAACATTGTCACACTGCTGGCCGAATCTGTGCTTTGTCCAAGTTGCAAGCACACAGCCTTATGTCTGCAGCACTAGCACGGAAGCTGGCAGATCCAGCAAGCATCAGATCAGTGATTTCAAGCTCTATAGCAATGAGCTTTGAAGCACTGTGTTCTTTGATTATAAGATCAGCCTCCTCTCATATTCTGCAGAGGTAGTTGGTAAGGCTGGAGACACACTAGTGATTTGAAAATCGGTCTGATTTTGTTCCTGCAAAATCGGACGAGTGTCATGCGAGTGTCATGTGTTTTTCGTGCAAGTACAATCCGATTTTTCACACCTAGCATCCGATTTACATCCGAGTACAGTGCCACTGCTATTCCATTGCAATACGATTTTAACATGAGCTTTTACATAGAGCATTTCTCTGTCTTTCACACATAGTTTTCAAAGGAAATACTCTTCGAAGTACAGTACAGACCAAAAGTTTGGACACACCTTCTCATTAAAAGATTTTGAAGCGGTAGGTGCAGAACCTATATAGGGACAGTTAGGGCAGACAGGGTGATCGTAGATCTGCCTAGGGGTCTCCACTCCCCACTTCCCTAGTGTTTGGGCTCCCTCTCCCCGTTGTTGTGCACTTACTTGTCCTTCACCCAGCATGACAGAATGACACAGACTCCTTTTAATAAGTCTTAATTAAACCATACTTACAGCATCACCCATTCTAGTGAAGTAAGTGTCCCCTCAAGAGAATTAAAATAATAACAATATTCGTCACCTGCTCGCTGAGAAGTTAATAATCCATTTGTTCCTCGACGGGTCTAGCTCTGCTATGTTTAGATGGCAGGTTGCATGATGCAACCATACAGTCTGTCATCCAGAAGAGACAATGATCATCGTCTGCTACCGCTTCTCAATGTCTCGCGGTGAACTCCTATAATTTTTCTGATGTCACTGGGAGTGTGAGAAAGTTTTTACACTCGGGGTGCCGTCAGAAAGGTCCTGGGAGTTGACAACCAATGAACTCACTTCATATAACTGACATCAGCGCTAGCACCGTGGGAAAATTTCTAACGGCTTTAGCACTGATGTCAGTTCACCGTGTGACACTGAGCAGAGATAGCAGATGCTGCTCATTGTCTCTGGAGGAAGACAGGCTGTATGGTCGCATCATGCAGCCTGTCATCTAGATGTAGCAGAGCTAGACCCGTCGTGGGACAAATGGATTATTATCTTCTCAGCAGACAGGTGTGGAATATTGCTGTTCGTTATTTTAATTCTCTTGTACGGGACAACTGCTTCACTGCAATGGACGATGCTGTAAGTATGTAAGTAGGATTTATTAAAGGAGTCTGTGTCATTTTTTCAATTAAAGGACTTTATTGTGGGTGTAAACCTCAGGGCTTGATGTCACCTGACAATACAAAGGTGACATCAACCCCACACTTATTACCCCACTTGCCACCGCATCACGGCAAGTTGGAAGAGTGAGGCTGTAATAGGACAGTAAAGCCTGGGAAGCTCCATGAGTATTACCCCCTTCCCAGGCTATAAACATCAGCGCCCAGCCGTTGGCTTTCCCTCTGCTGGTTAAGAAAATTACGTGGGAGCCCATGCAATTTTTTTTCGGAAAAATAATCTTTTAATAAATACATGTACAGTAAGCTGCACACGCACTGTAGTAATTGTATATGTGACTGACATCTCTATATCTATTCTATGTGTATATTCTATCTTTTCTTTCCTGTTGGGTCCCGCTGTGATTTTACTGTAAGCGGCTGCTGAATTGCCGGCTTTTCAAAGGAGATTGATTTGTAAAAATCAGACAGCACTCATATGGTCCAAGTGCTGTGCGATTTTTATTTTATTTTTCTCTCACCCATTGACTTCTATTGCTGAATGCTGTCCGATTTCCGATTACAATCGCTGCATGCTGCGATTTTTTTTTTTTTTTTTTTTTTTGTTTCCAGTCCGATCGTGATCCCATCTGAGCTGGAGAAAAAAAAAACGCAGATGAACACACAATGAGAATAACATTGGTCCGAATGCAATCCTATTTTTGATCGGGTTGCATTCATCCAATTACACCGCAAGGGAGAATGAGCCCTAACCTAGACAATGAGCAGCAAACAATAGAATTGAAAATTAGAAGCAAAGAGGAAATAGTTTTTACAAGTAATTTGCAACTTTACACATTTCAAACTATGAGATAACTGCTTTAAGGCTCCTTTCACACATTAGGTTTTTGCCGTCAGGCACAATCCGGAGAGTTTTGAAAAAAACTGATCCGTTTTTTTTCTGCCGGATCCGTTTTTTTCTCATAGAGTTGTATTAGCACCGGATTGCGCCTGGCGGCCACACGTTTCATCCTTATTTTCTGGATCCATCTAAAATTACTTTTCCGGCGGCCGGAGAAAACGTTCATCGGAACGTTTTTTCTGTTCAGCGAAAAAACACCAAGCGACGGTTCCAGCGATAAACGGATGAAACTGAAATGTGAAATGATGAATCCGGCTTCTGAATCCGGTTTTCCATTCATTCTACAATGCACAATTTCCGTTCTGGGGTCCCTCTCCCTCGAACAAGAAGTCCAAACTCTATCCCCGGGTTCATTTAAAAAAAACAAAAAACGGATCCAGCAAAAAATCTGATCGGGTGCATCAGTTTTTAACAATTTGCAACGGATCTGTTTTTTTTTTTTACAAATTTGCCGGATCCTGCCTAACAACAAAAACCTGATGTGTGAAAGTAGCCTAAGGAGAGAGAGAGAATGCATGATTTCTGTTCAAAAACTGGATCCGGTAGCCGGATTCGGCAATTTCTTCTTGTGTTTCATATGTTTCTGGCTGGTTCAGTCCCTGTGCGGTAAAAATAACGTTCCTCTGGACGTTTTCTTCGTCCGCCGGAAAAAATTTTTGGGACGGATCCAGCAAAAAAACTGTTGAAACGTTGGGACATCAGGCACAATCCGGCGCTAATGAAACAATATGGTGAAAAAAACAGATCTGGCGGAAAAAAAAACGGATCCTTTTTTTTTGAAAATTCGCCGGATTGTGCCTGATGCAAAAAACCTGATGTGTGAAAGTAGCCTAAGGAAAAAGCTATTGGTGCAATTCCGTAATGTCGGCTGAATGCCTTGTTATAGTGCCGAATACACAACGTATTGCCATGTGAGTTAGGGCGTAGCGCATACATAGGCTAGAGGGATGGCTTACCACAAATTTTTTCATATTGGTGCTTACATTCACAGAAATATACAGTATATTTGGCCTTAGTCAAATTTCCATGTCTCGTTAGCTTTACAAGGCTTAATATCAGACGGACATTCTCCTTCAGAGACATCTGCATTTTCCGGTCTCTTCTTGTTCATGCAGAATTATTAATACTAGAAAACCACCCATGTTTTTCTTCTTTTCACCTTTACAGGTCATGGCTCATATTTCAGTCTTTTCTCTCTTCGTGCTGGATTAAATCCAGCTGCCAGAAGCTTAATATGACAAAAACTGAAATCCAATTTTACCACCCTTCACTCTGTCACTAACCTTTCATTTCCCCTCTTCTCAGCACTGACAACACATGCATCACCACTGCCTCAGTTGCCAAAAAGTCCAGCCTTTACTACAGGCCACAAACTTTTCTCACGCTTGTTTGTCAGCTAAAATGTGAAGCTCTTCAAGGTTTCATGTTATAAATGTATCTCCGTGTCAGCTGATCTCTGGAAGCCGCTGTGCGGTATATTAGAGGGAAAAAAGCCTTCAGACTCCCTAATAAATAACTTCCTATCTGCAGATACCCACGGCGGTGACCGTGACTGTGCTGGGTGCTATAGAGCGTACCTCGCTGTATTCCTTGATTGGGGCTGGTGCCATGTTCTGTACTAATTCCTGGAGGAGGATTATTGGCCGTGCCCAGCATTGGTGCATGGATTAGACGGTAGCTAATTTATACGATTTTTCACTTGGCATTATTACATGCCTTGTTTGCATATTTCTTGTCACTTCCTTTTATTACAATATGTTGACATCAACGTTGGAGGCTCCATCACACACTTTGGCAAAACTGCTTGCCAAAAAAGCGCATCATTCTTTTCCATGCAATTCCAGACACCTGGAAGCTACAAATGATTGTAGATTACGTAATTGGTTTCATGGACTAAACAATCATAATCCACTTTGTATTTTTGCTGGCACGTGTAAAAGAATGAATGTAGATGTCTGACTGGCTTAGGTAAAGCCCGGGTAATTTCACAGAAAGTGTTTTCATGAGGAAGCAAAAAACAGCCAGGAATAAATCATTAGAAGCAGGGCTGTGGAGTCTGTAAGCCAAACCTCCGACTCCTCAATTTCCCTGACTCCGACCCCACAGCACTGGACACTACTGAGCATGTACATAAAGTGCAGCACAAATTCATCTCACCTCCGACTCCACAGCCCTGGTCACTACTGAGCATGTACATAAAGTGCAGCACAGATTCATCTCCACTCCGACTCCACAGCACTGGTCACTACTGAGCATGGACATAAAGTGCGGCACAGATTCATCTCACCTCCGACCCCACAACACTGGTCACTACTGAGCATGTACATAAAGTGCAGCACAGATTCATCTCACCTCCGACCCCACAGCACTGGTCACTACTGAGCATGTACATAAAGTGCAGCACAGATTCATCTCACCTCCGACCCCACAGCAC
The DNA here is from genome assembly GCF_032444005.1 of Ranitomeya imitator. NCBI lineage: Eukaryota > Metazoa > Chordata > Amphibia > Anura > Dendrobatidae > Ranitomeya > Ranitomeya imitator. Next base: position 308,407,314 of record NC_091286.1, read on the forward strand.
TGGTCACTACTGAGCATGTCCATAAAGTGCAGCACAGATTCATCTCACCTCCGACCCCACAGCACTGGTCACTACTGAGCATGTACATAAAGTGCAGCACAGATTCATCTCACCTCCGACCCCACAACACTGGTCACTACTGAGCATGTACATAAAGTGCAGCACAGATTCAACTCGCCTCCGACCCCACAGCACTGGTCACTACTGAGCATGTCCATAAAGTGCAGCACAGATTCATCTCACCTCCGACCCCACAGCACTGGTCACTACTGAGCATGTACATAAAGTGCAGCACAGATTCATCTCACCTCCGACCCCACAACACTGGTCACTACTGAGCATGGACATAAAGTGCAGCACAGATTCATCTCCACTAAAAGCTGAGATCCTTAGATCAGGAACAGAACAGACATTTATAGGACATTTCAGAACTTTTCCAAATTACTATGACAACATTTACAGCACGTCCTGCACTGAATTAGTGAACCCAATGTATTATATATTTTAGGAGTCTGAGTCGGTCCATTTTATGCCAACTCCGACTCTACAGCCTTGATTGGAAGTGAGCAAAAAGTTTACAAGGACCTTGGTCTCGCGGACACGTTGATAGTCACTTGACACCAGAATAGAGACCTTCTCAAAACTACTGCCATATTCCACTGTGGAATTTGTATGTCATGTTGCAATGATAGTGCCACGTCAGCCCCACTAATCAGAATAGGGGATGCCACAGATGGTAGGGAGCTCACAGGGCTCAGGTGCAGTATCCATGGACTACTAACATGGCCGCAGGACCAGGGGCATGCAAATCTTTTTGCTCAACTCTAATTAAAGCGTTTTTTAAAACATTTCTGTTGAAGCTTTAAGCTATGTGAACATTTGGTTGATTTTTCTGTACTTTCCACAGCGTACATGCTACATTTGTGCAGCAGCACCGTTCAATTTATGCTGAAGATGATTATGTCCGATGAGCTCTCATCCACTGTGATGGTACTAGTATACAGAGCACAGAATGGAAAATCAGCTGTTTAATTACCCAGTGCTAACATATTAATATGCTTTGCTTATATAGCGGCATCATATTCCGCAGCGCTTTACAGACATCATTAATGTCCCATTGGGGCTCACAATCTAAATTGCCATCAGTATGTTTTTGAAGTGTGGGACAAAACCGGAGGAAGCCCACATAAACTCCTTGCAGATGTGGATTTGAACCCAGGACTCCAACGCTGCAAGCCTGCAGTGTTAACCACTGAGCCACCATGCTGCCCATACATACCTTTTGTAGTCCTTTTTTTTAGATTATATTGAAAAAGTTACTTGAGTTTTATGTTTTGTTGCAGTTTATTGAAACTACAGTTGTTATTTGCTTGTTTTCTTTCATCGTTGTGGGTTTTTTAATTTCTTATCAAACATTATCCACTTTTTTTTCATTTTAGGTGTTACAGGTTGCAGCAAAATCCTATTTTTCATCCTATGGATCACTGAATAAGAAAGAGATGGTTTTACCTCGTCTCACAGGAGCGCTGCGCTCCTTTTCAAATGTCACCAGACAAGATGATTACAGGGGAGACTCGACAGACCTGATGGTAAAATGTTTTATCCAGGACGCAAAGTGCTAAACATTCAGAATGACTCATGATAGTGGTACACGACAATGTTTTACCAATGTCCTCACAAACCGTAGTTTGTAAATATGAAAAATCCCTAAGCGCACTTATTGTTCAAGTGTGTTTGATCCAATTGCTGGCAGAACTTGTATTCCATGCATGTTGTCTATTAGACAGCTGTGTATACCTTTGTCTAAAATCGCAGCCTAAGCACTGAATTTCAGTAGCACGTACATATCAAAATTTGAATCCGTAGACAAGAGATTCCCTCTAAATCTGTATTTTTGCAAGAGTTGTTTTATAAAAAGTCCTTTTTTATATGTATGACCTGTGAATCAAACAAAGTAGAGTAAGTTGGGTAAGGATCAAACCTATGTGACACTTAGGTCAGGATCACACATTTATGTTTCACGGACATCCGGACTGGATCTCTTGACTCGAACTTGACAGCCTCATGTATGTTTGAGTCTGTGGACCATGGATCAGAAGACCGGCTGGCAGATTGTACATCCCTCCTCATACTGGGACCATCAGACACCAATGTGTGAATTCACCCTCCAGTTGCTTGCAATCGTATTTAAATCCCCCACCCCTCCTTTGCTTTTTACCTATTTTGTTACATTACAACCTGTGTTTAAAGATTTTTGTAGTCCGATTTGTGTGTGATGCATCAGCACTAAATGGGCTAAAATGAAAATTGTCATTTGCATAGGTATGCACCCTTATTGCTATGAAGCCCCCCAAAATGTATTGTTTAAGCATTTATCTTCATAAATCATGCTTAATGAAAGAAAGTTCTCCTGTATGCAATCTAAGTGTCACATGGTCTGAAAGTATATACCCACCTTTTCTAAAAGGCCACAGAGGCAGCATCACCATTAACCCCTTAACACCCAATGATGGACATGGCACGTAATGAGTGGGTGTCGGTTCCCGCAGCATGACGTGCTATGCCCATCATGACTTTGAACTGTCGTTGTGTGTAAACACGCAGTGAAAGCTCATAGCCGACAGCTATCAGTGACAGCTGAGCAGCACGGGAAGAGGTGAAGGGTCCCATCCAATTGGTCTCCACACTCAGATCGCTGTAATCGGTCAGTCAATCTGACTAACCGATCACAGCATCAGAGCAGGAGCTCGGCGCTGCTAGTGGCCGAGGTCCTGCACTAACAGTCAGGAGCGGTGCCAGCTTAGAGCATGATCTAAGAAGCTTTCTGTACAGGTGTATTGCATTGTAATGCATTATATCTGCAATCAAAATTAAAAAAAAAAAAAAGTCAAAGGCCCTTTGAAGGACTATGTAAAAAAGTAAATAAAAAAGAAAATTGTATATATTTAAAAAAATATGCTTTAATAAAAAATATTTCACTAAAACACATTTTTATGTAAAGAAATAAACAAAAAAGTAAATTTTTTGTATTGCCCTGTCCAACGACCAAATCTATAAAAGTGTCACACTAGTTAACCCCTTGAGTGAACACCATAAAAAAAAATAAGTGGCAAACTATGCTTTTTCATCATACTGCTGAAAAAAAAAGTGTAATAATGCGTTATCAACAAGACGAATGTAAATAAAAATGGTATAGATGAAAACAAGATGCCATACATCTCTATCAGTGGAAAAATTAAAAAGTTTGCTCTCAGAATTCAGCGATTGCAAAATAATAATTTTTTCTATAAAAGTTTCGCCAAAACATAAAAAAATTATATAAATGCGGTATCGCTGTAATCGTACTGACTTGAAGAATAAAGCTGCCTTATCAATTTTGTCACAAGCGAAACAGCATTAAAAAAATTCCTGAATTGCTGTTTTTTTCATTCTGCCTCCCACAAATTCAAATAATGTCATGTGTCCTAAAATGGTACCAATAAAAACAAAAAGTCAGACCTAAACAGCCGATATAAATCTGGTATCGCTGTAATTTCACCGACCCGAAGAATAAAGTCGTCTAATCACTTATACCGCACGAGGAACGGCATAAAAAATAAATAGAACCAATTCTTCACCTGCTGTTCATCTGTTCATTCTGCCTCCCTTACATTGCATTGAACGCTTACACTGGGGTTTCTGTTTAAATCTCTGAACTACGTGATTCAGATGGAACCCCAGGTGGAATGGGGCAAATGGAGGCACTGTGGATTTTCGGTCACCTACAATCTACTGACAGATTCCTATAAAGAAAGGATTGTCAAGGATCAACACAAAAAATTGCAAGGGAATTGGGATAAAGTAATAACAGTTATGCTCCTTTTATTATTTTATGCCATGCTCTAGACCGAATGTGCTATAATATTAACCACGTGACATCTTGTTTCATCTCAAAAGTCCTTGGTTTTATTATGGCTCAAATATTTTGACCTTTCATTTTAGATCTGAACAAATAGGGAGAAAAGAAACCTCTGCCTGTATTTGCTAATATTCATTAACAGTTATTTGGAGGAGCACTCCTGCTTTCTTTGATTGTGACATTTAGTTGTTTCAGATACATTTCTTCTACTCACACGGCATTCATTTTGCAGAACAAAAGATCGAAGTTGCGTGAGCAAGTTTTGGAATCTGACCTTACTTGGAGGAAAATAACTCAATTTGTCACTGGCATTGTGGACAAGGAGCATGAAGCAATAAACGAGGGCCTAAAAGAAATATTACAGGCTGCAAAACAGATCGGTAAATTACTTTTTGTTAAAGACAAATTCTTTGAAATTCATGATGTGCCGTGAATTCAACTTGGTAATTTTTCACCTGGCTAGTCAGAGTAGAGGAGAAGCTCACTTGATTGTTCTGCAGCCAGTGAATTTCAATCTACTGATCCTTGGTTCAATAATTCAGCCTTAAATATTTACATAAGGGTGACTTTGGGGGCTGTAATTCTCCCAGGTTGTCATTTTTATTGTAGTGCTTATGATTTGGAGTGAAAGGTTTAAGCTATTACAGGGGGAGATAGCACACATTTATTTAGAGGCCATTTAAATCAAACACATGCAGCATGCCAAAACCATTGCCTTGTCTTCTTACAGTTGGAACAGACCATGGACAAGAAGCAATCGAAAGTGGAGCCGTGTTCCTATTCAGGACTTTTTATGACAAGGATTGTGTCAATCAAGAAGCTACTAAAGCTATCAAACAGATGTTTGGCCCATTTCCATCGACATGTGCGGCGGCAGCCTGTGACGCCACTTATAAAATGATGTCATTATTAACTGATGAGCAGCATCAGCAACTTACACCGATGGTTCAGGAGGACACTGCAAGAGATACAGCGTCATTTGGGAGAAATGTGAAGTTCTCTCTAGAAATGTACGAGCTGGAAGAGACTGAAGACATGCCTTTAAACGGTGAACTTCAGACTGACGATAATCTCAGCTTTGACTACTTGAAACTTCAAAATGGCCTTAAAGACTTCTCTCTAGACCCATCCCGAGCAACACAAAAAGTCGGCAGCAGTGAAGACGATGGCCCTTTGCTGTACGAAGAAGTTGAAAAATATGTTGTCCAGAGTTCTGTTGGCGGTCACACAGTGGAAGATTTGTGCAACACTATATTCGAGATGCTGGCCTCTTCCAAAAGCAACGACGAGCTTCAGAATGAGGTTTGTAAACGGCTTTTTCAGAGTTGATAGATCTTTGCTACTGATAAAGTTCATTCCCTTTTTAGGACAGTTTCTGCACAAAAAAATTAATCCTATCAGATTCTTAAGGTACCGTCACATTTAGCGATGCTCCAGCGATATAGAAAACGATCCGACCTAAACTAGATCGGATGGAGCGTTGCTGTTAGGTCGCTGTAGAGATGTCAAACACAGCAACTCCAGAACGATGCAGGAGCGATCCAGTGACGTACTTATCGTTCTCGCTGGTTGTTAGCTCTGTGAAAAAACATTGCTGGCATCGTTGCTTTTGCTGTCAAACATGACGAATCACGCCGACCTGACGACCAAATAAAGTTCTGGACTTTCAGCTCCGACCAGCGATGTCACAGCAGGATCCAGATCGCTGCTGCGTGTCAAACACAACGAGATCGCTATCCAGGACACTGGAACGTCACGGATCGTTGTCGTTCTCGTTGTAAAGTTGCTCAGTGTGAAGGTACCTTTAGCTTTGGTTCAGATTGAATTCTTTACTTCTAATCTGACTTTCTTTCTTTTTTACTCCCCAGTGACTGGAGCACAATTTTCTAGATATAAGATTTATGGGTTCCACAATAAAACTTCTAGTTGTGTTTCTTTTGTTTGCTTGACAGATTTTCGTAACTTCTATAAGCAGCACACCACTGTCTCTGAATAAGGAGCTATTTTATTTAGCCCATGATGGCGACGTTTCGGTTCAGTGTAGCGAACCTTTTTCAAGCAGTGAACAAAGTGCACAAGATTAAATATGTAAAGCATGTGCGTAATTAGAAATATTTAACAACATTAGTAAAAAAAGGGTACATTGCCCTTCAATATGTGAAATGCAAAAATTGCAGAGCATTATACAGGTCAGCATAAAGGGGCATATACAGTGCACATCAAAGCACTAATGGACAATGAAAGCACAGATGTGTGACATTATAGTGAATCAGGTCCATGACCTACCCCATAGCATACCATGAGTCAAGCACATAGTGGCGCCCTATAGTGCTAAATGTGCATGTCAGGAAAAGCAATTCAGGTGTGATATTGAGAGCGCTTACTAGCGCGTGCTGTGCAGTAGGGATCAAGCAAGTTCCGATGCCATATTAGTTAAAGGCAAACAAAGATAAAGGAAATGCGCATGTCCGCATAATATTTGTTTGCGCATGTGTGCTGACTATTGTAAAACGTAGCGCTGAATAAATTACAAAAATGTAAAAAATGTGCTATTATGAGAGACCTTTAACTGGAGATATGGGATAAACAATATCCACAATGTGTTATACACTTTCGTTGTCCCACTTCATCAATGGGAACAATGGTAGAGCATTCCCCATTGTAATGGATGAGATAAAGGCTACGGGTTTATCCCAAAAGGGCAAGAAAACCCCCCATTAGCTGGGGTTGGTGACTTGCCACATGAGAATGGGGGAGACACAGACCCCAAATCTCTATTGGGTACAATGCTCCCTAACGCCATCTAGTGCCTCAGAGCCATATATAGGGGACAACCTCATTTTAAATTGATGTAGATATTTCTCTCATAATAGCACGTTTTTTTACATTTTTGTAATTTTTTCAGCGCTACTTTTTACAATAGTCAGCACACTCTCGCAAACAAATATTATGCGGATATGCGCATTTCCTTTATCTTTGTTTGCCTTTAACTAATATGGCATCGGAACTTGCTTGATCCCTACTGCACAGCATGTGCTAGTAACCGCTCTCAATATCGTACTTGAATTGCTTTTCCTGACATGCTTATTTAGCACTATAGGGCGCCACTATGTGCTTGACTCATGGTATGCTATGGGGTAGGTCATGGAGGGGATTCACTATAATGTCACACATCTGTGCTTTCATTGTCCATTAGTGCTTTGATGTGCACTGTATATGCCCCTTTATGTTTGCACTGCACTTTATGTGATTTAGGCTGACCTGTACAATGCTCTGCACTTTTTGTAGTTCACATATTGAAGGGCAACTTACCCTTTTTTGGGCTAAATAAAATCGCTCCTTATTCACAGACAGTGGTGTGCTGCTTCCTTTTGTGGGACATGCAGATATTTCTTATAGAAGTTACTCAAATCTGTCAAGCAAACAAAAGAAACACAACTAGAACTTTTATTGTGGAGCCCATAAATCTAGAAATGTGTGCTCAGGTCAGATGAGAAGTAAAGAATTCAATCTGAATGCTGCTTCCTTTTTTGGACTACTACATGCAAGGTTTGGTATATGCCCGTGGAAGCTGTTTTGCACCCAGATTCTTTCCATGCTGAATGTGCTGCTTTTTTTTCTGTTTCTTACATGCCCCGTAAGCTATAACTTTATTTCCTAATTACATATGCAACTTTAATGCCACCCTAAATTGTTCACGTTAATTAAAAAAATAATCGTGGAGAATCAGCAGGTAGATTCTATTTATTTCTTTGGTACTTGAACGAGAACCTTAGAGCATCGGTTCGCTTCAGCCTCCAACATATCCACCACGGTAACATTTTTGTACACATTTATCAAGATCAGAATAGAAGACAAAAAATAAATATAATGAGAGCCGCATCCACTTTCTAAGGGTAACTGGTAATCAGCCACTACTGGAGTCCTGAAGAGGCAACGTTCAGAGTACAGGCGTACAGTGAGTTTTCTCAAGCAATAATTCTCATTGTACATATTCTTATTTGGTTTGGTGGGTAAGGCTGTATTAAAGGGGTTATTTTGGACCATATTATTTTGGACCATTTTATTTTTTCACTATAGACCTTAGAACTAACAGGCAAGTAGTTGCTGTCTACCTGCATGTTCTGCCCACCGCCGATCTCTGCAGGTTCAGTGGGATGTCCTGCTGGCAGGTCCGTGGATTCTGCTGATGTCATGGCGGCAGAGCAGCTGCTTTTCTTATGCTTTGCTCTGATAGGGCATTGCTGCCATTATCATGCTGATTGTCATGCAGAATCCCCTGCAGAAGCGGGCCATAGTTAGCAATTACCTTCCTGTTAGTTCTTAGGCCCATAGTAAATAAAATAGTCCTATATAACCCCTTTAAAGGCATGAACAGTAAGACCAGTCTTCATACATACAGGTACTGTGGTCAATATGCACCTAGGAAACATTCCAGGTATGGTCTGTAAGGCCAATCTCTGTACATGCAGGCGATGGGGACAATATGCATATCGGCAAAGCTATGGACATGGACTGTCAGAACAATGTCCGTACATAAAGGAAGTGTTGACAATAGGAAACGTTCCAGACACGCCCTGTAAGGTGATTTCCTTAAATATTGGTGTTGTGATGCAGAAAATGTGGGCAATATACATATAGGAAAAGTTCCAGGTATGGCTGTAAGGCCGCTCTCCTTACATACAGACACTGTGGACAGTGTGCATTTAGAATAAGTTATAGACCTGATCTATAAAGCTAGGCTCCTTACATACAGGTGATGTAATACAGGCAATGTGGGCAATACGCGTATAGGAAAAGTTCCAGGTATGGCTGTAAGGCCACTCTCCTTACATACAGGCACTGTGGACAGTGTGCATTTAGAATAAGTTATAGACCTGATCTATAAAGCTAGGCTCCTTACATACAGGTGATGTAATACAGGCAATGTGGGCAATACGCGTATAGGAAAAGTTCCAGGTATGGCTGTAAGGCCACTCTCCTTACATACAGGCACTGTGGACAGTGTGCATTTAGAATAAGTTATAGGCCTGATCTATAAAGCTAGGCTCCTTGCATACAGGTGCTGTAATACAGGCAATGTGGGCAATACGCGTATAGGAAAAGTTCCAGGTATGGCTGTAAGGCCACTCTCCTTACATACAGGCACTGTGGACAGTGTGCATTTAGAATAAGTTATAGGCCTGATCTATAAAGCTAGGCTCCTTGCATACAGGTGCTGTAATACAGGCAATGTGGGCAATACGCGTATAGGAAAAGTTCCAGGTATGGCTGTAAGGCCACTCTCCTTACATACAGGCACTGTGGACAGTGTGCATTTAGAATAAGTTATAGGCCTGATCTATAAAGCTAGGCTCCTTGCATACAGGTGCTGTAATACAGGCAATGTGGGCAATACGCGTATAGGAAAAGTTCCAGGTATGGCTGTAAGGCCACTCTCCTTACATACAGGCACTGTGGACAGTGTGCATTTAGAATAAGTTATAGGCCTGATCTATAAAGCTAGGCTCCTTGCATACAGGTGCTGTAATACAGGCAATGTGGGCAATACGCGTATAGGAAAAGTTCCAGGTATGGCTGTAAGGCCACTCTTCTTACGTACAGGCACATATTGCTAGGCTTTATTTGAGAGATGATAAGAAGTTGCTTCTTCCTAATATCAGAAAGTGATGACCTTGGAAACACAAAACAAAACTACTGCCATATTCACATTATACTAAGATTATGGATTATTGGAGGTACTTATTATATTATAATTACTATCAATCGCTCTACTGCTATCAAATGCCTTCATTACCAGTCCAACTGGTACTGCAAAGCTATTTCTTATAAACGATTAGTCTACTAGACACTCTGCCCAGCCTACTAGAGACTCTGCCCAGCCTACCAGACACTCTGCCCAGCCTACTAGAGCCTCTGCCCAGCCTATTAAACACACTGCCCAGCTTACTAGAGACTCTGCCCAGCCTACTATAGACTCTGCCCAGCCTACTATAGACTCTGCCCAGCCTACTATAGACTCTGCCCAGCCTACTATAGACTCTGCCCAGCCTACTATAGACTCTGCCCAGTCTACTAGAGACTCTGCCCAGTCTTCTAGCGACTCTTCCCAGTCTACTAGACTCTCTGCCCAGCCTACTAGAGACTCTGCCCAGCCTACTAGAGACTCTGCCCAGCCTACTAGAGACTCTGCCCAGCCTACTAGAGACTCTGCCCAGCCTACTAGAGACTCTGCCCAGCCTACTAGAGACTCTGCCCAGCCTACTAGACACTCTGCCCAGCCTACTAGAGCCTCTGCCCAGCCTATTAAACACACTGCCCAGCTTACTAGAGACTCTGCCCAGCCTACTAGAGACTCTGCCCAGCCTACTAGAGACTCTGCCCAGCCTACTATAGACTCTGCCCAGCCTACTATAGACTCTGCCCAGCCTACTAGAGACTCTGCCCAGCTTACTAGAGACTCTGCCCAGCCTACCAGAGACTCTGCCCAGCCTACCAGAGACTCTGCCCAGCCTACCAGAGACTCTGCCCAGCCTACCAGAGACTCTGCCCAGCCTACCAGAGACTCTGCCCAGCCTACTATAGACTCTGCCCAGCCTACTATAGACTCTGCCCAGCCTACTATAGACTCTGCCCAGCCTACTATAGACTCTGCCCAGCCTACTATAGACTCTGCCCAGCCTACTATAGACTCTGCCCAGCCTACTATAGACTCTGCCCAGCCTACTATAGACTCTGCCCAGCCTACTATAGACTCTGCCCAGCCTACTATAGACTCTGCCCAGTCTACTAGAGACTCTGCCCAGTCTTCTAGCGACTCTTCCCAGTCTACTAGACTCTCTGCCCAGCCTACTAGAGACTCTGCCCAGTCTACTAGAGACTCTGCCCAGCCTACTAGAGACTCTGCCCAGCCTACTAGAGACTCTGCCCAGCCTACTAGAGACTCTGCCCAGCCTACTAGAGACTCTGCCCAGCCTACTAGAGACTCTGCCCAGCCTACCAGAGACTCTGCCCAGCCTACCAGAGACTCTGCCCAGCCTACCAGAGACTCTGCCCAGCCTACCAGAGAATCTGCCCAGCCTACTAGAGACTCAGCCCAGTCTACTAGAGACTCAGCCCAGTCTACTAGAGACTCTGCCCAGTCTACTAGATACTTTGCCCAGCCTACTAGAGACTTTGCCCAGCCTATTAAAGACTCTGCCCAGCCTACCAGAGACTCTGCCTAGCCAACCAGAGACTCTGCCCAGTCTACTAGAGACTCTGCCCAGCCTACTGGAGACTCTGCCAAGCCTACTCAGATGTGTTTTCCTATATAAATTAGTAGAACAATCATAGTGTGTCTCAAAAGAAAGGAACGGCCTTCCCGAATAATTCCGTAGGGAATATTTGTCTTCTCCCTTGAATGGGTTGTTGTCTCATCAGTTGTTTCCAGGAGCGCACCGTTCCACTGCCTTCCGGCTTCTTTATTTGGGCAGAGCACTGCTCACTGACTGACAGTTCGGACCAGCAGCATCATTGCGTCACTGGCTGGCACTGTGCTCTCTCTGATTCTGCAATGTTGCCTCTGCACAACTGGAGCTGAGCAGATCCCATGATTTGGTCATAGCACTGCTTACAAGCTGTATAGAAAAATCTTGGAAGCGCTGCGCTCCCTGCCTTAGCAGACTGCCCACTGCTGATAGACTGCAGTAAGCCAGTCAATGAGCATTAAAGTATAAAATGCTAAATCCCTCCATTCTTCAGAACCTAGGATTTGTAATAACAAGTAACTAGCAGAGTTAGTTGTTTTTCCAAGCACTGTGCAATTTCACCCATTCATGTAAGTCATGCTTTGGTCCTCCTTTGGATCTTCGAGTCTCCCACACGTGATGTTAAAGGGGCTTTCTTTGCGTCCTACAGACTACTGTAAATGGCAGCCTGCAGTCTGTTGCTGGGTTCTTGTTGGAGCTCCGCTGTACATGAGAATTGTCCTGTGGATAATTGCAACCGTCTTTTTAATATTTTCCTACTTCAGTCTGAGCTGACACTTTTAACAATCTGATGGGAAGCGTTTTTAAGAATTTAGATTTTTTTTGCTAAATCCCTGGAGCAATTGATTGCGCCGAGCATTGTCTGACAGGCTTACTGTCTAATCAATAACGTCTTCTTCTTTGGGACACAACAGCGTAGTTTGTGCTGAGATTGGTCTTGGGTGACTTGCTTAAGGTGTTATTATTATTGCGTGGCGCATTTTCCAGCCTCGCATTATGCCTCTTGGAGTGTGTGTCTCCGTGTCATTTTACAGCAAGAAATGATATATTACGACATGCAAGTGAAAGGCAAATGTTGTTGCTTAAGCTTCTGCCTGACTCATTTTAAAAAAATCTATCAGAGGAACTGACAAGAATTGGGGAACATTAGACTTTGCAAATGACAGTAATAAATTTGAAGAGTCCCGGGTATAATAACTTGTTGACCTGGTAAGTCAACTTCCTGAGCTTGTTAATAAAGTGAGTTTTATTCTGTGTACCATGCATGCTAGCTACACTACAGGAAGGTGAAAGTCTACCCGGCACTTCATACTATCCTGCATCGTAAGCTGACCAGTCCACGTAATGATTGACTATGGCGTGCACGGTAGGGAAATTGCCAGGATGAATTCCTTGTTAGGGGAAGTGTAATAGAGGGGGCCGTTACAGTGCGGCATTAAACAACCATTTATCGGTAAATATTCAACAATGAGCCGTAATTTACAAGTTTTTTTTACTACAGGCCAATGGCACTTTAGATGTGCACTGAACGATCACTAATAAATCATTCAGTGCCCACAGGTTGCCAGTGTTCTCTGCAGCACAGGACAATACGCTGCCGATAACGATGATCGTTGAGCCTGCCAAAAATGATCTTTTGATCAGAAGCTTGTTTACCTTTTACAATTATCCCTCATAATTTTGCACTGTAAACGCCCCTTTAATGGGAAGATTGTGGAATTGTATTATTTTTGCATAAGGCTCTAAGATATAACATACAGATGTTTGCTATCTACCTGCCTGTTCTGCCAGCTCCGATCTCTATGGCTCCGAGCAGATACGGACTTCTCCTGCCGGTGATTCTGTAGCTTCCCCTGACGTCACATCGACAAAGCAGCGTCTTCTTCTGTGTTGACAGGGCGTCTTTGCCAAGGCTATGCTGATTGAAAGCCAGCTCCCAGCTACCCAACTGCGGGGAGCCGGCTTTTATTTAGTGTGTTGTCTCCAGTGATGCCCCATCGATAGAGCGGAAGAGAAGGTGCTGTTCTGCTGAGAGGTGAAATGAAGCAGGGGATCCACTGTTGTGAATTCTGTGGCAGAGCTCCCTCCTGTGGTCACAAGTGGTACTTCGGCTGATTCTCTCTGTGAGCTTCTGTTGGTGGAGGGAAGTGGTACTGCGGCTTCTGAGTTTCCTCCCTCAGGTGATCTGGTGAGGTCGTTAGGTGCTTCTCTACTTAACTCCACCTAATGCTTTGATCCTGGCTTCCTGTCAATGTTCCAGTGTTGGACTTGCTTTTCCCTGGATCATTCCTGTGGAGTTCTTCTTTGCTATTTGTTTGCTATTTTTTCTGTCCAGCTTGTCTAATTTGTTGCTGGAAGCTCTGGGACGCAAAGGGTGTACCTCCGTGCCGTTAGTTCGGTACGGAGGGTCTTTTTGCCCCCTTTGCGTGGTTTTCTTTAGGGTTTTGTGTAGACCGCAAAGTTGCCTTTTCTATCCTCGCTCTGTTAAGAAAGTCGGGCCTCACTTTGCTGAATCTATTTCATCTCTACGTTTGTCTTTTCATCTTAACTCACAGTCATTATATGTGGGGGGCTGCCTTTTCCTTTGGGGTATTTCTCTGAGGCAAGGTAGGCTTATTTGGATAGGCTTCTATCTTCAGGCTAGTTAGTTTCTCAGGCTGTGCCGAGTTGCATAGGCAGAGTTAGGCGCAATCCACGGCTGCCTCTAGTGTTGTTTGGAGAGGATTAGGGATTGCGGTCTGCAGAGTTCCCACGTCTCAGAGCTCGTTCTATGATTTTGGGTTATTGTCAGATCACTGTATGTGCTCTGACCGCTATGTCCATTGTGGTACTGAATTGCCTTTCATAACAATCCACTAAGTAAGTCTTCAGAGATAATCCTGTCCAGAACAGGCAGGTAGTTAACAAATTCCTGCCTGTTAGTTCTTAGGCCCATACACAAAAATAATAATAGTCCCGGATAACCCCTTTAAATTCATTATACTATTTGATATTTTTACATTCCTGCAAGATGCTTTGTTTTTGTTCATGGCCACTGGATCATGTCCCAGATATATCTTTTTACCTGTGTGTTTATGCACATTATTGAGTGTGAGTGTATTAAAGGGAACCTGTCACCCCAAAAATGGAAGTTGAGCTAAGCCCACCGGCATCAGGGGCTTATCTACAGCATTCTGTAATGCTGTAGATAAGCCCACCGATGTATCCTAAAAGATGAGAAAAAGAGGTTAGATTATACACACCCAGGGGCGGTCCCGGTCCGGTCCGGTCCGATGTGTGTCGCTGTCCGGTCCGGGGCCTCCCATCTTTATCAGTTGACGTCCTCTTCTTGTCTTGTCTGCCCTGTTGAGGGCAAAGCAAAGTACTGCAGTGCGCAGGCGCTGGGCCTCTCTGACCTTTCCCGGCGCCTGCGCACTGCAGTACTTTGCTCTGCCCTCAACAGGACAGACAAAGTACGCCTGCGCCGGAGCCGCGGCGTGAAGACAAGAAGAGGACGTCATTGTAAGAAGATGGGAGGCCCCAGACCGGACCGCGACACCCATCGCAGCAGGACCGCCCATGGGTGGGTGAGTATAATCTAACCTCTTTTTCTCATCTTTCAGGATACATCGGGGGCATTCCAGAATGCTGTAGATAAGCCCCTGATGCAGGTGGGCTTAGCTCAACTTCCATTTTGGGGGTGACAGGTTCCCTTTAATACTGCTGCTTTCTCCGGTGTGCAGCGCCGTTCTTCTCTTCTCTGTGACGTCACCGCTCTGTAGAGTGTCCGGGTCACACTGCGCTCTGCATGACCTGGAAATGGCTTTTACATTGTAAATCTATGAAGCATCATAATGAAGCTCCATAGGCTTACATTATAAAAGAAACTTCCTGCTCACACATAGGGTAGAGTTAGCCGGCTAGCTGCAATTGTGGTAAGAAGAACGGCGCTGGACACTGGAGAAAGCAGCAGTGCGTGAGTATATTAACACACTCACACTATATTAGGCTACGTTCACATTTGCGCCGCTCCCGGCTGCGTCGGGCTCAGCCGCGGCGACGCATGCGCCATTCGCCCCTATATTTAACATGGGGGTGCATGGACATGCGTTGCATTTGTGTTTTGCGACGCATGCGTCGCTGCAGCGCATACGTCAGGGCGCAGGGAACGCTGCATGATGCAGTTTTTCCTGCGCCCAAAACCATACAAAAAGCGACGCATGCATCGCAAAACGCAGCGTTTGTGCATGCGTTCACATTTGCGTTGTGCATTGCGTCGCCGCCGCAGCGCAGCACAATGCAAATGTGAACGTAGCCTTACATGCACATATACACACATTCAATGAATAAAACACTTAGCAGGAGTGCTTCTTTAAGATGACACCCACACAGAACAGTTAAAGGCATTTTCCCATGAAGAAAAGTTTATTTTAATCAACAGATTTTGGAATAATAATAATTTCCACAATTGGATGTGTATAAATAAAATGTTCCTGTGCTGAGATAATCTTATAAATGTGCCCCTGCTGTGTACTGTGTAATGGCTGTGTCTGACCGTACAGGGACATGGTCTGATCATACCACATCTCCTGGGGTGGAGGAAGGAAAAGAGTATGCAGACATTACAGCATGGCGTCTCAAATTATTCTTTCTTTGCAGTAAAATATTGTTTAAAATAAGAGGCAGGGAAATGTTTTACCTCACAGAAGGAATCGGCTGTGATCCTGTGCTGTCCTGTCTGTATACTCTTTTGCTTCCCCCCTGCCAAGGAGCTGTGGTATGTGTAGACCATGTTCCTGTACGGTCAGACGCGGCCATTACACAGTACATAGCAGGGGCACATTTATAAGATTATCTCAGCACAGGCTTTTTTTAAACTTTTTTTATAACACATCCAATTGTGGAAATTGTTATTATTACAGTATCTATTGATTAACATGCACTTTTGTTCGTAGGAAAAACCCCTTTAAAAACCATGGTCCTTTAGCTAACAAGATTACATGTAGATACCAGGAAGACAGCCATATTTCAGCAATGGAAAGGTGCATGGATGATAAAAAACCAAACCTCCAGATTCTGGAGACTAGCCACACTTACCCTAGGTAGAAATATACATATTTATGGCGAGTAACAGATCTTCTCTAAGGTGCTGCTTAAGACCACAGGGGAATCAGCAGTACGGCTAAGGCCATGCTACATTCGTACACCTAGCCTATGTATACCGGTAAGTCTTTATAAGCTTTTCCGGACATATATATTGTAACCTTCCCATAGGAAGGAAGGGTGAAAGTGTGTTCGTTTGGATCCTATCTGGATAGTATGGGTCGGCATAGCCTTTCTTTAACCCCTTAGTGACAGAGCCAATTTGGTACTTAATGACCGAGCCAATTTTTACAATTCTGACCACTGTCCCTTTATGAGGTTATAACTCTGGAACGCTTTAACGGATCCCGCTGATTCTGAGATTGTTTTTTCGTGACATATTGTACTTCATGTTAGTGGTAACATTTCTTCGATATCACTTGCAATTATTTATGAAAAAAATGGAAATATGGCGAAAATGTTTAAAATTTTGCAATTTTCAAATTTTGTATTTTTATGCCCTTAAATCAGAGGGAGATGTCACAAAAAATAGTTAATAAATAACATTTCCCACATGTCTACTTTACATCAGCACAATTTTGGAATCAAATTTTTTTTTTTGTTCGGGAGTTTTTCGGGTTAAAAGTTGACCAGCGATTTCTCATTTTTACAACACCATTTTTTTTTTAGGGACGACATCACATTTGAAGTCATTTTGAGGGGTCTATATGATAGAAAATAACCAAGTGTGACACCATTCTAAAAACTGCACCCATCAAGGTGCTCAAAACCACTTTCAAGAAGTTTATTAACCCTTTACGTGCTTCACAGGAACTGAAACAATGTGGATGGAAAAATTAACATTTAACTTTTTTTTGCAAACATTTTATTTCAGAACCATTTTTTTTATTTTCACGAGTAAAAACAGAAATGTAACCATAAATTTTGTTGTGTATTCTCCTGAATACGCTGATACCCCATATGTGGGGGTAAACCATTGTTTGGGCGCACCGCCGAGCTTGGAAATGAATGAGCGCCGTTTGACTTTTTCAATGCAGAATTGGCTGGAATTGAGATCGGACGCCATGTCACGTTTAGAGAGCCCCTGATGTGCCTAAAAAGTGGAAACACTCCACAAGTGACACCATTTTGGAAACTAGGCCCCTTAAGGAACTTATCTAGATGTGTGGTGAGCACTTTGAACCCCCAAGTGCTTCACAGAAGTTTATAACGTAGAGCTGTGAAAATAAAAAATCGCATTTGTTTACACAAAAATGATATTTTTGCCCACAAATTCTTATTTTCAAAAGGGTAACAGGAGAAATTAGACTGCAAAAGTTGTTGTGCAATTTCTCCTGAGTACGTCGATACCCCATATGTGGGGGTAAACCACTGTTTGGGCGCACCGCAGAGCTTGGAAGAGGAGTGCCGTTTTACTTTTTCAATGTAGAGTTGGCTGGAATTGAGATCGGACGCCATGTTGCGTTTGGAGAGCCCCTGATGTGCCTAAACAGTAGAAACCCCCCACAAGTGACCCCATTTTGGAAACTGGACCCCTTAAGGAACTTATCTAGATGTGTGGTGAGCACTTTAAACCCCCAAGTGCTTCACAGAAATTTATAAAGTAGAGCCGTGAATATAAAAAATCCTTTTTTTTTTTCTCAAAAATGATTTTTTAGCCTGCAATTTTTTATTTTCTCAAGGGTAACAGGAGACATTGGACCGCAAAATCTGTTGACCAGTTTGTCCTGAGTATGCTGATACCCCATATGTGGGGGGGGGGGGGGGGGCACTGTTTTGGCACCCATCGGGGCTCGGAAGGGAAGGAGCGCCGCTTGGAATGCAGACTTTGATGGGATGGTCTACGGACGTCATGTTGCATTTGCAGAGCTCCTGATGTACCTAAACAGTAGAAATCCCCCACAAGTGACCCCATTTTGGAAACTCCCCCCAAAGAGCATATCTAGATGTGTGGTGAGCACTATGAACCCCCAACTGCTTCACAGAAGTTTATAATGTAGAGCCATGAAAATAAAAAAATCATATTTTTTCCACAAAAATGATCTTTTCACCCCCAAATTTTTACTTTCACAAGGGTAACAGGAGAAATTGGACCCCAAAAGTTGTTGTCCAATTTGTCCTGAGTATGCTGGTACCCCATGTGTGGGGGCGACTACTCTTTGGGCGCACGGCAGAGCTCGGAAGGGAAGGAGCGCCGTTTTGGAATGCAGACTTTGATAGAATGGTCTGCGGGCGTTATGTTGCGTTTGCAGAGCCCCTGATGTACCTAAATAGTAGTAACCCCTCACAAGTGACCCCATTTTGGAAACTAGACCCCCCATGGAACTTATCTAGATGTGTGGTGAGAACTTTAAATTTCTAAGTGCTTCACAGAAGTTTATAATGCAGTCATAAAAATAAAAAATATTTTTTTTCCCACAAAAAAGATTTTGTAGCCCCCAAGTTTTATTTTCACAAGGGTAACGGGATAAACTGGACAACAACTTTTGGGGTCCAATTTCTCCTGAGTACACTGAGGCCCCATATGTGGGGGTAAATTACTGTTTGGGCGCACGGCAGAGCTCAGAAGGGAGGGAGCACCATTTGACTTTTTGAGCGCAAAATTGGCTGTCGTGTTTGGAGACCCCCTGATGTAACTAAACAGTGAAAACCCCCCAATTCTAACTCCAACCCCAACCCCAACACACCTCTAACCCTAATCCCATCCCGATCCATAATCCTAATCACAACTTTAACAATAATCACAACCCTAACCCCAAAACAACCCTAATCTCAACCCTAACCATAACCCTAATCATAACCCTAAATCCAACACACCCCTAATCCTAATCTCAACCCAAACTTCAAACCTAACCCTAATCCCAATACACCCCTAACCCTAATCCCAACCCTAACCTTAACCCTAATCCCAAGCGTAACCCTAATGCCAACCCTAATCCAAACCCTAACCCTATTCCCAACTCTAACCCTAACTTTAGCCGCAACCCTAGCCCTAACTTTAGCCCCAACCCTAGCCCTAACTTTAGCCCCAACCCTAACCCTAGCCCTAACTTAAGCCCCAACCCTAGCCCAACCCTAACCCTACCCCTAACTTTAGCCCCAACCCTAGCCCTAACCCTAAGGCTACATTCACACTTGCGTCGTGTGGCATCCGTCGCAATCTGTTGTTTTGGACAAAAAACGGATCTTGCAAATGTGCCAGCAGGATGCGTTTTTTGCCCATAGACTTGCATTGCCGACGGATCGCGATGGATGGCCACACGTCGTGTCCGTCGTGCACTGGATCCGTTGTGTTTTGGCGGACCGTCGTCACAAAAAAAGTTCAATGTAACGTTTTTTTGTACGACGCGTCCGCCATTTCCGACCGCGCATGCGTGCCCGTAACTCCGCCCCCTCCTCCCCAGGACATAGACTGGGCAGCGGATGCGTTGAAAAACTGCATCCGCTGCCCACGTTGTACACAATTTTCACAACGTGCGTCGGTACGTCGGGCCAACGCATTGCGACGGCCCCGTACAGACGCAAGTGTGAAAGAAGCCTAACCCTAGCCCTAACCCTAAATTTAGCCCCAACCCTAACCCTAACCCTAAATTTAGCCCCAACCCTAACACTAAATTTAGCCCCAACCCTAACCCTAAATTTAGCCCCAACCCTAACCCTAAATTTAGCCCTAACTACTCCAGCTGCCGGCCGGCAGATCATGGCGGGCGCACTGCGCATGCGCACGCCATTTTCTTACTGGATGAAGAAGCCGGCAGGCAGGAGGGGACACAGGAGGACCCAGGGACACCGGTAAGTATAGCAGGGTCCCCGAATCCCCCTATTTCACTGTCCTCTGATGTGTGATCACATCAGAGGACAGAGAATGACAGATCGCTTTTTTTTTTTGCGGCCGCCGGTAAACGGTTAATTACCGGCGATCGCAACCCGGGGGTCGCTAAACCCCCTCCGAATCATGTTCTCTGGAGTCTCGGCTACCCCCGGCAACCGAGACCCCAGAGAAAATCCGACTCTGGGAGGCGCTATTCACTGTTTCCACAGCACCGTTAATTAACGGCGCTGTGGTTTAAGTACCCTTAACTGCCGCCGTTAAAAGGCGTATCGGCGGTCATTAAGGGGTTAACTAAAGGAAAACAAGCACAGCAGAGTGCCCTTTCCTATGCAGAGAGAGTTGTATCCCATCAGTTTAAAATACAAAAAAGGACCAATTAAAAATACAAAAAACACAAAAAGAAAGTCCCAAGTGAAAAGATACTGTAGCCATGATATAACAAGGCTGTTGATACAGGTGGAAGAGCAGTGACCCTATGCTATCCCGTGATCTCGTGACTACCTGTCAGCCGAAGTTGGCACCCTCTTGAAAGCAAATGGCTCTCCCGCTCCACGACGACTCTCCCTGAGGGTCCCTGTAAGGCCCTACTGATGTGACATGATAAGAAGGAGGAGAAAGCCAACTTAAAACACCTCTAAAAGGATATTCAGGCCTTGTCCACTGGACTATAGTTCAAGCAGACAAATCTACAGCATAGGTATGATCAAGAAACATATATGTTTAATATATAGATGGTCTCAAAGAAAAAAATCCCAATAATCATATGCAGTAGAATAGATGTGATTCCTCATGTACAGGGTTTCCATAAGCGCCTGATTATACCACGATCATACTAAGGTGTTGAGAAACATCTGAGTAATGCAGCAGGTAACATCACAAAACTGAAATATGCACCAACTGTTACCCCTAGAGGTGCGAGACCCATAGAACAGGGGTGTCAAACTGCATTCCTCGAGGGCTGCAAACAGGTCATGTTTTCAGGATTTCCTTGTACTGCACAGGTGATAATTTAATCACCTACACAAATAATGAGTTGGTGATTAAATTATCACCTGTGCAGTACAAGGAAATCCTGAAAACATGACCGGTTTGCAGCCCTCGAGGAATGCAGTTTGACACCCCTGCCATAGAACATATATATCAGAATAGTATGCAGGAAATCCCTGGATAATGCAGAGTATGTAGCACTCAACGGGTTTCTCCTCAAAATAGGCTCATCAGGAGTACATACTTATGTAGAGCCGTCGTGGAGCGGGGGCGCCATTTGCGTTGAAGAGGTTGTCAACCTCCACTGGTAGGTAGGGATGACATCGGGATAGCATAGGGTCCCTGCCCTCCCTCCTATATCAACAAGCAGCCTTGCTATATCTGGGATATAGTATCTTTTGACTGGGGATTTTCTTTGTGTTTTTTTTTTTTTGTCCTTTTTTGTATTTTAAATTGATATTAATAAACAGTGATTTTCTGTGTATAGTCTGTGAATCTAGAGGTGTATACACAGCGAGTACCCGTGGTAGAGTCATACCTTGGCATCCATCCTGACTTTGCCCACTGTCGAGTGCGTACTGAGCCCAAGCATAGTATGGACCCGGCCTTTGACACTTGCAGCCTTTCTGTGCAGCAAATCCCCAACATGTCAATGTACTCCCTGGAAATGAAAGGTTCCTTTGTGCCATGCTTGGTTTTGCCTCAAGGGATCACAGAGTAATCTCTTTTGCTATTTTCTAAGATTATTTTTTTTAGCTACAAGGGAAAGTGGCACTTTAAATATTTTGTATGTATTCTAGCCATATTTTATAAAACCAATATAACAATAGCATTTTCATCATAAGAATAGCTAGATCTGTCGTACAGGAGCCTACGTGTCCATAATATACCTGCTCCACATTTATTATATGGCGTGGAAGGAGCATAAACCAATTCTGTCTGCTGTGACTATGATTGCTCTAATGTATTATCGAGGATGCACTAACCTTTCCTTCTCTGTGTGCAGTGCAGTCATTTGCATTATGCATACTGATGAAACATTTTGAGTATTTATCAGTGTACTTTGGAAGGTTTTTATGTAATGCCTTTCAATCTTGCAAAGTTGTATTGTTCATTTTTGGATAATGTGTAGATTGTTGCCAGAAAACTGGGTGCACTCCAGTCTCTAGAATATTAATGTATGTTGCATCATTAAATGGAATCTGTCAGCAGGATTTCATCCTATTTATATGTGCATTTAGTTCTTTCAAAGATAAGTCCACCAATACCTTTACATGGCCAATCCATTTCTCCATTACTGAGAAATTAGCTTTTTATTTGACATGTAAATCTGTCGATCTGAAGCCTCAGTCACTCCAGCTCTGTTCCACTCCCAGAGCCGCCTCCACCTGCTTGACTTATAGCCTCCATGCAGTTTCACATCAGGCAAAGGAACAGTCAGTCGGGCAGGAGGCAGCCGTGGGTGGGGAATAGAGCTGGAGTGACAGAGGCTTCAGATCTATCAAATCCTTCATCCTAATTTCCATATCAATTCATGTGCTGGACTTGTCTTTGAAACATCCACATGTACATATAAATAGTTTGTGAAATCCTGCTGACGGATTCTCTTTGAAGTGGATGGCTGGGGGCATGTGAAAGTTAGTTGGGTTCTTTGGTCAAGACCACCATTTGTGATCCAGAACCTAAAACTGCTCTCGCACCACTTTACCTCACTTCATGGATAGTTTGTTTTAGTAAAATTGCGTTTTGAGCAGTGAAAATGTTAAACAGCAGTCAGGGAGACGAGAAGCTAGATTTGGTGTGATCACTGGACTTTTTTTTTTTTTCCTTTTGTGAGACCATCATGCACCCGGGTCAGGTGCATCTCGCCTAACTTGTTAATAGTGGGAGTCACATTTTTCGTTTTAATCTAATACAGTTAGGTCTATTGAGTGGTTATTCTACTGCTGTTCTGTTAGTATAAAATGTCCATTATAGGCTGGTTTCACATTTGCGGTTTTTTTTTTTTTGCGTTTTTGCGGTAGAAAACACATGCGTTTTTTCCCCCTATACTTAACATTAAAAACGCATGCGTTTTTTGCATGTGTTTTGCCGCGTTTTGCCACCGCATGCGTCTTTTTTATGCATGCGTTGTGTTGCAGAAATGCAACATGTAGTAATTTTAGCGGCGTTTTTTTTGCCGCAAAAAAATGCATTGCTGTCTATGTAAATGCATGCGTTTTTAACCACATTGGTTTGCATGCGTTAAAAACGCATGCGTTTTTATTAAAAGAAAAACACTGATAAACCACCCCACACCATAAAATTGATAAAGGGATCCTACCCCTAACCCTACCCCTAACCCTAATCCCTTTAAGGGTAGGGTTAGGGTTAGGATCCCTTTAGGGTTAGGGTTAGGATCCCTACCCCTAACCCTACCCCTAACCCTAACCCTAGCTCTTTCTGTTTATAATGGGTTTTTTACTTTATTTTGATGATTGGCAGCTGTCACACATTTATCTGCATGCATTTAAAAAACTCAAACGCATGAAAAAACGCATGTAAACGCGTTAAAACGCCGCGGTTTTTTTTACCACATGCAAAAACGCATGCGTCAAAAAAACGCGGCGTTTGCACGCGTTTACATGCGTTTTTTCACCATGCGTTTTTTTTTTAAAACGCATGCGTGAAACCAGCCTTAGTGTAGCCTTGAAAGTTGGAGGAGTGGGCACCACCATACAGATTAGGCCGGTGTCCCACTTGCAACTGCAATGCGAGAAACTCGCACCTCAATACCCGGCACTGCTTAAAGTGCCGAAAGAATGAAGTGCGTAGCAAAGAACATGTAGATGTAGAGTACTCATTGTAGTCTATATCCCATGGACAAATATTCTGACATTCAATAGGCAAAAAAATAATATGAGATTCAATAGGAAAAATACACACAATGGCACCAATTCATCCAGCAGTTTTCAACAGTTATATATGTACAACTACTTGCTATTGATCTTGCATTACAGTCTAATTTAATTGTCATTTTTAGCCCGAGTAATGGTATATTACCTTAGACCCACAGACTCACTTCTGCCTTGAACTCTGTTTCATAAAGAAAGGTGAATCCAGCATTCAGTCTAAGCTTTTATTGAGCTTTCCATAGGATCCAGTACAGACAAGGCACTTGTCCTTCTTGTACCTAGATGTATTGTGAACCACTTCACTGAAAGTGAAGAAAAAACATTCCCCAGAATATTTCTAATAGACAATCCACCATCAAATTTACAAACAAAAATGATATATTACAAAAAATGTTATTGTTTGTATATTTGATGGTGCTCGGTCTACCCCTTTTTAAGGACACTAAATAAAGGTTATATTTTAACTGACCCTTAATTAATTTTTCAGTGAATTGTCTAGACGTGTTGGGAGTAGATTATGCCTGCCAAGTTAAATTTATCGAAGTTTTATAGTATACTTCCTTATATGTATATTTCCTAGGTATGGGCAGATTGATTTGCATGACTCTAGCCAACCAGTGTGGTCTGTAGTCCACGGCAGAGGTACAGGAATCTAGAAAATCCCTTACCTCCTTAGATCTTATAAGAAGCCGGGCTATCGTGACATCGTCATTGCGGCGTGATGCACACACTACCATTCCGCCAGCCCTGGCTAATGAAAAGACATGCCAGGGATCCCAGGAGGTAGGGTATTTATGAGCCTGCTGTCCAGAGGCCAGGGACTACTGGCATGGTCGAGGGATTGAAGTCCTGCAAATCGATCCGCCCACCTTTTTAGTTGTATAAAAAAGATTAATGGGTTATTTGGAAAATAATTGTTTTAAAAAAGAAACCTCATGTACACAACTAGGTTTTTTTTGTCATTATTTTGTGCTTTGCATTTTTTTTTGCACAATAGAGCATGTCATTTCTTTCACGTTTCTTTCAATATTTTTTCAACATTTTTCACCCATTGTAATGAATAGGTAGTGAAAAATCTCTGAAAATCCGCATCAAAAACGCAGGTATCAAGTTTTGCTGCGTTTTTTGTGCCAAAATCTGATTCTGTAAAATAATACTTTTTTTCCACTAAACTCTATCAGCGTGCACAAGAGACAAATCTAGCATGCCAAAAACAAAACAATGTAAGAAAAACCAAGCCAAACCTGCTTTTTTTCTACATTGTGTTTCCTGCCAAGAGATCAAGTTTTGCTGCAGAAAAAAGCAGAGAAAAAATGCCTAGTTTGAACTTACCCTTAAAGGGAATCTGCCAGTAGATTCAACCTTTCTAAGCTATGAATATGAGCATGCAGGTCAGAGAAAGTTTAACAAAATTATATCTTCATATTTGTGATCCAGCGTTTTTGTCCAAAAAGAAACCAATGTTTTTCTTAATATGTAAATGAGCTATGGGCAGGGTACTGATCTCCCTGAGAATCTGCTTCCAGAGTTTATTTTATTTGAGAGGTAGCATTACCAGTGTGAGACTGTCATGTAGCTGAGGAAAGCAGACTATCAGTGATTACATGTCTCAGCAGCAGCTGAATGATTTACGTCTGTTAGCCAGCTTGATTACATGTGGGGATTCCCTAGCAGCCAGGCAACCCCCACATGTACTTATGCTGGCTAACAGATGTATGAAATCCCTTTAATTGTTATTTAATCTGTTGCCATTCAACTTTTTCTGGCTTTTATTGTTTGTTAGAAGAACTGATGAAAAAAAACATATGTATGTGTCTTTAGAAAGTCTGATGGAAGCCAGGGATCTGGTTGGAACACTGTCAACATCTGTGAGTAGCTATTTTTACAGAGCAAAATTTAAGTCTTTGTGATGGACAAGTATCCCTGTGGATCAATTATCCCTCTTGTCTCCCAATCAGCAGTTTGGTTTGTCCCAGATTAATCAAAAACCCAAAATTGCTCTAAAATAGAATACATAATGCTGTGTAACTGCAGTTACTTTATTCCAGATGCTGCCCATTAACAATAATAGATAAACAGCAGTTTTACATGTATATAAAACGCTGCAGAATAGAGCCCTTGAGGTCTAAAAAGCAGTCAGAATCTATTAAGATAACAGCACACAGAAGAGCAACTTGTGTGCATCACGTAAAGCTGCTGGAGCGCTAAATGCTACTGTAATAGATGTTTTACAGTATCGCCAGCCGGTTTTAATGGACAAAGTGTAATTGGGAACCCAGTGCACCCAGTTTTATGACATGAAAACTGTATATACAATCGTAGCGTATTACGAAATTGGCTTCATTTCATAAAGCGACTGTGTTTTAGTATTTTAGGCACCAGGTCAAAGAGATACCAGTCAGCATTCTTTTTCATACAGCATAAAAAATTGGCACTTTTACAGTTCTGGCTGTGTCGTAGTGTTTGCTTAATTCGAAAAAAAAAAAATGCAAAGGAAGGTACCGTGTTTGTACCCATATTTGAGAGCTATTTCCATCATCTCCAAAAGTATATACAAGACAGTTGATATAATTGTTTGTATATGAATCCAGGGCTAGTGCAGAATCCTAGAATGGTAGAGTTAGAAGGGACCTCCAGAGTCATCGTGTCCAACCTCCTGCAGGATTCACTAAACCATCGCAGACAGACGTCTGCCCAGCCTCTGCTTGAAGACTTCCACTGAAGGAGAAATTGGCACCTGTCTTAGCAGCCTGTTCAACTCATTGATCATCCTCACTGTCAAAAAGTTTTTTCTAATATCTAATCTGTGTCCCATTCAGCTTAATTTAATTGCTTCTCGTGTTTCCATGTGCAAATGAGAATAAGGATGATTTCTCTACACTGTGACATCTCTACAGGTATAGACAGCTATTAAGTCTCCTCTTAGCCTTTTTTTGCAAGCTAAACATTCCCAGATCCTTAAACCGTTCCTCGTAGGACATACTTTCAGTCTGCTCACCATTCTGGTAGCTCTTCTCTGAATTTGCTCAAGTTTTTCGCTGTATTCTTTTAAAAATGTGCTGCCCAGAACTGTACACAGTATCCCAGATGATGTCTGACCAAGGAGGAGTAGAGGGAGAGATAATTACTTCACGTGATCTAGACTTCTTCTTAATACATCCCAGAACTTTTTGCCTTTTTTGCAAATCTTTTTCACACGTGCTATTTCTTAGTTCTATTCTTCCCATGCTATAGATGTGATTTTAGTTTTTTCTTGCATAGGTATAGAATCTTTCATTTTTTTGATTAAATACCATTCTATGTGTTACTGCCCTGTGCTCAACCTTATCTAGATACCTCTAAACCCTTTCTCTGTATTCTCTAGTGTTATCTATCCATCCTAGCTTTGCTTTATCTGCCAATTTGATTAGTGTACCTTCAGTTCCCTTATCTAGATCACTTATAAAAATATTGAGCAACACTGGGGCCAGGACACAGCCTTGTGGTACCCCACTTAAGACACTCTTCCAATTGGATGTGCAACCACTTATTTCCACTTCTTGAGTTCGATCACTGAGCCAGTTATGAATCCATCTAACCAGAGCCTTGTCAATCACATACTTGGTAATTTTTCAATAAGAATAGTGGAGAAACTTTAACAGAGTTAACTGCATATTGATATATACACCCAGGCTTAATCACAACAGAAGATGTATGAAGCTAGGTTTATGGCATGTTTTTCCTATACAGTTGAGGGATTGGACATACTCCAAAAGATAGATACTTCTAGAATATGTTCAATATAGTTAAAGGATCCAGCTTCCACTGTACAGTTGAAACTAGAAGTTTACATACACTATATAAAAATATACATCTGCAGGTTTTTCTCAATATCTGACATCTCGCCCACCGGCGTTCCTGCCCACCGATGCTTCCGGCAGCTACCGTTCCTAGTACTACATTGCGAAATCTCGCGAGATTTCGCAATGTATTACTATGAACACTAACTGCCGAGAGCATCGCTGCGCGGGACTCCGGTAGGTGAGGATATTGCGATTTTTTTTTTTTTTTTTAATTTTTTTTAATTTTTTCACATTCTATCTTGTTACTATTGATCCTGCATAAGTAGCATCAATAGTAAAAAGAGAAAGCGAGCGAGAGAGAATGCTCTCTTTGAAAAGACGGGACCCGTCGCTGGATTCCAGCTTTTCACAGGCAGCGACGCATCCTGCGCCTATAGGCCACTATTGTAGCCAGTGACGGGTAGCCAGTGACGGGCAGCGCAGGATGCGTCGCTGAGCGATTTTCCGACTTGCAGAAAAAACGTTCCTCTGAATGTTTTCTCTGCCCGACAGACCGTTTTTTAATGCAGGATCCAGTGAAAGACGGATGAAACAGATGGCCATCTGTCACAATCCGTCACTAATACAAGTCTATGGGAATATGCATTCTCAAAAATCGACGGATTGTGACAGGAGCTGAAAGACGGAAGTGTGAAAGAGGCCTAAGCACTAAATGAATGAAGGCCGTATCTCTGCTCTGGAAACCTATATGGTGGATTTAAAAAGAAAAAGGGAATACTCTGGAGCAACGAGAATCCGTGACCGATCATCTTTAAAGGGGAACGGTCAGCAGATTTATGCTGAATGGGCAGAAATGAATGAGCGACCGACCGGTTAGTGCAGTCTAAACATCTGTGCTTTACTCTCTGCAGTCAGGGAATAAAGTGACTAGTCTAAGAGGCAGGTTCCGACTGGCGACCCTTACCCACACAGCTAGAATGATAGGTGCCTCCGTCTGCGCACGCATACAAAGAAAGTGGTCAGTTTAGCTAATTGTGTGGGTACAAGATGTTAGGGACATGTCTCTTGGTGCTAGTTACAGCATCCCTGGCTGTGCTTTCAGCCATGTGTTTTTCTGTATTTCCGAGTATACCATAGATGTTTAGAATGCGGTCACCAGTTCAGCATAAGTCAGCTGTCATGTTCCCTTTAAACTCCAGGTTGTGTTTCCTGCCTGGATTTTGCTTACTCCAGTGATGCGATCGCAGACTGCTGGTAGGTTGCCTTGGCAGCCACATGACTGCTGAAGGCCCAATGCGTGCCATGACACAGCGCTTGTGAAGACCAGCTTCTGGCTCTGCTTCGTAGGTAGCCATGACTTTTTTACTATTTACTGCAATACGTAGTTCACGTGATGCCATGATCACAGATTCCAGTGCCATTAACGGAATAAAAAATATGGTGAGAAATAAAATAAAAAATGTAAAATACCTCAGTTACCTCCATGAAAAATAAATAACAAAATAAACATGTGGTATCACTGCATTGGTAAAACTTTGGTTTATCAGAATGTAAACTTAATCTAATCAGTAAATTAGAGAACAAAAATGTAAATCCGATATCTGCGGTTTTCAGGTTGCAGATCTCGGAAAATGGCCATACATTTTTTTTTTTTTTATACAAATGTCTTATTTTTTTCACCACTTAAATAAATAAAAAAGCTGTGCAAGTTTGGTATTGCTGTTATTGTACTGACCTTGAGAATCATCTTGCTGGGCATTTTAACCCATTCGCAACTTTGGGTTTTTCCATTTTTTGCTCCCCTTTTCTTAGAACCATAACTTTTTTATTTTTCCGTCAATATGCCATGTGAGGGCTTGTTTTTTGCGCCATGAGTTTTACTTTTGAGCGACACCATTGGTTTTGCCATATTGTTTACTGGAAAACGGGAAAAAAAATCAAAGTGCATTGAAATTGCAAAAAAAAGTGCAATTCCACAATTGTTTTTTCTTTGCTGTTTTACCATGTTCACTAAATGCTAAAACTGACCTGCCGTTATAATTCTCCAGGTCATTGCGAGTTCGTAGATACCAAACATGTATAGGTTCTTTTTTATTTAAAAAAATCCAAAGTTTCTAAAAAAAAAAAAAAAGTCGCCATTTTCGAAGACCCGTAGAATCTCCATTTTTTGGGATTTGTGGCTGGATTTGCACGCCGAGCTGACGTTTTTATTGATACCATTTTGGTGTAGATACGATCTTTTGATCTTAGATTTTAATGCAGTGTTGCATCAACCAAAAAAAGTCATTCTGGCGTTTGTACTTTTTTTTCTTGTTATGCCATTTACCGATCGGATTAACTATATTTATATACTGATAGATAGGACGATTCTGAGTGCGGCAATGCAAATATCTGTATTTTTTTTTCTTCATAGTTTTGTTTTGAATGGGGCAAATGGGTGATGATTTGAACTTTTACTTTTTATTATTTTTAAAATATTTTTTACTTTTCAGTTGCTTCTATAGTCTTCATTGGATCATCCGATCGCTTTTGCTATACAGAGCAGGGATTTATCCCTTCTCTATGTATCTAAAATGATCACTTGCTATGAGCGCTGACCGCTGGGCGGCATTCATAGCTATCCGGCAATGACAACCTTAGGGGTCTGCTGCAGACCCCGGGTTGTCATTCCAACACATCTGCATTCCACAGTTATGCATTCTGGTGCAAGCATGTTAAATGCCGCTTTAAGAGATTGATCGCAATTCCACCCGCGGCTGTTAAGGGCACATGTCAGCTGTTCAAATCAGCTGACATGTGCCGGAAAGTTGCAGCAAAATCACCGGAGCATGCAGCTAACAGGGGGAACCCACCTTAGGCTTAACTATCCGTCTCAGGTGGGAAAGAGGTTCAAGCACATTGAATGGCTTAAAAACAAAACCCAAATCACATTTGCATGGTTTGGGTTTTTAAATATTTTTCCTATTTTAAAGTACTTTGAATGGTAAAATGAACTGTGTGTTTGAAAACTACCACTCCTTTTTAAAAGCAAGCCCTCGTTCATCTGTGTCAGCAGAAAAATAAAAAAGTAAAGGAAACAACAAAAGTGAAGAAATCCCCCGGGTGGGAAGATGCTAAATCTTCATTTCAGCCGCTCTGTGATGTAAAATCATTGTTATACCGTGCAAACTGATGAGCACTTCCCCTGCACTGCAGAAAATGGCTCATTGGCTATAGAGAGTGGTAGCCACTGTGATAAGCACAAGCCGAGAACTGCAGGAGCATGAAGAGAGTGCAGACCACATCAAACCGGTATCCTTGTATGCAACACTATGTGTGTGCACATGTAAGGAGCGGCTGACCGATAGCCTCTTTACTAAAATGACATATGAATGATGACACCTCTCTTCAGGAAACACTGAAGGAACCAATGAGTACTGCTCAGCCATTACCGCTGCCTCCTAGTAGTCCATATTCTATACCCCACCGCAAATATGCCCCTTACTTGGAACCCTGTCTTGTCTCCACCTTACAGCTGCCCCTCTACCTTTCAGGAGATCTTTGTACTTCTCTAGATTGTAATATATGACTGTATCTTGAGTTAGCGCATGAGTGATGAGTGTGCGCAAGAACCTGTAGCATAGGCAGTTGGGGGTCTGTGCAGCGTGTGTGTGTGTGCCTAGAGTGTGTGCAGGTATACAATGTGTTAAACTTGATTGTGTATGCTTGTGTGCAGGTGTACAGTGTTTGAAACTGGAGTGTTCTTGTGTGTGTGTGTGTAGGTGTGCAGTGTTTGTAGCTGGAGTGTGCTTGTGTGTAGGTGTGCAGTGTTTGTAGCTGGAGTGTGCTTGTGTGTGCGTGTGTAGTTGTGCAGTGTTTGTTGCTGGATTGTGTGTGCTTGTGTGTGTGTGTGTGTGTAGGTGTGCAGTGTTTGTAGCTGGAGTGTGTGTGTGTAGGTGTGCAGTGTGTGTAGCTGGAGTGTGTGTGTGTAGGTGTGTGTGTAGGTGTGCAGTGTTTGTAGCTGGAGTGTGCTTTGTGTGTGCGTGTGTAGTTGTGCAGTGTTTGTTGCTGGATTGTGTGTGTGTGTGTGTAGGTGTGCAGTGTTTGTAGCTGGAGTATGTGTGTGTGTGTGTGTGTGTGTGTGCAGTGTTTGAAACTGGAGCATGTGCAGTTGTACAGTGCATGAAACTAGAGTGTGTGCTGATTGCCAGAACAGGGCACTACCGCTATTGAGGTATTTTGGCCAGAATCGATTCATGTGTACATTGGACATGTGATAACAGTCATTGATCCCACACAATTGCCAGACTAGCACACGCTAGTTCCTCTTTCCCTTCAGGTCCACTGCTAGTATACATAGATTGATATTGGAGCACGCACCTTATCACTTGGATCAAAGGCTATTGCTCTTACAAGACTGAGTAATGTGCACAATCTTGTGTCTGAAGGGAAGGAGGTATCCGGGTGCCCCATTGGCTACCAGAGAGTGTGTAGAATTTGTGTGTATGGACTATACTGGTTTGTGAAGTATGTGTAGGTGGAGCACATGTGTTTCACGACCATATTTTCAGTGCAAGTCACAATATTTCTTCCTTGTTTAATGCCATTGTTCTACAAATTGTGTGTCCCCAATGTACCACAAGCTACTGTAGGTATGACCGCTATTGCCCTTAGCTTGGGGGCACTATGAAGTCTTTGCCTGGATTTCAAAGCTTGTCCCACCACTTGTCTCTACACTGCCATCAATTGCTTGCTCCTAAGTAAAAGAAATTCTGAACAGCAGTTTCCTATATTGTATCCTCGCTGAGGATCTGTTTATACCAAGGAAGGTGACGGGCACAAGGGGGCATTCTTTGCGTCTGGAGGAGAGAAGGTTTTTCCACCAACATAGAAGAGGATTCTTTACTGTTATGGCAGTGAAAATCTGGATTTGCTTGCCTGAGGAGGTGGTGATGGCGAACTCAGTCGAGGGGTTTAAGAGAGGCCTGGATGTCTTCCTGGAGCAGAACAATATTGTATCATACAATTATTAGGTTCTGTAGAAGGGCGTAGATCTGGGGATCTATAATATAACGCTGGGAGCGTCACTCTGTCCGAAGCCTCTATAGACTGCGCAAGCGACGCTCCCGGGAGATCGCGGTGTGCGTTCACACTGAACGCACACCGCGATCTCCACCGCAGAAGCAGGGACCGCCAGGAGGGTGAGTATCGGCCTATATTCACCTGTCCCCGTTCCATCGCTGAGCGGCGCCATCTTCCCGGTCTTCGGCCTGTGACCTTCAGTTCAGAGGGCGCGATGACGCGCTTAATGCGCGCCGGCGCCGCCCTCTGACTGAACAGTCACAGCCAGGAGACCGGGAAGATGGCGGCGCTCAGCGATGGAACGCCGGACAGGTGAGTATAGTAAGTGCTGGGGGGGCCTGAGCTGGCGGCGATACCGGCACCTGACCCCCACAGCGCGCCGGTGTCCCCGCCTGCTCAGGCCCCCCAGCACTCGGCGCCGACTGGGTCAGAGGCAGTATGGGGACGCAGGATGGAGCAGCACATAAGGATGGGGACGCAGGATGGAGCAGCACATAAGGATGGGGACGCAGGATGGAGCAGCACATAAGGATGGGGACGCAGGATGCAGCAGCACATAAGGATGGGGACGCAGGATGGAGCAGCACATAACAGTATGGGGACGCAGGATGGAGCAGCGCATAAGGATGGGGACGCAGGATGCAGCAGCACATAAGGATGGGGACGCAGGATGGAGCAGCACATAAGGATGGGGACGCAGGATGGAGCAGCACATAAGGATGGGGACGCAGGATGGAGCAGCACATAAGGATGGGGACGCAGGATGGAGCAGCACATAAGGATGGGGACGCAGGATGGAGCAGCACATAAGGATGGGGACGCAGGATGCAGCAGCACATAAGGATGGGGACGCAGGATGGAGCAGCACATAAGGATGGGGACGCAGGATGGAGCAGCACATAAGGATGGGGACGCAGGATGGAGCAGCACATAAGGATGGGGACGCAGGATGGAGCAGCACATAAGGATGGGGACGCAGGATGGAGCAGCACATAAGGATGGGGACGCAGGATGGAGCAGCACATAAGGATGGGGACGCAGGATGGAGCAGCACATAAGGATGGGGACGCAGGATGGAGCAGCACATAAGGATGGGGACGCAGGATGGAGCAGCACATAAGGATGGGGACGCAGGATGGAGCAGCACATAAGGATGGGGACGCAGGATGGAGCAGCACATAACAGGATGGGGACGCAGGATGGAGCAGCACATAAGGATGGGGACGCAGGATGGGAGCAGCACATAAGGATGGGGACGCATGATGCAGCAGCACATAAGGATGGGGACGCAGGATGCAGCAGTACATAAGGATGGGGACGCAGGATGCAGCATGAACATAAGGATGGGGACGCAGGATGCAGCAGTACATAAGGATGGGGACGCAGGATGGAGCAGCACATAAGGATGGGGACGCAGGATGCAGCAGCACATTAGGATGGGGACGCAGGATGTAGCAGCACATAAGGATGGGGACGCAGGATGCAGCAGCACATAAGGATGGGGACGCAGGATGCAGCAGCACATAAGGATGGGGACGCAGGATGGAGCAGCACATAAGGATGGGGACGCAGGATGGGAGCAGCACATAAGGATGGGGACGCAGGATGGAGCAGCACATAAGGATGGGGACGCAGGATGCAGCAGCACATAAGGATGGGGACGCAGGATGCAGCAGCACATAAGGATGGGGACGCAGGATGCAGCAGCACATAAGGATGGGGACGCAGGATGGAGCAGCGCATGACAGGATGGGGACGCATGATGGAGCAGCGCATGACAGGATGGGGACGCAGGATGGAGCAGCGCATGACAGGATGGGGACGCAGGATGGGAGCAGCGCATCACAGGATGGGAGCAGCGCATCACAGGATGGGAGCAGCGCATCACAGGATGGGGACGCAGGATGGGAGCAGCGCATGACAGGATGGGGACGCAGGATGGGAGCAGCGCATGACAGGAAGGGGAACGCAGGATGGAGCAGCACATGACAGGATGGGAACGCAGGATGGAGCAGCACATGACAGGATGGGGACGCAGGATGGAGCAGCGCATGACAGGATGGGGACGCAGGATGGAGCAGCACATACCAGGATGGAGACAATATACCAATATAAATGCTCGCCACCCGGGCGTAGAACGGGTTCAATAGCTAGTTTATTATGATGGAATATAGGCTGAACTGGATGGACAAATGTCTTTTTTCGGCCTTACTAACTATGTTACTATGTTACACTGGTTAACTTATTGGAGACAACCCGCTGATTGTAGCCTAATTAATTTTGGCATAAAAATCCATTGAACACATTTGGCCACAGCCAAGCTTTCTTCTCCCTGCGAGG
This sequence comes from Ranitomeya imitator, assembly GCF_032444005.1. Classification (NCBI taxonomy): domain Eukaryota; kingdom Metazoa; phylum Chordata; class Amphibia; order Anura; family Dendrobatidae; genus Ranitomeya; species Ranitomeya imitator. The sequence goes on from NC_091286.1 coordinate 308,442,440, forward strand.
GAAGTTTGGTATTACATGGCTGCCATTCAAGTGCATGAGCATCATTTTGCATTATAAGGACAGCTAGAGTCCGCCAGAACGGGAGCCGCTCTATGCTGTATGGACTCCCCTAGTCTTTGAGGCAACAACTCAAATCTATGAGATGAAATGCAGTTTGGGGACACGGCCCGGGCAACTTTTTCCCAACTTAGGCGCTTGGTCCCAGCCTCTAGCTGTTAGAAGACCTTGCCTTTAAAAGCACCCCATTGTCTAAACATAACAGTTGCCAGCACCATAACAGTGTTCTGGGGGTAGAAATCTTGTCAGTCCCCCCCACCTTTTTCCAATCAACTTGCCAATGACCACTTTTTTTCCCAGGAAATTGACACAAAAAAATGGAAAACTTAAAATTTCCGCTACTTTGAACACATCTACTGGACAAACTAGACATGAAATGAAAATGGCATTAAATGAGACCATATAAACTATAGCTAATTAAGAAGTATTAAGAAAAGATGGAATTGTAGCAAATGACTGCTCAGAACCCTGAAAGTAATGAAACAATACTATAAAACGTGTAAGTGAAATGTAGCTTATAATTGAATGTAATTGCTTATGTGTTCCCTTTCTATTCTGATGTGTCAGAAAACAAAGCCTTTTTAATTTAGGCACTTGTTCCATTGATCCCCAGAGACACTGCATAAATCATTCAGCTTTTGAAGCCTCTTCAAGAAACATTGGATTTTAGGGGTTTTTTACATTTCACTTTAGTACACAATACACATGAGAGCAAAAGAAAATACCAGCTAAGTGCGCTGCAGATGTAGCTATGCATTGGAAGCTATCCTGAGAAGATCTCTGTTGGACCAAGGGAAATATCGAAATTATAGGAAGGGAAATGTGTGCACTACAAAGACATATCAGAAAGATCAGGGATGTGGGAGGAAAAGCTATATGTTAATACTTTATAATATGTATATATTAGTGACAACTTGGGGCATATTCACTCATTTAATTATGTATCATTGATACAAGAAGAGCTGTTTAGCATCGTTAAGCAGATGTTAGCATCACTTCATCATTTTATTTCACAATCTGAATTCTTTAGCATTATGTATATAAAATAATCACCACGCTATACAGAGATTAAACAAGGTGCAGTATACATAAATATAAGGTGCATACAATTGTCACCAACCAAGGCTAGGCTGTACTTACTTGTACTGTTATTGGTGGCGCAGTGTCCTTGCGGGACCAGAAGAATATTGAGTATATTGGTCATCTGGCGAGTTGTGCTGCTAAAAATGATATGTGTATATAGCAATCACTGCACTGTGTTGCTAATTATACACAATTGTCACCAACCAAGGCTAGGTTGTACTTACATGTATTGTTATTGGTGTTTTTGAAACAAACACAACACTGGTTTAACATGGTGTGTATATTAAAACAATAGAGTGTCACAATAATATGCTTCAATAAGTCCTAACATATTACATAATAGGTTTAGCCCAGGTAGAAATCACGATTTCTCATTGTAAATCAGTATGCCATCGTTTTTCCTACTGCTTTATCACGAAGGATTCTAATCCAGTGCGTACATACCTATAAAACTTATATGAAAACATTGATAAAGATAGGTAGAGAAATGTAGGGAAAGAAATAGAGGAAGAGGGTAAAGTGGAGGGAAGCTTCAAGTTTAAGAATGGATAGTAGTATTGGCGGTTTATTCCTATAATTTCATAAAACCAACGAAGAGATTATTAGCATCCGGTTATAGCTTGTTGAGTTTTTGTTGTGAATTCCGCTCTTGGGCTCCCTCCGGTGGTTGTAAGTGGCACTTTTGTGAGTTCTGCTCTTGGGCTCCCTCTTGTGGTTTCAAGTGGTATGGCTGCTCCTTGGAGTTAGCTGTCATCAGCTGCCTCCACTTATCGTCTCTTCTGCTCGGCTATTTAGGCCTGGCTCTTTCCTCCAGCCAGTGCCACTTGTAAATGGTTCCTGGTTGGATTCACATCTCTTTGGATTTCCCTGTTATCCTGACCAGTTCAGCAAAGCTAAGTCCTTGCTTGCTCTTTTCTGTCCACAGATTGTGGACTTATCCGTTCTGTGCATTCAATGTTTGTTCAGCTTATCAGTATGGATTAATTCTGTGTTGCTGGAAGCTCTGGGAAACAGATTTACCCTCCACACCTTTAGTTAGGTGTGGAGATTTTTGTAAACTCTGTGTGGACTTTTTGTATTGTTTTATACTGACCACACAGTATTCCATCCTGTCCTTTCTATCAAGCTAGACTGGCCTCCTGTGCTCATCCTGGTTTCATTCTGTGTATGTCTTTTTCCCTCTCCTCTCACAGTCATTATTTGTGGGGGCTAATCTATCCTTTGGGGATTTTCTCTGAGGCAAGATAGTTTTCCTGTTTCTATCTTTAGGGGTAGTTAGATCTTAGGCTGTGACGAGGTGCCTAGGGAGTGTTAGGAGCATCCCACGGCTACTTCTAGTGTTGTGTTGAGCTTAGGGACTGCGGTCAGTACAGATACCATTTCCTTCTGAGCTCGTTCCATGTTGCTCCTAAACCACCAGATCATAACCGTACAAGTGGCCAAAAATGAATTAAATGCATCCCAAAAGAAGGAAAAAATTCTGAGCCATTTTTTTCTGTGCTTTCTTTTGTCTTTTTTTTCCTCTTGACCTTTGGGTGGTGCAGGATTTGTGCTCTGGCATGGATGTTCAGGGTTTGTTTTCTCGTGTGGATCAACTTGCTGCAAGAGTACAGAGTATCCAAGATTATGTCGTCCAGACTCTGGCTTTGGAGCCTAAAATTCCTACCCCTGATTTGTTTTTTGGAGACAGATCCAAGTTTTTGAACTTTAAAAATAACTGCAAATTGTTTTTTGCTTTGAAACCTCGTTCTTCTGGTGGTCCCATTCAGCAAGTAAAAATCATATCCTTGCTATGTTGTGACCCTCAGGACTGGGCATTCTCCCTTGAATCAGGGGATCCGGCATTGCTGAATGTAGACACATTTTTTCAAGCGCTCGGATTATTGTATGATGAACCTAATTCTGTGGATCATGCAGAGAAAACCCTGTTGGCCTTGTGTCAGGGTCAGGAAGCGGTAGAATTATACTGCCAGAAATTTAGGAAATGGTCTGTGCTCACTAAATGGAATGAGGATGCTCTGGCTGCTATTTTCAGAAAAGGTCTTTCTGAAGCCCTTAAAGATGTTATGGTGGGCTTCCCTACGCCTACTGGTTTGAGCGAATCTATGTCTCTAGCCATTCAGATTGATCGGCGTTTGCGCGAGCGTAAAGCTGTGCACCATATGGCAGTGTCCTCTGAGCAGAGTCCTGTACCTATGCAATGTGATAGGATTTTGACTAAAACAGGACGGCAGGAATTCAGACGTCAGAATAGGCTGTGTTATTACTGTGGTGATTCTGCTCATGTTATTTCTGATTGCCCTAAACGTACTAGGAGGGTCGCTAGGTCTGTTACCATTAGTACTGTACAGCCTAAATTTCTTTTATCTGTGACCCTGATTTGCTCATTGTCGTCCTTTTCTGTCATGGCATTTGTGGATTCAGGCGCTGCCCTGAACTTAATGGACTTAGATTTCGCCAGGCGCTGTGGTTTTTCCTTGCAGCCTTTGCAGAGCCCTATTCCTTTGAGGGGCATTGATGCTACCCCATTGGCCAAGGATAAACCTCAGTACTGGACGCGGATAACCATGTACATGGCTCCTGCACATCAGGAAAATTGCCGTTTTCTGGTGTTGCCTAATTTGCATGATGTTGTTGTACTGGGTTTTCCATGGTTACAGGAACATAGTCCGGTGCTGGATTGGAAAACTATGTCTGTGACTAGTTGGGGTTGTCAAGGGGTACATAGTGACGCTCCTTTGATGTCAATTTCCTCTTCCCCCTCTTCTGAGGTCCCTGAGTTTTTGTCGGATTTCCAGGATGTATTTGATGAGCCCAAGTCCAGTTCCCTTCCTCCACATAGGGACTGTGATTGTGCTATTAACGTGATTCCAGGTTGTAAGTTCCCTAAGGGCCGACTTTTCAATCTGTCTGTGCCAGAGCATGCCGCCATGCGGAGCTATGTTAAGGAATCTTTGGAGAAAGGGCATATTCGGCCGTCTTCGTCACCATTGGGAGCGGGTTTCTTTTTTGTTGCTAAGAAGGATGGCTCCTTGAGACCCTGTATAGATAATTGTCTTCTTAATAAGATCACGGTCAAATTCCAATACCCCTTGCCTTTGCTTTCTGATTTGTTTGCTCAGATTAAGGGGGCTAGTTGGTTTACTAAGATTGACCTCCGAGGGGCATATAATCTTGTTCATATTAAACAGGGTGACGAATGGAAAACTGCATTTAATACGCCCGAAGGCCATTTTGAATACCTTGTGATGCCATTTGGGCTCTCTAATGCTCCATCTGTGTTCCAATCCTTCATGCATGATATTTTCCGCAATTATCTTGATAAATTCATGGTTGTATATTTGGATGATATTTTGATTTTTTCCGATGATTGGGAGTCTCATGTGAAGCAGGTCAAAACTTCAAAAAGTTTTGGGCTTTGCTAATTTCTATCGCCGTTTCATTGCCAACTTTTCCAGTGTGGTTAAGCCCCTTACTGATTTGACGAAGAAAGGCACTGATGTGACGAATTGGTCCTCTGCGGCTGTTGAGGCCTTTCAGGAGCTTAAACGCCGATTTACTTCTGCCCCTGTGTTGCGTCAGCCGGATGTTTCTCTTCCTTTTCAGGTTGAGGTCGACACTTCTGAGATTGGGGCAGGGGCCGTTTTGTCTCAGAGGGAATCTGATGGTTCTCTGATGAAACCGTGTGTTTTTTTTTCCAGAAAGTTTTCGCCTGCGGAACGCAATTATGATGTCGGCAATCGGGAGTTGTTGGCTATGAAGTGGGCGTTTGAGGAGTGGCGACATTGGCTTGAGGGAGCTAAACACCGCGTTGTGGTCCTGACTGATCATAAGAATCTGATTTTACCTCGAGTCGGCCAAGCGGCTGAATCCTAGACAGGCTCGATGGTCCCTGTTTTTCTCCCGTTTTGATTTTGTGGTCTCGTTTCTTCCGGGATCTAAGAATGTTAAGGCTGATGCCCTCTCTAGGAGTTTTTCGCCTGATTCTCCTGGAGTCCTTGAGCCGGTTGGCATTCTTAAGGAAGGGGTGATTCTTTCTGCCATCTCCCCTGATTTGCGGCGGGTGCTTCAGGAATTTCAGGCTGATAAGCCTGACCGCTGTCCAGTGGGGAAGCTGTTTGTTCCTGATGGATGGACAAGTAAGGTGATTTCTGAGGTTCATTGTTCAGTGTTGGCTGGTCATCCTGGGATTTTTGGTACCAGAGATTTGGTTGCTAGGTCCTTTTGGTGGCCTTCCTTGTCGCGCGATGTCCGTGCTTTTGTGCAGTCCTGTGGGACTTGCGTCCGAGCCAAGCCTTGCTGTTCCCGCGCTAGTGGGTTGCTTTTGCCTTTTTCGGTCCCTGAGAGGCCCTGGACGCATATTTCCATGGATTTTATTTCGGATCTTCCTGTTTCCCAGAAGATGTCTGTTATCTGGGTTGTTTGTGACCGTTTCTCTAAAATGGTCCATCTGGTACCTTTGCCTAAGTTGCCTTCCTCCTCAGATCTGGTTCCATTGTTTTTTCAGCATGTGGTTCGTTTGCATGGCATTCCGGAGAATATTGTGTCTGACAGAGGTTCTCAGTTTGTCTCTAGGTTTTGGCGGGCCTTTTGTGCTAGGATGGGCATTGATTTGTCTTTTTCTTCGGCGAACATCCTCAGACTAATGGCCAAACTGAGCGAACTAATCAGACCTTGGAGACCTATTTGAGATGCTTTGTGTCTGCTGATCAGGATGATTGGGTGTCTTTCTTGCCGTTGGCCGAGTTTGCCCTTAATAATCGAGCTAGTTCGGCTACTTTGGTTTCACCTTTCTTTTGTAATTTTGGTTTTCATCCTCGTTTTGCTTCTGGGCAGGTTGAGCCTTCTTATTGTCCTGGTGTTGATTCTGAGGTGGACAGGCTGCAGCAGATTTGGACTCATGTGGTGGACAATTTGACGTTGTCTCAGGAAAGGGCTCAACGTTTTGCTAACCGCCGTCGGTGTGTTGGTCCCCGTCTTCATGTGGGGGATTTGGTTTGGTTGTCTTCTCGTCATGTTCCTATGAAGGTTTCTTCCCCTAAGTTTAAGCCTCGGTTTATTGGTCCTTATAAAATTTCTGAAATTATTAATCCGGTGTCTTTTCGTTTGGCTCTTCCAGCCTCTTTTGCCATTCATAATGTTTTGCATAGATCTTTGTTGCGGAGATATGTGTTGCCCGTTGTTCCCTCGGTTGACCCTCCTGCCCCGGTGTTGGTTGAGGGAGAGTTGGAATATGAGGTTGAAAAGATTTTGGATTCTCGTTTTTCGAGGCGGAGGCTTCAGTATCTTGTCAAGTGGAAGGGTTATGGCCAGGAGGATAATTCTTGGGTTGTTGCCTCCGATGTCCATGCCACCGATTTGGTTCGTGCTTTTCACTTGGCTCGTCCTGATCGGCCTGGGGGCTCTGGTGAGGGTTCGGTGACCCCTCCTCAAGGGGGGGGGGCGGGGTACTGTTGTGAATTCTGCTCTTGGGCTCCCTCCGGTGGTTGTAAGTGGCACTTTTGTGAGTTCTGCTCTTGGGCTCCCTCTTGTGGTTTCAAGTGGTATGGCTGCTCCTTGGATTTAGCTGTCAGCAGCTGGTTCCACTGATTGTCTTTTCTGCTCGGCTATTTTTGCCTGGCTCTTTCCTTCAGCCAGTGCCACTTGTAAATGGTTCCTGGTTGGATTCACATCTCTTTGGATTTCCCTGTTATCCTGACCAGTTCAGCAAAGCTATGTCCTTGCTTGCTCTTTTCTGTCCACAGATTGTGGACTTATCCGTTCTGTGCATTCAGTGTTTGTCCAGCTTATCAGTATGGATTAATTCTGTGTTGCTGGAAGCTCTGGGAAACAGATTTACCCTCCACACCTTTAGTTAGGTGTGGAGATTTTTGTAAACTCTGTGTGGACTTTTTGTATTGTTTTATACTGACCACACAGTATTCCATCCTGTCCTTTCTATCAAGCTAGACTGGCCTCCTGTGCTCATCCTGGTTTCATTCTGTGTATGTCTTTTTCCCTCTCCTCTCACAGTCATTATTTGTGGGGGGCTAATCTATCCTTTGGGGATTTTCTCTGAGGCAAGATAGTTTTCCTGTTTCTATCTTTAGGGGTAGTTAGATCTTAGGCTGTGACGAGGTGCCTAGGGAGTGTTAGGAGCATCCCACGGCTACTTCTAGTGTTGTGTTGAGCTTAGGGACTGCGGTCAGTACAGATACCATTTCCTTCTGAGCTCGTTCCATGTTGCTCCTAAACCACCAGATCATAACAGTTTTGGAGTAAAGACCAGACCATCACTTATTCAATGTTTGACACTGTTGGCCTATTGCCTTTAGGTACTCAACAGATTCTCTATATAATACCCATGGCACCCAGATTACTCTAAATTTGTCTTGTGAGAAATGTGTGTAAGCTCCGATTTCCTCTATATATTAAAACTGGTCAACTTTTTAGATCCAATCAATAGCACTTGGACAGCTCTAAGAGCACCATTTTGTAGGAATAATTACTTTGGGCGCTGCTAACAAAAATAGAAGCGGTGATTTGTACTAGGTCTGTGAAACATCGCTGGGCCAGTTTAGAAAGATGAGGCGCTGCTGAGGAGGTTTCGAAAGCTTGCACAACTTGGTTGTAATTTTCAGAATCTTGTCCCAAAACGATTTTTTCTTGTCGCATGGCCACCAGATGTGTAGGAACGTCCCTTTATCTCTGGTACATCTCCAACAGGTTGGGGGTATATTGGGGTACCGTGTATGTGTCAGTAGAGTTCGACCTGGATGTAACGACTGCCGATTTGCAAATTCATGATGAGCGGCGGCGTTCGCTGCGCCACACATCTTTAACATGGGCAAGAGTAGGATTTATGGCGAAGCTCACACAGAGGTGTACACCACTCGTCTGGCGCTCCTGATTCATAAAGGGTCGTGCACATTTTGATTGTTCATTCCAGTCTTGATGAATTGGTCTGATTGATTCTAATATTTCTAGCGCCACACATGGCATCTTTAATGTGAAGCTGTGTGGAGTACAAGACATCTGATTTATTAAGAGGCGCACTAGCTACATTTTATTTTTAATTGTTTCTGTCTTTTAATGCAGACATTTAAGTATAATCTTGTATTGGGTCTGGCAAAAAAATGCACCCACAGAAAGAATGCCAAGCAGAGTTCAAGGTTTCATGCTTTTGAAGTAGGTTTACATGACTGTACGGGTACAAGTGTGTTTCCCGTTTCTCTGGGATTCAGACAGAATCCACACCAGGGACTGAGTAGGGGGGACAGTTGAGGTCTGAACTTGGCCTATAACATCAAGTATTAGGAAGGCCTTTTGGGGAATGTAACATTTACAATCTAATATAATATTATATATACTGTGATAGAGCGGCTCACTCGGCTGCACATGGAGGTAGACACGGGTACACTGTGGCTTTAAGAACTTCCTTAGGTTTATTGTAGGCAGCATAAACCAAGGTGTAGTAAAGAAAATACAGCCCTCTGGGCAAAACAGGAAAACAAAACAAAAATGGTGGCAGAACAAACACAGTCCTTCTGTGAGCAGAGTTCCTCCCTCTCATGGCTGGCAGAACACACACTGTTCAAGTTCACTAGTCCATGCAGCACTCTCTTGCAGTGCTCCTTCTCCAGGCAAACACACTGAACACTGAAATCTCTTTCCTTCAGCCATTTAAGCTGAGACCATGTGACTCCTCAACCACATGACTGTGACCTCACCAAGGTCTTGTCAGCACACAGTGGTGCTAGCTTTGTAGGTGGAGATATGGGGGACGCTCTCCCACCCGCCCTATGAATGTCCCCTAAAAACCAGCCCATAACATAACCCTTGCAACACTTACTGTGCTGGATAAAAAAACTCTGGATTTTATATTACTCACACCATTAGGCTTAGTGAAACATATCTCCCCTCTATTACATTACCAGTGACTCTGTCACAGTACCTATATATATCTATCACTATCACAGTCGTGGCCAAAAGTGCTGGCACTCCTGTTATTGTTCCAGAGAATGAAGTATTTCTCCCAGAAAATTTTAGAAATCCGAGTCCCAGAGTCTAAAGGAAGAGTGGAGAGGCCAAGCTGCTTGAGGTCTAGAGTGAAGTTTCCACAATCCGTTATGGTTTGGGGAGCCATGTCATCTCCTGGTGTAGGTCCACTGTGTTTTATCAAGCCCAAGTCAGCGCAGCTGTCTCCCAGGAAATTTTAGAGCACTTCTTGCTTCCCTCTGCCGACAAGCTTTTTGGAGATGGAAATGTCATTCTCCAGCAGGATTTGACACCTGTCCACACTGCCAAAAGTACCAATACCTAGTTTAAAAACAACAGTTTCACTGTGCTTGATTGGCCAGCAAACTCGTCTGACCTTAACCCCATTGTCAAGAGGAAGATGAGAGACACCAGACCCAACAATGTAGACGAGCTGATGGCTGTAAATCAAAGCAACCTGGGCTTCCATAACACCTCAGCAGTGCCACAGACTGATCACCTCCATGCCACGCCGAATTGATGGAGTAATTGCTGCAAAAGGAGCCTCGACCAATCATCGAATGCATTTACTGAACATTCATTTCAGTAGGAAAACGTATCAGATTTTAAAATATTTTTTTCAAGCTGGTGTTATAAACTATTCTAATTTATTGAGATATTTGGGCTTTCATTGGCTGTAAGCCACAATCATCAACATTAAAAGAAAAACACGTGAAATAGATCACTGATTGTAATGATTCTATCTACTATACGAGTCTCACTTTTTGTATTGAAGAACTGAAATACATTAACTTTTTGATGATATTCTAATTTTGAGAGAAGAACGGGTGTGTATGTATTTGTGTGTGTGTATATATATATATATATATATATATATATATATACACACACACACACACGCAGATACATATACACACACACACACGTGTGTGTTTTGTCTTGCATGGTAGATTCCTATTTCTATAGATCTGGTACTTAGCGCTTGAGATATATATATATATATATATATATATAGCAAGCGCTAAGTACCAGATCTATAAAAAACAGGAATCTACCATGCAAGACAAGACCCAAGGTGCAGACTATGCAAAGAAACCTCAGAAACCGTTCAACACACAGTGGCAGGATGCAAAATACAAACAGGAACAGCATATACCGAACGCCACAACCAAGTAGTGGGAATTGTATACAGGAACACCTGCACAGCATATGGGCTCAGTCCCCCTAAGTCTAGGTAGGAGACCCCAGAAAAAGTGGTGGAGAATGAAAGGGCTAAAATCCTGTGGGACTTCAAGATCCAGAGGTATAAGCAGGTGTTGGCTAACCAACCAGACATTGTGATAGTAAACAAGGATCAGAAGACAGCAATGATAATAGATGTAGCAGTGCCAAGTGACGGCAATATCAGAAAGAAGGAATATGAGAAGCTGGAGAAATACCAGGGCCTCAAAGGAGAACTGGAGAAGACGTGGAAGGTGAAGGCAACAGTGATTCCAGTGGTTATAGGAGCACTTGGAGCAGTGACCCCTAAGTTTGAAGAATGGCTACAAATGATCCAAGGAGCAACATCTGAGCTCTCTGTCCAGAAAAGCGCAATGCTGGGAATAACTAAGATCCTGCGCAGAACCCTCAAACTCCCAGGCCTCTTGTAGAGGACCCGAGAATGAGAAAGGACAACAAAGACCACCCCCATTGGGGGTGAAGAAGGAAGTTAAAGTTATATATAATATCTCATTTAATTTTATATACAACTGAAATTGCAATGAGTAAGTATGGTAAATCAATACCTATACTGTATATCAAATCACTCATGTAGTGCTTTGCCGCAGTGCAATGACCCTAACGGTTGTATTATGAAAAATAACTGTTTCACAATTGAGACAAAAAATTAAATTTTTATTTTACCTTATTTTTTTTATATATGATTATGCTTATTTTTCTTACCATAGAGGTCAATATTGCTAAAGAGGAAAACAAGGTAAATTGAAGCTTAAGCCTTATTTGTCTTACAGATAGATGTAAGTTCAATTTAACAGCTTAATAAAACTAAAACGTTATAGCTGTTTCACCTGTACATGTATAAAAAATAGGAAACATTGTACAGGACATAAAGACCCCAAACCTTGCTTATGTTAAGTGGCTGAAGAGGTAATGTAATCGGTTTGTATGGTCACGTAGCTTGGGTTTCCCTCCTTGTATCTGGATTGGAAATGAACACGGCAGTGTCGGTGCTCACTGCTTTATGTTTCTTGAAATCAGAGGTAGAGATATAAAAATGGACATCAAAATGAATGATCATTTTGGCACCCAGTAAACCCATTTTATATTTAATTATCAGCTGCATTGGTGGATTTCTAGTTATGTGGATGGTTGTGCTTTATCTTCATCTTAAGAAAATACTGTTGGTGCTCTTTCTTGTAGGTAAAAGCTTTGGGAGTAATTAATTGCTTTGATTTTGAGGCACCTTATTTGTTAACTACTTTAACAATGCCAGAGCCAAGGTCACTTTACAACTTAATTAAGACTGCTTGTAATGGGAGGATTATTTATTTCTGTATGCTATAATTAATTCAGTGGGCTGTACATAAGGTTAAAAGCAGGTACTTGAGAATTTAAAAGCTCACTCGACATTTCGCTTTCACAAGTGAGCACCTTAATTGACAGGTTACCTATGCTGAGGGCATACGCGAGGTTTGATTGCATCGCTGCAGAGAAGCAATTTCTCGGTTGTAATTTCAGTGGGATAAAGTGTTATTATTGAAGCTTATAACTTGTTTCAGTACATATTAGACAAGTAAATTGATTTGAAAGGAAACCGCAAGACAGTCTTCCTCTCCGTGTATCTATCACTAATCACAAGGCTTGTGTGGCCTCCCGAGGGGGCTTCTTGTAAGAGTGTTTAGATCGGGCCTCCGAAGCATTGTGTGTTGCTCTTTTAATTTCTTTGAAGCGCCTTCTATTTCATATGTTCCTATATCTGCTATAGTATATAGTGCAGATAATGAACGCTGATATGGCACGTAAAAAAATTGACAGCAGTATTGTATATACAGTCATGGCCAAAAGTATTAACACCCCTGCAATTCTGTCAGATAATACTCAGTTTCTTCATGAAAATGATTGCAATCACAAATTCTTTGGTAATATTATCTTCATTTAATTTGTCTTAAATGAAAAAAACACAAAAAGAATTGTCCTAAAGCCAAATTGGATATAATTCCACACCAAACATAAAAAAGGGGGTGGACAAAAGTATTGGCACTGTCCGAAAAATCATGTGATGCTTCCCTAATTTGTGTAACTAACAGCACCTGTAACTTACCTGTGGCACCTAACAATAACTAAATCACACTTGCAGCCAGTTGACATGGATTAAAGTTGACTCAACCTCTGTCCTGTGTCCTTGTGTGTAGCACATTGAGCATGGAGAAAAGAAAGAAGACCAAAGAACTGTCTGGGGACTTGAGAAACCAAATTGTGAGGAAACATGAGCAATCTCAAGGCTACAAGTCTCCAAAAGACCTGAATGTTCCTGTGTCTACCGTGCGCAGTGTCATCAAGAAGTTTAAAGCCCATGGCACTGTGGCTAACCTCCCTAGATGTGGATGGAAAAGAAAAATTGACAAGAGATTTAAATGCAAGATTGTGCGGATGTTGGATAAAGAACCTCAACTAACAACCAAACAAGTTCAAGCTGCCCTGCAGTCCGAGGGTACGACAGTGTCAACCCGTACTATCTGTCGGCGTCTAAATGAAAAGGGACTGTATGGTAGGAGACCCAGGAAGACCCCACTTCTTACCCCGAGACATAAAAAAGCCTGGCTGGAGTTTGCCAAAACTTACCTGAAAAAGCCTAAAATGTTTTGGAAGAATGTTCTCTGGTCAGATGAGACAAAAGTAGAGCTTTTTGGGTAAAGGCATCTACATAGAGTTTACAGGAGAAAAAAAGAGGCATTCAAAGAAAAGAACATGGTCCCTACAGCCAAACATGGTGGAGGTTCCCTGATGTTTTGGGGTTGCTTTGCTGCCTCTGGCACTGGACTGCTTGACCGCGTGCATGACATTATGAAGTCTGAAGACTACCAACAAATTTTGCAGCATAATGTAGGGCCCAGTGTGAGAAAGCTGGGTCTCCCTCAGAAGTCATGGGTCTTCCAGCAGGACAATGACCCAAAACACACTTCAAAAAGCACTAGAAAATGGTTTGAGAGAAAGCACTGGAGACTTCTAAGGTGGCCAGCAATGAGTTCAGACCTGAATCCCATAAAACACCTGTGGAGAGATCTAAAAATGGCAGTTTGGAGAAGGCACCCTTCAAATATCAGGGACCTGGAGCAGTTTGCCAAAGAAGAATGGTCTAAAATTCCAGCAGAGCATTGTAAGAAACTCATTGATGGTTACCGGAAGCGGTTGGTCGCAGTTATTTTGGCTAAAGGTTGTGCAGCCAAGTATTAGGCTGAGGGTGCCAATACTTTTGTCTGGCCCATTTTTGGAGTTTTGTGTGAAATGATCAATGTTTTGCTTTTTGCTTCATTCTCTTTTGTGTTTTTTCATTTAAGACAAATTAAATGAAGATAGTACCAAATAATTTGTGATTGCAATCATTTTCAGGAAGAAAATCAGTATTATCTGACAGAATTGCAGGGGTGTCAATACTTTTGGCCATGACTGTATTTATAAAAAATACTAGTTAGTGCTCATGCTTATGGCAACACTGTGCGAACGGACTCTGTATTGCAGCACCGCAATATATACTGCCATATGATGCCTATATAGTACTACATTCACTACAAAGCCACAGATTGGTCCAGAAAGTTAAAACCCATTGTAACATCTTCCGAAGTGCATGATTTACGTATTTGGGAAATTTTGCTTAGATTGGTTCAGATATTTGGCTATAAATAAATATTGTCTTTGGTGTTTGTGTTTTATATTATTTGGAGAATATTTTAAAAACTTCAGGTTCTAGAGAAGTGAAATTTGTTTGGAAGCACCTGATTTGCCTATATGACAAATTTGGTACAGATTGGTGATGATGTTTAGCCATAAATTAATATTTGCTTTCGTATTCCCTTTTTCTAGCAAATTAACTCAAGAAATAGTAAGATTTAGCTGAAACCTGGAGTAAAACCTTCCGAAGTTGCTGATTTATCTCTATGACAAATTTTGGATAGATTAGCCGAGTTGTTTGACTGTAAATTAATATTTGCATGTGTGTTACTTGTTTTGGCAAATATCTCAAGATACTGCAGGTCCTGGAGAAACAGTGAAAAATCTTCTGAAGTGCTTGGTTTACCTACTGTATTTTCCAGCGTATAAGATGACTTTTTAACCCCTGAAAATCTTCTTAAAAGTCAGGGGTCGTCCTATACGCCGGGTGTCATCTTGTACGTCGGGTGCAGACACCAATGTGTATATGGTGGGTGGGGGGGAGTGGTCCTGATGACGAAGAGGGGGCGTCTCACAGGAAAGTGTGAGTGGAGTATCCCCCATTACCTCATTGTAGCTGCAGTGTAGGGTCTCTGTGCTGGGGAGCGGCAGCGGCTGCTCCTCTTTGTGCTGCGTGGGTGCTGTGCTGTGGGGCGGCGGCTCCTCTTCGTGCAGTGTCGGGGCTCTGTGCTGTGGGGCGGTGGCGTATCTTCGTGCAGAGTCGGGGCTCCTCCGGCGTTTCCTCAAAACCCCTGGCCCCGGCAGCTCCATTGCTGCGATGCGGTGGCCTCCGGGAAAATGGCCGCTGGGGGGCTGCGCATGCTCAGATTCCGATCTCGTCCTGTTACACTTAACGATTTACCAACTATCACAACCAGCGATACGACCTGGCCGTGATCGTTGGTAAGTCGTTGTGTGGTCGCTGGAGAGCTGTCACACAGACAGCTCTCCAGCGACCAACGATGCCGAAGTCCCTGGGTAACCAGGGTAAACATCGGGTTACTAAGCGCAGGGCCGCGCTTAGTAACCCGATGTTTACCCTGGTTACCATTGTAAAAGTAAAAAAAAAAAAAACAGTACATACTTACATTCCTGTCGCGTCCTCCAGCGTCAGCTTCCCTGCACTGTGTAAGCGCTGGTTGGAAAGCAGAGCGGTGACGTCACCGCTGTGCTCTGCTTTACGGACGGCCGGCGCTGACACTGGGGGACGCAGGGAAGCGGACGCTGAGGGACGCGACAGGAATGTAAGTATGTAGTGGTTTTTTTTTTTACTTTTACAATGGTAACCAGGGTAAACATCGGGTTACTAAGTGCGGCCTTGTGCTTAGTAACCCGATGTTTATCCTGGTTACCAGTGAAGACATCGCTGAATCGGCATTATACACGCCGATTCAGCGAAGTCAGCGGGTGATCCAGCGACGAAATAAAGTCCTGATCATTCCCTAGCGCCCAACGATCTCCCAGCAGGGGCCTGATCGTTGGTCGCTGTCACGCATAACGATTTTGTTAACGATATCGTTGCTGCGTCACAAAAACCAACGGTATCGTTAACGATATCGTTATGTGTGAAGGTACCTTAAGAAGCAGAAAGTATGTTTGTGTGGTAGCCTCCTGAGGGAGTGTCAGTCTGCTGAATGAATCAGACGAGGGTTCTACTGCTGCTTTATCAGCCAAAATGTGAGCTGTAGCTGAGAGAGACATGTCTGGGAACCGAGTGGAAGCTGCAGTGTTCAGCATGAACTGTGTCTGGAGTTGAACACTTCTGCTTGGCGCTATAAGCTGCTGGAGCTCGGTCTGAAGGTGATACCAAGACTGATGGGACTCTACCTCTTCTGTGTATTATGTTTGCTCCTGGAGAAAGGACTTTAATCTGTTCGGTTGAGCCCACCACTGGCATTTGCACTGACCCGCAAGTATCAGTGGTCGCTATGGACAATAGCTGTTTTGTTTGACCGAGCTGGGGCTAGCTTAGTCATGTATGAGTAGCCATGATCTGCTCTGTTTAGTTAGCACCTGGACAAGGCTAGGGATTTATGTTTATGATTTTGATGTTTTGGTGCAACCTGTGGAAAGCATTAAAAATGCATGTGTTTGGACCAAAGCTGCATTGCCTGTGTGAATGCTACCCAAGGCCAAATGCCGACCGGAGAGAGCAAAACCCTACAGATTTCATATTTTTGTTTTTTTTGTGAATATCTTCAGAATGGTAGGACCAGTCGGTCTTCACTAGAGATGGGTGGACACCTAGATGTTCGGGTCCGGCGGGTTCAGCCGAACAGTTACAAAAAGTTCAGGTTCTGGTACTAGAACAGTTCCCGGACATCCAGTGTTTGCTGCGCTGTAATGTGCAAGACAGAGCGGTAGACACCGCTTCTTATCGGCAGTGAAATCATCCCCGCTGGTCAGAGAGCTGTGGTTCCCACGCTGTCAAAAGACAGCGGGAGCGCTCAGCTGTGATCGGAGGTATAAAGTTTACCTCCAGTCACTGGTGTCAGCTGATGGGACAACTGCTCCCATTATCTGAAACCTGCTGCCGCTAATAACAACGAGAGCAGGAGCGCCAGATGGGAGTATTCATCAGCCGCTCCTGCGCTGTAAATAAATTATTTTTTTTTAAAAAATGGTGTGGGTTCCCCTGAATTTTTGTTAACCAGCCAGGCAAAACTCACAGCTGGGGGCTGCAACCCTCAGCTGTCAGCAAGGTTAGTTATCAAGAATAGAGGGGTCCCCATGCCGTATTTTTTAATTATTTAAATAAACAATTTAAAAAAAATGGCGTGGAGTCTTCTCCATTTTTGACAACCAACCTTGCTAAAGCAGACAGCTGGGGACTGGTATTCCCAGGCTGGTAAGGGACTATGGATATTGGCCTCCCCCAGCCTAAAAATAGCAGCCTGCAACTGCCCAGAAAAGACACATCTATTAGATGCGCCAATTCTGGCGCTTTGCCCGGCTCTTCCCACTTGCCCTGTAGCTGTGGCAAATGGGGTTCATATTTGTGGGGTTGATATCACCCTTGTATTGTCAGGTGACCTCAAGTCCACGGCTTAGGATACTTTCACACATCAGGTTTTCGCCGTCGGGCTAAATCCTGGATCTGTCAAATGTTACCGCCGGATCCGTTTTTTTTTCCCATAGACTTGTATTAGTGCCGAATGACATTGCGTTTCGTCCAGTTTTCGCCGTTTCTGGAAAAAACATCCATAGCATGGTCTGTATGTATTCTTAATGATGACTGGGGTTATTGTTAGTGATGAGCGAATATACTCGTTACTCGAGATTTCCAGAGCACGCTCGGGGGTCCTCCGAGTATTTTTTTAGTGCTCAGAGATTTTGTTTTCATTGCCGCAGCTGAATGATTTACATCTCTTAGCCATCTTGATTACATGTGGGGATTCCCTAGCAACCAGACAACCCCCACATGTACTTATGATGGCTAACAGATGTAAATAATCCAGTTGTGGCAATGAAAACTACATCAAAGAGCACTAAAACATACTCGGAGGTCACCCGATCGTGCTCGGGAAATCTCGTGTAACGAGTATATTCGCTCATCACTAGTTATTGTCATATTAAAATACAGTAAACATTTTGACCAATTACTGTGCAATACAGTCCCTTTTTGACTACCACCGCCCTCAATTTTAGTAATACACCCACGTACTGTATTCTTAAGTATGACAGGGGTGGTAGTGACTTTTAAACCACCTAGTTCTCTTCTCCTCTTTCTGTTCACCATGCTTAGTGCGGCACACACAGACACACAATGCAAAGATTTAGTCAACTTCTCCCCTTTTTATCTAGTTTCAGGTGTGATTTTTATATTGCCCACACCTGTTACTTGCCACGGGTGATTTTGAAGGAGCATCACATGCTTGAAACAAAATTGTTTACCAATATTTTTGGAAAGGTGCCAACAATTTTGTCCAGCCCATTTTGTTTTGTTTTTCTGTGAAATTATGTCCAATTTGCTTTTTTTGGTCATTTTTTTGTGTTGTTTCAATACACACAAAGTAAATAAATGAGTATAGCAAAACGTGTAATAATTTTCTGGGAGGAATACTTCATTTTCTGGAACAATTTTAAGGGTGACAGTACTTTCGGCCATGACTGCATTTTTTTCATAATTAAAAGGGGTTGTCTGGGACTTTAACATATTTTCTCGGTGGCAGCTGCTGATCAGCTATTCCCAGAGTCGGTAGCAGCCGGAATTGCTCAGTTACGGAGCTGCACCGCTCTGTCCCAGGCTGGGTTTGGGAGCACCAAAGAGGCTTTTTGAGTACCTAATATTTGTGACTTAGCTGCCCTCCAATCTGTAGAAAGAGGCAAATGTTGTGACCTTTTTAGCAGCACCAGTCTCACCCATGTGGCTTTAGTTGGTATTGCAGCTTTTCCCCATTGATTTTAGCGGCGTAGCTTTAGAAGCAGACATAGCCTCCCAGGCCCACACAGCAGATCTTTCCGTGAAAGGACCAGATCCGCCCCTTGAGATTGCATAGGCACAGTTGCTTGTCTGGGCAATCACCGTAGCGTGAGCCACCTCCCAATGATAGTATGTGTCTTTTTTTTTTTATATATATATATATATATAAAGTGAAAGTGTCAGGTATGTGTTAGCCATATTAGCAGCATACAGGTAAACCATCTGAATGTGTGCAGGTCTGAAAGTTCTGTGCTTCTATTAGTGAAGGATTTTATTCTCTCTTTAAATGATGGATAAAGCTCGTATAAAAAAACAAACTATATTGTATAAGAATACATTGAGGGCTGGAAGCTACTAATCTAATAAACTCTTAACAGATCCTTAGAAAATGCAGAGGAATCAGAATGTTTTTAAACTTCAATTTGGTGGGTTTAGCATGTGTGATGCATAATCCTATTTCCCGGGTGGCTTTGTGAATAATCAGATTTCTCAGTAGGGTCTATACTAAGAGTTAAGTACATTGATTTTGCATACAATTGTTATTTGCAATTTTTCCGGCCTCCGTTAAAACTTAATTAAGTGAAGGATAATGTAGAGCAGGATTTGTAGCGATGGCAGGAAGAATAGTGGCGATAAGACCCTGTATGTTACTGGAGTACCCTGCAGGACGTAGGACGCTAGACATTATACATTTACACATGTCTTGCCTGTAGGTGTTAATAAAGCTATTATCTTAGTGATGGTCCGCTATGAAACCTCCTGCTTAGGATTATTGATCCCACTTACAAATTCCCTTTAAACTCATTCTAACTGCTCTCCTGACTTGCCTTCTTACCTGGTCCTCTGCTCAGGCATAGGGTAATCAGTAGAACTAGCCATCATGTTCAATAGGGAGGAAATACTTCCTGAATGCCAGGGCACTCCTGGCATATGTTGCCTGTATTCTACATCCATGGACACCCCTGTCCCTTTCATTATGATACCATACCTTAGTATTGCTGCAAACAGAACAAGCAAGCAGAATTCAGGAGTGCTTAACCTGCGGCCTGCGGTGATATTCTGCACGGCCCCCCAACATCTAGTAATAGACATGTTTGTATGTGCGTAGTATAGAGCCGGGATAGATAAGTACATATGGTTCACTATATGCCCTTCTCTGGAACACCCAAATATTTGCAGAAAGGGGGTCTCCTGACTCCAGAAAAGATTTGATGTGCGGAGAGGTGGCCGTGCAGGAATGAGGGTCTCTTCAGTGTAGTTTTATGGCAGGAGTGAAAAATATTTTAGCAACTCACAATAAGTATTAGAAGGAGCAGCATGCAGACTCTACTTTATTATCTTACTCTGGTTTTATGGATGATTTATTTGGGGGGGGGATGTTCCCCGTGGTTGTAATTATTTGAAAAATGGTTAATAAAAAAAAATTCTGATTTAAAAAAAAAAAGAAAAAGTTTTTCAAAGAAATGTACTGTATATAAACTAACATTGCACTCAGAAGTAGATAATGTTAGCAATGCTGAACTGCAAGCCGCTGAGAAAATGTGTTCTGTGTTCTGATTTTCCAGTGTCCATCCTCGCTGGAGCTAGCCCACTGAGGGAAGTGGGGAAAAAAGATTTAAATGAACAGTGAAAGTAGAGCCCTGCTGTGCAGACTGTTGGTTCAATAAACTATTAATACAAGCTTTTCTTAAAAGAGATCCCAGGCAGAATCCCTAAGAGGCCAGCTTCAGCATACAGATATTGACATTTGTTTCTATTTTATTTTCCAGACCTCTATTTTGGTGTATTTTTATTTATGGCATCACTATAAAACAAAAGAATAAAAATAAATTCCTGTCTAATGAATGTTAGAATCTATATTAAATTGATCAGAGCAATTTTACCAGTATTCCATTTCAGTAAATGTCAACGCACAATGCAAAAGGTTATCAAACTTCTGAAATAAATTTATTAGGAAAGGAAGGTGTAGGCGTGCCAAAATTATAGTATAAAACATATTTTCTTTTTGTGAGAATTTCTATTTTTTTCACTCCTTTATCTACTATTCAGCCATTTCTCTGCTAAAATAGTAATAAATTGTGACTTCAATTTCCACTATGAGTATTTGGTGCAATTTTTTTTCTCCTCCGTATTTTTGTGTGCAAAGTGTTTCAGCAAAGTGGATGAGAGTTATAGAAATCTTATGCACCGTTTTTTATTCTGAAGCATGTCAATCTCTCTTACTGTGAATACCGTATTTTTTGGATCATAAGACGCACCCCCTCCCCAATTTTTATGGGGGTGCGTCTTATAGTTGCAATGTATTAGGCCTCTTTCACACTTCAGTCTTTTGGCGTCAGTCTGAAACCGCCATTTTCCTCAAATAGCGGATCCGCTATTTTTCCATAGACATGCATTAGCGACGGATTGTGGCGGATGGTCGTCCGTTCCATCCGCCATGCGTTGAAATTTGGCGGACGTCATCTAGACATTGACGGACATTGTAACGTTTTTTTGTCTGCGCCGAAATGACGGTTCGCGACGGATCCGTTGCGTTCGCCATTCCATAGAATGGCCGCCTATGGGCAACGGATCCGTCGCGGCCGTCATTTCGGCGGATCCGTTGCACCAATCCGCTTTTTCAATTGCGCATGCTCCAAAAAGTAGATACTTTTCCCACACAACCCCTAAGTAACTGACCCGTCAAAAAAACTGATCCGTTAGAACCGTTTTCTCAACAATTGTGACGGATCCGTCACTATGTCGGAGCTGACTGACGCCAAACAACTGAAGTGTGAAAGAAGCCTTACCCGTAGTGTGGCGGCAGCAGGAGTCGGGCGAATTGCGATTGTCAGACGTTGCAGGACGATGATCTCACTCCCATCCCAGGTTGGTGCAGCAGTATTTGATGGTGCTGGGGCTCCGACAACATTTTGTGAAAGTCCTGAGACCCCACACTTCCATTGCTGTGATGCTGTTGCCTCTGGGAAAATGGCCGCCGGAGGCGGCGCATGCATAGATTGAGATCTTGGCAATGAGATTTCGTCCCAACATCCTGGGAGATGAGATCTCGGTGCCGAGATCTCAATCTACGCATGCAGTGCATCTGGGTTACATTTTCCCAGATGCCACCGCATTGCAGCAATA
The DNA here is from genome assembly GCF_032444005.1 of Ranitomeya imitator. Lineage (NCBI taxonomy): Eukaryota > Metazoa > Chordata > Amphibia > Anura > Dendrobatidae > Ranitomeya > Ranitomeya imitator. Next base: position 308,464,035 of record NC_091286.1, read on the forward strand.
GATGTGCGGGGGCTCCGGGCTTTCTCAAAGTGTTGGCGGAGTCCCAGTACCACTGAGCACCGCCCAACCTGCCATTCCAGTCTGGGATGGGAGTCATATCATCACCGGACTACCGAACACCCGCTGTGACCACGCTTCACCAGCGCTGCTGTTCCCCTTCCCCGGTAAGCTGAACTCGGACTGGAAAACAGTCTCCCATTTGACGCATTCATTTTTTTCCATATTATCCTTCTGAAAATTTGGTGTGCGTCTTACAGTCCTGTGCATCTTATAGTTCAAAAATTCCGATATGCTTTTTATTTGCGGATTTTTCCCATAGACTTAATTAGATTCAGACTATCTGCAGAAAAAAATAAACACATTTTTATTCCATTTTCACAGCAGAAGGGCGATAAAAACGCATGTAATCTGCACAGCCAGAAGACAGGGATTTTCCAAAATCACAAATGCCCTTTATTGCTTCTGGATCATGGATTTGTATGTAGGTGTGTACATGATATAGGGGTCTGATTTTTGTTATATTCTTGATATTGAAATGCTAATTAAAATATTAAACATGCCTTGTAATACAGCGATATAAAAAAATTGACCAACGGTATACCATTCTTGTACTACATGTCTAGAGTATTCCTGGCCTGTACATGGCGAATATAATGTGGTTTCTCTCTCTTTACAAAGTACATACCGTATTTTCCAATCTGTATTTCATCGGATTATATTTTTGTATGCCCTTGATGATCTCGAAGCTCCATGATCTCTTGTACAAGACGTCGAAGTTGTATGTGGTCCGTCAGATCTTGGTTACCTAAGGTTGTGTAGGGAGCGCTACTTATAGGTAGAGTAATATACGTCTTCTCATTTGTTTGCACCTCTGCTCATGTTATTTTCTAGTTTTTCCACTATCTAAAGATACGTTATCACTGGGTTCTGACAAGTGACATGTGAGCGTGTAGAGATAGAGGCGAGGCTTTATCCGTTGATTCCATCTGGTTTCTTTTCCATTACTGGTATTTTATATTGTATTGCTCTTTATGAGGTAGTCTGTTTGAAGAACATGCTAGCTTGCACTAAATCTGATTTTTTTTTTTTATTTGCGACGTTTAATCTTCATCTCTCGCTTGTTAGATTTACAGTTACAGTTGTCCGTTTTTTTTTTCCAAAAGGTAAAACATTGGACTCAGACAGATTACACCATTTTGGTGAATGTCAGGAGGCCATTAGAAGTAAATTTATCTTGACTAAAACTATTAAGAAATCAATTGGATTTGTTATCTCGTTCCCCAGGCTGTAGCCTGGTTACGTATCTCGTTTCAGCGTCTTCCTATCACTTTTGTCACGTGAATGTATATGCCGTTTATCTCACAAAAAACTAAGGTTGGTGTGATGTTCCCGAACAAAAGTGTCTCCAGAGTATACCTTGGAGAAAAACATTCCACAGAAGGAGCGTGACTTACCCTGAGAAGATAGACTGACCCAATAACTGTCCACTTTGCCTGCTCCATCCGCGCTGTGAGGAACCGTTTAACCACTTAGCGCATCTTCCCATGTCTTTCTTTTCTGTGGTAGACGTTCTATTCTCTCGTATCAGAGTACAGAACTTCACTCTTTCATTTCATTGATGCTGATCTTCAGATGCCAAATGAAAAATGAGTTTTGCCATTGAAAGTTAATGAGTTTAGTATTAATTTATGTTCTGCCGCGGGAAATCTATGGAGTCAGAATCTGACACTGAGATATTATTCACATGCAGTGTGGTGGAAATGAATGTGCTTCTCGCCAGTGAAAGGATGTAAGTGTAGTTATAGAACGGTGGCTCAGTGGTTAGCACTGTTGCTTTGCTGGGTTGTCCTCTTGGATTTGATTCCAGGGCCCCAGAATTGCAAAGCTCCATTGATATCCACTGAATCACCGCGCTGCCCAAATCTATATTGTCTACATTCTCTATATTGAAAACACAAACAAAAAGAAAAGAGGGTGTTAAAGTAGTATCATTTTGTTTGTGGGGGGTTTCGTACTTCATTTCCCTATTTCATTGCACTTACAATTAAAAGCAGATCTGTGGTGGGGCTCCAGGTTGTGAAACCCTTACCGATTGATCAAATCCCACGAGAAGCGTGAAGCTCAGAAAATGCGCACAAAGCTTGGAGTACGTCTGTGAGGCATATTTCCGTTGAATCCATACCCCACTTTGTGCACATACAAGCATTGAACTGTGTGCTCCTATCTACTGAGCTGCACAACTCTTGGGGTAGTTTTTAATGGGGTCAGGACCTGGAGCCCCTGCCATCTAGTTGGAATTATAAGAGCAATGAAATCTGAAACTCCATTACTAAAGTTACTAAATATAAAGAAGATCTAAGGGGTAAGGTTTCTCCTAGTGGAGAGTGACATACCAGCTCTGGCTTGTCAAGGTAAGGGGATTTATTCGCCGTGCAATGCTCCTCTGGGAAATATGCAAATTGCCTCTTCAGAGAGAAAGAACTTTATAGCGCCACCTGTTGGAAGCAGCAATCCTGCAAGTCACAATCAATCCTTTAACGAGTCTTGCAATATGACTTAGGATAAAAGCCAAATCAGTATCTCAATTTGCAGACACGGGGTTTCAGGCTATTGGCCTTTGTCAGTGCAAAGTATGAGAACTGATTTGGCTAGGTGAGAGGCTCTGGACTGAGGTCTAAGGAGTAAGGTTTCTACCGGCTCTGGCTTGTCAAGGTAAGGAGGCTTATTCGCCGTACAATGCTCCTCTGGGAAATTTAATATGCAAATTGCATATTATATTGTCATATTGCAAGACTCATTAAAGGGTTGATTGTGACTTGTAGGTGCACTACTTCCAACAGGTGGCGCTATAGAGTTCAAGTCTTCTTTTTCTCTGAAGAGGCAAGTTGCTATTAACCCCTTCCCGACCTGTGACACAGCGTATGCGTCATGAAAGTCGGTGCCAATCCGACCTGTGACGCATATGCTGTGTCACAGGATGATCGCGTCCCTGCAGATCGGGTGAAAGGGTTAACTCCCATTTCACCCGATCTGCAGGGACAGGGGGAGTGGTAGTTTAGCCCAGGGGGGGTGGCTTCACCCCCCCCCATGGCTACGATCGCTCTGATTGGCTTTTGAAAGTGACACTGCCAATCAGAGCGATTTGTAATATTTCACCTAAAAAACTGGTGAAATATTACAATCCAGCCATGGCCGATGCTGCAATATCATCGGCCATGGCTGCAAATACTAATGTGCCCCCACCCCACCCCACCGATCGCCCCCCCAGCCCCCCGATCTGTGCAGCGCTCCCCTCCGTCCTGTGCTCCGCTCCCCCGTCCTCCTGTCCGCTCCCCCCGTGCTCCAGTCAACCCCCCGCACTCCGATCACCCCCCCGCACAGCGATCCCCCCGTGCTCCGATCACCCCCCCTGCACAGCGATCCCCCACCCCGTGCTCCAATCCACCCGCACTCACACCGATCCTCATTCGTGCTCCGACGCCCCTCACCCCGTGCTCCGACGCCTCCCCCCATGCTCCGACGCCCCCCCGTGCTCCGACGCCCCCCCGTGCCCTAATCTCCCCCCCCCTTATACTTACCGAGCCTGCCGGTGTCCGTCTTCTTTCCTGGGCGCCGCCATCTTCCAAAATGGCGGGCGCATGTGCAGTGCGCCCGCCGAATCTGCCGGCCGGCAGATTCGTTCCAGAGTGAATTTTGATCACTGAGATAGGTTATATCTCAGTGATCAAAAAAAAAAAATAGTAAATGACCCCCCCCCCCCTTTGTCACCCCCATAGGTAGGGACAATAAAAAAAATAAAGAAATTTTTTTTTTCACTAAGGTTGGAGTTAGAACTAGGGTTAGGGGTAGGGGTAGGGTTAGGGCTAGGGTTAGGGGTAGGGTTAGGGTTCGGGATATGCACACGTATTCTGGTCCTCTGCGGATTTTTCCGCAGAGGATTTGATAAATCCGCAGTGCTAAACCGCTGTGGATTTACCGCGGTTTTTCTGCGCATTTCACTGCGGTTTTACAACTGTGATTTTCTATTGGAGCAGTTGTAAAACCGCTGCGGAATCCGCAGAAAGAAGTGACATGCTGTGGAATGTAAACCGCTGCGTTTCCGTGCAGTTTTTCCGCAGCATGTGTACAGCGATTTTTGTTTCCCATAGGTTTACATTGAACTGTAAACTCATGGGAAACTGCTGCGGATCCGCAGCGTTTTCCGCAGCGTGTGCACATACCTTTAGAATTAGGGTATGTGCACACGGTGCGGATTTGGCTGAGGATTCACAGCGGATTGGCCGCTGCGGATTCGCAGCAGTGTTCCATCAGGTGTACAGTACCATGTAAACATATGGAAAACCAAATCCGCTGTGCCCATGGTGCGGAAAATACCGCGCGGAAATGCTGTGTTGTATTTTCCGCAGCATGTCAATTCTTTGTGCGGATTCCGCAGCGTTTTACACCTGTTCCTCAATAGGAATCCACAGGTGAAATCCGCACAAAAAACACTGGCAATCCACGGTAAATCCGCAGGTAAAACGCAGTGCCTTTTACCCGCGCATTTTTCAAAAATGGTGCTGAAAAATCTCATACGAATCCGCAACGTTGGCACATAGCCTTAGGGTTGGGTTGGAATTAGGGTTGTGGTTAGGGGTGTGTTGGGGTTAGGGTTGTGATTAGGGTTACGGCTACAGTTGGGATAAGGTTTAGGGGTGTGTTGGAGTTAGAATTGAGGGGTTTCCACTGTTTAGGCACATCAGGGGGTCTCCAAACGCAACATGGCGCCACCATTGATTCCAGCCAATCTTGTATTCAAAAAGTCAAATGGTGCTCCCTCACTTCCGAGCCCCGACGTGTGCCCAAACAGTGGTTTACCCCCACATATGGGGTACCAGCATACTCAGGACAAACTGCGCAACAATTACTGGGGTCCAATTTCTCCTGTTACCCTTGAGAAAATAAAAAATTGCTTGCTAAAACATAATTTTTGAGGAAAGAAAAATGATTTTTTATTTTCACGGCTCTGCGTTGTAAACTTCTGTGAAGCACTTGGGGGTTGAAAGTGCTCACCACATATCTAGATAATTTCATTTCGGGGTCTAGTTTCCGAAATGGGGTGACTTGTGGGGGGTTTCTACTGTTTAGGCACACCAGGGGCTCTGCAAACGCAACGTGACGCCCGCAGACCATTCCATCAAAGTCTGCATTTCAAAAGTCACTACTTCCCTTCTGAGCCCCGACGTGCGCCCAAACAGTGGTTTACCCCCACACATGGGGTATCGGCGTACTCAGGAGAAACTGGACAACAACTTTTGGGCTCCAATTTCTCCTGTAACCCTTGGGAAAATAAAAAATTCTGGGCTAAAAAATTATTTTTGAGGAAAGAAAACGTATTTATTATTTTCACGGCTCTGCGTTATAAGCTTCTGTAAAGCACTTGGGGGTTGAAAGTGCTCACCACATATCCAGATAAGTTCCTTTGGGGGTCTAGTTTCCAAAATGGGGTCACTTGTGGGGGGTTTCTACTGTTTAGGCACACCAGGGGCTCTGCAAACGCAACGTGACGCCCGCAGACCATTCCATCAAAGTCTGCATTTCAAAAGTCACTACTTCCCTTCTGAGCCCCGACGTGTGCCCAAACAGTGGTTTACCCCCACACAAGGGGTATCTGCGTACTCAGGAGAAACTAGACAACAACTTTTGTGGTCCAATTTCTCCTGTAACCCTTGGGAAAATAAATTCTGGGCTAAAAAATTATTTTTGAGGAGAGAAAACGTATTTATTATTTTCACGGCTCTGTGTTATGAACTTCTGTGAAGCACTTGGGGGTTGAAAGTGCTCACCACATATCTAGATAATTTCATTTCGGGGTCTAGTTTCCGAAATGGGGTGACTTGTGGGGGGTTTCTACTGTTTAGTCACATCAGGGGCTCTGCAAACGCAACGTGACGCCCGTAGAGCATTCCATCAAAGTCTGTATTTCAAAACGTCACTACTTCACTTCCGAGCCCCGGCAAGTGCCCAAATAGTAGTTTACCCCCACATGTGGGGTATCACCGTACTCAGGAGAAACTGGACAACAAATATTGGGGTCAAATTTCTCCTGTTACCCTTGGGAAAATAAAAAATTGCGGGCTAAAAAATCATTTTTGAGAAAAGAAATTTTTTTTTTATTTTCATGGCTCTGCGTTATAAACTTCTGTGAAGCACTTGAGGGTTCAAAGTGCTCACCACACATCTAGATTAGTTCCTTTGGGGGACTAGTATCCAAAATGGGGTCATTTGTGGGGGATCTCCAATGTTTAGGCACATAGGGGCTCTCCAAACGCGACATGGTGTCCGCTAATGATTGGAGCTAAATTTCCATTTAAAAAGCCAAATGGCGTGCCTTCCCTTCTGAGCCCTGCCGTGCGCCCAAACAGTGGTTTACCCCCACATATGGGGTATCTGCGTACTCAGGACAAACTGGACAGCAACATTTGTGGTCCAATTTCTCCTATTACCATTGGCAAAATAGGAAATTCCAGGCTAAAAAATCATTTTTGAGAAAAGAAAAATTATTTTTTATTTTCATGGCTCTGCATTATAAACTTCTGTGAAGCACCTGGGGGTTCAAAGTGCTCAGTATGCATCTAGATAAGTTCCTTGGGGGGTCTAGTTTCCAAAATGGGGTCACTTGTGGGGGAGCTTCAAAGCATAGGCACACAGGGGCTCTCCAAATGCGACATGGTGTCCGCTAACAATTGGAGCTAATTTTCCATTCAAAAAGTCAAAAGGCGCGCCTTCCCTTCCGAGCCCTGCCGTGTGCCCAAACAGTGGTTTACCCCCACATATGAGGTATCGGCGTACTCGGGAGAAATTGCTCAACAAATTTTAGGATCCATTTTATCCTATTGCCCATGTGAAAATAAAAAAATTGAGGCGAAAAGAAATTTTTTGTGAAAAAAAAGTACTTTTTCATTTTTACGGATCAATTTGTGAAGCACCTGGGGGTTTAAAGGGCTCACTATGGATCTAGATAAGTTCCTTGGGGCGTCTAGTTTCCAAAATGGGGTCACTTGTGGGGGAGCTCCAATTTTTAGGCACACGGGGGCTCTCCAAACGTGACATGGTGTCCGCTAAAGAGTGCAGCCAATTTTTCATTCAAAAAGTCAAATGGCGCTCCTTCCCTTTCAAGCCCTGCCGTGCGCCCAAACAGTGGTTTACCCCCACATATGAGGTATCAGCGTACTCAGGACAAATTGGACAACAACTTTCGTTGTTCAGTTTCTCCTTTTACCATTGGGAAAATAAAAAAATTGTTGCTGAAAAATCATTTTTGTGACTAAAAAGTTAAATGTTAATTTTTTCCTTCCATGTTGCTTCTGCTGCTGTGAAGCACCTGAAGGGTTAATAAACTTCTTGAATGTGGTTTTGTGCACCTTGAGGGGTGCAGTTTTTAGAATGGTGTCACTTTTGGGTATTTTCAGCCATATAGACCCCTCAAACTGACTTCAAATGTGAGGTGGTCCCTAAAAAAAATGGTTTTGTAAATTTCGTTGTAAAAATGAGAAATCGCTGGTCAAATTTTAACCCTTATAACTTCCTAGCAAAAAAAAATGTTGTTTCCAAAATTGTGCTGATGTAAAGTAGACGTGTGGGAAATGTTATTTATTAACTATTTTGTGTCACATAACTCTCTGGTTTAACAGAATAAAAATTCAAAATGTGAAAATTGCGATTTTTTTTTCAAAATTTTCGCCAAATTTCCGTTTTTATCACAAATAAACGCAGAATTTATTGACCTAAATTTACCACTAACATGAAGCCCAATATGTCATGAAAAAACAATCTCAGAACCGCTAGGATCCATTGAAGCGTTCCTGAGTTATTACCTCATAAAGGGACACTGGTCAGAATTGCAAAAAACGGCAAGGTCTTTAAGGTCAAAATAGGCTGGGTCATGAAGGGGTTAAATATAAAGAAAAAATGAAAATCTGAGTCCTCGAATGCTCATTTAATTTTACTGTCCAGCTACAGAGATCTCTGGTGTGAACATGTCTCTACGGGCTTGTTCACTGTGCGCGCAGCTCATGTGTGCTGGTTTCAGAGAAATCTCTGCCTGTGCCGCTCTCCTTTTCGCCCTTCCGCATTTATGGGGGAATGTGTGTCTTTTATTCTTAATGGGTTTGTGCTGTGTTTTGTTCAGCATTTGCTCATTTGTCCATTTCATTTATGTCAGTGTTCATTCAGTAAATATTTTCAGTTACTTGTCATCCTTTTAAAGGAAGTAGTAACCAAACCGAACAGTATGCATCTATCTCAATTGTCCATCGGATAAGAGATTCTTAATTAGAAAGCTTTTAGGTTCAATGCATCCATGAAAACAGCGAATAACACATCTGATTGACTGTTGTTCTGCAGGTACTGTCTGTTCTCCCCATCATTGGGCATATTTGTTTCATAATTGGCTATATTGGAGGTCTCAGAGTAGAGCTGACAAGTAATTTAACTGTTTAACATAAATGTAGGTAGAATGGAGGACGTTCTCGCAGATAAGCACTCCGAGGTTAATTGGTGTGTGTATATATATATATATATATATATATATATATATATATATATATATATATATATATATACACATATACATACACAGTATATATACACATATATATATATTGTATATGGACTGGACAAATATTGTAAATGCATGTGATGTGGAAGAGAAGAAACCTTGGTATCTTGTATCAAGCCCAGACTGCTTTCTAAGATGTTAGATCAGAATTGTGTCGGTGAAGCGTTCGTGTTAGTACATGTTACAGGTTTTATCCAGTTAACCTTCCCCAATTGAAGGGATCCTGCCAAACTGAACATGCGGTTTGATCCTCCAGCAGCCTGTTATAAAGCATGAGAAGCTGACTGGTGTATTGGTTTTTACTTAAATTCATGTATTTAGGGCTAAAGAATTGTGTTTCATTGCAAAGTTTGTACCCTCTAGTTATTTGTCTCTTTTTCTGATCTCCTTTCAGCTGATTTATGAACACAGATCACATAAAAGTTGAATGTTCAGGGAAATGAAGATCCTGAAATCCAAGCAGTGCAACATTTTTAATGAAACCCAATTGCAATATTTATTTTTAGCCCCAAATGCATGCATTTAAGTAAAGAAAAAAAGCCCCAAAGGAGGACAACTCCAAAAAAAGGGAATCTGTCAACGGGATTTCATCCCCAAAACTATTTATATGTGCATGTAGGTCTTTCAAAGACAAGTCCAGCAATACCTTTCCATGGCTAGTCCATTCCTCTGTTACTGACAAATCAGCAATTGTCTTGATATTCAAATGGATGCAGCAGATCTGAAGCCTCTGTCACTCCAGCTCTATTCCTCTTGTTGCTAGACTAACAGCTTCTATACTGTGTGACCTCCGGCAAAGGAGCCACCAGTCAAGCTGGAAGAAGTGGTTCTGGACAGGGATTAGAGCTGGAATGATAGTTCTTCAGTCTCATTTTCATATCAATAAACACTGATTTCTCAATAATAGAGGAAAAGACTGACCATTTAGAGATATTGTTGGACTTGTATTTTAAAGAGCTATATGCACATATAAATGGTTTTTAGTGTGAAATCCTGCTGACAGATTCCCATTTAGGATAAATATTTTGTAGAATTTGATTTTTCTTGAAATCCCTTCTCATTCTTGGCTCAGAGGTCCAGTGTGTGGCCTTTTTAGTGATTGCTAGTTATTCCTTTATGCATACTTCTTACAATTTAGATCTTGGTGGAAAGAAGTATCCGGCATGCTAGATTTCACTTCCATTAATGACTATTCAACTGATGGATATAAGCACTCTCCTCTGTTACCTCTGTCATACTCCTAGACATTTGACTGGCAGCAGTCATGGATGACCCTGTCACTCCATTCAGTCAAGTGAGTGATGAGGAATAAGGGATTGGGACCCCCTTGATAAGTGGTTCCCCCAGCCATCAGGCATAGATGGGTGATTAATGTATTTCTTGGAAAATCCATTTAGGTAGGCATAAGGTAATGTTCACACAGGCACTGGATTCTTGTATCAAATCAATGTGACATTTACTTTACGCAGGTTGCACAGTACCAAACAAACCGAGGCTCTAGCTAAACATCTCAGACCCTGGCTTCCTCAGACACCTCTGAGCTAGTTCCAGCTCGGTCAAATGAAACCGCTATTATTCATAGCACCACTGATACTTTCAGTTTGGTGCACGTGGCCTGTGCGGACTCGTATCAGAGAGGGATTCTGGCTTGTTTCTCTCTTCTGCTCCAACACACATCCAGTCTGCTCAGCTTCCCCCCAGCTGCCTGACTAAGGTGAACACCTAGCCTAGTTATATACAGAGCCTAGCCAGGTGCACTAGTCAAAGCCTGTAGAGCAAGGATTTAACCCTAGCCTACCTGGCGCTCCTACAGCAGATATGTAGGTGTTCAAACCCTGAACTTTTTATGATATTTTGTATTCTAGCAATGATCATATAGCTGGGAGCCTTAAAATATGGCTTCAGTCATATGTGACTTTCTGCTTCGTTTTTTGTTTTGGTGAGCATGTTCTTGAATATTTATTAGAGCTAATGTTGGTAAAACTATCTTGTGAGATGGCTATTTCTAGCATTAATTAGAAGATTAATGCAGATTATGTGCTTATCATGTTTAAGAACTTATTAGAACTGTTATGCTTTTCTGAAATGAAGATGCTTAATAAATATGAAGACCGAGTGTAGCAGTCATCATGTACATTCCCTGCTTGGAAATTGAATTGAGATACATGGGGCTGTTTTTCTTTATCAGCGCTTAAAGTACTTTTGTGTAAAGTTTATCAATTAAAAGTATTTTACCAAGTTTTAAAGGAAACTTGACAGTTTTATACATTCTGCTTGATCCGCGCAGCATATATCAGACAATGGCTGCATGATCTCAACCATATATGTTTATTATAACTCTTAAACACTGCGGTGTGCCAAAGTAAAACTGGTTCAATAACCGCCGTGGACTGTGCCACCCCAGAGACTAGTCGGACAAGCTGGTCCTCAGCACCATCTCCGTCCCGCTGCCCTGGAGTGATACGTCTCTCCCCATACATGCACGCAGGGAGAGACCTGTCACTCTAGGGCAGCCGTCTAGGATAAGCCACCAAGGATCCAGTTGCCTGACCAGCCTCCTGTGCAGCTCAGTCCCAGGTGGCTACAGACTATGTTGTTCTCTGAAAGTCCACAGCTAGTTAAACATACATGGCTGAGATAATGCATCCAGTGTTTGACACATACTGTACGTGGACTGGGCCGCATGTATCAGCTGGCCAGGTTCCCTTTATACCCTAACAATAAGATAAAGGATCATTTACACATTGAAGGAAATCCAACCACTAGGACCTCCAGCAATCGCGAGAAGGGGACTCTTCATACTCACATGTAAATGAGAACTAGATTTACTAGTATATGTGTAACCTGTACCAAATAAAATTAATATCTGTCCTGTAAAAGCCTTTTAAAATAAAACCTATTACAAAAGCACCACTAGACCCATCAGTATTACCTATAATCAAACACCTATACCTACTAAGGAATATATTTAGTAATAATATTACTGTATAAGCTGGTCCTCCACATACGTCCGGGTGACCTGCTGGCTGCTGTGGGGCCTTGCGGTTTAAACAGATTTAAAGGGAACCTGTCACCCCGTTTTTTGAGATTGAGCTATAAATACTGTTAAATAGGGCCTGCGCTGTGTGTTCCTATAGTGTATGTAGTGTACCCCGATTCCCCACCTATGCTGAGAAATAACTTACCAAAGTCGCCGTTTTCGCCTGTCAATCAGGCTGGTCAGGTCGGGAGGGCGTGGTGACATCGCTGGTTCTTCCTCAGCTTTACGTTGGTGGCGTAGTGGTGAACAAGCAGCGCGCGATCTGCGCTGCAATCCCTTGCATCGGTGGGGGCGGCCATCTTCCTGGGGCCGCGCGTGCGCAGATCGAGTGCTCTGCTGCACGGGGCTTCAGGAAAATGGCTGCGGGATGCCGCGCGTGCGCATTAGAGATCGCGGCGGCCATTTTCCCAAAGCCGAGATGCAAACTCGGCTTTGGGAAAATGGCCGCCGCGATCTCTAATGCGCACGCGCGGCATCCCGCGGCCATTTTCCTGAAGCCCCGTGCAGCAGAGCACTCGATCTGCGCACGCGCGGCCCCAGGAAGATGGCCGCCCCCACCGATGCAAGGGATTGCAGCGCAGATCGCGCGCTGCTTGTTCACCACTACGCCACTACGCCACCAACGTAAAGCTGAGGAAGAACCAGCGATGTCACCACGCCCTCCCGACCTGACCAGCCTGATTGACAGGCGAAAACGGCGACTTTGGTAAGTTATTTCTCAGCATAGGTGGGGAATCGGGGTACACTACATACACTATAGGAACACACAGCGCAGGCCCTATTTAACAGTATTTATAGCTCAATCTCAAAAAACGGGGTGACAGGTTCCCTTTAATACCAAATAGAAGCATCTGAGTATTTATGATATTTGAGTTTAGCATTTAAAAATAATACATATGTATGTGTATGTATATATATATATATATTTTTATAGTGCCAACTTTTTCTGCACTACTTTACAATTAAAGGAAGTTTCACTGGATTTTTTCTAAACGGAGTACCTCCTCCTCCAATTTGCCCTGCTCCACTGATTCTGATTTTGTGCATCACATTCTGAAGTTAGGTCCCCTTGGTACTAAAAATGCAAATAGCTGTGTCTATTCTACAGAAACTGAGAAAATGCAAATGGCCACAAAGTAGTTCTGTGGTATGTGCCCTGTCAGGTAAAAGGAACATTTGTGTTCTGGGGGGCACAGAAATGATAGGACACCTGGATCAGTGTGCCGGGTTTTGTCAGTAGTCCGTCAGATTCTTGTTATGGAGCCTCAGTAAGAAGCTGTAGTAGGTGTCGTAGTTCTAGGAGATGGAAGTATGTCCTGCACTTGTATATGAGGGGAATGGCTAGTAGTATACTGTCATGGGCATGCCACATGTCTGGGGGCTTCTGGCTGAGGTACTGAACAGTGGGATTCAGGGGTATCCATTGACTTTAATGAATATAGTATCCACCTTTTTCAGGTGGGGACAAAAATGCGGTCAACTGCAAATTCGTGCCTGCTTGCCTCATTAGAGTCTGACCCTGTCACTGGATACACCAGAATCCTTTGTTTAGAACTTTGGATGGAAGCAATGATGGAGCCAGAAAACGTGGTGTGAAGATAGCCTTACACGTATGTGTGTTCCTTCTCTGGTGGCCGGGCGCTCTGCTGCTCAGCATTATTCGGCAGTGAGCATGTGCACTTGTGTACATTGCTTCTCCGATGTAATCGTGTCTTTGCTTGGTTCAGCCATATAGATGAGCCCTGATCAGGATAATAGTCCTATAACAGCGCCACCTACGGGCAGTTGTATGTAATTCACCGAATATAAACAGTTGGATGGATAATGCTGGTTTCATCTCAATGGTGCCTTCATTTTATTCAGTCGCCATGACAGCACAACGAGAGAGGGGATCCGCCCTTCAGGGACAGGAAACCTACAGACATAAAAAGGGCGGCACCTCTCTCCCACGTCAGTTTGGTTTCCTGTCCCTGACAGCGGAACCTCTTGCAGACAGGCCCTGACAAGAGGGTCGAAGTAAGAAGACTCCCCACTCCTGGCGGCCCGGTACAGGTAGCGGGGGTCCCCTACCTCGGCCCGTCCAGGGGGCAGGAAGCACCACACGGCAGGGGCACTGCGCGGTGTAGGTGACAGCAGGAGGAAGCAGCCTCTGATAGGCTAGCTTCTCAGGCAACCGCACATACCTATGGAGGTGCTTGGCTACTCAGGGTCCCGGGAGTCATGGCTGGTCCGGGCGGGGACGCGGCATTGGTCCGGGGGGTTTGCTGGCGTCCTGGTCCGCGTGTCGGCTTGGCGCCGCCGCTGCGTCCTGAAGGGGGCGTGTCCGAATGACGCGGCGGGCGGCGCGGCCGGATGACGCGGCTGGGCATGCGCAGTAGCGTCATCTCCGGCTAATGGCGGCGCCCAGCTGCGGGATCAGTCTGGGCTTCAGGGAGGGGTAGCGCAGCACAGCGGCAGACGGTTTAATGGCCACCTGGGATTCCCTGCTGGCCCCCATCCGGGGGCGGTACCTTGGGGGTATTTAATGCGGCAAGCTGGGATAATCAGAGTTCCTCACCCATTCCATAATGGAGTCGCCAGAAGGAACTACCAGCCAGCAGCAGCAGGAGCCGCAGCAGCTGTCAGATAAGCCTCGTAGAAGCTCCCAGCGTCGGTCTAGTGGCAGTAGCCGCGCTGGTGGAGCTAAGGAGGCACGGATCTCTATACCAAAATCCTCAGCCCGTAAAGATTTGCCGGCTTCGAAGGATCCCCCATCTACGGTACCACTCATTACTGGACGGGGTAAGTGAGCTTCGTGAAAGTCCACTTAGTGATGGTTGTGTTCCCCTTGTCTTTTTTCCTCTATCAGGGGAGGAAAAGTTTGTCCAAAGCCAAACATAGGCAGTGTGCCGAATGTGCAGAGCCGCTTCCAGATGGACATTTGAGGAAGTTATGTAAAATATGTATTCAACGTTTACTGGAGGAGGAGGCGCCTGATCTAACCTCTACAATAAGAGAGATGGTGAGACAGGAAATTAAAGGTGCCGAGAGATCCAAATCTCGGGGGGCAGAAGCTAAAAGGTCATCCCCTTTATCTGAGGTAGATTCGGATTCGGGTGAGCTGAGCTCAGGGTCTCTTCCGTCCACTTCCTCCTCTGAGGATCAGGAGTCTGCTCGAGCCTGTTTGTCCCTAGAAAGGGTTAACCATCTGGTCAAAGCAGTTAACAGCACAATGGGGATAGAAGATACCCAATCGGAATGTTCCATTCAGGATGTTATGTTCAGGGGTATTGAGCGAAAATCCCGAAGAGCCTTTCCAGTGATTGACAAGATCAAATCGTTAATCTCAAAAGAATGGAAGAAACCAGAAAGGAAGGGGTCGCTTCCGCCAGCCTTTAAAAGACGGTATCCCTTTGAAGAAGCGGCTTCGTCCTCATGGGATAAAGTCCCGAAGTTGGATGCGGCAGTCGCTAAGGCATGCAAAAAGTCGTCTCTCCCCTTCGACGACTTGGGAAATTTGAAAGACCCGTTAGATAGGAAAGCCGACATCTTCCTTAAGGGAGCTTGGGAGACTTCAGCAGGGTCTCTGAGGCCAGCCATTGCAGCCACTTGTACCGCTCGATCCTTGATGGTTTGGTTGGGTCACCTCGAAGATCAGCTCAGAGATAAAGTCCCTAGGTCGGAAATATTGTCCTCTATGTCCACAATCCAGGATGCCGCAGCCTTCCTCTCAGATGCTTCAGCAGATTCGGTCAGGTTGGCCGCCAGGTCCTCGGCATTATCCAATGCAGCCAGGAGAGCACTATGGATAAAATGCTGGCCAGGGGACTTACAAGCTAGAACAAAATTATGTAGCATTCCTTGTGAAGGGGCTCACTTGTTCGGACCAGTCCTAGACGAGCTATTGGAAAAAGCAGGGGATAGTAAAAAACGCTTTCCCTTCCTAGGAAGACCCTTCTACAGACGGGACTATAATAGAGGATGGTCCAACCGCAGAAGACCATATAGAGACTCCAACAGAATCTACTAGATATGACAACAGCAGAAGAAGGGGTAGAGGATTTATGTTTAATCCTTCACGAGAGGTTAAGAAACCACAATGACTAGCGGACCAGGTGGGGGGTAGGCTTTCGGCCTTCTACCCAGCCTGGGTGCAGATTACAAACAATCCATGGATTCTAGGCATTGTGGAGAAAGGCCTAACCTTAGACTTCCACCATACTCCTCGGGACAAATTTATGTTAACACCTGTTCGTTCCTCCTCTACAGAGCAGTTGGCACTAGAGTCTGAGGTCCGGGAGCTCCAACAGAAGAATGTTCTAGTCAGAGTCCCTGCAGGCGAGGAAGGTAGGGGGTTTTATTCCCCTCTGTTCCTGGTCAAAAAACCTGATGGTTCATATCGCACCATTATTAATTTAAAAGGCCTGAATAATTTTCTGTTCATACCCTCCTTCAAAATGGAGTCGGTTAAGACAGCAATAAAATTACTCTTTCACCACTGTTTTATGGTTGTCTTAGATCTCAAAGACGCCTATTACCATGTACCAATTCATATTGATCATCAGAGATTTCTTAGGGTGGCGGTCTCACTAGCTGGCACAGTAGAACACTTTCAATATCAGGCACTTCCGTTCGGAGTCGCAGTTGCACCCAGGGTGTTTACAAAAATCATGGTGGAGGTTATGGCGCACTTGCATGAACAGGATATATTAATAGTCCCGTACCTGGATGATTTGCTAATTGTGGGTCATTCTGAGTCGCATTGCTCAGACCAACTACAGAAAGTTATGGATGCGTTACACAAATTGGGCTGGATGATCAATATAAAAAAATCGCGCCTTCAGCCCCTAAAAGTACAAGAATTCCTGGGATATGTTATAGACTCTAGTCAGCAGGAATGTCGCCTGCCGGACACAAAGGTTGCGAAGATTAAGCATTTGGTCACCAGGGCAATAAATAATCCCTTAGTATCAGTCAGGGGTGCGATGTCAATCTTGGGCTCTCTTACGTCCTGCATCCCGGCAGTTCTCTGGGCACAGTTCCACACGAGGGCTTTACAGTGGGACGTGTTACACAATTCCCGTCGCCTAAATGCTCACCTCGACAGTAAATTCACACTTTCTGCGGAGACTGTACATTCGCTTGGTTGGTGGACTCACACTTCGAATTTACACAGGGGGGTCCCTTGGATAAATCACATATCTAGGGTGCTGACTACGGACGCTAGCCCCAAAGGGTGGGGGGCTCACTTAGGGGAGGATTGGATTCAGGGACTATGGTCTCTGTCTGAACAGGACTCTTCCTCCAACTTGAAAGAACTGTTGGCAGTAAAACATGCCTTAAATAGATTCCTTGTACCCCTACAGGGTCGACACGTCAGGCTTTTGTCAGACAATCGGGTAACTGTGGCCTACATTAATCGTCAAGGTGGCACGCGATCCAGTACATTGATGGAGGTCGCAAATCATATCTTTCAGGTGGCCGAAGTACATCTTCTCTCCCTGACGGCGCTTCATATAAAAGGAAGTATCAACACCAAAGCCGACTATCTAAGCCGCAACATGCTCAGACAGGGGGAGTGGTCGTTAAATCCAGCCATTTTCAGTCAGATCATCCAGTTATGGGGTTGTCCGGAGATAGACCTTTTTGCCAACAGAGGGAACAAAAAATTACATCAATTCTGCTCCCTAAATCCAAAAGACAACCCATACGCTGTGGACGCTCTGCTGATATCTTGGCACTTCAGGCTCGCGTATGCTTTTCCCCCTCTAAATCTAATTCCCCTAGTCCTGAGGAAGATTCGGGAGGACAAGGCCCGGGTAATCTTGGTAGCTCCATTTTGGCCCAAGAGGGCTTGGTTTCCTTGGCTGAGAAAGATGTCTGTCTGCCAACCATGGATTCTTCCAGAGCTACCAGATCTGCTCTCCCAGGGACCAATCCTCCATCCTCAAGTAGCCAACTTACACCTAGCGGCATGGAACTTGAGAGGTCCTTACTGAGGGGGAAAGGATTCTCTCAGAATCTGGTTAATACTCTCCTTAAAAGTAGAAAACCATCTACAACGGGCATTTATGTGAGAGTATGGAGAAAATTTTTATCTTTTTCAGGGGCTCAAATTGACCAAGAACCATGTATTAACCAGGTTCTTGAATTTTTACAAAAAGGCCTGGAAATGGGCTTGGCCACAAGTACTCTTAGAGTTCAGGTGTCAGCGCTGGGAGCGTTATATAATCTTAATTTAGCCAGTAATCACTGGATTGCTAGATTCTTTAAAGCAGTCACCAGGTCTAGACCAATTATTAAACAAAGGTTAGTCCCATGGGACCTAAATTTGGTACTCTCAGCCCTGACGCAAGCCCCATTCGAGCCCATTGATACTATTCCTGTGAAGATCCTGTCAATCAAAACAGCCCTGTTAGTTGCTCTCACATCTGCTAGGAGGGTTAGTGATCTACAGGCACTCTCCAGACATCCACCATACATGCAAGTTAGGGAGGATAGGGTCATATTAAAACCCGATCCCCTATATCTGCCTAAAGTTGCGTCTAAATTTCACAGGGTTCAGGAGGTAGTCCTTCCCTCCTTTTGCTCCAATCCTACTAACGATAAAGAACGTAAATTCCATTGCTTAGATGTGAGGAGATGCCTCCTTAGATATATTACAGTTTCAGATTCCTGGAAAAAAGATAACTCTTTATTTGTAGCCTATCAAGGGGTAAGGAAAGGTCTTAGAGTATCTAAAAACACTCTAGCCAGATGGATTAGGGAGGCAATCTCTCTCGCTTATACCGCAGGTGGCAACGAAGTTCCAGATGGTATAAAGGCACACTCCACGCGAGCCATGGCATCTTCCTGGGCGGAGAGGTCAGAAGTGTCAATCGAAGACATATGTAAGGCGGCCACATGGTCTTCCCCTTCTACCTTTCTTAGACATTACAGATTAGATCTGGGTAGTTCCTCAGACCTTACGTTTGGGAGAAGAGTGCTAGAAGCTATTATCCCCCCCTAAATCTTTCGTCTCTGAAAGTCTCTCGTTGTGCTGTCATGGCGACTGAATAAATACGTACGCTACTCACCTGGTAGCAGTGTTTTTTCAGGAGCCATGACAGCACCCTTAGATTCCCTACCCTATATTTTTGGATGATGCAACACCCTGTTAATCTTGAGTTAAAGTTTATGTTCACTTGCATAATAAAAAGTATTCATGTATATACTGCATCTGTGTTATTAACCAAGGTGGTCCTCTCATGCTCTGGAAACAACTGACGTGGGAGAGAGGTGCCGCCCTTTTTATGTCTGTAGGTTTCCTGTCCCTGAAGGGCGGATCCCCTCTCTCGTTGTGCTGTCATGGCTCCTGAAAAAACACTGCTACCAGGTGAGTAGCGTACGTATTTCTCTAACAGGAATTTTAGTGCTTGCTATGTAACACAACTGACGCCAGTACATTCATATAAGCTGCAAATCGTTACAGAGAAACCATAAGCTCCTTCATTAGTAGCTTCTAGTTTTTTTTAGGAGTGTATGGTTATAAAAAAAAAAAAGCCTTCCTAATAGATTACATATCTTTTAAAGGAAACTTGTCACTTGAAAAGAAGCTGTTACCTGCAGATATGGGGTTAATCTACAGGTTAACCACATTCTAAACCTGCCCGGTGTCGGCACTTAGAGCCCCGCTGCCGGGAGGAAATGAACTTTATTCCTCCCAGTAATGTTCCGGTTTCAGTCACGGTAAAAATAAAGTTCACTGACAGCAGCTCGGCACTAGACATGGCTGTCAGTCAGTGCTGGGGGCGCATTTACAGCTGCCCCTCTATACACAGAGCGGTGACTGAACCCGAGCCCCCCCATGCTGAAACCAGAATGCTATGGGGAGGAGTAAAGTTAATTTCCTCCTTACAGTGGGGGTCTATGTGGGGGCGCTGAGCAGGTTCAGAATGCTATTAATCTGCCGATTAACCCCATATCTGCAAGTTAATATTGTTTTTTTCACGTGACAGTTTCACTTTAATGTGACAAAATGTTTATATTCTGTTTTAGTGCTTATCTACAATATTCAAAGTTATCATAATACAAAATATCACAAACAAATATGAAAGAATAGGTGGTTGTAGAGGTAGGCCAAGTTAATCTGGAATATAACCGGAGATGTGCCCTTTAGTCTGAAGCCTTTGGCTCCTGCGCAGTGTGGCACCAGAGTCAGCATATGCACACACTGCGCCATTTTATTGAAGACATTGGGTATGCAAATTCTCAGACACAGTTTCTTCAACAAAATGGCGCCAGAGTGTATTGCAGTGCACGAACTTGCCGGGTCCATGCATCGCAAAACACGCTGCCCCCCAATCATAGGCCAGTATGTGTCGGCGTGCATGTGACTGGGCGCATGGCAGTGATTTCATGCGCCCCCATCACTTGGACGCTGAAGTCAGCTGCCCGCTTCAGAAGAAGACGACGACGTGCTGCAGGGGGGGTGCGAGTGAACGGTGAGTTTGAGGGTTTATTGTTTTTTTTTTTTTATGTATTGAACAACAGCAGGAGGACATATACCAGGATTGGGGGCATATACAAGGATGAGGGATATATACCAGGATGGGGGGCATATACCAGGATGGGGATATTTACCAGATGGGGGGATATTTACCAGGATTGGGGGCATATACAAGGATGAGAGATATACCAGGATGTGGGGCATATACAAGGATGGGAGGCATATACAAGGATATATACCAAGATGTTACACAATTACAAGGATGGGGGATATATACCAGGTTGTTGGGCAAATACAAGGATGGGGACCATATACAAGGATGAAGGGCATATACTAGGATGTGGGATCATATACCAGGATTTGGGGCATATGCAAGGATGAGGGATATATACCAGGATGGGAAGCATATTCAAGGATGGGGGATATTTACCAGTTGCAGAATATTTACCAGGATTGGGGGCATATACAAGGATGGGAGGCATATAAAAGGATGGAGGATATATACCAGGATGGGGGGCATATACAAGGTTGGAGGAGACCATATACAAGGATGAGGGGCATATACTAGGATGTGGGATCATACCAGGATTGGGGGCATATGCAAGGATGAGGGATATATACCAGGATGGGGGGCAAATACTAGGATGAGAAGTATATACAAGGATGAGGGGCATATACTAGGATGTGGGATCATACCAGGATTGGGGGCATATGCAAGGATGAGGGGGTATATACCAGGATGGGGGGCAAATACTAGGATGAGAAGTATATACCAGGATGAGGGGCATATACAAGGATGGGAAGCATATACAAGGTTAGGGAATATTTACTAGTTGGGGGATATTTACCAGGATTGGGGGCATATACAAGGATGGGAGGCATATAAAAGGATGGGGGCTATATAGCAGGATGTGGGGCATATACAATGTTGGGGACCATATACAAGGACGAGGGGCATATACTAGGATGTGGGATTATATACCAGGATGTGGGAGCATATACCAGGATGCGGGAGCATATACCAGGATGGGGCTGCCATATACAAGGATATGGGAGTATATACCAGGGTGAAGGTGAGCATATACAAGAATGAGGGAGCATATGCCCAGATGGGGGGACGTATGCCAGAATGGGGGAAGCATATGCCTGGATGTGGGGCATATACCAGGATGAGGGGAGCATATTCCTTTATATCTGCAGTCTGGTACCCCTGCTCCTGTCTGTAGCTGAACTTTGTTGCCTCTGCCTGCTCTCTTGTTTTTTTCTAAACTAAAATCTCAGTATTCAGGTTAAATTGCCATGTTGTCAATGGGTCTCTAAAAGGTTTGCCATCACTGTTGTAGTACATTACTTCAATAAAATCACGCCAGAGTGCGTGCGTGCGTATGCTGCGATCTCTGGCTGCATGTTAGTGAAGACACTCTGTATATGCGAATTCGCAGACACAGTGTCTGAAAAAAAATGACATAAAATAAAAAATGTACTAATAAAAATGCTCGCCACCCGGGCGTAGAACAGGTTTAATAGCTAATATAACATAAGGGCTGAAGTTGTGAGGTTAATTTGCACGCTATTAGTCAGTTTTCTTTAATCTTCACATTCTGAATGTGATGAACACCCAAGTTCTGCAGGCTCATAGATCAGCAATGGAGCTTATTTGAATCTAAAAATATTATATTTATGTCCACATTGTATAATGTTTTCGCAAATGTTGAGCTTAAAAAAAGTCTCCCCCCATTAGAAAATGACCTACTGTTTAAATCAGGTTTTTGTGTTAATTTTTTTTTTTAATTTGCAGTGTTTTTACATATCACAATCTTTATTAATAATAGAGAATATAGATTGAGCATTCTTTACACTGGCCACTCACACAGGCTATTCGAAACTCACATCATATTTTTTTCGGAAATATACATGTACATTAGCAGCAATATACTGACTCAAACACTTTTGCATTGAACCATCTAATGAGCAGGTGCTAATGTCAGTGTAAAGTGAGGTGGAGTTGGGTCATCTGTGACATCTCTTGTGAATAAGGGATTCTGGGTTATTAGCTGTGTATAGAGTCTCTACCTGTGATTGTAATCCTGCCTCTGTGATTGTAATCCTGCTTGCTAAAATCTTTTTCTGAACGGATAGGATGCATAAGTCTGTGAGAGCCCCAGAGGCTACTGAAAATTGCAAGATTACTAATTTTGGTTTTTTTCACACAGATTGTGATTAGAGATGGGCGAACTTGAACAGTAAAGTTCGGCGTCCGTAACAAAACACCTACTGTTCAGGCACGGACACCGAACATGGACTTCACCAGGAAGTCCGCGTTAGTGTTCTGCCCCCCGAACACCGGGTGTTTGTTGCGCTGATCGAAACTTCTGGTCACTGGTGTCAGCTGATGAGACTACTGCTCCCATCAACCAACACCTGCTGCTGTTAATAACAATGAAAGCAGGCGGCAGCTGATGAGAGTTTTCATCAGAAAACGCCTGCGCTGTAAATACATCATTTAAAAAAAAAGGCGTGGGTTCCCCTGTATTTTTGGTAACCAGCCAGGCAAAACTCACAGCTGGAGCAGCAACACTCAGCTGTTAACTTTAGAAAGGCTGGTTATCAAGAATAGAGGTAGAGGAGTCTCCACGCCATATTTTTTTAATTATTTCAATAAATTAAAAAAAACGGTATGGTTCCCGCCCGCATTGTTGACAACCAGCCTAGTTAAAGTAGACAGCTGGGGGCTGGTATTCTCAGACTGGTAAGGGGCCATGGATATAGCCCCCCTCCCGGCCTAAAAACAGCAGTCCACATCCGCCCAGAAAAGGCTATTATATACACCAATTCTGGAGCTTTGTCCAGATCTTCCCACCTGCCCTGTAGCAGTGGCAAGTGGGTTTTTTGGGGTTGATGGCACATTTGTATTGTCAGGTCACATCAGGCCCAAGGATTACTAATGGAGACACCTCCATGGAGACACCTATCCACTACTAATCCTATACAGGTCCTTCTCAAAAAATTAGCATATAGTTTTAAATTTCATTATTTACCATAATGTAATGATTACAATTAAACTTTCATATATTATAGATTCATTATCCACCAACTGAAATTTGTCAGGTCTTTTATTGTTTTAATACTGATGATTTTGGCATACAACTCCTGATAACCCAAAAAACCTGTCTCAATAAATTAGCATATCAAGAAAAGGTTCTCTAAACGACCTATTACCCTAATCTTCTGAATCAACTAATTAACTCTAAACACATGCAAAAGATACCTGAGGCTTTTATAAACTCCCTGCCTGGTTCATTACTCAAAACCCCCATCATGGGTAAGACTAGCGACCTGACAGATGTCAAGAAGGCCATCATTGACACCCTCAAGCAAGAGGGTAAGACCCAGAAAGAAATTTCTCAACAAATAGGCTGTTCCCAGAGTGCTGTATCAAGGCACCTCAATGGTAAATCTGTTGGAAGGAAACAATGTGGCAGAAAACGCTGTACAACGAGAAGAGGAGACCGGACCCTGAGGAAGATTGTGGAGAAGGACCGATTCCAGACCTTGGGGAACCTGAGGAAGCAGTGGACTGAGTCTGGTGTGGAAACATCCAGAGCCACCGTGCACAGGCGTGTGCAGGAAATGGGCTACAGGTGCCGCATTCCCCAGGTAAAGCCACTTTTGAACCATAAACAGCGGCAGAGGCGCCTGACCTGGGCTACAGAGAAGCAGCACTGGACTGTTGCTAAGTGGTCCCAAGTACTTTTTTCTGATGAAAGCAAATTTTGCATGTCATTCGGAAATCAAGGTGCCAGAGTCTGGAGGAAGACTGGGGAGAAGGAAATGCCAAAATGCCTGAAGTCCAGTGTCAAGTACCCACAGTCAGTGATGGTGTGGGGTGCCATGTCAGCTGCTGGTGTTGGTCCACTGTGTTTCATCAAGGGCAGGGTCAATGCAGCTAGCTATCAGGAGATTTTGGAGCACTTCATGCTTCCATCGGCTGAAATGCTTTATGGAGATGAAGATTTCATTTTTCAGCACGACCTGGCACCTGCTCACAGTGCCAAAACCACTGGTAAATGGTTTACTGACCATGGTATTACTGTGCTCAATTGGCCTGCCAACTCTCCTGACCTGAACCCCATAGAGAATCTGTGGGATATTGTGAAGAGAAAGTTGAGAGACGCAAGACCCAACACTCTGGATGAGCTTAAGGCCGCTATTGAAGCATCCTGGGCCTCCATAACATCTCAGCAGTGTCACAGGCTGATTGCCTCCATGCCACGCCGCATTGAAGCAGTCATTTCTGCCAAAGGATTCCCGACCAAGTATTGAGTGCATAACTGAACATTATTATTTGTTGGTTTTTTTGTTTGTTATTAAAAAACACTTTTATTTGATTGGATGGGTGAAATATGCTAATTTATTGAGACAGGTTTTTTGGGTTATCAGGAGTTGTATGCCAAAATCATCAGTATTAAAACAATAAAAGACCTGACAAATTTCAGTTGGTGGATAATGAATCTATAATATATGAAAGTTTAATTGTAATCATTACATTATGGTAAATAATGAAATTTAACACTATATGCTAATTTTTTGAGAAGGACCTGTAGTTATATGGTAAATACACAAGTATAAAGTCCTTTATTAGAAATAAAACAAAACATACTTTTGCAATTTTATTTAAAAATAATAAACACAGTTATACTCGCCTAATTCCCATTCCATCCATCATCTCCTGTAATAGAACAAACCTCCCCCCCCCACACAATATCCGTCACCTGTCCGTCGTTCTGTCTCACGCCATAATACATGTCTGGGGGATAAATAGTCTTCAACCTGGATGGTGCTAAAATGTGACCATCCAGAGAGCCACTGATGTAGGATTTGCTGCGAACGCAGTAAATCTGATTAGCGGTAACATCAAGGTTACTGCCGGTCTCTGAGGCTGCATTCCAATCTGGCCTGAACTGCGTTGACCTCAGTGAGATCGCCGCTAGCACCGTGATAAAGTCTCACGGTGCAGGGGCGAGAATTTCACTGTGGTGAATTTGAACTGCAGCGAACTCTCCTCAATGTGGGACACAGAACGCAATGTGAAAGAACTATAATACAGATATTTTCTTGGGAGTACAAGGCTAACATGCAGGCAACACAAAGATAAACTTTTGAGGACTTATGTACCGTAAGTGTACAGAATGTATCTTTTAAGCAGGAATAGTTCATAATGAGTGTTTGAATGTATGTTTGTCTTGCAATTGTGGATGTTTTTAATGGGGTTGTCCACCACTTAATCAACCCCCTTTTAAATGGCTCAAGAGTGGTGGAAAAATAAAGACCAGCACAAACACCTCCATACTGCATGTTGTCCTTCGCTCGTCTCCTAGCATGAACATCCATTACATGACCGCTGCAGCCAGTCATACACTAGAATATGATTGTTTTTGCTTACGTAGCTGTTATAATATACAGTGGGGCAAAAAAGTATTTAGTCAGTCAGCAATAGTGCAAGTTCCACCACTTAAAAAGATGAGAGGCGTCTGTAATTTACATCATAGGTAGACCTCAACTATGGGAGACTAACTGAGAAAAAAAAAATCCAGAAAATCACATTGTCTGTTTTTTTAACATTTTATTTGCATATTATGGTGGAAAATAAGTATTTGGTCAGAAACAAAATTTCATCTCAATACTTTGTAATATATCCTTTGTTGGCAATGACAGAGGTCAAACGTTTTCTGTAAGTCTTCACAAGGTTGCCACACACTGTTGTTGGTATGTTGGCCCATTCCTCCATGCAGATCTCCTCTAGAGCAGTGATGTTTTTGGCTTTTCGCTTGGCAACACAGACTTTCAACTCCCTCCAAAGGTTTTCTTTAGGGTTGAGATCTGGAGACTGGCTAGGCCACTCCAGGACCTTGAAATGCTTCTTACGAAGCCACTCCTTCGTTGCCCTGGCGGTGTGCTTTGGATCATTGTCATGTTGAAAGACCCAGCCACGTTTCATCTTCAATGCCCTTGCTGATGGAAGGAGGTTTGCACTCAAAATCTCACGATACACGGCCCCATTCATTCTTTCATGTACCCGGATCAGTCGTCCTGGCCCCTTTGCAGAGAAACAGCCCCAAAGCATGATGTTTCCACCACCATGCTTTACAGTAGGTATGGTGTTTGATGGATGCAACTCAGAATTCTTTTTCCTCCAAACACGACAAGTTGTGTTTCTACCAAACAGTTCCAGTTTGGTTTCATCAGACCATAGGACATTCTCCCAAAACTCCTCTGGATCATCCAAATGCTCTCTAGCAAACTTCAGACGGGCCCGGACATGTACTGGCTTAAGCAGTGGGACACGTCTGGCACTGCAGGATCTGAGTCCATGGTGGCGTAGTGTGTTACTTATGGTAGGCCTTGTTACATTGGTCCCAGCTCTCTGCAGTTCATTCACTAGGTCCCCCCGCGTGGTTCTGCGATTTTTGCTCACCGTTCTTGTGATCATTCTGACCCCACGGGGTGGGATTTTGCGTGGAGCCCCAGATCGAGGGAGATTATTAGTGGTCTTGTATGTCTTCCATTTTCTAATTATTGCTCCCACTGTTGATTTATTCACTCCAAGCTGGTTGGCTATTGCAGATTCAGTCTTCCCAGCCTGGTGCAGGGCTACAATTTTGTTTCTGGTGTCCTTTGACAGCTCTTTGGTCTTCACCATAGTGGAGTTTGTAGTCAGACTGTTTTAGGGTGTGCACAGGTGTCTTTTTATACTGATAACAAGTTTAAACAGGTGCCATTACTACAGGTAATGAGTGGAGGAAAGAGGAGACTCTTAAAGAAGAAGTTACAGGTCTGTGAGAGCCAGAAATCTTGATTGTTTGTTTCTGACCAAATACTTATTTTCCACCATAATATGCAAAAAAAAATGATAAAAAAAACAGACAATGTGATTTTCTGGATTTTTTTTTCTCAGTTTGTCTCCCATAGTTGAGGTCTACCTATGATGTAAATTACAGACGCCTCTCATCTTTTTAAGTGGTGGAACTTGCACTATTGCTGACTGACTAAATACTTTTTTGCCCCACTGTATAACACAAGAGTTTTGATATTTTAAAGTAATGCTTGTTAATCTGTATTACTTTGTTTTGCAGTTCTTTGAACTACTTGGGCCTGAAGGATTTACGGTGATAGAAGTTCTCTTGCAGCACAGGCAAAAAATTGTGGCTAAATCACTTAACTGGCAAAATGATAACCAATATAATTTTCAAGGTAGGAAGATATACAAATAAAAAATGGCTATGTATTGCATAAAAAATTCTTTTAAAAGTTCTTACTTTTGGTGCATTTGTTTGCAGGAACTTGCTGTTTTTTTAACCTCTATTTTGATGTGATATTTTACAGTTTTTTATTGTGATTAGTTTGTTCGTTTTTAATTGCAAATATTGGTAAAAGCAATGAGCATTTGGTGAGTTTTTTTTTTAGTCTGCGATTTTTCAAAAAAATGCAAGTAACCTATTGTACTTAAAGGGAACCTGTCACCGGGTTTGACCAATATGAGATATGGCCACCACCTTTCAGGCCTGATATTCAGCGTTCTATAAGGCTGAATTTCTGCCCTCAACCTGACCTGCAAGACAAGAAACATACCTTTTATTATACTCGCATGCGGGATGGTCAGGTCCGAGGGGTGTCGATGGTCTTAGTCCGGTGCCTCCCATCTTCTTTCTATGCTAGCCTCCTTCTTGCTTTGTGTGGATAACGCATCCCTACGTCATCCACACAGTCTCGAAGGCCGGGTTGGGGCCTTAAATGCAGAATTATATAATTCTGTATATCCGCCCTGAAAGGTGGTGGCTGTAACTCATATCTATCTAACCTGGTGACAGGTTCCCTTTAATGGATGCAGAAATGGTGCTGAAAATCCACCATAGCAAAACTCTCCAAATACTCATTGTGGGAACAGAGTTTAACAGGGTACACCTTTTTTACACATTTCGACAGCTAAAGCCTAGCCAAACTGCATGAAAATCCGCAAGAAAAAGCAACATTTTGCTGTGCCAAAACATGTCAAAAACTTATTATGAACAGACCCTTAACACCTTCTCAACATGCACCATACATATACCGTATTTTTTGGACTATAAGACGCACCGGACTATAACACGCACCCAGGTGGAAAATAGGGAAAAAAAATATTTGAAGCAAAAAAGGTGGTAAAATATTTAATAACATAAACATACTATTATACGTGGTGTTATTATATATAATAGTATGTTATTATATTAGAAGCTGCGGGTAGAAAATGGAGCTGCGGGACCAGTGTGGTGTCTGTAAAGTTCTGTATGAAGACACTGGAGGGTGAGTATAAGAATGGGGACAAAGGGCTTATATTTAAAGAACCGCTCCAGTACTGAATAATAACACTGGAGTACTGATTTAAGATCCCGTGGAAGAACTATAACTCCCAGCATGTCCTGCAGAACCTATGGCATGCTGGGAGTTATAGTTCACCACAGAAGTGGCAGAGTGGTTTATTGTGTGTTGTAGTGACTAACCTTTTAATTATGGCAGCCAGCCACACTGTGGTGAGGTAAAATGCTGGAGCATCCCATCCCATGATACCACAGAGCTCTCCCTCTTGTTGCCTCTCCACAACACAGGAGTAAGCTTGCAGATTGTAGTGGGTGTCTGTAGGACCTGTGATGACATCAGAAGAGGGAGGGCTCTGTGCTGCCATGTGATGCTCCAGCCCGCCCTCTTCATGACATCACACAGGTCCTTGTGCTGGAGCACTGGGCATCCAGCACAGCCCTGGCAGGCAGGTATGCAGCGATCTTGTACCCTCTGCCCCCTGCTGCTGCCTCCTCCAGACACATAGATCTTCCCAGCTGCTGCAGGAATCCAGCGCTGGGGAAACCATATGTGTCCCTGTGTAGGAGTATTCATTTGCTGCTCCCAGCTCACTGCTCAGCTGACAGGTGGGTGGGGAAGCAGCTAATGAATGTTCACTGCACTTTAATGATCGGGACCATGTGGTTTCCCCAGCACTGATTCCTGAATCCCAGCAGGGGCATTTTTCTGCCTCCTGCCTCCCAATGGAAACCCATTAGCTGCTGCCCCCTCCCCACGTTACATCCCTACCATAAGACGCACCCACACTTTCCTCTCAAATTTGGAGGAAAAAAAGTGCATCTTATGGTCAGAAAAATACGGTACTCTGCTTTCCCACAAAGAGATGTATACAATATTAATAATCTTTATTTATATAGCGCCAGCATATTCCACAGCGCTTTACAGTTTCAAGCACAACAGTCATAAGTAACAATGTTAACAATACAATAATTAAAGCAAAATAAGACGAACCTGCTCGTGAGAGCTTACAATCTACAGTGAGGTGGGGGAGATACAAAGTACAGGTGTATATTTACAATGATGTATTTACAATGATGGTCCAGCCATCTTCAGGGGGTGGGGATAGATGGAAGTAGTGAATGGGCTACACACACACAAACATAAAATAACTGATTGGGGAACATGATAGGCCGCTCTGAACAATTGTGTTTTGAGCAAGCGCCTAAAACTATGCAAATTGTGGGTGGTCCTAATATCTTGGGGTAGAGCATTCCAGAGGATTGGCGCAGCATGGGAGAAGTCTTGGAGTCGGGAGTGGGAGGTACGGATTAGTGCAGAGGTTAGTCAAAAGTCGTTTGCAGAGCGCAGAGGTCGGTTAGACCGATAGACAGAAATGAGGGAGGAGATGTAAGGGGGTGCTGCACTGTGTAGAGCTTTGATGATAACGGAACCAGGCAACATTTTTAACAAAGGGGGGAGAATGAAGCACTAAATAGTGCAGAAGAACCCCCCCACCATAACAAATAACCAACTCCATAGAAACTGTTAGAAAGGAGTACAACAGGAGCATATATGTAGTTAAAAGATCATACTACTTTATTAAGTTAAATTTAACAAGCTTAAAGTGCATACAGTGTACAAAAGCCAATGCCAAATAAAGTGCATAAGGATGATTAAAACAAAGTGGGTATCCCCGGTGTGAGCTGTCCATTAAGCCAGCATGCAAAATTGCAAAAGGGAAGTGCTGCCAAGAGTCCATATACCAGGTTGGCCAGTGAGTAAGAAGTACCTCACAGCACAAAAATACCAAATGTGAAGAGCAGCGCTTACCAATGCGGGACACCAGGACAGGAGGCACCGGGTAGGATCCACCAGCTCAAACCCCTGATGCGCGTTTCGCCTTCCGGTGTGCTTGCTTTCTCACGGGGACCACAGTTTTGTGCACTTCTGAAAAGAAATACAATGCTGAACAGAGACCAGATGGAGTCCAGAGTAAATCTGCTGCCTCATTATAGTGAGTGGATCCCTCAGGGCTTTCATCTGAATCACATCACTCCGAGATTTAGATGGGAACCCCAAAGTAAATGCTCATCGTAGAGCATTGGATGAATGTGACCCCAAACGTTATGTACAATGTTCCCAATAAAAGCTTTAACTCAATCCACAAAAAAGTCCCCACTCAGCTCTGTCATCTGAAACATGAGCTGGGCATAACATACTGGTCACTATAATGTACTGGTTACTACAATGGCAGTTTGCAATTTTCAGTCAGTAACATCTGCTATTGCTTATTTCTGGAAAACAGCCATCACTACACCTGTAAATACATTCCCAAAAGGTTATAATTTCCAAAATGGGGTCACTTGAGGGGAGATTCTGCTTTCTAGCAATTAGGGGATCTTTATATGGAATCCGTAAACTATTTCTAAGAAAATCTGCACTCTAGAAGGCAAATACCATTTTACCACGGTTTTCTTGGTGGTAAAAATGTAAATTATTTTTTTTTCACTGCCCAATGTTATAAAATTCTGTGACACCCCTGTGATGTCAATATGATCACTGCACCCTTAGATGAATTCATTCAGAGGTTTAGTTTGTAAAATGGGGTCACTTATGGGGGGTTCTGCTGTTCTGGCACCTCATGGGCTCTGCCAATGTGACATGGCACCCACAAAGCACTGAAATTCCCATCTAAGCTTTGCAATGTGTTTCAATAGTAGTTTTCGACCACATATGGGGTATTTGTGAACTCCGTAGAAATTGGAGAACTAATTTTGGGGTCCATTTTCTCCAGCTACCCTTACGAAAATACAAAACTTGGAGCTAAAAAACATTTTTATGGGAAAAATGTGATTTTTTTTTTTTTTTTTTTTTTTTTTTTCCCCACGGCTCAATGTTTTAAACTTATGTGATGCGTTAGGAGTTTCAAGGTGCTCGCCACACACACACCTCACTCCAAAATGGGGTCACTTGTGGGGGGTTTCCACTGTTTAGGCATATCAGGGGCTTTCCAAATGGGACATGACGTCCGCGAATGATTCCAAGAAATTTAAAAATTATACAGATGTAAAGTAGGCATGTGGAAAATGTTATTTTTTTTTACCATTTTGTGTGACATAATTGATTTATGGGCATAAGAATAAAATTTTGAAAATTGCAACATTTTCAACATTTTCCCCAAATTTCCAATTCTGTTTTACAAATAATCATATCGAAGAACTTTTACCACTATCATAATATGTTGCACAATATGTCACACAAAAAAATCTCAATCATTTGGATCCATTGAAGCTTTCCAAAGTTATGACCTCATAAAGTGACAGTGGTGAGAATCGAAAAACTTGGCCTGGTCAGGAAAGTGAAAACAGGCTTTGGGGTGAAGGGGTTAAATGTATTTGCTTTTTTTGTGAGGATCTGTCATTAATTTTGTTGTTTTTTTCTCACACCTCTGTATTGTGCTTTTCCTCTGTTGTTTCTTCTGGAAATTTATGACTAAAGTGACAGCTGGGTGTTACCAGTCACTGTGTAAAAATGTTGCGTCCCTAAGTGCACTGATCACACAATGTGGGACTGCCCGATCACACAATGTGGGACTGCCCGATCACACAGTGTGGGACTGCCCGATCGCACAATGTGGAACTGCCCGATCCCACAATGTGGGAGTGCCCAATCACACAATGTGGGAGTGCCCGATCGCACAATGTGGGAGTGCCCGATCGCACAATGTGGGAGTGCCCGATCACACAGTGTGGGACTGCCCGATCGCACAATGTGGAACTGCCCGATCCCACAATGTGGGAGTGCCCAATCACACAATGTGGGAGTGCCCGATCACACAATGTGGGAGTGCCCGATCACACAATGTGGGAGTGCCCGATCACACAATGTGGGAGTGCCCCATCACACAGTGTGGGACTGACCGATCACACAATGTGGGACTGACCGATCACACAATGTGGGAGTGCCCGATCACACAATGTGGGAGTGCCCGATCACACAATGTGGGAGTGCCCGATCACACAATGTGGGAGTGCCCGCTGACACAATGTGGGATTGCCCGATCACACAATGTGGGAGTGCCCGATCACACAATGTGGGAGTGCCCGATCACACAATGTGGGAGTGCCCGATCACACAATGTGGGAGTGCCCGATCACACAATGTGGGAGTGCCCGATCACACAATGTGGGAGTGCCCGATCACACAATGTGGGAGTGCCCGATCACACAATGTGGGAGTGCCCGATCACACAGTGTGGGACTGCCCGATCGCACAATGTGGAACTGCCCGATCCCACAATGTGGGAGTGCCCGATCCCACAATGTGGGAGTGCCCGATCACACAATGTGGGAGTGCCCGATCACACAATGTGGGAGTGCCCGATCACACAATGTGGGAGTGCCCGATCACACAGTGTGGGAGTGCCCGATCACACAGTGTGGGAGTGCCCGATCACACAATGTGGGACTGACCGATCACACAATGTGGGAGTGCCCGATCACACAATGTGGGAGTGCCCGATCACACAATGTGGGACTGACCGATCACACAATGTGGGAGTGCCCGATCACACAATGTGGGAGTGCCCGATCACACAATGTGGGAGTGCCCGATCACACAATGTGGGAGTGCCCGCTGACACAATGTGGGATTGCCCGATCACACAATGTGGGAGTGCCCGATCACACAATGTGGGAGTGCCCGATCACACAATGTGGGAGTGCCCGATCACACAATGTGGGAGTGCCCGATCACACAATGTGGGAGTGCCCGATCACACAATGTGGGAGTGCCCGATCACACAATGTGGGAGTGCCCGATCACACAATGTGGGAGTGCCCGATCACACAGTGTGGGACTGCCCGATCGCACAATGTGGAACTGCCCGATCCCACAATGTGGGAGTGCCCGATCCCACAATGTGGGAGTGCCCGATCACACAATGTGGGAGTGCCCGATCACACAATGTGGGAGTGCCCGATCACACAATGTGGGAGTGCCCGATCACACAGTGTGGGAGTGCCCGATCACACAGTGTGGGAGTGCCCGATCACACAATGTGGGACTGACCGATCACACAATGTGGGAGTGCCCGATCACACAATGTGGGATTGCCCGATCACACAATGTGGGAGTGCCCGATCACACAATGTGGGAGTGCCCGATCACACAATGTGGGAGTGCCCCATCACACAGTGTGGGACTGACCGATCACACAATGTGGGAGTGCCCGATCACACAATGTGGGAGTGCCCGATCACACAATGTGGGATTGCCCGATCACACAATGTGGGAGTGCCCGATCACACAATGTGGGAGTGCCCGCTGACACAATGTGGGATTGCCCGATCACACAATGTGGGAGTGCCCGATCACACAATGTGGGAGTGCCCGATCACACAATGTGGGAGTGCCCGATCACACAATGTGGGAGTGCCCGATCACACAATGTGGGAGTGCCCGATCACACAATGTGGGAGTGCCCGATCACACAATGTGGGAGTGCCCGATCACACAATGTGGGAGTGCCCGATCACACAATGTGGGAGTGCCCGATCACACAATGTGGGAGTGCCCGATCACACAATGTGGGAGTGCCCGATCACACAATGTGGGAGTGCCCGATCACACAATGTGGGAGTGCCCGATCACACAATGTGGGAGTGCCCGATCACACAATGTGGGAGTGCCCGATCACACAATGTGGGAGTGCCCGATCACACAATGTGGGAGTGCCCGATCACACAATGTGGGAGTGCCTGCTCACACAATGTGGGAGTGCCCGATCACACAATGTGGGAGTGCCCGATCACATAATGTGGGAGTGCCTGCTCACACAATGTGGGAGTGCCCGATCACACAATGTGGGAGTGCCCGATCACATAATGTGGGAGTGCCTGCTCACACAATGTGGGTCTGTAATTTTTGCATCAGAATTTGTATGCCAAAACCAGGACTGTCTCCAAAACTCAGAACAGGTATCAATGTCTCAATTATTGTTTTTCTTTGTTGTTCCATTCCTGGTTATGGCATACAAACACTGATGCAAAAATATTGACTCAGTAGATCACCATGATGTTACTAAAAATACATATTTATAAAAATACCAACACCAATCTTACCTCCATGTGGTGGTAGACACCAGTCCTGCTGAATATATAAGAGATTACATTGCAGTTATAGATATTGATTTACAGCTGATGTTCGTTCACTTTTCCTATCTTTTCTGCCTAGACCAGACTGACATGACAACTTCTTTTCAGCCACAACTCATCTGCAGAGTTTACAACAAAGACACATTTTACTTCTCACACATCCAGCACCATCAACATCTGTTCCAAAACTCATCATCCTGCTGACACCCCAATATGATGGCATATTTGTTCCTGTTACTGGACCTACTGTGTGGCCGTAAAATGCCTCCCTTTTTCCTTCTAGAAGGTAAAAATTGCCCCTAGAAAATATTAATGCCCTGTAGAAAACGGTGCCCACATTTTTCCCCATACAAAATAATAATCCCGCCCCCCATGTGCTACTTTAACATACACAATTTTCCTGAGTGTCTATAACAATAAGTGCCCACTCGGCATTTAATGTCTCCTGAATCACCCCCTGTACAGTAGCAAGGTCTTCTGAATCCCCTTCTTATACATTAGTAATGTCCCCTGTGTTCATCCATGCACAGTATTAACGTCCCAAGTTTCCCCCCTACAGATCGTAGATACACAGTATGATGTCTGTCACTGTAGTCCCCACACTGATTTATGGTCTCACATTAGTCACCAAAATGTATGATGGCCCCCACAGAAGCTCACACACTGTTTGATAGTTCCAACAATACTCCCCATACTGTATTATGACCTCCACAGTAGCCCCCAACCTGTATGATGGCCCCTACATTATATGATACCCCCCACAGTAGCACCAACACACTGTATGATCACCCCCACACCGTATGAAGGCCCCCACAGTAGCCCTTACACAGAATGATGTGCCCCATAATAGCCCTCACTCTGTATAATTGTGCCCACAGTAGCCACCACACTGTATGATGGCCCTCTTTGTCGCCTCTACACTGTATGATGACCTCCACACCACTTGGTAGGGAAGATGTACAGCAACAGATCCAGAGAGGTAAGTGTTAAAAGCACTATTTATAAAAAAAAATTTATTTGTATGATGTTAGTAAAAATTCCCTGGGAATGCACCAGACTGATGCGTTTTGAATTGCTTGTTCATAGTCATAGTATGATATACCTTACAATGACTAAGAACAATTAGGTTGTAACGCGTCAGTCTGGTGCATTCCCAGGGAAGTGCAACTTCTACTAACATCATATTAAAAAATGTTGAAAAAGGAAAAAAAATTTTTTTTTTTTCAATAAATAGTTTTTAACACTTACCTCTCCGTGTCTGTTGCTGGAGATCTTCTCTACCAAGTTGTCTTCATTTCCTGCTGCCGACACAGGCTCTCATGTCCTTACGCTACGGGGGGGACTTCAGTTTATGGGTGAGCTAGATAACCATTTTTTCTATGTGAATAACCCCCACACAGTATGATACATCCACACTGTATGATGCAACCCTTAGTAGCCCTCACTCTGTATGATGGCCCCTAGAAACACCCCACTATGTCCAATGCCACTCTTAGTAGCCCTAACACTGTATAATGTTCCACTAATTAGTCCCCACTCTGTATTATGGCCCATTTAGTAGCCCTCACTCTGTATAATGTCCCCCCAGTAGCCCCAACACTGTATGATGGCCTCACTCTATATGATGGCCTTTGCTCAGTAGACCCCACACAGTTTTTGAATCACTTAGCAGCTTCCACGATGTATAATGGCCCCTTAGTAAGCCACGACTGTGTATGATGGCCCCCTTAGTAGACCCCACTCTGTATGATAGCTCCCCTAGTAGCCTCCACGCTGTATAATGGCCAAGTTAGCAGCTCCTATGTTATATGATGGCCCCTTCAGTAGCACACACAATATTAAAATAAACATCATATACTCGCCTAACCCTGGGGAGTCCAATGGCAGATAGTGGGAAGGCACAGTCGGACAGACATGGTAATGTAATAGTGCCACCAAGGCACCCGCTGGACATCAGTGCCTCAGCGAGATGAAGTCATCACGTTGCTTTGCCCAGGACTTGCTGTTCTGCAGGTCTGTGGTCTAAAGAGACCTGTGGCCTACAAAACATCCTAGTTCTCTACAGCAGAGTTTATCAGTATTCGCAGTCTGCACTTCAAGGTGGCCAGTCCGAGTCAGTGATCCGGGGTGACCACTCCACTCCAATTCCCCCACATAGTTACACTACTGCTTCGAGGGAACAGTGTTTGCCTTACAGCCTCTTTGTGCACCCATACAATTAATCAGCACTCCTGGCCAGCACAAAGAACCTGGTTACATCCTGCCTAGAAATAAGAAAAACATTCTGTATAATATGTATAGTCTATATTTTGACCACAATATGCACGGTCACATCCCACGTCAAGGTTCTTCACTGTCTTGTGAGTCCCTTCTCTAAAATCAACAACAAAACACAGTAAAAGATCTAATAGTATGGGCGTCGCTAAAAGCCAGACGCTGTGCACTACATCTATGTGACTGGTGCCCTACATGCCTTATAATTCCATGAATTGCTAGTTGTGTGTGATGGTTGCACGTGTGCTGCTCTCACCTTTACCGTGGGGCTGCTGCATTCTGCAGTGTAGTTGTATTAGGTGTAAAACAAACTTTTGCTGTGATAAAGTGTGGATGTTCCATCTCTAATTACTATTTGTACTTCCATATAGTAGATAAAACGGCACTAAGTTTTCTGTCTGACCTCACAAGTAATCTTCTGGATGAATTGGAAAAAAATCAGACTCTGTCCAAGATCTTGCAGAAAGTCTTCCATAAAGAGTTGAAGCTGTTTTAGATGCAAAATGGGGACTAACCCTTTATTGATGCCTGTGGGTTTAGAATAGGATGTCCGAAAAGCTCCCGTAGGGGTAATGTATATGTGTCCAGAGTGTGTATGGATATGGACAGTGAAAAATTGCTGTGCACAAAGGTTGGGGCATCGTACTATGTAAAGGAAACGGTTTCTGCTGCATGGATTTCAGCCTTTGATTTGGCAGAGAACTATTCCTGAAGGCTACGTGAAGTTAGCTTAGTTTTAGTGTGGCCAGATGATCAATCAGATGTGCTTTGTCTGCCTTTCTGAAATCACCGCAGTGTAATGGATGAAGCTGCTTTGCATTTGGATTACGGTTACGGAAACCTGTTTCCTTCTGCCAACTCGTGTCAACAATCAATCTGAAGCTATCAGGGCTACAGTATATCATGTCCTCTTGATTTCCCATTAGGATGCCTTTCTACCCATTGCCGTCAGTTATCCTTTGTCTTAATAAAGCTGTCGTCTTTCCGTTTTACCCTTCAGGCGGAGATTCACTACCTCCTTTGCACTAATTTGATCGTACATTCTCTTCTTCCTTCTGCCATTCTTCTGACTCACCTTTCCTCAGCCTTTCAATCTTTCTTACTTTATTTTGTTCTTGGCCTCTCGAGTTCTTGTCATGTTTCTTTCACATCTCTAGCCCTTTATTCACATTGCTAAAGAAAGGTGAATTGTTTGTATTGCTTCTAAATGTATTTCCAAGGCTAGCCCTGTACAGTCTGTAATTATCAGAAAGCAATTCTACAGTTTACCGTAATTGATGCCAGAGTGCGAGAAGGTTGTGCCACGCTGACCTGCAAATGGGAGGAACGCTTTACTCTCTTGCTCTCATATTTGTTCTCCGGTGACTCTACTCTTTGACTTCTGCTTGTCCATGAACTATGTTGTATCTTTCCTGGTTCTATTCTTCATAAAAAGCTGTTGTACAAGGCTGTGCTTGGCTCTTTTTCCCCCGTTCCTGCGCACTACCTTCTAATGTTGCACCTTCTAGCTGCCTCTTCGTTCTCATTGCTCTCCGCCCAAGCAAAGGTTATTTTCAGTGATCTTCACCTGTTGTTTTTCTCCATGCGTTCATGAGCGAGTGCAATACCAGTTGTTGTTTTCATCTTTCTGCCATATAGCTTCATTTATTGTTTTACCTTTTACATGGCAGAAATATATGACCAATGGTGTTCTACGCACATATGACTAATTAGTAATTGTTTGGTGGAAATTTGGAAACGTACATTCGAAACACATTTCCAAAGTGAATGCTAGAAGAGCAATAATACAAAAATTTTAAGAAAAAATGTCCCCAAATTGTTTATTTTATATCATATTTATAGGTCTATATTTATACTATCATATCTTTTTTTTCTTTGAAATATAAGCACTAAAACATACGGTACTTGTTTGGAGAGATGACAGGTTCTATCTAAAGATTACCTGAAATGTGGTTAAAAAACAAAACTGACCAGAACTTTAATGCTTTCTTTTTTTAGTAATTTAAGAGCCCTCTGTTCCCTGCAATTGCCACACTCAGTGCTCAAACAAATGTCCCTAGATCTCGGTCCAATCACAGACCACAATGCATGGTTTCCCCACCAGACCATGACAGTTTCATATATTTGTATGACATTGCCAGGCCTGGGTCGTACATTGTGGTCTGTGATTGGGCCGAGATCCAAGTCTGCATGGAAAGTGTTATTAATGAATAAACTGACAATTGGGCCTCCTTCATGACCCAGTATCGCACCTGCACACAATGACAGGTTTTGTGTTCATGGCTCCGGCAGTGTCCCAGTGTGCAGGACTGAGAACTCCATTCAGGCAGCGCTCCAAAGTGAGTGTGGTCAATTGACATAACGGTAGTTGAGGAGGCTTGTAATTTAGGTGGCGGAATGGTGCACTGAGCCCTTGGCCATGCCAAGCTCCCTAATTTGCTTATCTAATAAAACGGTTTTTATATAAAGTCTACACTACAAGTATGAGTAGGAATGTGTTGATGGTTTGATTTGAGTTTTCGGGGTGACAGTCTCCCTGTAAGCTCCTGAATGGTTATGAGATGAGAGGTCACTGTAGATGTATCTACTATATAATTGTCTAAGGGTCACTTCCATCTTTGTCTGTCCTTCTGTCTGTCCTTTTTTCTGTCACGGATATTCATTATTAGAGAAATCAAGTTACACTAGGATATAACCTGTAAAAAAGCTGAAGTCAAAAAAACATATATAACACTCAGCATCATATACCTAGTTACATGTAAAAACAATGAATTGCCAGCAGTAGACGCATATGATATGGCCAGTGCTACTGGTGGCTATATGCATAGTAAAAAAGGAACAATCTCACCAGTTCCAAGGTGTAGGCAAAGGAGCACCGGATTGCCTCTAGTCAGGGGATGATCCGGAAAAGAAGAGACGACAGTCCCTATGTCGATCCCTATGGGGCTATCAGTGAGCTTTGGGAATAGCTCACTGGGCAATATACTACGTGACTGGGCAATATACTACGTGGTTGGGCAATATACTACGTGACTGGGCAATATACTACGTGGCTGGGCAATATACTACGTGGCTGGGCAATATACTATGTGACTGGGCAAAATACTATGTGGCTGGGCAATATACTACGTCTCTGGGCAATATACTACGTGGCTGGGCAATATACTACGTGGCTGGGCAATATACTACGTGGCTGGGCAATATACTATGTGACTGGGCAATATACTATGTGGCTGGGCAATATACTACGTCTCTGGGCAATATACTACGTGGCTGGGCAATATACTACGTCACTGGGCAATATACTACGTGGGCTGTGCAATATACTACGTGGACATGCATATTCTAGAATACCCGATGCGTTAGAATCGGGCCACCATCTAGTGAATGTATAACTAGGCAGGTTAAAGCTCAATAAAGTTCAGTGTCGGCCAATTTTTTAATCTAAAAATGACATTTAGTCTCCATTGTTTAATATTATTTTCCACAGTTTACTGAGTGTGTGTATTTTTGTTTGTTAGAATTCCGCAAAAAAAATGCTACTGATGGCGGAAAACCCAACTATGGCTGTCAAGTCACTGTCCAGTCTGAACAGGAAAAGCAGCTCATGAGGCAGTATCGGCGAGAAGAAAAACGCCACGCCAAGCGAGAAAAACGAGTCGGCGAGGAAGGAGAGATTTCTGGTGAAGGACTAATAGGCTTTGATCCGAAGGAACTGCGGATGCAAAGGTAATAAATGCCAAAAGCTGAAAAATGTTTCAGCTGTAATTGGTACTTCAATGTATCCTAATCATTTATTTTCTTTAAGTTCAGCTTTTGGAGATTAAATGATTTCAACTTCAGGTCACGTCTTAGCACAAGTATAGAATATTTTTTTCTTCTCTATGAAAACCTAATTTTCCCGGATAAGGAAGCAGTGATCTGCTTAATTAGAATCTGCTTGGTCGCTTTCACGCGGTTTAGAAATGCAGATTAAGGAGGTAAGCTATCTTCCTTAGGTGCTCTGTACACACCACTAGTTTAAGATTTATGAAGTCGGTACTAAATGCATTGAAACTATCTGTTTTTCCTCTGGAGATTAATGGTTGCTATTTTCTATGTTGTCATCTTGAAATATAGGGAAAAAAGGGAAAGCAAATAAGGCGTTGCATTGCTGCAGTGAAAGGAAAAAAAAAAACCTAGCCTTGTTGGCTTTTTAAATATTGAGCCCATAAAACGTGTGATCTCTACATTGTTACGTGGCGGAGAGTGGGGACCACAGCACTGTAAATAAGAACGTCTCCCGCGGTTATTGAGTTGCCGATGCCTACAAATTCTACCTATAATTTGCTGCAATCGGTATTGGGAGAGCGTCTTTATACTCGCTTGCTGACCTCTTTGTCTTAAAGCAGGCGAATTGCTAAATTGACTGTGACACTGACACCAGCCTGCTGCATAAACTTCCACCTCTTCCCTGTGCTTGATCTTGTTAGGGTCACTCCAGAGACCTCATTCTATGCAAAAATATACTTCTGCCTTAATATCATTCCGCAGCTTCACGTCTCATTGTGAATCTCTGAATATCCTGGAGTGTGCCCCGCAGCTATAAATGGTCACATAATAGGGTTTGCAGGCTCACATTGCACTGTGTTTGGTCTTTTCTACCTTTTCAGATGTATTCTCATTTGAGCAAAATTGTAACTCGGTGCAGAAAAATCTGTTTATTATCAGGCCACAGTAACATAGATGAAATCTGTGTGTCTTGCAGGTGCAGAAAAATGTTCTTTTTCTTCTAAAGGCTTATTTTTATTCCAGCACACATTTTCTGTACTTCCATGTGTACTTTCATTTTTTTTTTCATATATATATCATAATCTTTTATTCATTGTTCCAGACCCAGCAATAGTTTGTCTTGATCACAATTCCTTTATTCTTGTTCTTTTTTTTTTCCTACAGGGAACAGGCACTTTTGAATGCCCGGATTGTGCCCATTCTGGGTAGAGAAAGGGACTATGGTGAAAGATTTGTGTTTCCACATGTTTATGACTCGTATGCTGAAGCCATGAAAACGTCTGCGTTTGTCGGTGGAGCAAAGGTATGCTTACAGCTCCTGTATCTTTTTTTTTTTCTACCTCAATGCGTAAAAAATCTATTTGACTAATGGTATGATATATTTTCTATTTCTAGCTGCTTTTGCCAGAAGGCATCCAAAGAGAAAACAACAAAATGTATGAAGAAGTTAAGATCCCCGTCACTGAACCAATGCCTATTGGTTTGGAAGAGAAACCAATCTTCATTAAAGACCTAGATGAGGTTTGTGTGGTTATTTCCATTATTATTATTATCTGCAGATAAAATTCAGTTGGGTTTGACACCATGATACTCCTAATTAGCAATATTTATTTCACAGCCGCCTTTTCATAAATGTTACTAGTACATTCTAAGATACTAGTGTGGTCCACTCTTCATGACCCCTTCTATTTAGCAGAGAAAATACAAGCCTTTGGTCCGTTTTATGCTCATTGCTAGGTATGTCTATAGTCTAGGTCCCAAATCATGTTGTATGATGGATTAAACTAAGGCTATGTTGACACTGATTGTCTGCAATGAGTTTGTGGAGTTTTCCCTGAATCCCCTGAACAAGCATGATTCAACGGAACCCCCACCGGTGCCACCGACTTCATTACTCATACTGAGTTCAAATTAATAGTTTGTGTATTTTTTTTTTAAGTGTCTACTCTGATGGGCATTGAAACTTGGTAGACCACATTTCTGTGCCCATCGGAACACATGCAGAAAAAAAGCCCACAGAGTTTAATTGAACTACATTCCTGTTATTTCATGGCTCCATTGGGGATTC
This sequence comes from Ranitomeya imitator, assembly GCF_032444005.1. NCBI lineage: Eukaryota > Metazoa > Chordata > Amphibia > Anura > Dendrobatidae > Ranitomeya > Ranitomeya imitator. Next base: position 308,506,743 of record NC_091286.1, read on the forward strand.
AGCTAAATCCGATTAGAAGGGGGACTGAGTCAAAACTCCCAAAGACACTGTGTGACCTGGGTATAAGAAGAACAGATGTAACAAGTGCCATCTTGACAGAAAGCATGCTACTGTGTTTAAACATCTGTACACTAATTGTATAGGGCAACATCTCATCATACAAGTACGGTGTAGCATGTCACGACTGTTAAATTCTCTTATTCTACACAAAAATAGTGTGTTTCCTAATCATGGTTGCCAGCAAAAATTTAGGGCTTTTGAAATCATTTATGCAACTCATTAGCTGCTGCGCTTTGTTCTGGGCCTGTTGTGCTTGCTCTGGGCCAATTGCACTTGCTATGGGACTGTTTCGCTTGCTATGGGCCTGTTTCGCTTGCTCTGGGCTTGTTTCCCTTGCTCTGGGCCTGTTGCACTTGCTCTGGGCCTGTTTTGCTTGCTCTATGCCTGTTTTGCTTGCTCTGGGCCTGTTGCGCTTGCTCTCAGCCTGTTGTGCTTGCTCTGGGCCTGTTGGGCTTGCTCTGGGCCTGTTGCGCTTGCTCTGGGCCTGTTTTGCTTGCTCTGGGCTTGTTTCCCTTGCTCTGGGCCTTTTACACTTGCTATGGGCCTGTTGCGCTTGCTCTGGGCCTGTTGCGCTTGCTCTGGGCCTGTTGCGCTTGCTCTGGGCCTGTTGCGCTTGCTCTGGGCCTGTTGCGCTTGCTCTGGGCCTGTTGCGCTTGCACTGGGCCTGTTGCGTTTGCACTGGGCCTGTTTTGCTTGCTCTTGATCTGTTTTGCTTGCTCTGGGCCTGTTGCGCTTGCTCTGGGCCTGCTGCGCTTGCACTGGGTCTGTTGCTCTTGCACTGGGCCTGTTGCGCTTGCACTGGGCCTGTTGCGCTTGCGCTAGGCCTGTTGCGCTTGCACTCGGCCTGTTGCGCTTGCACTCGGCCTGTTGCGCTTGCTCTGAGCCTGTTGCGCTTGCTCTGGGCCTGTTGCGCTTGCTCTGGGCCTGTTGCGCTTGCTCTGGGTCTGTTGCGCTTGCTCTGGGCCTGTTGCGCTTGCACTAGGCCTGTTGCGCTTGCACTAGGCCTGTTGCGCTTGCACTAGGCCTGTTGCGCTTGCACTAGGCCTGTTGCGCTTGCACTCGGCCTGTTGCGCTTGCTCTGAGCCTGTTGTGCTTGCTCCCACAGAATGATATATGACATGCACATTACTGCAGCAGTAACATACTGTAGGTGTATAGTAAAATGTCATTAATAAATATGTATTTAATCTGCTGGTAACACTTTGGTGCCAGACACAACCTGAGCATCTCTGGAGTCCATGCCTTTATAGGTCAGACCAGTTTTGGCAGTATATGGGAGACTTATAGAATATTAGGCAGGAGGAGTATATGTAACAAAATAAAATAAAATGGGGCGCTGACAAGCTGTCTCGTGCTGCTGACATAGGTATCACAACTCACATTTTGGGAAAGACAGAAATATTTTTTATTTCTTTGTGTTTTTTTTAGTACAATAGCCTTTTTTCCCTTTTAATATAATCTTCCCAAAAACTCTTCCCTGAAAAATGTATGATGCCCTCGTGGGTATGAATGGGACTGTAAATAAAGTAGTCTACGCCTGCGGGTTCATTAAACAATAGTATGCACAATGGTTTTCTCCATTCTGAAAAAAATGAAACTAAATAGAATAAATAAATAAACAAGAATATTTTAGGTTTAATAGTTATTAAACCTAAATTGTTTCTGTTTAATCTTTTTTATTCTATGAATAATAGAAAGTTCTATATATACATTGTGTAAAGATTCAGCACTGTGCTTTTTGCCTTCCTCATTCACATGCTTTACTAAAATGTCCTTGAGCTTGAAAATGACAGTATAGGACTGCATGTGAGCCGGCTAAACATCTGCAAGAGCCTTTTCTCGGTCAGATTTCCGCTACGGAATTCAATTGCAAAGTACTGATTAGGAGCAGAGAATAGAATATCATACATGGACAGGAGATTGCCTAGCACTTTTCCCAAGCACCCTGAAATTGCTTTGTGTGTGCAAGAAATCTGCTCATACACAGACGTCAAAGCAAATGAGTAGGGTAGTGCAGTCTTCTCCATAATACGGCTTTTAAGATGTCTCGGGAGGCCTGTTGGTATTCCTGCTGACCCACATTCTCGCCATCATTTAAACCCAATCTAAAAGGGTAAGCTTGGCCTGTCTGTCTCGCTATCTGCCACCCTTCCTGAGCCTGTAAGGTAGGTTTATTGCGTTCAGTATGTTATTATGGGCTTGTTATGATATTTTCCAGTTCTTCTTACATATTTGTCGTTGTTGGGCATCATGTCACCTAACTGCTCTGATTGGCACACACCGACTCATCACACAGTGCTCTCCAGAAATTGGATGTCAACCATTTCTTAGGAGTTTTACGCCATCTCCGCCAACTTTTTGAGAAATGTAACGTAACAAAAGTAGAGTAGCTTATGACACAAACGTGCTGCTGTTCTCTTTTGATGCTGGCACACGGAAGCCTTTACATTTGACACCTCTTACTCCAGCGAGACTCTTCATCAAGATTAGCGTGCAGTTCGCCATGCTTGATGAATCGGTAACCTAATGTTTAGGCAACTTACTGCTCCCACTGAATATATCAGTCATTAGAAACATGATTTAGTCAAATATTTTAGATTATTTTATTAGTAATATTTCATAAATAAATACATGTCACTCAAGTTTGATAATTTGAGCCAATCTGAAGCATAAATCTCATTTACGGAACCTGTTGAATGTATTAAAATTTACAGGAGAGGTTCATAGATCGTAAGCCCTTAATTGTACGTTACCAGCTGGAGGCCGACTTTCACAATGCTTACCAATATGATGAGGATAAGACCAGAGAGGGGCTTTGTGTATAAGTTTTGGCATTCCACAAGGATGCCTTCTCTATGTATTAGGCATTAGTGTATGCAACCCTATTTATATTCCCTAATGAGCCATGAGTTTTTAGATATTTCAGTATGTCATTAACAGTGCTATAGGACAGCGATCCCCAACCTGTGGCTTGCGAGTCTATTATTTATGGCTCGCGGTTGTCTGCCAGTATGGTGCTTTAGCACTAGGTCTAGATAACAGCAATGAATAGAACATTACCCGATGGTGTCTTGTGAGTGTCCCTGCACAGAAGAGCAGATCTGATATGTATATACTAGTCTCGGGGGTTCAGAGATAAATTCGGTATAGTAATCTGGAGATAGGATGATACGGCCAGATAGAGGGGGTGCTTGAAGCTGGGCATGGTAGGAGAGCATGATGGGAGAATACTGAATCTGGGTACGGTGGGAACCCCTGAATGTAAGAATACTACTTGTCCTGATACTGGTAGTGGGGGTTCTGTGCGTCGCTGCTTTGATGGGAGCAGGATGTCACTACTCCAGGGAAAGAGGTCTGGATGTGGGTTGTAACCCTCTCTTGGAGCTGAATATGGGTCTCCAGATTACAAAGATTGTGGATCACTGCTATGCTAATTGTTTAAGAAATGCTTTTATTTGATTGGTTGTTCCCATTTCAGTACAATACTACATCTCTTTTAGGGGCTTCAGTGAGTTGGTAGCTTTAGACTACGTTCACATGGTCCACTGAACTGATCCGACCAGTCAATTCTGCAAAATGCAGATGTGACTTTCTCTATGTGCATATACATGTAACGGATGGGTGCAAGGGTTGCTTAATGTTTACATTGATTGAAGTGTGCAAAATAGCCCAACATTGGGTCCTTGTAAATATAGTCCATGTGGATTAATATATAGGCCAACATTGGGTCCTTGTGAACTATAGTCCAAGTGGATTAATACAGAGCCCAACATAATAATAATAATAATAATAATAATTTTATAGTGGATTACTATATAGAGCAGCATTGAGTCCTTGTGAAATCTATTCCGTGTGAATTAGTAGACAGGCTAACATTGGGTCTGTGTGAAATCTATCCCATGTGAATTTATACATAGGCCAATATTAGGTCTGTGTGCTATACATTCTTCACACTGTTAAGCAGATCATGCAAACTTTAGCCTGCAGCCCATACTTACAATGTTAGACACGCTAATAACCCAACAAGTGTTTAGTAGTACAGTCTATTTTTTCATAAGACTGTTTACTTGATTGGGAAACCAGTGGAATACGGTAACTATTAGTGGTGCAGAGGTTGGCAAATCTCCTGGGCTCTATAGCAGGAATGTAAGACCTATAATGGCATTAATACATAGCTCATTTAGGAATGCAAGGGGTAACATTTCTCCTTGTGGAGAGTGATGTGCTTGGTATGCCAGTGTGAGGAGGCTTCTAGGCCATGCAATGCTTCTCTGGGAAATGTTCATACTTTACTCAGTTGACATTTCTCTCTGCCATGGCCCCTCAGCAAATTCGATCCCATGAACTGCTAATGCTTAGGCTATTTTCACATCCCAGAAATGTTCTGACATGTACGCCAATGTGTGCCAAAGATTGTTCATCTTTTATAGTGTGAGTCAATGGGCGCCATATGTAACTACATGTAACTCTTCTGCCTATACACCAAAGGTGAAGACCAACAAAGCAAGATGTATATTTACTGCACAGAATCACCTGCTTAGCCTAAGTTCATTCTTGCTTTGGAGCCACCAAAGTTTCGTCACAAGTTCCATTTTTTTTATCTAAAGGAAAATTCAACATCATGCACTATTTTTTCAGTAAAAATTAAGCCCACCCTAATGGAAACCCAACAAAACTCATTACAATAAATGACGTCTGTCTGATGCCATGGGTCAAATCCACATCCTTCTTGAGTGTCATTTTTCTATACCAATGACTAAAGAGAATATCGCGGTTCCGAACACCAGTGTGATCTCAGTCTTAGTGTGTGGCCTTTTTATTGCCTTTAGAGTGGAAAACTTTCTGCCTGCATTTAACTTTCTTAAAAAAATATCATTACAAAATGTATCAAAATTTCAGTAGAACCCTTGTAGAGCTGCGCAAAACCAACTGTGTCTAATAAATGAATTAGGAGCTTTGGAAGTACTTATGTGTGCATACTGTTTGATACCGGGATTAGTATTTATTGTGTCCTATTGATATGACTTGACTGTTGGCATGATTGTTTTTCTTTTTCCTCTTACCTTGGCAATTAATTTTCAACATTATGAAATTCTCTATTTGGTTTGCTGTTCTCTAGGATAGTGCACTTTTAACCATGGTGATTAATCCCATTAAGGTTTATAAACTAGGACGTGTCACAGAATTCTGCTGCCTGTGATGCCAGCTGAAGTGGTGCCTGCATACCTCAAAAGATAAATGGGGGAATTGCACTCTGACTGCACACTAAATTGAGAATCCTAATCCAAAGGTTATTAGGTTTAAGGCTGAAGTCATTTTTTCCATAATTAATATTAATGCATAGGCAATGTCCACGGCTTAGTGCTGTACACACAAATATTTTTGGCGAATCTGGTACCTGATGTGTACTATATGTGACTCTTTATACCGATGCAAAATATTTCATGACACTTTACTTAAGGGGCATTTACACTGCAAGATTATTGTGAATGAGCATGGTTGAAAACGCCGGTTTCACGATTATCTTGCTGTGTAAACAGGATGCCGATCACCCAATGAATGAGTAAAAGTCTCGTCGTTCATCCTGTGAAATGATCTGTTGTGCAGCGAGAACAGTGACAACCTATGTGTTCTTGAGGTCTACATAAAAAGACATAGGGAGCGATTCATTAAGACTCGTGTAGCGCACATCAGTCTTAATGAAGCGCTCAGTGGAGTACCCTGACCTGATTCATTAAACAACATGGCCGCCTGATGAATCGGTTGTGTCTGGTACACAGCATCTGCAGCCACCAGAAATGTAAGTTATGCTACTATAGTGGCGTAGTGTAGGATGAATTTTATGGGCGAGCAAGACCACACGCCACCTATGCTACTCCCATATTGACGTTCCTGGCCAAGTCTGGCTTGTAAACACCAAAAATCGCAACATTTTTGTGCTAAGTTGTGCAAAAATTCTACAATTTATTAAGGTTTTTACTTCATATTTAGCGAGTCGTCTCTATAGTATGATGACACATCATTGCAGATTTTTTTTTAAATTATATTTTCTTTAAAAAAATAAAGAAATAGATGATAGAAAATATGCATGTATTGACGTATAAAATGTTTTGCCATGCAAGGCCTTTCCACTAAAGTTCATGTAGCCAGCAAATGTATTGTCATAATAATTTGTATGGTCATAATAAAAGACATAGAAGTTTACTATAAAAGAAATTCTAAGGAGGAAAGTGTCTTGTTGTGGAAAACACAAAGTTCCCATGCGATGTTCCCCTCGGAATTTATGTATGCAAGTATCATTTTCACAGAAGGAAAGGACAGGTTCTACAGTGCTACTTATTGGAAGTAGAAATGCTAAAACTTCTATCTTAAGTTCCAAGGCAGCATTGCATGTCTGTAAGTCTCCCTAAGCTAACGTGGAGCCCTCCACAAATAGAAACTTTACCACTCAGACCCATGTTAATGCCTTTTTACCTAACAAACCAGTTCTCCTACTTTGGCTTCAAGTCCTGAGTCATGTAGCAAAGTTCTTTAAAGAGAACCTGTTCGCCCCCGGAAGAAGAATAGGCGAAACGCGAGTCGGGATGAGACGCAGTATTGATAAACCTTTCAGGTAGTAATATCATGTGACTATGCACTTTATTTTATGACAGTAGCACAGCACTATGCACATAGACACGTTATTTAGTTGTATTCATGGTTGGTGATTGTGGTTAACAGATTTCTACTATGTTGAACCATTTTGGTTTGATGAATGGCACTTTGCCTTAATTATGATTACTACTATTTGCTTCCCATTATCACCACATGATCACACTATTCTGTGTCTAATTAATTTTATGCCTTTTGGTGTGTCTTTCTGCTGATGGTCGTTAGTTGTTCCTTGAGGCATCCATTATATGTGAGTGATAAGATTTTATGTATATTTATTTGAAATAAACGTTATTGATTTTTTGTTATTCACTTCATGTGCCTTTATTGGTTCTAAGCAATATGGTTGACCTTGGGTATTTTGGTTTTTTTGAGGACTAATATGTATACATGTGTGCCCTCCGCTCCGCTAATGACCTCAGGTTAGCATCCTCAATAATCAGAACCTCCCACTCCCGTCTCCAAGACTTTACACGTGCTGCGCCGATTCTTTGGAATGCACTACCTAGGTTAATACGATTAATCCCCAATCCCCACAGTTTTAAGCGTGCCCTAAAAACTCATTTGTTCAGACTGGCCTACCGCCTCAATGCATTAACCTAACGATCCCTGTGTGGCTTGTTTATAATAAAAAAAAAAAAAAAAAAAAGGTTCCTCGCATCATGTTCTCATACACTTTATGCAGTATTAACCCTCTGTGTCTGTACTGCTACATACTTAGGCAGGTAACTGGTTCATGCAGCTTTACATGAACACCTGAGCCTTACACTATAGCTGGTCCGAATAACTAAAGCAATTGTTACCATCCACCTCTCGTGTCTCCCCTTTTCCCCATAGTTTGTAAGCTTGCGAGCAGGGCCCTCACTCCTCCTGGTATCTGTTTTGAACTGTATTTCTGTTATGCTGTAATGTCTATTGTCTGTACAAGTCCCCTCTATAATTTGTAAAGCGCTGCGGAATATGTTGGCGCTATATAAATAAAAATTATTATTATTATTATTATTATGTGTGGCTGCAGGGAGAAAATTAAGTTGTATTCTTCCAGCAGCCCACTCTCTTCCTGTCATCTGGGCAGGACAAGTGATCGTGAGCGCTGACTGCTTTCTTTCAAGCGAATCTGTCAGTAAGATTCACCCGCTCTCCAAACCACATATATGAGCTTGTAGATTTTTGAAATGTAAAGCCATCAATACTTTTATATCTTCTATCTGTTGCTACATTCACATGAGATTAGCCTTTAAATTCAAATGTAAATGAGACTTTAAGTGCTTTGGGTGTGACAGAGCACTCCCGGAGCCTCTGTCTCTTGAGGTTGTTTCCCTGCCCACCACCAGCATCTTTAGTATGATAAATAGTTCACTGCTTGAATTCCTTGCCTGGAGCCTGATCTCAATCAGACAGTAAGCTAACGAGGCTGGTACTAGGTGGAGAAACTGCATTGGGAGCCAGAGGCTCTGTAAGTGCTCTCTCATGGCCATAGCACTTAATGTCTCATTTACATGCAAATTAAACCACTAATTTCTTGAGAAAGCAGCAACAGGTTGAAAGGTAAATCCATTGGCACCTTTATATCTTCTAAGACCTGCATGGGGGTTCAAGGGTATGTGCACACGTTGCGGATTCCATTACGGATTTTTCCGCGCAGATTCTGCAAAATCCACAGGTAAACCGCCCTGCGGTTTACCTGCAGATTTACCGCGGATTTCCTGCGGATTCCAATTATGGAACAGGTGTAAAACGCTGTGGAATCCGCACATAGAATTGACATGCTGCGGAAAATAAACCACAGCGTTTCCGCACATAATTTTCCGCAGCATGTGCACTGCGGATTTGGTTTTCCATAGGTTTACTTGGCACTGTACACTGCATGGAAAACTGCTGCAGTCCGCAGCTAAATCCGCAACGTGTGCACAGACCCTTAAAGTGTTGGTATTGACTTTTAGGCTTTTTGTAGGTTTGCACTGGAGATCCTGCTCTCGCTTTCTTTTATGAGGCTACTTGCATATATGTACAACAACAAAAGTCATGAATGAGCTGTTGAGAATTCTGAAGTCTGAAAGACAACGGAACATTCTGGAGAGATCTTATCCATTCGATTTAGGGGATTGAGCTCGTTATGAAATCAACATGGAGCTAAGAAGTTACAATTTCCGTTCATTTTATACATTTCTGTTCTTGTTTTGTAAAAATGTATCTTCTTTGTAATATTGCCAGTCCGTAAAGCTTGCTACCATAAGCTCTTAGCGTTGAACCCTCTGACTCCAGCCATATAGGAATTCCATCCTTTCTTGCCACGTCTTTTTTAATATACTTACAAGTGTTTCATTGACTGCTTTTAAGCAGGTTGACTTTGCATATGGCAGAAAAAAAAAATCACTCCTGAGAATCACTATCCCTGATAAATGGCTCAAGCTTTTTACCTAAAGTGGGTTCTTGAGGTAGGATTTATTTCTTTGCTACATGCCATTTTCATTTCCTTTTACTTACAGTACATAATTAATGACCAAAATAAAAAGTGGATTTCTCCGCTTAATGCATAGGAATTATTATAAAATCAATAAAGCTCTTTCTTTCAGTAATGTTTTGTTGCTTTTATAATTTTACCAAGTAAGCATGGCCGGGTGAAGTTAGACACATTAGTGCATAAATTACCATGTTTATGCCGTTCGATGGAAAGCTTAGCAGTTAATAGAAATATGCTTCTGTGGCCATAATTGTCCCCCAGAGCTGCAGAAATGCTTCTGCACTTATCATCTCCTGTTACTTGCCATAGGACAATTAGTTGACTTTTGACTTGTTTGTTTTTGAGAAGCCATAAAGAATAGCACAAACCATTGGTTCCTGTTGTGAAGTTGGACAGCAAGAATTAAGCCTTTGAATCGTCTGAAAACCCTATATTAAGGGTCACCAATCTAACCCAAGAAGAGGTGCGAAACCGGCTAAATAAGATTAAAATAGATAAATCTCCGGGTCCGGATGGCATACACCCACGAGTACTAAGAGAACTAAGTAATGTAATAGATAAACCATTATTTCTTATTTTTAGTGACTCTATAGCGACAGGGTCTGTTCCGCAGGACTGGCGCATAGCAAATGTGGTGCCAATATTCAAAAAGGGCTCTAAAAGTGAACCTGGAAATTATAGGCCAGTAAGTCTAACCTCTATTGTTGGTAAAATATTTGAAGGGTTTCTGAGGGATGTTATTCTGGATTATCTCAATGAGAATAACTGTTTAACTCCATATCAGCATGGGTTTATGAGAAATCGCTCCTGTCAAACCAATCTAATCAGTTTTTATGAAGAGGTAAGCTATAGGCTGGACCACGGTGAGTCATTGGACGTGGTATATCTCGATTTTTCCAAAGCGTTTGATTCCGTGCCGCACAAGAGGTTGGTACACAAAATGAGAATGCTTGGTCTGGGGGAAAATGTGTGTAAATGGGTTAGTAACTGGCTTAGTGATAGAAAGCAGAGGGTGGTTATAAATGGTATAGTCTCTAACTGGGTCGCTGTGACCAGTGGGGTACCGCAGGGGTCAGTATTGGGATCTGTTCTCTTCAACATATTCATTAATGATCTGGTAGAAGGTTTACACACTAAAATATCAATATTTGCAGATGATACAAAACTATGTAAAGCAGTTAATACAAGAGAAGATAGTATTCTGCTACAGATGGATCTGGATAAGTTGGAAACTTGGGCTGAAAGGTGGCAGATGAGGTTTAACAATGATAAATGTAAGGTTATACACATGGGAAGAGGGAATCAATATCACCATTACACACTGAACGGGAAACCACTGGGTAAATCTGACAGGGAGAAGGACTTGGGGATCCTAGTTAATGATAAACTTACCTGGAGCAGCCAGTGCCAGGCAGCAGCTGCCAAGGCAAACAGGATCATGGGGTGCATTAAAAGAGGTCTGGATACACATGATGAGAGCATTATACTGCCTCTGTACAAATCCCTAGTTAGACCGCACATGGAGTACTGTGTCCAGTTTTGGGCACCGGTGCTCAGGAAGGATATAATGGAACTAGAGAGAGTACAAAGGAGGGCAACAAAATTAATAAAGGGGATGGGAGAACTACAATACCCAGATAGATTAGCGAAATTAGGATTATTTAGTCTAGAAAAAAGACGACTGAGGGGCGATCTAATAACCATGTATAAGTATATAAGGGGACAATACAAATATCTCGCTGAGGATCTGTTTATACCAAGGAAGGTGACGGGCACAAGGGGGCATTCTTTGCGTCTGGAGGAGAGAAGGTTTTTCCACCAACATAGAAGAGGATTCTTTACTGTTAGGGCAGTGAGAATCTGGAATTGCTTGCCTGAGGAGGTGGTGATGGCGAACTCAGTCGAGGGGTTCAAGAGAGGCCTGGATGTCTTCCTGGAGCAGAACAATATTGTATCATACAATTATTAGGTTCTGTAGAAGGACGTAGATCTGGGTATTTATTATAATGGAATATAGGCTGAACTGGATGGACAAATGTCTTTTTTCGGCCTTACTAACTATGTTACTATGTTACTATGTATGTCTATTACTTAAAGCTGAAAGTCTTCTAGGAATTGTTCCTTGCAGCCGAATCACACGGCATTTAAGTGGAAAGCTATCATATGTATGGAAAGAGTCAGTTTCAGCCATGAATGGAGAAATAATAATCTCTAAATCATTTTAGTCTCGGATATTGTTTTAGGCAAATTTTCCGGTTGTCAACTTTTTTTTTTTTATATATTCCCTCCACACCAACCTATCAAATATTCATAGCTGTAACAGTATCTAGAACATCTATATTTCTCAGTTTGTGGCTAGAAATTCTTCTTTATTTTCACTACATACATAGTACGTTATAAGTAGTTTTATTAGCTAGGGAAATGGTCTTGCCTTTATTTAGAAAAAAAAAAAAAAAAAGCGCGTGTGCGTATTTATACACATGGGAATAGGATCCCTCCTCTGGACACAGAGAAATAAAACATAAGGGTTGTAAAACTAGAAGGAAAATGTTCTTCCCCACAGACTACAGCATGTTAATCTTAATTTCTGCTCTAAGTATTTGAGACATCTCATGTGTTGAAAGCTCATATTGAAATTCTTCTTTTGCCCCTCATCGGCGCAGTAAAACAAGCAACAACCTGTCTCGAGGAGTTAAAGAAGATCTATGCACAGTGTGTGCGCGTGTATGTGTGCGTAAGCATTGTTGTGAGTACCGATTACTGACAGACTGTGTAGGAACAAGCATGCTCCTTTTTAAAATGGGATTGGTAATTCCATTTTCAATATATTTCCAGACGGCATAACAGAGGTACTATATTTACTAAAACAGACAGACAGACATGCATGTCTGCTAAAAACATTTAGCAGGAAAAAGGAAAATAATCATGTTCCTCTGGTGTTGACCTACAACCCACAGCTTGAGGTATTGAGAAAAGCTGGTAAAAAAAACTTTACCATATCCTAAACAAGCATCACCTTCTAAAAACAATACAGGCAATCTCCTAATTTAAGAAATATCATGATCCGAAGTTCAGTGCCCTCTGGTACACCAAGAGGAACTTATCCTCGCAATGTGAAGTAACTGTAAAGTTCAGGGTTCGTACTGGACACCTAGTGTGTGGTGCTGACCTCCGAACACGGACTTCTCCTGGAATTTTGTTTTACAAGTCGGGAGTCTGAGAGAGATAGTTCTTGTTCAAGTTCAGATACAGTTCTGGTACCCGAATCGAACTTTAGACTAAAGTTCGATCGGGTACTAGAACAGGAACTTCTTCAAGTCCACTCATCCCTAGTAGAGACCAAAGACAGGATACAGATGCACAATACACTGTAGGACTATAATATTCCCGGGACATTCACATGTTCCTCTTCCAATGTGGTGTACTTAATTCTGTGCACTATATGTCGTATTGGGGTTTCTATGTTGGAGATGCATGACAGAAACTGAGAGCAAAGATGAGATCTCATCATCACAAATACAGACAAAAAAACATTTAAAAGGCAGCTGCGTTGACTTATTCACGGTTCTGCGTGTGAGATGTGGGAAGGACTCTGAGATGTGGTTTTTTTTTTCTGGAGAGAGAGAGTTGGACTTGTAACTAAACGGGTGAACCTACTGCTGTACAAACTGTTTTTTGTTTTACCCTTGTGCCGGAAAATGTCTGCTTTACTTTGTCTGGAGACCCCTGGAGTTTATGAACTGAATAAACCTTGGCTTGTTTGGACCAGTAACATTGCCTGTGTGTATCCTAATGGCTACCAAGAACACTGATTGCCTACACCCTGTTACAAAAATGGAGTGGCAATGCCAATATTCCAACCTCCAGTCCATTCATTTTCTAATGGGCTGCTGGAAAAAGCAGAGCTCAGCACTCCACAACCCCATAGGGAGTAAATGGAGCACAGGTCACATATGCAAACTGCCTCTCCATTCTAATTAATAAATAAAAGTTCCCCAATCTCTTGGTTGGTGGAGGTCCCAGCAGTCAGACTTTTACTCATCAATAAGTTATCACCTATCCTGTGAATATGTGATAACTTGTCCCCACCAGAGAACCAGGGTCCTTTTAACTACGTTGGTAAAGAAACTACCTTTTTAGAAATGAACCAGCACTTCTACATCACACTTACTTGTAGGAGGCCTGCTTGGTTATTTTTGTGCAGAAGCCAGAAGTACCCTTTTAATTAGCAGTTTTTCAGTAAAAACAAAATATCCTAGAACTTAGACCAGTTGGATCAAATATGATTGTGGGATATTCAGACCAGTTCTGTTAAATAAGAAAAGGATGTGCATGCACACGGATACACTACTTGTCACGGGTTTACCGCAACAGAGAGGAGCCAGAAGACCGCAGCGTCTGATTTCTCCTGTTCCTGCACTGATTAGAAGCACTTCCTGTTAAATGGTGTAAGGTATTTTCGCAATGCAAGGGTTAAACTGCTCAGTTGAGAGCTCCTGGATGCTTTCCTTCATTTAGGCTCAGCTCAGCTGTTCACTGTTAGTCACTCCCATCTCCTATATAATCTTGACCCTGGCTAGCACTCATTGTCAGAGTTAGCTTATGCTGCATGGCTGGAGGAGGTTGTTGGTGTTTATTATTGGAGAAGCTTTTGGTGGATTTATCTTTATTATTATTATTATTATTATTATTTATATAGCACCATTAATTCCATGGTGCTGTACATGAGAAAGGGGTTACGTACAGAGTATCTGTGACTGTTGCTAGGTTTTGAGTGTGTGATAATTCACTTTCTTCTCCTACTTTGGATAAGTCCCATCCTCCACTCCCTGGTACATTCCTCTGTTGTATTTGTGAGTATATTTGTATGTTTGGCAATTCCTGTTATCCCTGTTCGTTTTACCTTGTTAGTCTGGTTGGTGTATTACAGTACACTACTTCTCCCCTCTTCCCTAGGTGAGGGGATTGAACATACTGAGGGCGGATCCAGAAGCTAGGGCAAGGTTCGTGGCCCTGGTGTCTTCACTATCAGAAGTAATCAGGGGAAGAGAGTGAGCTAGGGTGCCCCTAGCGTTTGGGACAGGGAAGGAGTCCTGCAAAGAAAGTTTTTCTGTGTTGTGATTGCCAAGAAATTCACTTTGAGGTGGTGACTGTAGTAAACCTAGCAAATGTGCAATATATGTAGCCTCAAACATGCAGGCAGAATACCAGTGGGTGATGATTTCACCTGTTAGGGGATTGAATCTGTCAGCAGATTTGTGCTGCCCCATATGTAGGCAGCATTAAGTAGGAGAGAGGCCATGAGTCTAAGGGTATGTACCCATATTATACTCGCTTAGGCTTGGTTCACATTGCGTACAGGGGCAACGTTAAACGGAGTACGTTACACCGCGGCATAACGTGGTGTAACGTACTCCGTTAACGCGGCCATTGAATGCAATGCCAGACGCATCGCCTAGCGCACGCCCACAATGGGCGTGCGCTAGTGATGCGCCGTCGTTGAGTGACGGACCCGAGACGCTGGCTGCAGCATTTCCGGGTCCGTCACTGCTGATGTAGTGCGATGTAGCACCGGCACTTGTGTTAGCAGCAGCCCGTTAGCGTATGTGCTGAATGGGCTGCTGCTAACGCAATGTGACCCTAGCCTTAGAGTTTGAAGCTAAAGACGTTTCAGAAAAATGGTGGAGTTTTTCCTGAAATACGCCTTTTTGTCATCTTTTTAGTTACTGTTGCGATGGCTTTGCTGCTTGCATTTTTCTTTTTTCTTTCCTAAATTTGCATATAAAATATTGACAGCTTACAAGTTGAAGCCACTTGAAGAATGGTCAGGTCACTTCTTTTAGTTGCTTCATGACTTTCTAAGCTGTGAAGATGTTAAAAGAAGTTGCAATAGACTGAACACTTGCACAGAAAGTCATTGTGCCATTGCTGTACAACTGTTAATTCTTTCACCCTTTTTTTAGCGCCTTTTCTGGCTGGCACTTTCTATAGTTTTAATCAAACACTGTTTTACCTGCTGCAGCTCTGCTAGTCCTCGCAATGAGTAGCTCCTGCTATCAGGGTGGATTTGATTTACATCGAACTGATTTAAATCACGATTTAAATCACGATTTAAATCACTAGTCAGTAAGGCTTGATTTAAATCAGTGATTTAAATCAAAGTTTCTACCTAACTGAATTTGACTCCGCAGAGGTCCCAGCCTCTTCTTCTGGGCAAAAATGTTACAACATGAACAGAGTTGAGAAAAAGACCTTAATCCTATTGTTCTACAAACCTATGAATACAGAATCAACCCCTTCAGTGCCAAGTCCAAAAAGTTAGACAATATGTTTCTGATTGTTTGGAGTGGAATAGATCTGCACAACAAAAGAAGAATGTGAATCTAAGTGTGAGGAGGAGGAAGGGCAAGCAGACAAGAAAATGAAAGTGAAACTTTGAGCACAATACTGCAGCATAGCCACAGACAGACAAGTCTGGATCTGTTTGGGTGTACGATCTGAGGTTTATTACATTCTTTCCTTATAATGGCAGCAGGCCGTAAAAGAGACCCAGTTTGGGAATATTTTAATGAAGCTCCTTCGCCTATCGGTAAGGCAGGCTTGCATTTTGCACGCATGCCTGCCTTACCGATAGGCGAAGGAGCTTCATTAAAATATTCCCAAACTGGGTCTCTTTTACGGCCTGCTGCCATTATAAGGAAAGAATGTAATAAACCTCAGATCGTACACACAAACAGATCCAGACTTGTCTGTCTGTGGCTATGCTGCAGTATTGTGCTCAAAGTTTCACTTTCATTTTCTTGTCTGCTTGCCCTTCCTCCTCCTCACACTTAGATTCACATTCTTCTTGTGTTGTGCAGATCTATTCCACTCCAAACAATCAGAAACATATTGTCTAACTTCTTGGACTTAGCACTGAAGGGGTTGATTCTGTATTCATAGGTTTGTAGAACAATAGAATTAAGATCTTTTTCTCAACTCTGTTCATGTTGTAACATTTTTGCCGTGAAGAAGAGGCTGGGACCTCTGCGGAGTCAAATTCAGTTTTGAGAACTGCGTAAGTAAAGCGAGCGTCTGTGATAATATAGGAGAGAAACTGCCCACTAATCCTACAGAAACCTCTGGAAGAGCATGGCATTGTGAATGTTACACATATACAGCCTTTATTCTACTGAGTTAAACAACTCAGCTTTATCTCATGATGGAAGAACCTTTGGATGGTAAAATATTTTCCTTAAAAAGCAGTTTATTGAAAAAAATCCGATTTAAATCCAAAAAATCCGATTTTTTTTTTTTATTTTTTTTAAAACATTGATTTTTATCCACCCTGCCTGCTATGAAGTTTTCAATATGCATGAGCTCTGGCTATCCTCGCCGTCATTACTGATTTGGCAGCTTTATGCAAAGTCTTAGTGTAGGCAGAAAGCTGTCAATCAGAGCTTATTATTGAGAAGACTAGCATATAAAATAGTGATATAATCAGAATGACGGCAAGGAGCCCACAAAGTGAGAAGCATATCCCTGGTGACAGATGTCTTGTAAAGGCACTGTACATGAAGCATGTGTGACAGTGAGCAGTGACTTTGTGAAGCTGACCTGCCCTGTATTCTAGAATCAGATCCTGTGTTAGTTTTGTGTTGGTCCAGTTCACAGTCAGTTGAACTGCATGCCTCCTGCAGTTATTTTTTGTTGCTTTCTTAACAACACAATGGGGTCACTCTGTAGTTCTCAGTTTCCCTGCAGTGTGGACTAAGAGAGCCTGGAGCAGAGCTAGTAGCGCTCTATGCTTGGGACTGTCAAATTGCACGGTTCATTGAAAAAGAAATGTAAAGGAATTGATCACAAACTCTTAAGTTCTGAAAGGCCCGGCTGGTGGCAAAGAAATTGAACTCCGGGGCTGCTTGTTTTGACTCTCTTAATTTTCTGCTGGTTTGACAGGAAGTCCCAAATGTAAATCTTTGCCTGCAACTTGTTCTACAAAAAAAAATAGTAGAAAGCAGCTGTAACCAGTATAGTATAATAAAATAAGGCTGATATGAAATCTTGAAATTGCTTTGTCACCTAGGATAATAAAATCCAATCTAAAATGTTTTTTTTATTGCTTCCTATGGAGGCACATTTTTTAGCCTCTGTATATTTCATGGCCGCTTTTCAGCTACCGAAAATTTAAATTTTATGTTGGAATTTAAAAATATGTTTTTGTTTATTTTGTGCCATTTTGCCAATAGCAGCTTAGATAGAACAGCAGAATCCAGTAGTTCTTAGGAGGGTGATAATGGAGTCCTTTAATGTCCAATATTGTCACCACATATTAATATAGGCATACAGGTTACAGACTGCTGAAAATGTCAAACCTGTATGCCTCATATCCAACGCCTTGTGGAAAAATCAGCTTTTATCGCTTTATGTAAATGAGTTCTTCCAGGCTCTGGAAGATAACGCTGCCCACTCACGTCATTATTCTATCTTTCTTCTCCCGATTCGTCAGCTGTCCCTGTGATGTCAGGTGCGCAGCCTACGCATTTTGATTGCCGTCGCTCCACTTGAGTGTTTTTCCCTTCTGTGGGCATTGGCTTCACGAAGTTTCCGCGCAGGCTCCAGCAAGTTACCGGTACTTCCATACATGGAAGCTCCAATAATGAAATGGCAGGTATGTATTAACCCCTTCATGACCTTGGGATTTTTCGTTTTTCCGTGTTCGTTTTTCACTCCCCTCCTTCCCAGAGCCATAAGTTTTTTATTTTTCCGTCAATTTGGCCATGTGAGGGCTTATTTTTTGCGGGACGAGTTGTACTTTAGAACAACATCATTGGTTTTAGCATGTCGTGTACTAGAAAACGGGAAAAAAATTCCAAGTGCGGTGAAATTGCAAAAAAAAGTGCAATCCCTCACTTGTTTTTTGTTTGGCTTTTTTGCTAGGTTCACTAAATGCTAAAACTGACCTGCCATTATGATTCTCCAGGTCAGTACGAGTTCATAGACACCTAACATGACTAGGTTATTTTTTATCTAAGTGGTGAAAAAAAATTCCAAACTTTGCTAAAAAAATAAATTAAAAAAATTGCGCCATTTTCCGATACCCGTAGCGTCTCCATTTTTCGTGATCTGGGGTCGGTTGAGGGCTTATTTTTTGCGTGCCGAGCTGACGTTTTTAATGATAGCATTTCGGTGCAGATACGTTCTTTTGATCACCCTTTATTGCATTTTAATGCAATGTCGCGGCGACCAAAAAAACGTAATTCTGGCGTTTTTAATTTTTTTCCCGCTACGCTGTTTAGCGATCAGGTTAATGCTTTTTTTTAGTTGATCGGGCGATTCTGAGCGCGCTGATACCAAATATGCGTAGATTTTATATTTTTTTTATTGATTTATTTTGATTGGAGCGAAAGGGGGGTGATTTAAACTTTTATATTTTTTTTATTTTTTTAACATTTTTTTCAACTTTTTTTTTTTTTACTTTTGCCATGCTTTAATAGCCTCCATGGGAGGCTAGAAGCAGGCACAACTTGATCGCCTCTGCTACATAGCAGCGATCTGCTGATCGCTGCTATGTAGCAGAAATGGAGGTGTGCTGTGGGCGCCGACCACAGGGTGGCGCTCACAGCCACCGGCGATCAGTAACCATAGAGGTCTCAAAGACCTCTATGGTTACAATGGAGATGCATCGCCGACCCCCGATCATGTGACAGGGGTCGGCGATGACGTCATTTCCGGCCGCCCGGCCGGATGCGGTGGTTAAATGCCGCTGTCTGCGTTTGACAGCGGCATTTAACTAGTTAATAGGTGCGGGCAGATCGCGATTCTGCCCGCGCCTATTACGGGCACATGTCAGCTGTTCAAAACAGCTGACATGTCCCGGCTTTGATGCGGGCTCACCGCGGAGCCCTGCATCAAAGCAGGGGATCTGACCTTGTACGTACTATCCCGTCCGAGGTCAGATAGGGGTTAAGGTACATTTGAGTTGCATTTCATGTGGATAAGCGATTGTGATATGGCATACTATCCAAGCAGAGCTAGTACCAGTGCATATTAGCAGTAAGGATGCCAACTTTTGAATACTCTTGGGGCGTACTGCAGCATGGGCCATTATATGGAGCCTGAGAATGTGAACTCATAGGTACATACCGGATGAGTAATCAGTTCTTCTAGATACAAGTGCTCACACTTTTTGAAGGAACTCAACAGAAGACACCAAGTAATGGGCAACATTGAGATCTGTAGATGCAATGGTTAACCTGAGAATGTTAGTGCAGCAGATGGCAGACCTATTATGCTTACTTCCCTTCTAAATAGGAACATGTCCTGCAGTGCCGCCTGCTCTGAACTGGAAGCAACTAGGGAGACCCAGCTACACTCAGTTACTATTTAGAGAAGTCTGGCTAGAAGTGGTTTTAATGGAAGAATTGCAGACAAAAACCATACCTTTGACATGGAAACAAGGCCAAGTAAATCCATGCAGAAAAATGGCCACATGTCCTTTGGACTGATGATCAGTTAAAAGTATTTGGCTTTTAACATAAGGCAAGTTGTTTGCCAAAGGGTTGGAGTGCAGTATAATAATGAGTGTCTTGCAAGGAATCATAGTCGTGGTTCCTTGCAAGTTTGTGGGAAGAAATAGAATGTGCTGCCCATTTAGCGCAATATAACTATATTGTTGCTTACTCATTTTCTTCTGTATTATGCCTTTGTCCTTATAATGAAAACTTTTGACAAGAACCGGTTTCTGAGGTCCTCCCACCAGTCCTGGTCTCGTAGGGCCCCGGGTACCCTTTCCATAGGTGCGAAACTGGTCCAGCAGTCACTTTTTAAAGAATCTGAGTCCTCTCCCTGCAATTTTCTGGACATTTCCACCAATCTGTTGACATTAGGCCATAGAGCTGTGAATGCACCTGAACGTCACCGTGCACGAGAGGGTATCTATTAGCTCACGATTTTTGCCTTCCATGGTCGTAGTACATCCTGCCACTTATTGGAAATCATGGCGCATTATAGAGAGAGTCTCTAGTATATGGCCAGCTTAATGAGTGGGGGTAGTTATGGTAGAATTGCATTTATTAACCACTGTCAGGACATCTAGTACTAATGGAGCCCTTCCAGAGGAGACAGCGCTGTCCTCTTGCTCCCCAGCAATGTTGTGGATCTCATCACCAGCTGGACTATTAGCCTAACTGCACAATTTTTCATTTCGGCCTTTTTGCTAATAGTGCAGTGGACTAATCTCCATACATGACACCCAGGTGAGGGGACTGATATGATTGGTAGATTTTTTTTCTTTCCCTTTTTAATATTCATTCATCTCTCATATTCGGCATTGGTGCTTTAAAAGGTTGGGACTCTCGGGCTTAGAAAGTCTAAGGGGGCTATATTTGCTACAAAATATGAAATAAATATTTTCATCTTTGTAGAGCTGTGGTTGCCCTAGATGAAAAGACTTGACGCTCCCTATTTTCTCTGTGATTGGGACAAATAGGCACAAACGGTTGGAGTGAACACATTTTCCTTGTGATATTTGCTGTGTTAAATTCAGCGCCATTATTCACACTTATTGAATATGGCTGATTACAGATAAACCGCTAATAAAATCAGGCTTTAGCTGCTGTTTTCTCCTCCGCTAATAGTTCCAGCATTGTTTTTCTCACCCACTTTGCCGTTTTGTTTCTAGTCTTCAATGCTTTGAATCATGTTTGCGTAACGCACAGTATTAATATTTTTAATAAATATAATAAGCATGTTCAGCATTTGGAGAATTTGTTTTGAAATCCAATTTTCGCTTAATTTGCATAGCAAACATCGAGCTGCGCCTTGCAAAGCGGAATACAAAATATGTAATCAGGCAGATTCTCACATTCTCTTCTGATAAAGGGAAAGAAAAATTCTATTACTTTTACTCCCAACTATTAGAGTGACTCATTAAACATGTCCGCTCTCCGCATATTATTTTCTATTTTTATCCCAGATTTCTAAAATAAAAGCGATGTGTGGTAGTCCCTAAAATACACGATCCGTGCCTGCAGTGTTGGTAATCTTTGTGAACAATAAAAATCCTCATCAGGGAGCAGTACCGGGGGAATACAGAGAGATAAATTACCCTACCATATTCTTTATCTCCTCTTTCCAGCCGCCTGTATACTTGAGGTTTGCTGCTACTACTCTCCCGACACAATAACTTTTTGGTCTTGATTGCTTTGATGCGTTTCGCCTCTCGGGTTTTTTTTTTTTTTTTTTGCAAAATTCACTTATCGTTGCTGTTCATCATGAGCTGCAAGCTGCTTATCATATATCACATCATGAACATTGCAAACCTTGAAGAGAAGGGGGAAAAACTGTCTTGACTTTCACATGACGCTTTTGAAGCTTCTGACGTTTCGCCCTCTCCATTTTACATTGAATAGTTTTCTTATTGGCTGTCATTTGTGTTCCCTGGAGATTCGCTGCCGGTTTGCAGCTTTTTAATGGAAACTAATTTTTCTCTCTCCTTTGTATACCAGAACAGTTAGTAAGAAAATATATCCCATGATACCACGGAACACAAACAAACAAAATTATCATTAAATAAAGATAAAATAGAAAAACTCCTATAATCCCTCCGACACAATAAAGGTGGCAAATTCTTGGATCTTTTTAATATGATTTCAGAAATTATTTTTCCCCCATTACTTTCTTTCTTATTTCCCATAGATGTAGGAAATTATTACATTTACCTTAGAGGATTAATTATCTAGTTGTTTAATAAAAAAAAAGCCAGAGATGGATTCACTGCATGCTCAACTAAAGTAATTTATGTAAGTTATTCAGTCTTCAGATAAGAATTCTTTGTGATATGTAACACAGCTTTGGTTTACAATTTCAGGATTTGAAGACCATTCAGCATTCAGAAAATAAGAATTTTTCTTAACATTACTATTTCCCTCCTGCTTTTTTATATTTCACATGTAAAGCTCCATGGAATGAATAGCGCTATAATAATAAATAGTAATAATTTTATGTACAGTCCCCTTTTTTGCTTTGTACACTTGTGCCGAGTTTAAGGT
Source organism: Ranitomeya imitator (assembly GCF_032444005.1). Classification (NCBI taxonomy): domain Eukaryota; kingdom Metazoa; phylum Chordata; class Amphibia; order Anura; family Dendrobatidae; genus Ranitomeya; species Ranitomeya imitator. Next base: position 308,528,949 of record NC_091286.1, read on the forward strand.
GATTTTATTTCAGCTAATTGCACATTTGTAAAATATGAATGTAAGAGAGGGGTGATCTCTGGCACCCCCACTGAGCCTGAGAAAGATGGGTCTAAGTTGCCTTCATCTGCTTTCCTCTACACTATTGGTTGCAGTTCCTTGAACAGCGAGGTGGTGGGATGCACCGCTCTTCTTGAAAGTCTTAGAAAAGGATACAGTGCTAGAACCTGAACTTGTTCTCCATTTTCTCAGGATTTGTAAGTTTCTAAAAGGACCCCATGTTCATAAAGTGAATGTATATTGTCACAACTTGGTTTTCGGGTGACCCAGAACCAGGGGCTCCTTCCCTGTCCCTAACGCTAGGGGGTGTCCTTGCTCGCCCTGGTCCCCAGATTACTTCTGAAGGTGAAGATGCCGGGTCCACATACCTTGCCTTATCTCTTTTATTTGCCCTCCATCTGCTACCCTACCCCCACCCAGGGAAGAGTGGAGCAGCCGTGCACTGCAGTACACCAACAAACAAAGCAACACAAAGAGGGGCAACTGAAAATACGAGAAGCAAAGGTGTGTGGAAATCACACCATACATATACCCTCTGGCTCAAGACAGGATCAGCTGTGGAGGATATCCACTAATAAAACATAACCTTTAATAATAAATACTTAAAAATGCACATCCAACAGGACACAAACAAAAGAGATACATATAAAGTGCTCAGGTGAACCAGTGCTCAATATAAAAAATAATAGTTTGATCTCACCCAAGCTGCCGGACACTGTATACTTCCGCACGACACAGTAGAGATCCAAGTAAATGAGAAGAGGCAGGGCTAAAGTAATATGTCTACCCTGTAGCCCCTATGTAACTCCTGTCCTAACAAGGACAGGCCCCAAATGGACCTTGCTCTAAGGGACCAACCCACCCAATGTGTATAAAGGCAGAGTCCCAAATCCTCTTGAGATATAATTTCTTCCTCCCTACGCGTTTCAACTCCGGTCATGGAGAATTATCAGGGGAGTCATATGGAAAGAAGTGCCAAAGGGCACAGAGATTGTAAGTCCGTATAGAGTCTGGGGCCTGCAGTGGCTAGGCATCCCAAGCTGGAGGTGTCCGTCTGTGTCCACAGTCTCTGGTAGACTACAACCCATCCCAGTAAAGCCTCTATATATACCCTAGGCCCCTCCCCCTAATCAATGATGTTTTGAGATTTGGGAAAAATCCGGAGCGGATCAGGCCACCTAGTAAGTAATGTGCCCTCAATGCAGGGATGCACTATATGATCCAAGTTGATAAATACGCCCGTGAAATATTACCTGTGCCTTAAATAGAAGTGTGCAATATGCACACCCCCCTATGTATAGACATATAGTGCTGCCAAAGATATTTATACAGGGCAAGCATTAGAAAAGGTACAGTGGGGCAAAAAAGTATTTAGTCAGTCAGCAATAGTGCAAGTTCCACCACTTAAAAAGATGAGAGGCGTCTGTAATTTACATCATAGGTAGACCTCAACTATGGGAGACAAACTGAGAAATAAAAATCCAGAAAATCACATTGTCTGTTTTTTTAACAATTTATTTGCATATTATGGTGGAAAATAAGTATTTGGTCAGAAACAAACAATCAAGATTTCTGGCTCTCACAGACCTGTAATTTCTTCTTTAAGAGTCTCCTCTTTCCTCCACTCATTACCTGTAGTAATGGCACCTGTTTAAACTTGTTATCAGTATAAAAAGACACCTGTGCACACCCTCAAACAGTCTGACTCCAAACTCCACTATGGTGAAGACCAAAGAGCTGTCAAAGGACACCAGAAACAAAATTGTAGCCCTGCACCAGGCTGGGAAGACTGAATCTGCAATAGCCAACCAGCTTGGAGTGAAGAAATCAACAGTGGGAGCAATAATTAGAAAATGGAAGACATACAAGACCACTGATAATCTCCCTCGATCTGGGGCTCCACGCAAAATCCCACCCCGTGGGGTCAGAATGATCACAAGAACGGTGAGCAAAAATCCCAGAACCACGCGGGGGGACCTATTGAATGAACTGCAGAGAGCTGGGACCAATGTAACAAGGCCTACCATAAGTAACACACTACGCCACCATGGACTCAGATCCTGCAGTGCCAGACGTGTCCCAATGCTTAAGCCAGTACATGTCCGGGCCCGTCTGAAGTTTGCTAGAGAGCATTTGGATGATCCAGAGGAGTTTTGGGAGAATGTCCTATGGTCTGATGAAACCAAACTGGAACTGTTTGGTAGAAACACAACTTGTCGTGTTTGGAGGAAAAAGAATACTGAGTTGCATCCATCAAACACCATACCTACTGTAAAGCAAGGTGGTGGAAACATCATGCTTTGGGGCTGTTTCTCTGCAAAGGGGCCAGGACGACTGATCCGGGTACATGAAAGAATGAATGGGGCCATGTATCGTGAGATTTTGAGTGCAAACCTCCTTCCATCAGCAAGGGCATTGAAGATGAAACGTGGCTGGGTCTTTCAACATGACAATGATCCAAAGCACACCGCCAGGGCAACGAAGGAGTGGCTTCGTAAGAAGCATTTCAAGGTCCTGGAGTGGCCTAGCCAGTCTCCAGATCTCAACCCTATAGAAAACCTTTGGAGGTAGTTGAAAGTCCGTGTTGCCAAGCGAAAAGCCAAAAACATCACTGCTCTAGAGGAGATCTGCATGGAGGAATGGGCCAACATACCAACAACAGTGTGTGGCAATCTTGTGAAGACTTACAGAAAACGTTTGACCTCTGTCATTGCCAACAAAGGATATATTACAAAGTATTGAGATGAAATTTTGTTTCTGACCAAATACTTATTTTCCACCATAATATGCAAATAAAATGTTAAAAAAACAGACAATGTGATTTTCTGGATTTTTTTTCTCAGTTTGTCTCCCATAGTTGAGGTCTACCTATGATGTAAATTACAGACGCCTCTCATCTTTTTAAGTGGTGGAACTTGCACTATTGCTAACTGACTAAATACTTTTTTGCCCCACTGTATATGAGGTACGCCGATATCTACATAGGTGTAGTAAAGGTGCTTATCCCCGTATCTAAAGATACACAGCGCGGCCAAAAAACATCACACAGTGGTTACGGTAAGAAATATATATAGATCGTACCAGCGCATTCATGAGGGGCATAATAAATACCAATATAACCCCCACAGATATAGATGAAGCACTGTTATAGACAGCCGGGCGAAACTAGTACTCACCATATATGTCTGCATGGTTACCGGTTTGTAAACAATAGCACATGGTAAGCGCGAACACCGGAAGTTGCGGCGCCATCTTGTGCGCGTCACATCCTGTCCGGCGCCCACATGTTGTCTAGGTGAGTGCGTTTCAGCAATGGAACGCAAACCGACTCCCTCGTCCGTAACAACGAGGCCCCGGCCAGCGTAAGTTTAAAAGGGGCGTTCCGAGATGTATCGCGATACTTAAACAAACCCCGATATGCACATCTGAAGTTCGCTACCAGCGCATTCATGAGGGGCATAATAAATACCAATATAACCCCCACAGATATAGATGAGGCACTGTTATAGACAGCCGCGCGAAAACAGCACTCACCATATATGTCTGCATGGTTAACGGTTTGTAAACAATACCGCATGGTAAGCGCGAACACCGGAAGTTGCGGCGCCATCTTGTGCGCGTCACATCCTGTCAGGCGCCCACATGTTGCCTTGATGAGTGCGTTTCAGCAATGGAACGCAAGCCGACTCCCTCGTCCGTAACAACGAGGCCCCGGCCAGCGTAAGTTTAAAAGGGGCGTTCCGAGATGTATCGCGATACTTAACCCCTTAATGACCGCCAATACGTCTTTTAGCTGACCTGACATATAAGAGAATATCCTCCCCATACAGGTGACAATCCAGCAGCTGTCAGCTGTACACTATAGCTGACAACTTTCTGTATCAGCCAGGATCAGTATTTGCACCATCTAAATCTGTTTAACCCATTAGATGCTGCTGTCAATAGTGACTACATCATTATAAATGGTTAACAGAGTGTGGGGGCTTCTTCTTTGTCCCAATTAGTGCCCTCAGATCATGATTTTGTTGTCCTGATGTTTGCCATGGCAATTCATGACCAAATAGTGGCCTTAGAGTCTGACGGCTGTAGTAATCTGTTTAGAAGTTAGCAACATTTAGGTGGTAAAAATACACATTTTCATTTCTGTTATACCACTTTGCAATAATTCCTGTAAAGCACCTGAAGGGTTAATAAACTACCTGACAGCAGTTTTCAATATGTTTAGGGGTGCTGTTTTTAAAATGGTATCACGTTTGTGGGTTTCCCAATATATGGGACCCCTAAAGTCACTTCAAACATGGATAAGTCCCTAAAAAAATAAATTTTGTAAATTTCTTTGAAAAAATGAAAAATTGCTGCTACATTTTTAAACCTCCTAAAATGCTAACAAAATAAAATAACATTTTACAAATGGTCCTGATGTAAAGCCGACATGTGGGAAATGTTATTTATTAATGGTTTGCTGTTGTATGATTATCTGGATTAAAGGGATAATCAGTCAAATTTAGAAAATTGCAAATTTTTTAACATTTTTCTCAAATTTTTGATATTTTTTATAAATAAACACAAAAAATGTTGAACTAAATTTACCATTATCATAAAGTATAATGTGTCACGAAAAAACAATCTCAAAATCACTGGGATTTGTTGAAGCGTTGCAGAGTTATTACCACATAAAGTGACACTGGTCAGATTTCAAAAATTTGGCTCGGTCACTAAGGGGTTAAACAAACCCGATATGCACATCTGAAGTTCTTCAAAGTACCCATGTCTATACATATAAAATACACATGTGATGAGTAAGCAAACAGGCGGAAATAGAATATAAATCCAAGCATGGGGGAGGGTTAGAGACTAACAAAATTACATAAATGGGTGAGGTGACCATCTTTCTAGAGTTGTCACAATATACCATGTAACAATTAAGTGAGGTGTGGGTAAAATTGGATGCACATAACAAAAGAACAAAAGCTCGTTCTAGATACAGCGGTGTCAGTCACTCAGATCAGAATGACACCCACTGCATAGTTACCTAGATGGCTATATAGGACGTAGCTGTGGCTAGTTCCCAAACAGATCCAAATGGATCATAACATATCTTGCTTTCTTTGGCACAGTAAACTGGCAAAGACCCATCAAACAGACGAGTCACGAGTTACAATAAAAAGACCACAAAATTGGAGAAAAAAATAAATAAATATAGTATGAGAGAAATGGGGGGGAGAGGAGGAGGGGAAGGACAAAGGATTGTAGAAAAGAAGACTAAGCAAAAAGGGGGGGGGGGAAGGGAACCTAAAGGAAACAACTATAGTTAAGTTGTTCGTTCAAGCCACGGGGTTGGCATGTGTCCAGGAGAAAGATCCATCTCGCTTCTCTCTGTAGAAGCATTTTGTCCAGGTCACCCCCCCTGGGCGGAGGATGCACCTTGTCTATCCCCATAAATCACAGGACCTTGGGGTCACCCCCATGTATATCATAAACATGTTTTGCAATCGGGGTGTCCCTCTTATTTCATACATCCCCCAAGTGTTCCCCCACTCGTCATCTGAATTCCCTGATCGTTTTACAAATATAGGTGATTCCGCAAGCACAACTCGCCCTATATATGATACCTGTAGTTCTACAATTAATAAAGTCCCTGATGGTATAAGACTGCTGTGTATTCTCATTATGGAATTCCTTCCCAGTAAGAATAAAGTCACACGCCACACAAGTTCCACACTTAAAACATCCTACTGGTCTTTGAGGAAGCCATGTCTCCTTTTTAGGTGTAGTGAAATGGCTATGCATGAGTCTATCACCTAGAGTCCTACCTCTCCGGTAGGTAATCCTTGGTTCCTTGCCAATGATATCTCTTACATCCTCGTCCATCCCCAGAATTCCCCAATGTTTTTTCAAAATGTCCCTAATGGGTCCTGCCCCATTATTATAGGTGCAGATCACCCTAGTCTCTTTAGGGGTCTCTTCCTCTCTGTTTTGGGGTATTAGCAAAGTCCCCCTCTCACATGCATTCGCATGGCGAAATGCTTCCCTGAGGATCCAATCCGGGTAACCCCTGGCCTGGAACCTCTGCCGGAGATCATCCGCTTTCATTTTGAAGTCCCTTTGACTAGAGCAGTTGCGGCGCAGCCTAAGGTACTGGCCCTTAGGGATTCCCTTTTTCAGGGAGAAGGGATGATGGCTATCCCACCTTAACAAGGAATTAGTTGCAGTCGGCTTCCTGTACACGGTGGTTTCAAGACATTCCCCATCCCTAGATTTTGAGATGAGGACGTCCAGAAACGGTAGTCTCTCCTCCTGTATTTCAAAAGTGAAGCTGAGGCCAACTTCATTATCATTTAAGGGATGCCACAAAATTACCAAAGGCCTCCCTGGCGCCCCTCCACAGTATAAAAATATCATCTATATATCTGACCCAAAGATCCACAAGGGCCAGAAAATTCTCATGAGTCTCGGAAAAGGCAATACTGTCCTCCCACCAGCCCAGGAACAAGTTTGCGTAGGTGGGCGCACATGGGCTACCCATGGCAGTGCCCCTGAGCTGGTGGAGGATCCTTCCATCAAAGCAGAAAAAATTGTTATTAAGTACAAATTCAAGGAGGGAAATGATAAATTCATTGTGAGCCCTGAACTGGCACCCCCTTGTATTCAAAAAGTATTGTACCCCCCGAACCCCACAATGATGTGGGATTGAGGAGTACAGGGCCTCAACATCAATACTGGCCAGGAGGCTGCCAGGTTCAAGGGAAATACCTTCAAGTCTGCGAAGCAGATCCATGGTATCCCTAACATACGATGGAAGTGAGGTTACGAATGGTCTTAGGACATTATCGATGTAAATGCCCACATTTTGTCCAACACCTCCTATCCCAGAGACGATGGGTCTGCCCTTTAACGGATCCAGGCCCTTGTGGATCTTTGGAAGGGCATAGAACGTGGGCATAACCGGGTGGAGGGGCAACAGGAAGGCGAACTCGTCCTCATTAATCAGCTTCTCAGCTTTGGCTTTGAGTAGAATGACCCTGAGATCTGACAAACGTGGCTTGAACAAACAACTTAACTATAGTTGTTTCCTTTAGGTTCCCTTCCCCCCCCCCTTTTTGCTTAGTCTTCTTTTCTACAATCCTTCGTCCTTCCCCTCCCCCTCTCCTCTCCCCCCCATTTCTCTCATACTATATTTATTTATTTTTTTCTCCAATTTTGTGGTCTTTTTATTGTAACTCGTGACTCGTCTGTTTGATGGGTCTTTGCCAGTTTACTGTGCCAAAGAAAGCAAGATATGTTATGATCCATTTGGATCTGTTTGGGAACTAGCCACAGCTACGTCCTATATAGCCATCTAGGTAACTATGCAGTGGGTATCATTCTGATCTGAGTGACTGACACTGCTGTATCTAGAATGAGCTTTTGTTCTTTTGTTATGTGCATCCAATATTACCCACACCTCACTTAATTGTTACATGGTATATTGTGACAACTCTAGAAAGATGGTCACCTCACCCATTTATGTAATTTTGTTAGTCTCTAACCCTCCCCCATGCTTGGATTTATATTCTATTTCCGCCTGTTTGCTTACTCATCACATGTGTATTTTATATGTATAGACATGGGTACTTTGAAGAACTTCAGATGTGCATATCGGGGTTTGTTTAAGTATCGCGATACATCTCGGAACGCCCCTTTTAAACTTACGCTGGCCGGGGCCTCGTTGTTACGGACGAGGGAGTCGGCTTGCGTTCCATTGCTGAAACGCACTCATCAAGGCAACATGTGGGCGCCGGACAGGATGTGACGCGCACAAGATGGCGCCGCAACTTCCGGTGTTCGCGCTTACCATGCGCTATTGTTTACAAACCGTTAACCATGCAGACATATATGGTGAGTGCTGTTTTCGCGCGGCTGTCTATAACAGTGCCTCATCTATATCTGTGGGGGTTATATTGGTATTTATTATGCCCCTCATGAATGCGCTAGTACGATCTATATATATTTCTTAGCGTAACCACTGTGTGATGTTTTTTGGCCGCACTGTGTATCTTTTGATACGGGGATAAGCACCTTTACTACACCTATGTAGATATCGGCGTACCTCATATACCTTTTCTAATGCTTGCCCCGTATAAATATCTTTGGCAGCACTATATGTCTATACATAGGGGGGTGTGCATATTGCACACTTCTATTTAAGGCACAGGTAATATTTCACGGGCGTATTTATCAACTTGGATCATATAGTGCATCCCTGCATTGAGGGCACATTACTTACTAGGTGGCCTGATCCGCTCCGGATTTTTCCCAAATCTCAAAACATCATTGATTAGGGGGAGGGGCCTAGGGTATATATAGAGGCTTTACTGGGATGGGTTGTAGTCTACCAGAGACTGTGGACACAGACGGACACCTCCAGCTTGGGATGCCTAGCCACTGCAGGCCCCAGACTCTATATGGACTTTCAATCTCTGTGCCCGTTGGCACTTCTTTCCATATGACTCCCCTGATGATTCTCCATGACCGGAGTTGAAACGCGTAGGGAGGAAGAAATTATATCTCAAGAGGATTTGGGACTCTGCCTTTATACACATTGGGTGGGTTGGTCCCTTAGAGCAAGGTCCATTTGGGGCCTGTCCTTGTTAGGACAGGAGTTACATAGGGGCTACAGGGTAGCTTGGGTGAGATCAAACCATTATTTTTTATATTGAGCACTGGTTCACCTGAGCACTTTATATGTATCTTTTTTGTTTGTGTCCTGTTGGATGTGCATTTTTAAGTATTTATTATTAAAGGTTATGTTTTATTAGTGGATATCCTCCACAGCTGATCCTGCAACTGAAAATACCAGGCATACAAATATTCACTCACATATAGCAGTGGAATGCATCGGGGAGTGGAAGATGGGGAAAAACCAAAGTAGGAGAAGGAAAGGGAATTTTCATACTTGCTAACCCAAGCAACAGTCACAGATAAATCCAGCCTTCTCATATAACCACCAAATAACTCCCCTCCCAGCCATGCAGCATAAGCTAATTCTGACGATGTGTGTCAGTCAGGACCCAGATTAGTGGATAGGAGTGGCTAACCGTGCTCAGCTGAGAGCTCAGACTCCCAGAGCCACCAACATGGCCGATTAACCCCTGTACTGCTAAAAGATATTTACACCATTGTAAATGTTAAGTGTTTCTTTTCAGCGCAGGAATATGAGCCATCAGATGCTGCGGTATTCTGGCTCCTCTCTATGGGGTAACCCGTGACACATATTGTATAGATGGGTAAACCCCTTTAATAAACAAGTAGTATTACAAATATTAAATTAAAAATGCAAAAATGGAGCCATACTGGTATTTATGCTCGTTTTATTTCACTCACAAACCTAACAAACAAAAGGTCATTGGAGTAAATTGCTTCCAGTTTATTGAATTATTATAAATTCGCCCCTGTTGTGTACTGTGTAACAGCTGTGTCTGACCGTACAGGAACATGGTCTGATCATACCTCAGCTCCTGGGCAGGGAAAGAGGCAAAAGATTATACAGACATTACAGCACGGAATCACAGCTGGTTCTTTCTGTGAGGTAAAACATTACCCTGCCTGTGTTTAAGTAATGTTTTATGTCCTAGAAAGAATCAGCTGTGATCCCATGTTGTAATGTCTGTACACTTTTTTTCAACCCCCCTCCCAGGAGATGCGGTATGATCAGACCATGTCCATGCATGGTAGGACACAGGCATTACACAGTACACAGCTGGGGCACATTCATAAGATTATCTCAGCACAGGGACATTTTATTTATACACATACAATTGTGGAATTTATTATTATTCCAAGATCTGTTGATTACAATGTTAGTTATAATTAATGTTGTGGGAAAACCCTCTTAATAAACCTGCGCTTTTAAATTAATTTGACGCATCTTTCAACTGTAGCGCACCAATGTCACAAATTTACGCCAGCCACAAACTGGAATACATGTCTATCTTAAAGCGATTATCCATATGTGGGTACTTTGTTTTCTTAACCCCTTAACGACCGCCAATACGCCTTTTAATGGCGGCAGTTAAGGGTACTTAAACCACAGCGCCGCTTAAAAAGTCGCTGAGGTTTCAGTGTATAGCGTCCCCCAGTGGCTATCTGAGACCCCAGAGAACATGATCTGGGTCGTTTTTTACTACTGACCTTGATGTTGCGATCTCCGTTATTAATGATATAACGGCGACAGCAAAAAAAAAAAATGTCCTATTTTGCATTCAATTTCTCCTCTGATGTGATCACACATCATAGGAGAGAGAAATAGGGTCACCTGATCACCACCCCAGTACCTCTGGTGTCCAGGCATCCCCCCATGAAGTCCTCCGATCCATTGGCATCTTCCAGGAGAAAATGGGCGCATGCGCAGTGCACCCTTCGAGATCTGCCTGCTGGTACCCGGCAACAATAGGACATTTTTTCTATTGATTCATTTTGATCACTGTGATAGACCCCTTTTATCACCCCCTTAGGTAGGGAAACATAGTAAAATAAAAAATATATTTATTTTCATTTTTCCATTAGGGTTAGAGTTGCGCTTAAGTGAGTTTGGCTAAAGTTAGGGTTAGGGTTAAAGTTCAGATTATGGTTAGGGTTGGGATTAGGATTAGGGTTGTGTTAGGGTTAGGTTTGTAGTTAGGGTTATTGCCAGGGTTGGGATAAAGATTAGGGGTGTGTTGTGGTTAGGGTTGTGGTTAGGGTTATGGTTGGGATTAGGGTTGGGATTAGGGTTAGGGGTGTGTTGGGGTTAGGGTTGTGGTTAGGGTTATGGTTGGGATTAGGGTTAGGGGTGTATTGGGGTTAGGTTTGTGGTTAGGGTTGGGATTAGAGTTAGGTGTATGTTGGGTTTAGGGTTATGATTAGGGTTAGGGATGTGTTAGGGTTAGGTTTGTGGTTAGGGTTATGATTAGAGTTATGGTTAGAGTTGGGATTAGGGTTAGGGGTGTGTTAGGGTTAAGATTCGGGTTAGGGTTGGAATTGGGGTTATGGTTCAGGTTGGGATTAGGGTTAGGGATGTTGGGGTTAGGGTTGGAGTTAGAACTGGGGGATTTCCACTGTTTAGGTACATCAGGGGGTCTCCAAATGCCACAAGGCGCCACCATTGATTCCAGCCAATTTTGTGTTTGATAAGTCAAATGGGCTCCCTCCCTTCTGAGCACTGCCATGCATCCAAACAGTGGTTTACGCCCACTTATGGGGTATCACCATACTCAGGACAAATTGCACAACAACTTTGGGGGTCTAATTTCTCCTGTTACCCTTGAGAAAATAATTGGGGGGTGAAAATATCATTGTTGTGGAAAAAATGATTTTTTTATTTCACGGCTCTACGTTATAAACTTCTGTGAAGCACTTGGGGGTTCAAAGTGCTCACCACACATCTAGATTAGTTCCCTGGGGGGTCTCGTTTCCAAAATGGTGTCACTTGTGTTTTTTTTCACTGTTCAGGCACATCAGGGGCCTTCCAAACCCGACGTGGCATCCGATCTCTATTCCAGCCAATTCTGTGTTGAAAAAGTCAAATGGCGCTCCTTCTCTTCCGAGCTCTACTGTGCGCCCAAAGAGTGGTTTACCCCTATATATAGAGCATTGACGTTTTCAGGAGAAATTGCACAACAACTTTTGTAGTTAATTATCTCTTTTTACACTTGTGAAAATAAAAAAAATGGTTCTGAAGTAAAATGTTTGTGAAAAACAGTTAAATGTTCATTTTTTCCTTCCACGTTGCTTCAGTTCCTGTGAAGCAAATAAATGGTTAATAAACTTCTTGAATGTGGTTTTGAGCACATTGAGGGGTGCAGCTTTTAGAATGGTGTCACTTTGGGGTATTTTCTGTCATGTACACCCTGCAAAGTGACTTCAAATTTGATGTGGTTCCTACAAAAAATTGGTTTTGTAAATTGTGTTGTATAAATGAGAAATTGATGGTCAACTTTTACCCCTTATAACTTCCTACCACCAAAAAATGTTGTTTCCAAAATTGTGCTGATGTAAAGTAGACATGTGGTAAATGTTATTTAATAAGTACTTAGTGTGACATATCTCTCTGATTTAAAAGCATAAAAATTCAAAGTTCGCAATATGACATTACTTTCTCTACCATTGGCGATCTTACACTATGGGGGGAATTTGAGAGGTGAGGGTTGCGAAGATGGAGGCCCCCCAATCCCAATACTAATACACACTATTCTGATTTTGGCTAAAAAGTTGATTCTCAGGCATTGGCTCGATTCATCTACCCCACAGTTGTCAGATTTGATAGCCCAGTTATATCATCATATGGCAATTGAGCAGGGGTACGCACAAGGCACAAGCAGGTACATTTATCAAGAAATGGAGTCCGTTCATTGGAAAATTTTGTAGTAATGATGAAAGGTGGAGGATGATAGATCCTTTTTCCTCCACTAGATGGTATCTTATAGAAAAACTGAAAAACAATTTAGGCCCTCTTCAATTACCAGAGGATTGTTCTTGATGTGTTTGAGGTCAGGTGTTTTACTATTTGGATGAGAGGCAGGCTGAACCGCTGGTTTGGACGAGTGAGGCAACCCTTATAGAGGCTCCCCCTTTCCCTTTTCTTTCTAGTCTATTATTCGTTTTTGTATTTTTGCTAACCTTATTGGTTATCCTTCATAGTCTGCATACCATAACTAAGGTTACCTTCGTTATTTTTGAAAAATGACATTCTCAATCTAAAACTTTAACTTACATTAGCCATGATTGTTATAACTGTGAAGTCTATCTGTCATGATTCAATGCTACCTATGCTGATAGGATGTTGTTTTATGTTCTTGTTTCTATAATATTTTCAATAAAAATTTATATTTAAAAAAAAATTCAAAGTTTGAAAATTGCAAAATTTTCTAAAATTTCACCATATTTCCGTTTTTTTCCATAAATAAATGCAAGTCATATCAAAGAAATTTTACCGCTAACATGAAGTACAATATGTCACGGGAAAACAGTCTCAGAATCTGTGGGATCTGTTGAAGCGTTTCACCAACAGTATTTTGCACAAGGTTCCAGGTAATGAATAATTAGTAGCCTGTTGGCCTGGCAGGACTAGTACCCAATGAATCTGGAAATCTCACAGCGATGTAAAGAAGGTAGTAATGCACATTTCTACAATGTGTGTTCAACCCAAGTTTCTAAAGAAGTGCACCTTTTTTGTTTTGCCCACTAGGGGAGTCCTGTACTGACATTTTCATTTTTGTATGTAAAGACATAGTGTGTCCTAATCCCATGTGTAATCCTGATATCCATTGCCTGGTGGGCCGTCATAAATCCTTCTGTCTTGCACATTCTATATCTCCAGTCCATGGCTTAGAGCCTTGTGTTTGACAATGTGTGAGGGATGGTATTACTATACTCAGACTTTTCTGTCTCTAGAATGTATGATGCTCTTCACTGCAAAATTGGGCAACATTCCAGAAACTTTTCAAGTTATTATTCATTTGTGTTTGATAACAAGACTCGTACATTAAGGCCTTTTGGAAATCGGAAATGCTTTTGCACGACTTGCTTAAGGATGTCTTGCATATATAGATACAGTCTTTTAGTGATACATCTGCAGAGTTGGAAGGCACCAGGGCACATGCTTGCTTTGGCATGTGATACACGTTTACAATTTGGCTTAAAGAGGTTCTCTTGGAATACCATTTTAATGACCTTTCCTTAGTAGAGATCATAACTGTCAGACCGGTGGTGGTCCATTACCTGACTCCCCACTGATTTTATATGTGTGTGTGTGTGTGTATATATATATATATATATATATATATATATATATATATATATTCACAGACTTCCTAGTGAAAAAACACATTTCACCGATCCAGAAAACCACAGCTCCATACATTGTTTCGTGGCCATTCTTGGCTACTGCAGGTCAGCTATGCTTCTGACTATCACATGACGTAACATAACAGATTGATAAGGAAGTCGGGAGTTGGACCCCAATCAATCTGATATTGATGATGCACTATACATATAGGTCATCAGTAATGTTTTCTCATTAAAACACAATGTTATAATATGTAGATACCTTTTCTTTTCTCTTTAGAGATGCCAATACTTTCTTTTAAATTAAAGGAAATCTGTCACCAGGATTTTGCTATGTTATCTGAGAACAGCATGAGATAGAAGCTGAGTCCCTGATTCCAGCGATGTGTCACTTGCTGGTCTGCTTGCTGTCTTTTGATAAAATCACTGTTTTTCTGTCACCCATGAAAACACCAACGAGAGAGGGGATCTGCCCTTGAGAACATGATACCTTCAAGATAAAAAGAGCTGCACCTCTCTCCGCATCAGTGGTTTCCTTTTCTCGAAGGTAGAAGCCTTCTTGACGGGCGACAGGAAGAAAGAAGAATGATTGTGTCCCCAGACCTGGGCCGTCTGATGTTTGTGGTGCACAGTCTCTGCCACGGCGATGCCGGTAGCCTAGAATGCCGCAGTGGGCCCGTTGGGGTCTTGTCCATCGGACAGAGGGTGGGTTGCGGCACCATCACATGAAGGGGTCCCTCAGCCTCGTGTCCTGAATGTGCAGTCATGGAGGTGTACGCCAGAAGTTCACACCCCAATGACGCACGCCGGGACCTTTCACCTGGAACTAAGCTTACGGTAAGCGGGATCTGAAGCTGCAGAAGCGCATCGGCCGGCAGATCCTGGGCATGTGGTACTTAAGAGGATCGTCGGTCGGGCAGGGCGCTTGTGTCCCAATGGAGCCAGCAGCACCCGGTGGAGCCTCAACCACAGCACCTCCCATCTCAGCAGAAGCATCCCCAGGGTAGTCAGCAGCCACATCCAGAGAGAAGTGGTCGCTCTGGGGGAGTACACAGGACCAGGGATTCCAGGTCCAGTCGGCACAGCTCCAGCAGGATTGAAGAATCCGCTGTCTCCAGAGAAGAGATTTTGAATGACATCCTGCCTCCAACTCCGGTACCACCCTTTGATCCTCTTGAGTGTTGAGTGATCTACGAGGAAGTTCAGCCTGTTAATGAGGTGCTCTTTCTCTCTATCTTTCCTCTTCTTCTCTATATCTGATGGATGTTCCTAGAAAATGCACCATAAAGTCAAGTAGAACCTGTCCTCTGTGGTCAGGGATTAGCAAAAGCCTGGCCAAAGAAGTTATGTCAGGCCTGTATTTAGGAAACCGTGTCGGAAGAGTCTGCTAACCTCTCGGCCAGCCTTAGGTCCCTCATTAAAGCAGAGGTGCAGAGCTCCTTTGAAGCCCTGTCCCATTCAGAGAAGACATCCTGAAGCCGTAAAAGAACTACGGTTTTGTATTCAGACTCGGACGAGGGGGTTTTGCAGGAATCTGCCTCGGATTCCTCCTCGTCAGAGAGTGACTCAGGGATGGGCCATTGCTTTCCATTGGGGGAGGTAAATATCCTTGTAAAAGCAGTGAGAGCCACGATCGGGTTAGTTGAACAGAAGGCTAAAAAAATCTGTCTGAAGACATAACGTTTGGGACTCTGGACCAAAAGAGACCCAAAAGCTTTCCCATTAATGAGATGATACAGGACCTTATTACTAAGAATTGGGAAAAAAAAACGGAAAACAAGGGCCCTCTTCCATCGGCCTTTAAGAGGAAGTACTCCTTTGAGTAGGAGGCAACATCGTCCTGGGACAAGGCCCCCAGATTAGATGTGGCAGTTTTCAAAACCTCAAGGAAATCCTCTCTACCTCTTGAGGATGCAGGGTTAACTGGATAGGAAGGTTGCTACCTTCTTGAAAGGTACATGGGAGTCGACTACAAGAGCATTAAGACCTGCCATTGCAGCAACGTGCAACGTCTCTGATGGGCTTCCGGTCATGAAAGGAGCAGCATCTTTCCTGTCAGACGCCTTGGCAGACTCTGCCAGGTTGGCAGCCAGTGCTACGACCTTATCCAACTCGGGTCGCAGAACTGTCTGGTTAAAGTGCTGGCCAGGGGACATACAAGCAAAAAGAAAGTTGTGCTCTCTGCCATGTGAAGGGGCTTTCTATTTGGCACCGCCCTGGATGATATCTTGGAAAAATCAAGTTATAAGGAGAAGGGGTTTCCACAGACCCCCTTTTCTTCCTTTAAGCAGCCTTTTCGGAGGAAGAGGAATTTCCAGAGGTGGCCATTCAGAGAGTAAAGAAAATTGGATGATAGGTCCAAAAGATCTAAAGAATTTCTGTTCAATGGTCCTTCACAGGAGAGCAGAAGACCCCTGAAATAACTCCATTTCCCGAGTGGGAGGGAGGCTCTCTTTCCTACAGCCCCTGGGTATTCCAGCCGTGAAGTGGGCCCAAGCTCATTTAAGAGAATTACAATGATTCGTCCAAGAGAGCGAAAGAGCCCTGCGAGAGAACCTAGAAGGCTATCTGGTACTATCGCAGCAGGTGATACACTCCCTTCACTTGTGGAAGGGATTGGACTCAGTCCAGGTAGGCGTCCCTTGGGTTCCCAACATCTCCATGGTGGTTACCACAGATTCCAGTCCGGGGGAGGCATCTAGCTGACCACATATTCCAGGGGAATTGGTCAACAGACAAATAGGCATTCTCAAACATGTGGGAGCTTCTTGCATTGGAGAAAGCGCTACAGGAGTTTCTACCATCCCTGCAAGGCCAACACGTAAGGGTGCTTTAAGACAACCAGGTCACGGTGGTGTATGTAAACCGCAGGGAGGTACTCGCTCCAGAACTTTGATGCAGATTTCATAACGAATCTTCACGCAGGCAGAAGCAAACATCCAGTCATTGTCAAAGGGAAGGACAATGTCAAGGCAGACTTTCTGAGCCGCTGGCAGTGGCTCAGGGAGAATGGTTCCTAAAATGATCAGTTTTCAATCAGATTGTAGCCAGGTGGTGTCGTCCAGAGATTGATCTCTTTGCCACCAGGATGAACAGGAAAATGCAGAAGTCTTGTTCTCTGATCCCAAGAGAGAAACCTTACAGTGTAGACGCTATTCTGATCAACTGGGACTTTGGTCTAGTGTATGTCTTTCCTCCAGTCTGTATGATCCCAGCGGTGTTGAGGAAGATCAGTGAAGAGGGAGTGAGAGTGGTCCTCTTAGCTCCCTTCTGGCCCAAGAGACCCTGGTTCTTTTTTTCTCAGAAGAATGTCTCTCACAGAACCCTGGATTCTCCCTTAGACCCCAAACCTTCTCTCACAGGGGCTTATATTGCATCCTCAAGTGAATGGCCTACATTTAACAGCCTGGAACTTGAGAGCTTGTTATCAGATGGTGGGGGGTTCTCCTCAAGCCTAGTATCTACTCTTCTGGGCTGTAGGAAACCAGTCACTACAAAGATTTATAGTAGTACCTGGAGGAAATTCCTATCATCCACAGGTTTAGCATTAAAAGGAAAGTTACCCATCAAAGAGATCCTAGAGCTCTTCCAGAAGGGGCTAGAATGCGGGCTCTCAGTAAGTACCCTAAAAGTTCAGTTGTCAGCCCTTGGGACCACTATGCAACTTCAACTTGGCAGGGAACAGATGGGTAACAAGATTTATGAAGGCACGTACAAGGGCTAAACCAATCTCTGTGTCAAGAGTTCCGCCTTCAGACTTGAACTTAGTGCTTGAGGCCTGGACAAGACCTCTTTTTGAGCCACTGAGTTCAACCTTCACAAAGTTGATTACTTTTAAAACCAAACTTCTGGTAGCCTTGACATCAGCACATAGGGTGAGTGACTTGCAAGCTCTATCTGCAGATCCCCCTTTACCTTAGTTTTGGAGGATAGGATAATCTTGAAGCCTGAGCTGGCCTTTCTACCTAAGGTTGTATCAAAATTTCACAGATCTCAGGTGGTAACGTTACCATCATTTTGTCAGGTCCCTAAAAATCGGAAAGAGGAGAGGTTTAACACATTAGACATCAGGAGGGCTTTATTACAATATATAGCAGCCACAGAATCATGGAGGAAGGATAGTGCTCTATTCATCTCCTTCAAGGGAACCAGAAAGGGTTCCAAGGTTTCCAAAGGTACCCTGTCAAGATGGATAAGGGAGGCCATTGGGATAGCCTACAAAGAGGCGGGTAGAACAGTACCAGAAAACCTCAAAGCCCGCTCTACAAGAGCTACAAGAGCAATGGCGGCCCCCTGTGCAGAAAGATCTGGCATGTCTATCGAGCAGATTTTTAAGGCTGCATCTTGGTTCTCTCCTACTTTCAATAGACTGGATCTGTTTGCCTCCTTGACCTCACGTTTGAGAGAAGGGTTCTTCAAGCTGTAGTCGCTCCCTTTGATTGCACTGGTTCGCTGTAAATATTTTGTTGGTGCTGTCATTGCTGACAGGAAAATATATATTACTTACCGGTAATGTGTTTTTTGTCAGAACCCATAACAGCACACTTATATTCCCACCCTTCATTCACCTTCTTGAGTGTGGTTTAATTCATTCACGTGTGAGGAGAGTGCATATAGTATTAAAGTTGGCTTTTTATGTTGTGTACAGTAATTTTGGAGGTGATCTCGTGCTCTGTAATCCACTGATGCGGAAAAAGGTGCCGCCCTTTTAATCTTGAAGGTCTCCTGTTCGCAAGGGCGGATCCCCTCTCTCGTTGGTGCTGTCATGGGTTCTGAAAAAAAAAAACACATTACCGGTAAGTAATGTACGTGTTTTCTCTGCTGTAGATTGAGCAGTGTTCAGAATGCTGAGCCCTGTAAAACCATGCCTACATCACTTTTTGGCAGCTTTCTGTGTTTGCTGCACATTCACAGAAAGCTGCCAAATATTGGTGAGGGCACGGTTGCTTAAGAGGCACCAGGCACGCATTTTTTAGTGATAATCTGCTGATAAACCACTAATTTTATTGTAACAGCAACGCACAGCCTTGTAAATGACACCGCACTGGAATCAGGCTCTCTGCCTCTACATCATAGCGCTCTCAGAATATATAGCAAAAACATGTTGATAGATTCTCTTTAATATATTGTTCTTCACATCCCTTTTTATGTTATTGTGTTTTTCATTATCTATAAAGAATATATGATTCTGATATATGGTCTGATACTGGTAAAGATTTTTGCAGCTCGTTGTGAATATAGAATATGTTATAAGCGCTGACTTCTTAAATAAGTTTTCTTCGAAGTTTAAAAAAGAACTAATTAAACCCACAAACAAATAAAATGCTGTTTATCAGCACAATAAAGCCATGGTTTAATGGAGCAACTGTAATTGCCAGATTTTTATTGTATTTTTCCTCCTTTTAAGTATCCATATATATTTTATTTATTTTTGCTCCTAACAAACTTTATATTTCGTAGACAGTACCAATTACAGAGTGACAGATTATAAACTGTGAAGAAATGCAGCTTTTTATTATCTTGCTTTTTCCAGCTATTGTGTTTTTCTACTTAAATTAGCAAATAGTCCAGGCACGGCATATACCACCATAATAGGTTGAGTATATAAGTCATGTACATGGCTAGCTTTATTATATGTTCCGCAAATTCTTCCAAGTCCTGCTAAAATGGGAGGTAAAGGAAAGTGTTCCATTTTCCAGCCTCTCTCGTCTTGCTTGAAATGCTTAGTTTAACAAAGTTGGCTTGTGATACGTTTTAAGCAAGCCAACCTTTCTTTGGTGCAAAGAAGAAAATCCTTTTATCCGAGTGGATTTGCACAACACATAGCCAGATATTTGTAAACTCCAGTGAAGTTGAGGCATGGAGTAACATCGCAGGCACTAGGGATTCCGCGCTTTGGAGACAGTTTTTGGAATGCACAAATAGTATGTTTACTAGTTACTTGGCAATGAAAAATGTGATATTGTGCTCGGTTTTTGGTTCTGACAATAAGAAAGGTAGCAATTAAAAAAGGTTCACCTGGGACTACAAGGGCATATCCGTGCGACGTGTGCATTATGTTACACTTGGTTTTCTTTCTCCAATTAATACTGCTAATTGGTGTATTTCCAGGATATTCCAATTTCTAAAAGTGCTGATACCTAAAGGGATTAGACTTCAGATAGGAAAGGTCAGCGCCTTCCATTGGGAAAAAAAGCACAACATTTTTCCAATGCTTTTAAGGGTCTGAGTTGTTAAAACACTAAATATGTACTTGTTGTCTTTGGCTTTGTGTGCTAGCTATGGTTTACACAGGACGCTGCAGAGCTTTCTGCTTCTCTTTAGTTTATGTCTTTACTTTCTCACCTATGTTTGAACTCTAGATTCATGACATGGTTTATTTTTGCTCGGCTGAATGTTTTATTGCATAAATTATAATTTTACAAAAAGCATTCACACACTAATGTAGTACAAATAGCGTTTTTATAATAGCCGGGTTATGCAATGGCAGTGATTATATTACAACGTTATAAGTAGAATGGATCATCGTGTGGTAAATAAGTTGTGCTACTCATAAACCAGATTGCTGGCAGTTGAAGGGTTTATCCAGGGCTAAATTATTATTATTTTTTTTACTAACAGGCAGGTAATTGCCAGCTAGTTAGTAACTACCTGCCTATTCTATCCGGTGCTGCTCAGCACGGTCATTGACCCCTCCTGTCAGCTCTTGGGCTGTTCCATGTCAGCAAAGCAGCTCTTCTTCCAAGCTGCTCTGTCGACAGGGCATAACTGGCGACATCATGCTGATTGACAGCTGGCTTCCAGCAGCCAGGAGCTGGCTGTCATTGACCATGACGATGGCAGTCAGTAGAGCGAAGAGAAGGTGTTGTTGTGTTGATGTGACATTAGCACTATATGTCCACAGTGCGGCACCCCCCTACATCTCCTCCCTCATTTCGGTCTATCGGCCTACCCGCTCGTTACACTCTGCAAACGACTTTTGACTAACATCCACACCTCCCACTCACGGCTCCAAGACTTACATAGTAACATAGGCTGAAAAAAGACATTTGTCCATCCAGTTCAGGCCATATTCCATCATAATAAATCCCCATATCTACGTCCTTCTACAGAACCTAATAATTGTATGATAAAATATTGTTCTGCTCCAGGAAGACATCCAGGTCTCTCTTGAACCCCTCGACTGAGTTCGCCATCACCACCTCCTCAGGCAAGCAATTCCAGATTCTCACTGCCCTAACAGTAAAGAATCCTCTTCTATGTTGGTGGAAAAACCTTCTCTCCTCCAGACGCAAAGAGTGCCCCCTTGTGCCCGTCACCTTCCTTGGTATAAACAGATCCTCAGCGAGATATTTGTATTGTCCCCTTATATACTTATACATGGTTATTAGATCGCCCCTCAGTCGTATTTTTTCTAGACTAAATAATCCTAATTTCGTTAATCTATCTGGGTTTTGTAGTTCTCCCATCCCCTTTATTAATTTTGTTGCCCTCCTTTGTACTCTCTCTAGTTCCTTTATATCCTTCCTGAGCACCGGTGCCCAAAACTGGACACAGTACTCCATGTGCGGTCTAACTAGGGATTTGTACAGAGGCAGTATAATGCTCTCATCATGTGTATCCAGACCTCTCTTAATGCACCCCATGATCCTGTTTGCCTTGGCAGCTGCTGCCTGGCACTGGCTGCTCCAGGTAAGTTTATCATTAACTAGGATCCCCAAGTCCTTCTCCCTGTCAGATTTACCCAGTGGTTTCCCGTTCAGTGTGTAATGGTGATATTGATTCCTTCTTCCCATGTGTATAACCTTACATTTATCATTGTTAAACCTCATCTGCCACCTTTCAGCCCAAGTTTCCAACTTATCCAGATCCATCTGTAGCAGAATACTATCTTCTCTTGTATTAACTGCTTTACATAGTTTTGTATCATCTGCAAATATCGATATTTTACTGTGTAAACCTTCTACCAGATCATTAATGAATATGTTGAAGAGAACAGGTCCCAATACCGACCCCTGCGGTACCCCACTCAGCGACCCAGTTAGAGACTATACCATTTATAACCACCCTCTGCTTTCTATCACTAAGCCAGTTACTAACCCATTTACACACATTTTCCCCCAGACCAAGCATTCTCATTTTGTGTACCAACCTCTTTTACGGCACGGTATCAAACGCTTTGGAAAAATCGAGATATACCACGTCCAATGACTCACCATGGTCCAGCCTATAGTTTACCTCTTCATAAAAACTGATTAGATTGGTTTGACAGGAGCGATTTCTCATAAACCCATGCTGATATGGAGTTAAACAGTTATTCTCATTGAGATAATCCAGAATAACATCCCTCAGAAACCCGTCAAATATTTTACCAACAATAGAGGTTAGACTTACTGGCCTATAATTTCCAGGTTCACTTTTAGAGCCCTTTTTGAATATTGGCACCACATTTGCTATGCGCCAGTCTTGCAGAACAGACCCCGTCGCTATAGAGTCCCTAAAAATAAGAAATAATGGTTTATCTATTACATTACTTAGTTCTCTTAGTACTCGTGGGTGTATGCCATCCGGACCCGGAGATTTATCTATTTTAATCTTATTTAGCTGGTTTCGCACCTCTTCTTGGGTTAGATTGGTGACCCTTAATATAGGGTTTTCATTGTTTCTTGGGATTTCACCTAGCATTTCATTTTCCACCGTGAATACCGTGGAGAAGAAGGTGTTTAATATGTTAGCTTTTTCCTCGTCATCTACAACCATTCTTTCCTCACTATTTTTTAAGGGGCCTACATTTTCAGTTTTTATTCTTTTACTATTGATATAGTTGAAGAACAGTTTGGGATTAGTTTTACTCTCCTTAGCAATGTGCTTCTCTGTTTCCTTCTCCCGCTTTGCGCCAATCCTCTGGAATGCTCTACCCCCAAAAATTAGGAGTAGCCACAACTTGCACAGTTTTTGTCACTCCCTCAAAACACATTTGTTCCGAGTGGCCTATCACATTCCCTAATCAAAATCATTTTATGTGTAAGTGTGTGTGTGTGTGTGGGTGTGTGTATAACCCATTCACTCTCTGAGAATAACCCTCCATCCAACTCCACCGCACCCAGCAGCACCACAAATACTCTCTGGTGACCAGTTCACGCAACCTTTATCTCTCCCACTCCCTCAAGATGGCTAGACCATCATTGTAAATAAGCTCCTGAGCTTTGTATCTTCCCCACCTCATTGTAGATTGTAAGTTCTCACGAGCAGGGACGTCTTATGTTGCTTTAATTATTGTACTGTGTTATCTTTAACGTTGTTGCTTATGACTCTTGTGTATTAACTGTTAAACTGTAAAGCATTGCTGAATATGTTGGCGCTGTATAAATAAAGATTATTATTATTATTATTATGGGCAGAAGCCACAGAATTGCTGGAAGGTACGTTCAGTGACCGCTCTGTGCTGGCAGAGATCTGGACTTGGCACAACAAGCAACTACAGTACAGTACTTGCCTGTTGGTTCTTGGGTCCACTGTAAAAAAAAAAAAAAGAATATAGTCCTGGATAACTCCTTTAAAATAATGTTCTATGATATGCCGATATATTAATTACTCCTACAAAGAAATCAACCTAAAAATAAAAAACTTTCCTTCCATTTTAGGGTGGGAGTTTGCTTACTGATCTGCTTTTAGTGGAGGGACAATTCATCCTGCAGCAAGCTGCCTCCTAACCAACCTCACTGCAGCCATTGCATCTAACTGCTAGTTGGGGAGAAGTGAGCGTATACGTGTATGATTTTTGGACCACTTATTCATTTTCTTGGTTTCCATTTCTTAGATCAGTGTTTATCAAACTGTGAGGCTGGGCTCACTAGTGAGGGTCCTTTAGCTGTTTTTGCAGCAAAGGTGGGGAGGCAGTTTTCACAGAAGTCATTGTTTCCTGCCACAATCTCTAGATCAGGAGTCTCCAATTTGTGGCTCATGGGCCTATGATTTATGGCTTGTGTGCCTATGATTTGTGGCTTGCGGTTGTTTGCCAGCTTGGTGCATTATCGCCAGGTGAAGCAAACAGCTATGAAGAGCGAGATCCAAGATGGTGACTTTCTGTGTAACCCCAAACAGAAGAGCAGATCTGGATGTACATTGGATGATACCTCACAATATAAAGAGGTGGTTGGAGGGACTGATATGAGAATACTGAATGGGGGTAAGGTGGGAACCCCAGGGTGTAAGTATACTGCCTGTAAGACACAGTGGCACAGAGCCTACGTTCGATTTCTGTGAGGGGTTTGGCTGTCGTTCTACTGGTAATGCAGGGTTCTGGGTGTCACTACTTGGAGGCCTCGCGACTATATGTCAGAGTTGACTGTGGCTCTGAGGTTAAGAATTGTTGGGGACCAGTGCTCTTGTGTAACAACATGAATGACTAATATGTAATGCTATATATGGCTCCGGAGGCAAAGAAAGTTAAACTGGCAGACAGATATTTTTAATATTATTATGAACTTCTTCTATTACAGATGGTGAGACCCATACATCTCTTCTGTCTGGTGAGGCCACACTAGAAAAAGGTTGAGAAACCTTGCATTAGATATTGATAGCTTCCATTGCCTGGCAGGTGAATAAAATGAATCCGACTTCCTAGCTGATACAGCGAGTTAAATGGAGATGTCTTGTGTATCCATCAGTCTGTGTCAAGTTAAGGAGAAACTATGGAGAGAATATCTGAGAGACATGGTCACTTATGGGTAGTATTGTGAGATAGCAGGGTAGTATATTATGTTAATGGGGAAAAAAAAGAGGCTTGTCTGTTGCTAAAACCTCTTGTATTTCAGGTAGCATTTACAACCAGTCAAATTAGTGGTAATAGAACAATGAAACGGTAAAAACTATGGCCGAAAAAATGCGTTTTCAATTCTATACCAGGATTTTCAAGTTCAAGAGCTTCCTCTGAAGAAGATTCTGGTACAGGATCAAAAACTTGTTTGTTAAGGTGCAGTTTTTTTGTTTGTTCTATTGTTTTGTCCGGGATGTAATTGTTACCAGAAATACAATTAAGTGTTTTTTTTTTTGTTTTTTTCTGCACATTGAACAAGTCTGTAGGAACCTGTTTACACCACCAAAAAACTTGAACACACAAAAGAGCACAGTGAGGTCAAAAATACTCTGTTGTAAAAAAAAGCACAGTAATAAACAAGTGCTTGTCAAAAGATGGAAAAAAACAGGGTATTTAGTTGATACTTTTTTGCAAAAAAAATGTATACTAAGCTGCTCCACCAATCGTCAAGGTATACCCTTATAGAGCAGTCCTATCTAATGTATATAATCCCTATCTGATATATTTAAAACCTGATCATCTGTATAGTACCTGTATAAGCAGGGTTCAGAGAAGGAATATCCATGTGGACATGCAGGATGGAACAGCTTAAATGCAAATGACCCACAGAGGAGTGATGGACTCCCAGTCTAGTCCATGTGTTTCTGGTTCTATAATTGTTCTCTTGTTTCTACAAGACTGGGGAGTCGATCACTCCTCTGTGGATCATTTGAATTTAGGACCCGGAAGTCCTTCAGCAGGTCTGGTATTTAAGGTAATTCCTTCCTCTGCTCTTTGCCTGTTTGTCATTTGTCCTCATTTGACCCAGGTCCTCCATACCTTGCTCTGTCCTGTGTCTCCGCCATTCTCTTGTCAGTCCTGGGCGTCCGCCATATCCAGTCCGTCCTGTGTCTCCGCCATTCTCTGTCAGTCCTGGGCGTCCGCCATATCCAGTCCGTTCTGTGTCTCCGCCATTCTCTGCCAGTCCTGGGTGTCCGCCATATCCAGTCCGTCATGTGTTTCCGCCATTCTCTGTCAGTCCTGGGCGTCCGCCATATCCAGTCCGTCATGTGTTTCCGCCATTCTCTGCCAGTCCTGGGCTCAGAGGTTCTGACAAGCAGTTCTTCTATGATGAAGGCATTGATGCTATGGACTGGCCCGCCCATTCCCCAGACCTGAATCCGATTGAACACATCTGGGAGATCATGTCTCGCACTATCCACCAACGTCACGTTGCACCACAGACTGTCCAGGAGTTGGCGGATGCTTTAGTCCTGGTCTGGGAGGAGATCCCTCAGGAGACCATCCGCCTCCTCATCAGGAGCATGCCCAGGCGTTGTAGGGAGATCATACAGGCACGTGGAGGCCACACACTACTGAACATCATTTCCTTGTCTTGAGGCATTTCCACTGAAGGTGGATCAGCCTGTAACTTCATTTTCCACTTTGATTTTGAGTATCATTCCAAATCCATACCTCCATGGGATATTAGTTGTGATTTACATTGATTATTTTTGTTTTATTTTTCTCAGCGCATTACACTATGCAATGAATAAAGAATTGCAACTGGAATATTTAATTCAGTGACATCTAGGATGTGATATTTTAGTGTTCCCCTTATTTTTTTGAGCAGTGTTGCGGCAATTTAGCAGCCGCGTACGGTAAAATAGAGCAGGACATAGAATAGATTTATAGATGCCAGTGACATATACAGTTAGTACTGTGTGTGTGTGCAGCTTACTGTACATGTATTTAATTTTTAAAAGATATGTCTGAAAAAAAATGCCTTGGACTCCCGCGTAATTTCCTTAACCAGCAGAGGGAAAACAGACGGCTGGGGGCTGATGTTTATAGCCTGGGAATAGGGTAATACCCATGAAGCTTCCCAGGCTATTAATATCATCTTGAAGCTGTATGCTTAGCCTTTACTGACTATTAAAATAGGGAACCCCCTAAAAAATAACATACGGTCCCACTATAATTAATAACCAGCAAAGGTTAGACAGACAGCTGCAGACTTATATTAATAGCTTAGGAAGGGGCCATGGTTACAGGGTAAGGCCATGGTTAGAGGGTAAAAACATCAGCTCTCAGCCACCCCTGAAATGGCGCATCTATAAGGTGTGCCAATTCTAGCATTTAGCCTAGCTTTTCCCACTTGCCCTGTAGCAGTGGCAAGTGGGGTGGTAGTTGGGAGGGTTGATGTCACCTTTGTATTGTTAGGTGACATCGAGCTATGAGATTAGTAATAGAGAGTCGTCTATAAGACGCCCCCATTACTAACCCCATAATCATATTGTATACAAACACACTCCCAAAGTTAGGTTCTTTAATTGAAAGAAATACACAGACTCCTTTAATAAATCTTAATTAAACCATACTTACAACATCACCCATTCCACCAACGCTGTTGTCCCCTGCAAATGATTTAAAATAAAAAAACAACAATATTCCTCACCTTTCCGCAGAGAAGATGATAATCCATTTGTCCGATGACGGGTCTAGCTCTGTTACATCTAGGTGGCAGGCTGCATGGTTGCATTATGCGACCATTCAGCCTGTCATCCAGTAGAGACACTGAGCACTGTGTTCTACCACTGCCCAGTGTCTCCCTGTGAACTCATATTACCTGTCTGACGGCACTGCGAGCTTGAGAAAGTTCTCCTGCACGCGGTGCCATCAGGAAGGTCTTGGGAGTTCACAGCCCATGAACTCACTTCACCTATCTGACGTTAGTGCGAGAGCCATGGGAAAATTTCCCAACAAAAAACAATGTGTAAATGACTGAGAATTTGCTGTATGTACAAGCTAATGTTAAAATCACATTGCAATCTGATAGCAATCGCACTGCATTCAGATGTAAATCGGATGCTAGGAGTGAAAAATCGGATTGTACTCGCATGACACTCACATGACACTTGCATTCCACTCGTGCGACTCTCAGCAGTGAGGATCGGATCGATTTTTTTTTTTTCTTTTTTCATATATACGTTTAGTGTGATTACAGCCTACGTCCTATCTCTTCAGTAGCATCTGTTCTTCATCCCTTTCAAGTGATTTTTGTTTTTTTGTGCTTTTGGTTCCCCCATACCCCTCCATCCTCCAAAAGCCCAAACTTTTTTTGTTCTTATCTATTCATCGACATGAATGATGAATAGTCGAGGGCGTTTTTTTCGGGATGAGTTTTATAAGATCTTTCGCTTTAACACATGAAATCGTTAAAACAAAATGGGTGACTTTTCAACTAGTGCTGATAAAGCCAGACTGTGTAGAGATACATCCTATGAATAGTAACCCCTAGTAGTCAATTTATTCATACATTTAAAGGAGAAGTAACATTGAAACAGCACAATGCAGAGTTCTAAGAAATTGTATTCTCTGCAATTTTATTTTATGGAGAACACTGCAGATATGGCATAAAAGCTGCTGGGTCATTTTTATACTCTGCAGCATTCCTGCTGAGCATGTTTTATTCATTTTAGAGAAAACTCAGTCTGTTTTCTCCAGCAATTAGTCCTTCAGCTGCATCCGCTCTCCAATATCACACAGCAGGCTGCAGTGACTGAGAAGAATATCTCAGCAGCAAGTAGAAAAGAAAGACTGGAAACATTACATGCTAGAGTGGTGCGCGGGTGCGGAAGAGGAGACCGTGAACACTCCAAAGGAGGGCGAAATTTGTGGCTTGTATCACAGAATTGGGTTCATACATTGATTTTTACTTACGGTAGATGCTCTGGAAAAAAAAAGTTTGTTTTTTTAAACCATTTTTTTTTTATTTGAATTTTGCACAAACCGTGATAGTACAGAAAGAACTCGAGAATTGCAATTCAAGTAATGTTCAAAATATTAATTTATAAGTAGTCACATGGTATTGTAAGAGATTTATGGGAGCTGACCTCTGGTAATAAAAGTGAATAAAAATTAAAACAAAAACAGTTTTCCCTTTTTATATTGGCTGTCATGGTCTAAGAGAACATCGGCTCTAAGGCGGTCCCATTGGAACTGTAAGAATGAAGAAGAGGAAGGGTGAGATCCAGGAAAAAAGAGTATCCGCTAAACAATGTGTTCCAAAGATGAGATTTAGGAATAGTAGAAAGGTTGACGTTTTGATGACCGTGCTGCTGAATAAATACAGGGGTGCCACGCATATAAATGTACTTCAGGTAGTCTTTATTATGTGTTTCGGTTCTAAAGATTTCCTTTTTCCATGTAAAACTACAAATCTAGGTTTGTACAGGGTGGGCCATGTATATGGATACACGTAAATAAAATGGGAATGGTTGGTGATATTAACTTCCTGTTTTTGGCACATTAGTATATGGGAGGAGGAAAACTTTTCAAGATGGATGGTGACCATGGCGGCCATTTTGAAGTCAGCCATTTTGGATTCAACTTAATTTTTTCCAATGGGGAAAGTGGGTCATCCTTGTTGAGATGCTGCAGCAGCTGGATTCTGTAAGGGTGCCATTTGTGAGTAGCTAATATCTGCCGAAGGGATGTTCTAATGATGCCAGATTGGCGTGCTGAATTTGCAGAATGGGCAAAACAAAAATTGTAACAGGACCCTCAGTTTACACAGAACATTACGTTCCGTGATGAGGCAAACTTTTTTTGGGCGGGCCATTTATATGGATACACCTAAGTAACATGGGAATGGTGACAGTTTTCTTGCGTAGGGTGTCTTGCATTGAAATCTGCTGCAATGACCCTGGAACTGCGTTCACCAGACATCAACGCAATTTCTATCCGCTCCTCACGTGTTAACCTCTGTGACATGTCAATGGCTGTAAACAAAGAAAAACTTGTAAATAACTCATGAAAGAATAAAGCTACATTAAAGCCAAGCACACTATTGTTTTTCCGGAAAAGTATAATAAAGACTACTTGAAGCACATCTATATGTGTGAAACCACTGTATCTTTTCATCATCGTGGTCATCCAAAAGTCTGCCTTTCTACTACTTTTCAATTTTACACGCAGAGGAGGGACACCTTCTCTTCGCAGACGTGACTACAACAGCTTAGTTACTACCGGTTTTCATTGCTGTGATGCACACAACCCAACTAGATGAGCATCATTCTTACCACTTACCCCCTTGTACTAGATGAAGTCACCCTCTGCTCTTGACTCTTCTTTTCCAATTCTAAGAAGATTTAAAAAGGTTTATGTAAAGGTTCAACTCGTCCATCTTCCATCTGCATTAGTTTATCAGTCGAACTGGACATCTTGGTCAGCGTTCCTCTGTTCTCAATGAGAGTCGTCTCCAGACATGTCTGGGGCAGCTTATCTTTGGGAGAACTATTGCACAAAAGGCCTAAATTGAACATCTCACACAACAATAAAACTGTCTAGGTCTCCCATACACATTAGAGTGTCCGCCAAAATCAGGTAGGTTCAACTGTCAGTAGTCTAGTGTTTATGGGGGCATGTAGACATGACCTGATGATTTGAGTACAACCTGTTTCCTAGATGGTTCTTGCTTTCTTTTATTGTTGAGTGACGATAAACCCAGTATAACAAAAAAACTCAGCTGAAAACCAGTGTAATTTACACAAAGTACACATAACACACATTTCTGCAAAAATATTTATGAACTATTTACAGCAAACTGCTGCATTATTACACAATTACAGGTGACATTTACCAGTCTGTTTAAGGTATTTTTCCTCTGGCAGTGTAGCTAGAAGCATGCGATATTTTAGATGTTGCAACATCAAGCTGGAAATTATGGTTCTGTCACTTCAGCATAAAAGGACGTTTAAATTACGTTCTCAGAAAATCATGGTTTATTATGTGTGCTTACAATTCTCTGAAGAGAGCGTGATATCACTGAAAGGCTTCATCTTGGTTAAGAAAAGTTTTAAACTCTGACCATTATGGTAGAATTGAGCGGAGAATTGTGCAGCTGCGTAGCTTCAGTTCTGTCCGGTATCTCATTGTTAATGAAACCTTAGCAGTTGTATCAATAAACATTCTGGGATGGCTTGGAGATGGATTAAATAATTATCTGTTCCCTTTCTTCTAATTACAACCTCTGAAGAACACGTAAAATATATATTGAAGCAGCTGTATGTAGCCGCAATGATAAAATGTTAACGGTTGGCTTGGAAACCTTATCCTTTTGTTTGTTTCTGAGCTCAGAGGTACCTGTAATCATTAATAATGGCTAATTAAAAAGTGTAAATTGTGCGGTGACTAAAAATAATGGTGGCAGAAGAGTTAAGCTGTAAATAGGGAGCAGGTTTTTTTTTTTCTTTTTTTGCGAGAATTTTACAGGAGTTACGGATGTCCTTGAGTAATTTTTTTTTTCTTTAGGTCGATTTCACACGATCCAAGGAACAACCTTAAAGTCTGGGGCAGCCGTGTGTCTCCTGACCTGATGATAGCTTCATATGTTTCTATGAGGCTGTTGAGTTTTGGAGACTTGTGGCTGGTTTGGACATGTGGACCATGCTTGAACTGTCAATGTCAAATGTGTGAAACAGGCCTTAGGCCACTGTAACGGGGTCTACCAAGCTGGGGTACCTCTTTCGGTACCACCCCGTGTTTCAGGAGGTCCACTCTGCTTTGGCTGGAGTCTGAATGAAGGACGCTGGCTGGAGTTCCTTGGTTACATGGGCGCATATAAAAGATCACTGCGTCTCCATGTATTTCCAGTATGACAACACTTTACTCACAGGATATATGACACCGTTACAGAGGGCGGGCCAATTGAAAAGCGGCAGGCCAGACATACATTACAATAGCCGCAGGTGGCCGGAGCCTGCCGATATTTACTGTGGAAATTACACTGTGTGGGGGAGGTCAAAAGGGGAATATCTTGTCCCCATCTGCCGTAGGGCGCAGCCTGTGGGCTGATGCACTAGGGACATGCATCTCACATGGAACCTATTATACATACATGTAACTGCACAACATATTCTAGGTGCTGTGGGGTTCCGTAACATGGCTCCCCTTTTCAGCGACGCGAACGGCATACACAGTCTGGTCCTTTACCGGATCGGTTTGGGGATGACCGAAGTTTATGGGGTTGGTACAAATTCCGTTTGTCAACTTAGTCCATAGGCGTTACCGTTCTGTTTGCCGGGTCTGTAGTGGATGGTGAAGTCCAGAGGTTGTAGGGCTAAACTCCACCGCAGTAATCTGGCGTTGTCTCCGGAGACCCGATTAAGCCAGACTAGGGGATTATGGTCCGTTAGGAGGGAAAACTGTCGTCCATATAAATATGGTTGCAACTTTTTGAGTGCCCATACTACCGCCAGGCACTCCTTCTTGATGGCCGCATAGCTTACTTCACGGGGCAGTAGTTTCCGACTCAGGTAAGCTAACGGGTGTTCTTGGCCGTCCGGCCCGACTTGGCTCAGCACTGCCCCCAATCCAAACATAGAAGCGTCTGTGTGAACAAGGAAACGTTTAGTTGGATCGGGTGCGGCCAATAGAGGGATATTGGTGAGAGCGTCCTTTAGCTGGCGGAAGGCTTCCTCACACTTTGGGGTCCAGGTTACCTGGCGGAGTTGGTTCTTACGGGTCACATCAGTGAGGGGCTTGCTTGATTACGCTGCTGTAATTGGGAACAAATTTCCTGTAATACCCCGCTGTCCCTAGAAACGCCATGACCTGGGTTTTAGTGCGTGGGGTGGGCCATTTGGCTATGGCCTCAATCTTGGCTGGCTCTGGTCACTGTTTCCCACATCCCAAACAATGCCCTAAATACTGAACCTCTGCTTTGCCCACGTGACACTTGTTTGGGTTCAGGGTGATTCCAGCCTGGTGGATCCTGTCCAATACTGTCTCTAGGTGATTTAGATACTCTTCCCATGTGGCGCTGTAGATGGCGATGTCATCCAGGTAGGCACAAGCATAGTCCTGGAGACCATCCAGAAGCCGGTCAGCCAGCCTCTGGAAGGTCGCTGGGGCATTCTTCATCCCGAATGGCATAACTCGAAACTGGAATAAGCCGAACGAGGTGACAAATGCCGACTTGGGAATAGCGTCAGGACTAAGGGGAATCTGCCAGTAGCTTTTGCATAGATCGATGGTGGTCAAATACTTTGCCCCCGCCAGCCGGTCTAACAACTCATCCACATGTGGCATGGGATACGCATAGGTCACCGTTTTCTCATTGAGCTTACGATAGTCTACACAAAACCGTTTAGTCCCATCCTTCTTGGGCACTAACACTACGGGGGATGCCCAGGGACTATCTGACTCTTCAATGACCCCTAAACGCAACATATCTTGTATCTCTTGTCACATCCCTTCTCGTACAGACTCAGGGATGCGGAAGTGGTTTTGTCGCAGGGGGGTCTGATCCTGGGTCTCAACCTTGTGTTGTGCCAGGCGAGTGTACCCTGGTCTCCCCGAAAACATCCTCTGTCACTGCCTCAACAACACCTCCGCCTGCTGTCTCTCCCGGGGACCTAGGTCTTCACCCAATTGTACCTGGTCCCATGTTTTAGACTGAGTCCTTTCCCCTAAGCCATCAGGCAAGGGAAGTCCTGCTAAATCCTCTGCTTCAGGTGCACAAATGACCACTACCTCTTCAGGGCTTTCCCCTTAGGGCTTCAGCATATTCACATGGAACATGCGGATCACACTGGGGTCGTCACGTCACAATCGGCAACATTATAGGTGGTGTCGGCTATTTTCCCCACTACCTGGTAGGGCCCCTGCCATGCAGCTTGGATCTTGTTCTGCCTAGTGGGCTCTAACACCAGGACCTTCTGTCCTATTTCCAAGGTGCGTTCTCTGGCCCTCCGACGTACCATACGCGCTGGCGCCGCTGGCCACCTGCATGTTCCCACGTACAGCCTGGGTCAGCTCCTGTGGGCGGTCCTGGAATTCCAGCACATAGGGTACAATAGGTACCCCTTCTATGATGCCCTCCCCTTCCCAGTGTTCTAGCACTAAGTCTAGGGGTCCCCTTACCCGCCTCCCATATACCAGTTCGAACGGGGAGAACCCCGTGGATTCTTGGGGCACCTCCCGATAGGCAAACAGGAGGTGTGACAAGAATTTCTCCCAGTCCCTGTGGATCCTAGTAAAAGTCCCAGTAAGTTGTTTTAACGTCCTGTTAAAGCGTTCACACAACCCATTGGTTTGCAGGTGGTACGGGGTGCTTCTAATGGACTTTACGCCGTACAGCTTCCACAGTTGGTTGGTCAACTCTGCTGTAAACTGGGTACCCTGGTCCGAGATAATCTCCTGGGGAAATCTAACCCGTGAGAAAACCTGGAGCAGGGCAGCCGCCACCAGCATGTTAGGTAATGCACCCGCCTCTGGATACCGTGTGGCATAATCTACCACTGTCGACATATACCTTTTCCCTGATGGATTGGGTTTCGCTAACGGCCCTATCAGATCGACTGCTACCCGGCTAAATGGTTCCTCAACAATGTGGAGGGGGCGTAATTTGGCCTTGTGTCGATTTCCCCTCTTGCCAATGCCCTGGCAAGTGTCACAGGTCTGGCAGTACTGACTAACATCATAGGTTACCCCGGCCAAAAGAAGTTTTGTGTCAGATGATGCCTGGTGCGACTGACGCCGAAGTGCCCAGCCAAGGGTATGTCATGAGAGATTCGCAGTAACTCCTGCCTATACTTCTTGGGAAATACCAGCTGTTGTTTTATAGTGAGGCTCGTCCTTGTGTGGTGCTGCTCTGTGATCCGGTAGAGGAGTCCCTGCTTCCATACAAACTGTTCCCCTTCCATTACCCCTCTCCCATCCTGTGCCTTCCCACGATATCCCTCCAATGAAGGATCCTCAAGTAACTCCCTCTTAAATTCAGCTGGGGTGGCCCAAGAAATGTGTCTGGCTATGGGAATACGTGTAGGGCTGGGATGTCTTACCTGGGCCTCCTCTGAGTGTGATTCCGCCTCCGCAGCTCGAACTTGTCTCCGGGTGGTCACAGGATATGTCTCAGCCTGGGGGGCAACAGAGAAGGCAGACAACATGGGCCCCAAGTCATTTCCCAACAAGATGTCTGCAGGCAAATCCTCCATCAAGCTGACCTCAACAAGGCCATCCCCGACTCCCCAGTTCAGGTGAATCCTGGCAGTGGGCAGTCGATGTATGGCTCCCCCTGCTACACGGACTGCCACTAAACCACCTGCCCACCACAGGATAAGAAATCACCAGAGAGTACCACAGCGCTAAGATCAATAATATGCCTTTATTACATACACTTGGCAATTCATACATCAAATAATATATTTTTTTTTTTAAAAATTGAAACAAATACATATATAAAAAAGAGATAAAAACCAAAACGCAGGAACAATATTTGTATGGAGCCCAGAGATCCCAAAAGTAAAAGCCTTTGCTCGCTGTGCTACACAAGAATGTATATATAAAAATTAATAGTTCTGTAATAGACCCAGAAAATATATAAAATTGGATTGTATATAGCCCATATAGGATCTGCTATATAAAAAAAATAAAATAAACTAGTGAAACCAAAACCACTTCAAATGTTTGATGTTAAAAAATATATATTTTATATATATATATTTTATATATGGTTTTGGTTTCACTAGTTTATTTTATTTTTTTATATAGCAGATCCTATATGGGCTATATACAATCCAATTTTATATATTTTTTGGGTCTATTACAGAACTATTAATTTTTATATATACATTCTTGTGTAGCACAGCGAGCAAAGGCTTTGCTATCCTCGGTGGGTTATTAACTTGTTCCTTTCTACTTTTGGGATCTCTGGGCTCCATACAAATATTGTTCCTGCGTTTTGTTTTTTATCTCTTTTTTATATATGTACTTGTTTCAATTTTTAAAAAAAAAAATATATTATTTGATGTATGAATTGCCAAGTGTATGTAATAAAGGCATATTATTGATCTTAGCGCTGTGGTACCCTCTGGTGATTTCTTATCCTGTGGTGGGCAGGTGGTTTGGTTCCCCTTTCTCAGTGGTTATCCACTGAAGCCTTCACAGTGCACCTTAACCCCATGACACACATCACGATTTATATTCATATTTAGGCGAGAATTGTGGGTATATTAGGTGCTTACTGTGTCCTTTAACGGACTGCCACTGTCTGGTCCGTCTTCTCTTGGTCGCGGACGAGATTAGGCTTCACAAGGGTCAAAGTTGCCCCGGAATCTCTTAGTCCCTGCTTACGTTTCCCATTAACCCACATGACCTTTCGATGCTGTTGTCGATTATCTGCTCGGGCTGCCTGCACGGGGTCTACTTCATGCAGCACTTCCTCCATCTCTTCCACCCCCTGATTAGTCGTAGCTCCCAATGCCGGGTCAGCTTCGCCTTGGTAGCAGTGTACAGCGGCTCGGCTGAAGGTAGCTGTTCCCACCTTTGGCCACTGGGTATGCTGAGTCCGGTTGGGACATTGTCTTTGCAGGTGGTCCAGCTAATGGCAGGTGTGGCATCGCGCCTCAGGGGGTCTGTGGTAGGCCGGGTTTTTAGTTGGTCCCCCTACAATCTTCTGTGGTTTGGGGCCCTACAGGTCCATGGGCGGACGTCTAGTTACCATCTTTAATCTGGACAGCTGAGGCCTCCTGCCATCATGATGTTCATCGTCCAGACGAGCTGCCTCCTCAAGAGTCGTTGGCCGCCTGTCCCGAAGCCATTCCTGGGTCTCGGGGGTTAGTGCATTAAAGAATTGTTCTAACAAGAGCTGGAGGACGTCCTCCTTAGTGGTTGCTTGGCTCCCTTGTACCCACTGTATCAGTGGCCGCCATAATTTACAGGTCCATTCAGCGTGGGTATCAGTTACTCATTTTATAAGTCCGCGGAACTTTTGGCGGTATGCCTCTGGTGTCAGCGCATACCGGGCCAAGATCACTTCTTTGATCTGCTCATAGTCCATACAGTCCTCATCCGGTACCGTGCGATAGGTGTCCGCTGCCTGGCCTGTCAGCTTGCTGGCCAGAATCTGAACCCATTCCTCCGGCTTCATTTGATGAAGGGCACACTGCCGCTCAAAGTCCTGCAGAAAGCCATCAATGTCTTCCTCTGCCTCCCCCAACTGTCGGAAGGCATTATAATGGATCTTTTTGTGGCTTATTGTTGAAGGTACCTGAGCGGAGGCCAGAGCTCCCCCTGCTCGCTGACTCTCCATCTTGGCCAGCTCCACTTTGGTCCGCTCTGTCAACTCCATCTTGCCTAGCTCTATCCTGGTCCGCTCGGCTATCTTTTCCTTCAGATCAGTACGCACATTAGTCATCACCTCTTCTATGATCTCTACTGCAGGGTTTGGGCCATAGAACGCCGGTCTGTTCTTTACCTCCCTCTGGAATTCAGTCTCCTCCACGTTCACATTGGGGGGCGCTGCACTGTCGTGTTCCATGATGGCTGCTATCAAATCTGCTTTTGTTTTGTTGCTGGCGATTAACCCTCGGGCTTCCACCAGATCTTTTAATGTAGTCCTCTTTAACTTCTGGTGTTTTCCATTTATTCCTTTCCTCCTGTAGATGGGGTATCTTATCCCGCTGTCTGCCACCAGTGTAACGGGGTCTGTTGGGGTACCTCTTTCAGTACCACCCCGTGTTTCAGGAGGTCCACTATGCTTTGGCTGGAGTCTGAATGAAGGACGCTGGCTGGAGTTCCTTGGTTACATTGGCGCATATAAAACATCACTGCGTCTCCACGTATTTCCAGTATGACAACACTTTACTCACAGGACACAGAATATATGACACTGTTACAGAGGGCGTTGCCAATTGAAAAGCGGCAGGCCAGACATACATTACAATAGCCGCAGGTGGCCGGAGCCTGCCGATATTTACTGTGGGAATTACACTGGGTGGGGGAGGTCAAAAGGGGAATATCTTGTCCCCATCTGTCCAGGGGCGCAGCCTGTGGGCTGATGCACTAGGGACATGCATCTCACATGGAACCTATTATACATACATATAACTGCACAACATATTCCGTAACAGCCACATTCACCTGTTGAGTGTTTGGTCAGTATTTTTCCTCCGTATTTGTAAGCCAAAACCAGGAGTGGGTGATAAATCCAGAAGTGGTGACGTGCTTATATTATACTTTTCCTGTGATTGTTCCACTCCTGGTTTTGTCTTAGAAATACTGATCGTGTGATTGTGGCCTTAGGGTTCGTGTACATTTACACGGGTTGATCTGGTGCGCTAAACAGCCGCTGATCAGCTGATCGATGATCGAATGTTTTAATAATACAGGCCGACCCAGCTTCAGATCGTTACTGATTGATCGGTAATAGATCATTCAGTGCACATAGGCTGCTGTTGTTCTCAGCTGTGCAAATCCTGTTTTCAGAGTTTTGCTCATTCGCCTGTTCAGATTGCAAGATCTTGTGAAACGACCGTTCCAAAAAATACTTGTTTTCCCTATAACCTTTCACTATGAATGGAACTTGGCTTGTAATTCTTATTTTATTATTCATTTATTTAGCCGTGACCATACCAACATTAGGAGGTCCCATGGAATATTGCAAGAAAACAACAGACTGAATTGGCACTGTGGTGTGGTTTCTGTTACAAGCGTAAAGCATAACAAATAAGCAATGACCCTTTTGTGTACCGGTCACCTTCACTGTTGCAGAACCTCCTGAAGAGGAAAAGGTAGATGAAAGTGAACCTGACAGCTGATTCCTGCTGCCCAGTCTCTGCACAGCATGTATCAGACACTGGCTGTATGAGCTCGGCCAGATATGTTTGTCTCTGTGTGGGAGAACTACAGAAAGTCAGTATTGTCATTATAATATTGACTTGAGCAACAATGTTAACATGCCAGTTAAACTGAATAGTGAAGTGTTTGAAAAAAATAGAAAAAACTATCTCAGAATTCTTTTTGTACATTCCACTTCCTAAAAAGTGTAACAAAAAGTAATAAAAAAGTCATATGCACCAAATATGTCATGCAAAAGATGCAAACCGTGCACATATTGTGCAAAGTCGTAAAACATTAATAAACCGATATACATTTGGCATAGCAGCAATCACCGTGACTGACAGAATACAGTTACACTTTGTCTGAGGGATGTGAATAGAGCAAAATTTAAAGCACCACTGCAGCATTTTTTTTTTATTGCAGCACTGGAGTGGTGCTACTAGTATTCGGTTCCTGACGCTAGTCTTATACCTGCCAGCCACAATCTTCAACTTTTATCCACTCCAGTCCAGTCGTTCTACAGCAGTTTGTGACTGGTCTGATCACTCCAGTTTTTGCTGGATGAGCCAGAGGTCACTTTTCAATGTAAGTCTAAGGGAACAAGAATGGGACCCTCATAGACTTGCCCTGAGAGCTTGTGACTGTTATCTCTGAGTTCTGGTCAATCAAAAGTTGCGTTCATAAGATTGCGCCTCTGCGGAGCTACACCAGAATGAGCTGAAGAAAGCTGGTGGTGAGTATAATATTAAGGTGAAGTGACCTTACGTAAGTAGCACTATTTCAGCACCAAAATAAAAAAATATGCTGGCGTGGTGCTTTAAAACTTAGAAAATATAAAAATACTGCTAAATTGCTGCATTTTTATTTCTCTCCCATAAAGAGTTTCATAAGGTTTGGTAATAAGTTTTATGTACTCTAAAATGGTGCAACTGACACTTATACAGCATCCCACAAAAAACAAGCCGTCATCCAGCCACATTGACAGAGCGGGGTCCCAGGTAGGATGGTCGCTGCTGCAGAAATCTGGCGACGGAGATGCTGCAGACCACAGGCTTGTAGGAGATAAGGTCCAGTGGAGGTAGGAGTGGGGTGATGCTTGCGGGTTCCAGGCAGGTAGGAAGGTGGCGTTTGGCAGTGCAGGGGCTCCGCCAACATTTTTTATGAAAGCCCAGAGCCCCCACACTTTCCATGCTTTTCAATGCAGTGGATTCTGAGAAAATGCACAATCGAGATCTCTGTGCCGTTATCTCAGTCTTCGCATGATCCACCTCCAGCGGCCATTCTCTCGGAGTCCACCTCATTGAAAAGCATGGAAAGTGCGGGGGTCAGGGCTTTCACAAAATGACGACAGAGCTCCTGCACCACCAAACACGCCTTCCTACCAGCCTGGGCCCTGCAGTATCGCCCACTCCTGCCACTGCTGCCAGAAGCTTCCTGCAGCAGCGACCCCGGGACCCCACTCCACCGCAGCCGGCAAGCTACTTTTGGATTGTAAGAAGCATTCCCATTTTTTCCCAAAAGTTTTGGGGAAAAAAGTGCGTCTTATAATCTGAAAAATATCGTATATTATGGCTCCAGTATTGTGACAATGAAACCACAAAAAAAATGTTTGTACTATTGGTCTGAAATGGACCAGACCGTAAGGAGTTAATGTCAACTGCAGAGTCCTAAAAATATAAATTATACTCTTTCTCCTGAAAGCTAAGTTCTGCAACAAATGAGGCTTGTTTTATAGTACCTCATTTTCCTCATAACTGGTCTAGCCGCAATGGTCTTAGACTGTACCACACACTGTGGCCACCATGGCTACTGCCCTCAAATCGTGCCATCCATATTGTAGTGATCACTGCTCTCCCATCTGGGCACACACGGACCGATGCAAGTCAACGGGGTAGTTCAGACGAAATTTGTGTTAGAAAAGAAAAAGATTGCAGAATGCGCTCGCCTGTTAAACACATAGAGTGAGTAAGAAAAATGGATGCCACACCGACACCATCCTTGTGCCAACTGTTTATTATGGATCCATTGCCAGTAATGACATGGAAACTGTATTTCTATTATTTTTTTCAGCTTTTCATGTATAAAACGGATAACAAAGGAATAGCATGAAGCACAAAATACGGATAAAATATTCGCCGCTTTTATAAATATTTAGAACATATGTAGTCTCCTAACATGTTGTAAGAAGGTATTATTTTTTGTTCCGATTTTTGTTTTCTTCCCCATTCCTCCTGTATGAGATGATTATGATTCTGTTGCCATGCCTCTCACTGCAATGTATTGAGTGACTTCATGTTAACAGCAGGGCATCCTGCACCATTATGCAAGAACCAGGAAAGTTCTGACTCTTTGTATTGAATGGTCACCATTGACTCTTTAGAACTGAATTTCTTACTGTGTATTGGATTTTTCAGATTCTTTTACCTTGTAGCTTGAAAACACATGATGAATAGGAGATTAGGAGTCAACTTTACACTGTACTTTCTGGAACATATTTTCTTTAATTTTGTTGCCAATTATTCTCTAGCGGCTCATGCTCAAAGATGAATTTGTGTATGTATATAAACATATACACATATACTATAATATACTATGTGAGATGTATGTGTCACATTTGCAATATACTATGCAGCTCATTTTCTAGGATAGTTGCTTCAGGACAAGCCTATTTTGGACATTTTTTAACCTTTTTTTTTGTTCTTTTGTCGTAGCTTTTTTTAAAATGGTTCCTTTGATTTAGCCGTGGGAAGGTCTTTTATTTTTCTGCGTGAGTTGTATTTGTCCATGGCACTATTTTAGGATGCACATAATTTATTTTGAAATATTATTAAGTCTTTATGGTGGAGAATGGGAGAAAAACAACAATTCTGCCTTTGTTTCATGTTTAAAATTTTACGTTATTCACCGTCCTGCATAACGTGTTACCTTTAGTCTGTGGACTGTTAGGATTAAGGTAATACCAATGTTGTATATTTATTAGTTAGTCACTTGTTCTACGTCGTCTCCGTAACCCTTTTTCGCTGTGAGAGGTGTGGGGACCACATAACTCGGCCACGTATGGCTATTTCCAGAACTTCACCTGCACTGGTTTAGCCTGGACAGTTTGTTTCTCGTCTCTGGTGTGAAAGACTAATGCAATATCAGGATAATGATAGTTACAGCTACTTTTATGCCAGCAACAATGTCAAATAACGTCTAGCTAAATATTTTGGAGTTGATAGTCCCATTCTTTTACCCCATAATTTTCATTGTCTGTTTCTGCAAATTGTGCTCGTACCCTCCTGTAAGTATTCCCTAGTTTAACTAACTTCATTCTATGTTATCGAGCATTTAAAAAAAATGTCATTTTATTTCAAATCACAATAGACCTTCAGAAGTACCTTAGATCAGTGGGGTTACATTCCTGAGATTTGCAACAATCACGTAAAAAAAGGAAAAAACGGTGCGGAAGCGCTCAGCTCCTGCATGAGCCGTGCGGACAGCCGAGTACGGGCGCAGTAGAAAGTCTGTGGATCGCATGATGAGCTGTGTGAGTGCCTCATGTAGAAGCCGAGTGCTCCAGCACAATGTTTTAAAGGTTTGGGGGTATTTCAGTAACCAGATGCCCACATTGTAAATTAATTTTAAAGCTAGCTGCTTTAAAAAAAAAATAAAATGAATTACTCTTTAAAATAAACTGTCGCTAAAACTCCTGTATAGACCGGGAGTAGCTGAGCAGATTGATTTATACCTTTTAATACTGTGTGGAGCAGAACTTTTCAAATGTGTACAAACTGTAAAGCGCTGCGGAATATGTTAGCGCTATATAAAAATAAAGATTATTATTATAAGATTCTTATAGTCTATTGGGCAGGGTTATGCTGTGACTGACAGCCTTCCATGTGTGTGCATGCATACAGATGTAGCTGTCAGTCACTGAGAAGGGTCAGCAACTGGACTTTCAAAACGAGAAAAGGCAGCGATTACAAAGACTAAAATGTTGAATAATTAAATCTTTTCCTACAAAGCTTTATATGAATCTGATAAGTTACTAGTGCTTTGTAACATGGTACCTCCTGACACACATTCAAAATGGCATGTTCCCATCAACAGAGTAAAGGAATTAATTTAGAATGTATTTATTTTTTTACTGTTTTAGCAGCTAAATAGCCTATTTATGATTTCGTAGAAATCTTCACCAGCTTGTCTATGCAAAACAGTGTATAAGGAAGGGTAAAGGTACCGTCACACTAAGCGACGCTGCAGCGATACCGACAACGATCCGGATCGCTGCAGCGTCGCTGTTTGGTCGATGGAGAGCTGTCACACAGACAGCTCTCCAGCGACCAACTATGCCGGTAACCAGGGTAAACTTTGGGTTACTAAGCGCAGGGCCGCTCTTAGTAACCCGATGTTTACCCTGGTTACCAGCGTAAAAGTAAAAAAAAACCAAACACTACATACTAACCTTCCGCTGTCTGTCCCTCGGCGCTCTGCTTCTCTGCCCTGTGTAAGCACAGCGGCCGGAAAGCACAGCGGTGACGTCATCTGAACCATTTGGCGGTACCCTAAATCCTGGTCAATAAAGCTAGTTGTTAATTTCAAAATAATAGGCAGGCATAGTTGAATGGCATGCCACCTGTATGTAGTAAGCAACAGTTTTAATAATTTGATATATGGCATTTTAGAAGTGTGGCACTAATTACCTGTCCTCGCCTGCGATGGGTTCCCAGTTGTACCTGTACCAACATTTGATATGCAGCTCTTCCAGTCTCCCGTGCCCTGAAGTAAAACGGATTCCATAAAGTGACGCTAACTTCCGGGCGTCGTTGGTAATAGACATGCAGTACACTTGAAGACCTCATAAAGATTAGATAGCTGTCGGCTTACAGCTAAATTGGATATAACAGATCTTATCACCATTGCTAAAATGCCAGGTTTTTGTCATGTAAAAAATCTTACCCAGGAGAGTAATTTCAGAACTTTTTCCACCTTTAATGTCACCCATAAACTGTACAAATTCATTGAGAAATGAACTCAAAACATTCTGAGGGGCGTAATAAATGTTACAAAGCTAAAATAATACTGTTGAATAAATGTGAACATGCCCCTATAATTGGTAGTGTTCAGAATTAGTCAATCACATTTAAGTTTATGTTAAATAGCAGTCAACACACCGCTACCATCCTTGGGATTCTGTTTAACTCCTTAGAAAGTTTAGATGTTCTATTTGGATTTTCCTGACTTTTTCCTAGTTGCATTTTACAGCAAATGACATGGCCTATAAACAGCTTACAGCACAGAAAAAGAGATCTCATTGTTGAAAGTAATCAGTCAGGACAAGGGTAAAAAGATTTTCCATGCGATTGAATATACCATGGAACACTATGAAGACGGTGATCAATAGGTAGCTTTAAATTTGGTACAGCAATGACATTACCTAGAACTGGACGTCCCTCAAAAAATTGATGAAAAGACAAGAAGAAAATTGGTCCTGGAGGCTGATAATAGGCCCACAGCAACATAATGGGAGCTGCAGGAATTTCCAGCAAGTACTGGTTATGTACTGAATGTGACACCAATCTCCTGTATTCATGTCTGACCTGTAGTGTAGGATGGCAAGATGGAAGCCTTTTCTTACAAAGAAAAACATTAAAACCCAGCTGTGTTGCTAAAACCTACATCAAGTCTGAAATTAGCGTGTGGAAAACTGTTTATGTTCTGATGAGACCAAAGTTGAACTTTTTGGGGAAAATTTAAAAAGGTTTGTCTGGCGCAATTATAACACTGAGCATAACTAAAAGAACTCCATACCTACCGTTACGT
Organism: Ranitomeya imitator; assembly: GCF_032444005.1. Taxonomy (NCBI): domain Eukaryota; kingdom Metazoa; phylum Chordata; class Amphibia; order Anura; family Dendrobatidae; genus Ranitomeya; species Ranitomeya imitator. The sequence goes on from NC_091286.1 coordinate 308,573,020, forward strand.
ATGATGGAGGCAACATTATGTTTTGGGGCTGTTTTTCAGCAGCTGGAAATGGGGCTTTAGTCAAGGTGCAGGCAATTATGATCAGTTCCAAAATAATACTTAATTTTGCAATAAAACATTCAGACTTCAGCTAAAAAGCTGAAGATAAAGAGAAATTTCACCTTTCAGCGCAACAACGACCCTAAGCATAACTCCAAATCAACAAAATAATGGTTTTTCCAGAAGAAGAATAACATTTTGAAATGGTCCAGCGAGTCCTGATTCCATTTGAAAATCTGTGGGTGAACTGGATAGGGCTGTACACAGAAGATGCACTGGAAGAATGGGCAAAGATTGCCTATTCACCTATTCAAAATGTGCCATGCTGAAAGACTCCTACCCAAAAAGACTGAATGCTGGCTGAAATTTAGAGATTACACCATACCATATTTTCAACCTTAAAATATTTGTTTATTTTCCATTGAATTGTGCAGATTGAGTGATATTGAAGGCAGAAAAAGTTTTGAAATGCCTTTGTTTAAATATCATTTTTTACATGACAAAACCTGGCATTTAAACAAGGGTGTGTAGATTTTCCTTTATATCTACTGCTTCTTTCGCAACTCCCTAAAACACAGGAGTGCCCAGTATGCTCTTTTGTTCTTTATGAGAGAAACACTTCCAGACACCAAAAGGATCAGCTGTTGAATTTCATCAAGCCATGTGCTTCTGTCCCTAAAATCATCTGTTGGGGGGAGAATTAGATGGTCGACCAATACCCGCAGAAACCAGCAGGTTCGGCTGACTTATATCTATTATTTAGGACACCTTTAACAAGTATTCATTCATTTTAGCAGTAATATTCTTGTTCATCCACACAGAATGGTTGACAGCTGTCTCTACATGCTAAATAATTAAGCTGTTCACCACATAATGTGTTTGGAGAGAAGCAGGACTCAGAGTCCCAGTGCTGTCTTCAGAAAGAGACACTTTAATAGAGTAGTTTTTCATTAAAAAGGAACTCCTATCAATGCTTTTATCCTCTGAAAGGGAATCCATCAGTGGGATCAACCCTCCTAAGCCATCTGTATGTGTATGCAGGTAATAGGAAGCTGAATAAATTGATACGTTGATATGTGATCTGATATCTTCAGAGAAATCCACATTTATAAAAGACCTCCACTAGGCTCGGGGGAGGATGTTGACTGGAAAATAACTCTGCCTCCAGAGCTTACTTTAAAAGTAAAGAGGTTATTACCAGTGTGATTTGTAACTAACACAGAACAGGAGAAAGTAATTTTGTCTTTTTGCAAACACATTTTTTGCTTCTTTCCCTGCTCTGCTGTATTGTGACAATATTTTAATCCTGTCTGCCTGTGAGCTGGAGGCTGAAGCTGAGAGAGGAACCTGCAGATGTCAGTTATAATCACACACAGCTCTGCAGTGAGATCAGGAGAGCAGAGAGCGGCAATTGCAACTCACACTGGTAACCAATACACAACACACTGGTAACCATTACACATCACACTAGTAACCATTACACATGACACTGGTAACTCCTCCTTCATGTAAAATAAGCTCTGGAGGCAGAGTTATCTTCCAGGCACGATCCGCCCCCGGAGCCAGGAAAAGATCATTTACATAAAGTGATAACAGATGATTTATCCACAACAGGCATCTATATTGTAATCCTCATATTAAATAGCACTGTGTACTTACAATTGCTCATTTTGCCTTTCTACCCAGTTTTTAACCACGTAATGCCATAGACCTAATGGGAAAAAGAAAAAATGACTAGATGAAACCTTCTAAGCTGTATGTAGATACAGGTCAATTATCACGGTGGCGCAGTGGTTAGCACAGCAGCCTTGCAGCGCTGGAGTCCTGGGTTCAAGCCCCACTAAGGACAACATCTGCAAAGAGTTTGTATGTTCTCTCCGTGTTTGCGTGGGTTTCCTCCGGGCACTCCGGTTTCCTCCCACATTCCAAAGACATACTGATAGGGAATTTAGATTGTGAGCCCCAACAGGGACAGTGATGATAATGTGTGCAAACTGTAAAGCGCTGCGGAATATGTTAGCGCTATATAAAAAATAAAGATTATTATCTGTATGACTCACAAGTCACTGCAAAAATCTGACGAGGGAGGAGAGGAGCATCTGGGTCAGGGGTTGAAGTGGGGAATAGACAAAATACTTCCTGTTTTTACATAGAGCAGAGAAAAGAGAAGAATTATAGAAGAAAGATTGTAGAAAGGCAAAATGAGCCATTGTAAGTACACAACGCTACATAATATGATAACTGCTATATCTTAAGAGGATAACAACTTTGATGCGAAGAGTGCCTCTTTAAATAATGACATTGCATTAATAATGACATTGATCACATTTCATGAGATTAAAGCATTTTCCTTAGAAAGCTAGCACCAAGTCATCTGCGACTAATGGCTAATATACAATGTACAGATTATTGCTATGTAAGCTGTTCCTGTCTGTCCAACAACTTGACAACCATAGAAAATTGAGTGAACTTCTGATTCTTTCACATTTGCTGTAGAGTTGCGAGCACACACACGACCAGCTTAGCATATGATTATATTTTAATATAATTAACATTTTTTTTTTTTTTTGTTGAGGCTTAATGTCACATTAAACTCATTTAATTGGATTTGCAACATGGATTATCTCCTCATCCTATTTTTCACACTTTCAGCAGCTCCATTCCTCAGATTTATACTGAACTGCTGTCTTGTATCTTTCAATTTGTGAAGGAGTATTATTTATTTCTAACTTTTCTGTATATTTTCCCCCATCAGATTGGACAGCTGGTCTTCAAGGGCGTCAAACGGCTGAACCGTATCCAGTCCATAGTTTTTGAAACTGCTTATAACACCAATGAAAACATGCTCATCTGTGCACCAACTGGAGCCGGCAAAACTAACATTGCCATGCTAACAGTTTTGCATGTAATTCGTCAAAATATTCAACAAGGTGTCATTAAAAAGGACGACTTTAAGGTAAGTCATAGCTATACAGGAAACCCATGTACATGCAGTGCTGTAGTGTGTCTGATAACAATGCATGGCTATAGGGAACCTGTTACCATTATTACTTTATTCAGCGTCAGTGCTGCATTCCTCTAATGCTTATATCCCTGACTCCCCTGTATACCTCCCAAAAAACCTTTTGAAGTTCTCCTGCATCCGGCACATAAGCCATGACGTGTTCTGGCACATGCACACGTATGCTTTGGCTCTGCCCGCAGTAGGGCAGGCGCGAGCTACAATTTCTCTGCACAGGTGCATGCTTTATTGTGATTACTGGGGTCTTCAATAAGAGAGGGACGTAAGTCGTATGGTATTTCTACTTATTAGCAGCGCTCCCAACTGAGCACCGTGGCACTAAAGCACCAGATTTCACAATACAAACTGTAAACATTATTATGTAGATCTTTTACGACTTAATGAGCTGGTATATTTACTTTGATCATTTATGTCAGATTAGTTGTTCAATCACAATAAAAAGATGAGTAATGCATGCATCAAACTACAGTTGTCCTTATAAAATGCTAGTTTTAATATTAGACAGAGAAACAATCAAAAAAGATTATACAACTATTCTGACATGGATTTCCAAAGACAGTACACCAGTCTCTTCAGGACTTAGGGATCTATTTAATCATGTTTGAAGTGAAATCTAGTGACAGATCTGTGTTAATTTGAGCCGCAGACATTGATAAGTGCTTTTGTCCCTTCATTGCAAGGTTTTGTGGGATAACTTTTAATGAAACATAGCCCTATAGAGCCAAACTCAAGAAGATCTATTTTTTCTTTACAATTAAAAAAAAAAAGCTTGGGAATGCACAGGACCACCTCCTTTTGACTTATTATGCTGCCAATAATAACAATAACATTCCCTCCTGCTCTTAGATGTAGCGGCGCTAATAATGGAAGAAGGTGTCTAAGACTAATGTATAATGTACCGTACAGGGTTGAGCGACCTTGACTTTTTTAGGGTCGAGCCGGGTTTCGTGAAACCCGACTATCTCAAAAGTCGAGTCGAGCGAAATCGGCCGATTATGGCGAAAAGTCGAGGATCGACCGAAACACGAAACCCAATGCAAAGGCAATGGTTTTATATATTTTTTTTTTCTCTCACTCTCTCTCTCTCTCTCTCTCTCTCTCTCCCTCTCTCCCTCTCCCCTTTGGCGCGAAAGTCGCGTACCGCATGGCCGACCCCACACAGGGGTCGGGTTTCATGAAACCCGACTTTGCCAAAAGTCGGCGACTTTTGAAAATGCACGATCCGTTTCGCTCAACCCTAGTGCCGTATGCTGTGATAGTCAAGCTCTTCCTATGCTCTAGAACAGGAGTAGCAAGGGGCCACATGAAAGACCGTGACTGTAGTGAAGGGCCAAACCAATAGGCTGAAATTAATTCTGCTCAATATTAATATTAACATCCCCCTATATACCGTAAGAGTCCACGCGCAGCCCCCTTATATAATGGATGAACCCACACACAGCCCCCACATAGCTTCCTATATACAACATGAACCCCCAGATAGACTCGTATGTACAGCATAAACCTTCACATAGCCTCCTATGTACAGCATGAGCAACCACATAGCCTCATATATACAGCATGAACCCCCAAATAGCCTCCTCTGTACTGCATGTGCCCCCCACATAGCCTCCTATATACATACAAACATTCCATACATATGAAAAAGAAAAACCGGATGGGTAGGAGTGCCCTTCAACTGTTTTGGTCCATGGGCCGGACTGGAACAGCCAGAAGGTCAGATGTGGCCGATGGGCCGCACTTTGCCCAGTTGAGCTCTAAAATGTGCCACTGCTGATAACAAGATGTCTCAAACTATTAGGCTACGTGCGCACGCTGGGTATTTGCTTGCAGAAATTTCTGCAAGGTTTCTGGATCTCTTGGCAGAAAAACGCAGCGGAATATACACAAGTTTTTAATGCTTTTTTGCATGTGTTTTCATGCGTTTTTCTAAATCCATAGAGCTAAATAAAGATATATTCTAAAAAAAAAAAAAAAAAGAATTGTGGTGCCGTGCTGTGCCTCCAAGGCAATGACCAAACCTCCATATGCAGACAAAAAAACCAAGGCAGCACACCAGTTCAGGATGAAAAAAAAGCTTGAGAAAGGGTCACAATTCTGAGCTGAAACATCGCCATTTTTGGCAATTAAATAATCAGATTTTTTTCATCCTGAATGGGTGTGCTGCCTTCGTTTTTTTTGTGTATATATGCCAGGCCCGAGATTTAGTAATGAACAGGTGTCAGACAGATACCCTCATTAAGAAAACGGTACATAGAGAGTTAAAAAAGGACACACACACACACACAGTCACCAACCTATGTAGGAGCATTAACATAATAAACCTACATATCCTGTAACAAAACAGCAACTGTCAGAAATCTTTGTGTAATGCGATATCTGTTCATTTTTCAAAATATTAATGAGAAAAATTGCATGACCAACAGAGGGAAAGCCAACAACTGATGTTAATATTCTGGGAAGGAGCAAATAGCCTAATATTCCAAGGCTATTATGTTTGCTTAGCCAATACTGGCTAGTTTACAGGGAAACCCCAGAGAAAAATTGACATTGGGTCCCCCTATAAAATCAAACCAGCAAAGGCTAAGCAGACAGCTGCGGGCTGATATTAATAGCCTAGGAAGGGGCCATGGATATTGGCACCACCCCAGGGTAAAAACATCAGCTCTCAGCCACCACAGAAATGGCGCATCTTATAGATGCGCCAATTCTGGCACTTAGCCTCGCTCTTCTCACTTGCCGTGTAGCGGTGGCAAGTGGGGTTCATATTTGTGGGGTTGATGTCACCTTTGTATTCTCATGTGAAATCAAGCCCACAGGTTAGTAATGGAGAGGCGTCTATAAGACACATCCATTTCTAACCCCATAGTGTTATTGTATAAAAACACAGGCGCCCAGAATAAAGTCCTTTATTTGAAATAATCACACAGACTCTTATTGAATCTAAATTTACCATACTTACTGAAAGCCTAATCCCGACGCCCTCATCTCCTGCAAGCAATCAACAAATAATAAACCAACATATAATACTATCCTGTCCAACGTTGTCCACTTAATACCGAGTGTCCCACGGCGATCTCACATGACTGCTCTACCTGGCTGCCGGTGATACACTGACAGGAGGTAATCACTCCCGCAGTGTATCACTGAGCTGCCATGAGAGTTCACCGGAGTTCCATCAGCTCCGGTGCTCTCACTTGCGGTACTTGTGAGAACTTTCTCACGCAGCAGTGCTGTAAGTGAGAGCACCAGAGCTGATCAACTGATGAACTCTGGTGAACTGTCACGGCAGCTCAGTGGTACGCTGACAGGAGGTAAACGCTCCCGCAGTGTATCGCCGGAGGCCGGGTAAGATCGACGTGGGGCACTCAGTATTAAATGGACTACGGCGGAAGGGTAAATATATGTTGGCTTATTATTTTTGATTGTTTGCAGGAGACATGGGCATCGGCGATTAGGCATTCGATGAGTATGCATTTTGTATGTAAATATGTATGTAATTATGCAAATGTTTTGATTTTTTTACAATTGAACACAGGCGCCGGATGATGAGACGATTCTCTCATCATCGGCTCATGCTGTCTCTGTTATATGTGACAAAAGACATAGCTGGATGGGAGTAGTAGTCCCATCAGACGGTGCCTAAGTACAATCACTATGGGCTGTTCATCTTATGGGTACGCACAAAGACAGACACACACGCATATTCTCCGCCCCCACACACACTTCCTCCTTCTGACATAATTTCCTTTGACAATTTGCAGTGTTTTGGCAGCAAATCTGCAGCAAATACACAAACCTTTTTACACCTGCGTTTTTGCTGCAGATTTGACTGACTCAATTGAAGTCAATGAGTCAAAAACGCTGCAGAAATGCAAAAAGAATTGACATGCAGCAGAAAATAAAATGCTGCAAATACGGACGGAAATTTATTGATTATGTGCGCACCACTTCAGAAGTGTTATTGAATTACCTTGCATAAGTATTCTATTGCGTTTTTGGAAAAAATGCAGCAAAAACGCATTGTGTGCACATCTATATATATGAGACATCGTGATTACTTGCTAATCCCGCCCCCTGCACAGTAGCTCCGCCTCCCACCACATCACCACGCACAATCCCGCCCCCATCCCATCACCACAGATAATCACGCCCCACCACATCACCACACATAATCCCGCCCCCACCACATCACCATGCATAATCCCGCCCCCCCACCACATCACCACGCATAATCCCGCCCCCCACCACATTACCACACATAATCCCACCCACCACATTACCACACATAATCCCGCCCCCCACTGCATTACCACACACAATCCTGTCCCCCACCACATTACCACACACAATCCTGTCCCCCCACCACATTATCACACATAATCCCGTCCCCCCACCACATTACCACACACAATCCCGCCCCCCACCACATCACCACACATAATCCCACCCACCACATTACCACACATAATCCCACCCCCCACCACATTACCACACACAATCCCATCCCCCACCCCATTACCACACACAATCCCGTCCCCCACCCCATTACCACACATAATCCCGCCCCCAGCACATTACCACACACAATCCCGTCCCCCCACCACATTACCACACAATCCCGCCCCCCACCCCATTACCAGACATAATTCCGCCCCCACCACATCATCACACATAATCCCGCCCCCCCCAACACATTACCACACACAATCCCGCCCCCCACCACATTACCACACATAATACCCCCACCACATCACCACACATAATCCCACCCCCCCACCACATTACCACACATAATCCCCCCCACCACATTACCACAAATAATCCCGCCCCCCACCACATCACCACACACAATCCCGCCCCCCACCACATCACCACACATAATCCCGTCCCCCCACCACATCACCACGCATAATCCCGCCCCCCCACCCCATTACCACACATAATTCCGCCCCCCCCACCCCATTACCACACATAATTCCGCCCCCCCACCCCATTACCACACATAATTCCGCCCCCCCACCCCATTACCACACATAATTCCGCCCCCCACCACATCACCACACATAATCACGCCCCCCACCACATTACCACCCATAATCCCGCCCCCCAACCACATTATCACACATAATCCCCCCCACCACATTACCACACATAATCCCGCGCCCCACCACATTACCACACACAATCCTGTTCCCACACATTAAATTGTACCTGGTAGAAGTCAAGGAAAGATCTTTGTAAATGATGAAAATGACTATACATTTAATTGTGTTTACAGAGAAATTTTAACTTAATTTATGTTTCGTTATGAAATTTGTTTAGATGCTGGAATGAATAAAAAACGCACATCTTACGTAATCCAGTTTGTTTTTGATTTTACACTGTGATTAAAATGTATTATTAGTATTATTCAGATTTTTAATGATTATTGTTATTAACTTCATTTTAAGTTAATTTACCACCTGCGTAAGCGCTATTGAATGTTGTCATTATTTACTTTAGTTTAATCACCAGCAGCGTTAATTAGATAGCAATGAGCGTGACGAGCGTTAGCTGGCTGGAAACAGCTAGTAGTATGTACACTGTAGTGGTAGTCTAACCCTTCCTAAACTCTAGGATGTTCCAGTGCCGATAACAGAGGCGAGTATCTCAGATTATCAATTCACACTGTCCATAGTGTAGTCTGTTACACTGCCCACCCTTTCACCATGATCAGCGCTGGTCAATCCTATAATAGTAAGGAGAGTTAAGGCGACAGATGATTGTTGGGGGTCATAAGCATCCGGCATGTGTGATTTTGGACTACCACTGCATTTTATTCTCCAGAGTCAGTCATCGCCAGATACGTCTGTCAGCAGGTCACGCATAGAGAACATAGGAATGCTTTGGGAGAGTTGGGGCAGATAGCCAACAGCCATGTATGGGGGTACTACCACTGCACACCATGCAGACCACACCAGATGGCCCAGTATCCAGTAAAATGCATGCAATGCTCGCTGGATGACTGCAGCCCATTGCTTCTTTATAGATTCTACGGTGGAGAGACTATAATGCTCACTTTAATTTATGTCATTGTCGATTGTGATGAAGCAGTTATGGTAAATCCTCTTCGCACATGATCGTAATGTAAAACAAGGCTAAATCCGGCATAACCTGCATTCTGCTCCGATTACTGTGCTTTGGATGGCATCCCCCTTTGAATGGCAGCGGGTATCCCATGTAGTCACTGTTCTGTTGTCTATTACTGGTAAAGAAAGAAAAAGTTTTTCAAGGGTATTAGTCATTCGTAATTCACACAAAGAATGCTGCTTAATTTAGTTCATTACTATTACAGCAATTCGTGTTTGTGCCCTGAAAATCTTATTACCCATGTGAAAAGCTATGAAAATGCGTTTAGCTGTGATGCAGAACCAATTTTGGAAGTGATGAGGCTGTATAAACAAAATCCATTGTCCTCTAAACAGCTGCACACTTATCCCGGGAAGATAACGACTTTTCATATATCACTATTAAGATTTTTCACTGTAAGTGGCGCGGATCATATTTCACAATAAATTGTGATTTGTACTGCTTGCTCTGGGACAAATGACATTGTGAGTTTGGCTCATTCATCAAGCTGGTGTCCTTTTTTTGTGCAGATTGTGTATGTTGCTCCCATGAAGGCCCTGGCAGCTGAGATGACAAATTACTTCAGCAAGCGTCTGGAGCCACTGGGTGTCACCGTGAAAGAGCTGACTGGTGATATGCAGTTGTCAAAAGGTGAAATTTTACGTACCCAGGTAAGTTCGGCTAAGGTGAAATGTATGACATTTGCTTTATGCCTTTCACCTCATTGACTTGACTTGTCGGAGTTGTATTTCTATGTATTATTAAGGTAAATGATGATCCGTCCCGCTTGTGAAAAATGACACTGGTGAAAGGACCGCACAAAATGACTGATTGGTGATTTTAGCGTTGCGTTAATGCTTGTAGCTACTCATTGTAGCAGATGCAGTTTATATGGTCTCATCCCAAAACACACTTTATTCCTGTTTTTAGCACGCTCTGCTGTTTTTTTTCCTCCAAATGCAATGTTTCTATTATTAATTTACAGACATCTGTGACCTTACATCGGAGAATTTAAATAATTGAAATATATATAACCCAAGTATACTTTCAAGTACAAGTTTTCTTTGTTTTTTTCCATAAAAGCTGGGCAATGTTTTTCATAACTACCGTACATTAAACTGCAGACAGATTTGCCGACTTCAGGTAAACCCCTTCGCTAAAATCCACACCACCGCAAGCCTTGACATTTATGGAACTCTTAAAAGATTTCTCCACGTTGTGTGTGTTTTGGGGAGGATTAGCTGCGTAGCGGTAGGCTGAGATGGGGTCAATGCAGCCAGAGACCGGTACACAGAAGTGTGCTTTACACATGGCTTCTCTTCATTTATATTGTTGGTGTACAATATATGTATAAAGCCTTCAAACACAAATTAACCCCTGCTCAGCTGAGCACTATGTACTCCTCGACTTTCCTGACTATACAGGTGGTCTACCACCAACCACCCAAAAAGAGCATGTGTTGCCCACCAATATCACCAACTGGAGGCAAGGAGTGGTCAGAGGCAGAGTCTCATGAACAGACATCTTCTTCCCACTATATAGTGCACTCACTGCACATCTTATCTAACCTAGTAATAGATCAGCTCAACACCACGACTGGGGGTTACAGAGACCATGACGGAATGACAAGCCCCATTACATTACTAGACCTGCCCATCATTCCATACCAATCCAGGCCCCAAACAGGAATGACCAAACTACTATGATCGGGATATCCAGCATTTACTGGATTCCTTATACTTCACCCAGTCTATTATGCATATATATTCTTTCGGAAATATAGCATTCTCCGATCACTCATCCTGCCACCATCTCACAGTTTGTATTTGTAGTATTGGTAGAAATCATACATCTTGTTTTCCCTCCTTAGGGTCAATTGATTTGAGTGTATACAAAATCGTTTAGTTTCATCCCGAAAACTCAGACAATTTATTATCACTTGTCTTCTGTGTACAATCTGTATACAATTGTTTTTTACAGCAACTATTAATATTTTACAAGACCGTTTACAGTTCCCTATGCTACAGAACTGCAATGTATCCTTGGATGCTATACTGTGGATCTGTATGGCACCTGATTTATGGAGGAAACCCGTGCATGCTGTCATTTTTTTTTACACGAATATTTGTTCAGTGAAAAAAAAATCTGCCCTGCCGCATTAACGCCTTCACCCTGAAGTCTGTTTTCACCGTCCCGACCAGGCCAATTTTTGTGGTCATAACTTACTCTGGAACCCTTCAAGAGATCTCGGTGATTCTGACAATTTTTCTTGTGACATATTGTACTTCGTGTTAGTGGTAACATTTCTTTGATATGACTTGCGTTTACTTGTGAAAAAAAAACGGAAATATTGGAAAAATTTTGAAAATTGCGCAATTTACAAACTTTCAATTTTTATGTCCTTAAATCAGAGAGTTATAGCGCACAAAATAGTTAATAAATAACATTTCACACATGTCTACTTTACATCAGCACAATTTTGGGTACATAATTTTTTTGTTAGGAAGTTATAAGGGTTAAAAGTTGGCCAGCGATTTCTCATTTTTACAACAACATTTGCAAAACCATTTTTTAAGGACCACATACAATTTTAAGTCAGTTTGAGGGGTCTATATGATAGAAAATACCCCAAAATGACACCGTTCTAAAAACTGCACCCCTCAAGGTACTCAAAACCACATTCAAGAAGTTTACTTTTCGTTCACAAAAATTTGTTAGCCCCAAGTTTTACATTTTCACACTGGAGGCAGACTGGGGCTCAGAAGGGAGGAGGGCATTTGGATTTGGTAGCGGAGAATTTGCTGAATTTCTTTAGGGGGGAAATGAGCCATTTTGCTTTTCTGGAGCCTTTGTGCTCCCAGTAACCTGGAATCCCCCTATATTTCCGTTAACAGATGACAGAGCTGAGTGAGGACTTGCTTTTTTGTGGATTGAGTTGAATCTTTTATTGGGAACATTTTACATAATGTTTGGGGTCACATTTATCCGGTGCTCTACGCTGAGCACTTACTTTGCGGTTTCCATCTAAATCTCTGAGTGATGTGATTCAGACGAAACCCCCAAGGGATCCAATCACTATAATGAGGCAGCAGAGTTACTCTGGACTCCGTCTGGCTTCTGTTCAGTGGTGTCCTTTTCAAAATTGTGGCCGATGGCACTTTTTATGCAATCCTAAAAGAAAAACACCATCGGACTACAGGTCCTATGGCGTCCACAGTGCCTCCATCTGCCTCATTATAGGGAATCTTCTGCCGGGGCCCTGTCTGAATCATGTATTTTCAGAGATTCACACGGCAACCCCCCGGTGTAAGCGTTCAGTGCAGAGTTTTACTGCGATCTTTGGGAAGCAAAATGAAAAAATGCAACAACATGTGAAGAATTGGTTTTATTTTTTACGTCGCTCCTCGTGCAGTATAAGTGATTAGGCGACTTTTTTCTTTGGGTCGGTGCGATTACAGCTATACCAGATGTATATCTGGTTTTTGTGATTGGCTGCTGTCACACACTAAGGCTACGTTCACATTTGCGTTGTGCGCCGCTGCGTCGGCGACGCAACGCACAACGCAAATAAAAACGCACCAAAACGCATGCTAAAACGCTGCGTTTTGCGACGCATGCGTCCTTTTTTGCCGAAATTTGGACGCAAAAAAATTGCAACTTGTTGCGTTTTCTGCACCCAACGCTTGCGGCAAAAAAAAGGCATGCGTCGCACAACGCAGCATAACGCATGTCCATGCGCCCCCCATGTTAAATATAGGGGCGCATTGCGCATGCGTCGCCGCTGCGGCGCCTGACGCAAACACGCAAAACGCTAATGTGAACGTACACTAAAAGACGCTTTTTATTGCAAAAGCTAGTTTTTGCATCACCATAGTTTGAGAGCTATAATTTTTTCATATGTCGGCCGACAGAGACATGTGTGGGCTTGTTTTTTGCGGGATGAGCTGACGTTTTTATTTTACTATTCATGGGCACATGACATTTTTTGATCGCTTTCAATTCTGATTTTTGGGAGGGAATTTTTTCTTATATATACCTTTCTGCGTGTGGTAAAATTGGTAAGACTGCTTTAGGCTATGTGCACACGTATTCTAGGTCCACTGCGAATTTTTCTGCAGCGGATTTGATAAATCCGCAGTGGAAAACCGCTGCGGATTTATCGCAGATTTACTGCATTTTTTCTGTGGTTTTCAGTGCGGTTTTCCATAGGGGACGCTGTAAAACCGCTGTGGAATAAGTGACATGCTGCGGAATGTAAACCGCTGCGTTTCCGCACGTTTTTTTTCCGCAGCATGTGTACAGTGTTTTTGGTTTCCCATAGGTTTACATTGAACTGTAAACTCATGGGAAACTGCTGCGGATCCGCATCAAAATCCGCATCGTGTGCGCATACCCTTATTCTTCGGGTCAGTACGATTACAGCGATGCCTCATTTATATCTTTTTATGTTTTGGTGCTTTTACACAATAAAAACTATTTTATGGAAAAAATAATTATTTTTACATCTCTTTATTCTGAGAGCTATAACTATTTAATTTTTTCTGCTGATAGAGCTGTATGGCGGCTTGTTTTTTGCGGGACAAGATGACATTTTCAGCTGTACCATTTCCAGTTACATCCGTCTGTTTAATCGCGTTTTATTGCACTTTTTGTTCGACGGTATGATGATAAAGCATTGTTTTTTGCCTTGGTTTTTTGGTCTTTTTTTTTTTTTACTATGTTCACTGAAGAGCTTAACTAGTGGGACAGTTTTATAGAGCGGGTCGTTACTGACGTGGCGATACCAAATATGTGTACTTCTATTGTTTTTTTATTTACATAAATGTATTGGAAAAATATTTTTTTTTTTTTTTTTTCTTAGGGATTTAAAAAAAAATATATTTTTACACTTTGTAATTTATTTTTTTTTCTCCACTTTTTTACATTGTCCCAGGATGGGACCTTGCTGTAGTACATCAGATTGCTGATCTTACACTTTGCACTGCAGAGAATCACATCAGTATCTAACAGGCAGGGAAGGAGGCATGCCAATGCCTGCTTTCAGCAGGCGCTCACAAGCCACCTTCCCTGCAGGAGTCAGAAGGACCATGTGGCCATCACGGTCTCAACCAACTTGCGGACATAGGCACTTTTCAGACTCTAGCATAGACTATCCACCATGAATTGTCTTTCTCCAGTTTCAGCACAATAGCATGTGTTGAGCTAATCCAGCTGTCTTTTATTAGACCTTGAAGACATGGCATGGAGTATTATAGTGACCTTTCAAACCCAGGCTCAAACCCCGGATCCAAAATCCAGTCAAAAATAAAACCATCTCAGTAGGCTATTGTTACTGATGCCCTTTCTCCCAGGACTTGCATCACTGAGGCAAAGCACCTCGGTGACACATACCTTCCATCCAGAATCTTACCTCCTGCTTTCTTACAATTTATATATATTTTTTTTCATATAATTTATTACAAGTAAAACTACGCAGCTAAGATAGAACAAAGCAAAAATAATCACTTTGTATAATTATACAATCAGAGTCTCAAACCATTCTCATAATAATCCCTTTACAAAAAAAAACCTTTATTGATTAAAAGAACCCACAATTGGTTCACACCACAATAATTGACTAAATGAAAACTCAAAAACTGTGCTCATACAAAAAACTTAAAAGGTGGGGTGTACTAGGTGTCCATGGTGCATAAAACTATGCTCACACCTGCCTACCTGCGGAGGTTGGAACCCTAGGGGGGAACGTTGCGGCGCCCCCGCTCTGTGATGGCTATCCCTAGGGACCCTATTACACCCTACCGCCACTAGGGAATCCCTCTACCCAGGATTTAGGGGGACCCCTATCAATAGACATAAATATCTACTATGCTAGTGGAACCCTAGGCCCCAACACATTAAAAACAATAGAAGAACACATCAGGCAAATTCATGGCACTATGGTGCAGAAATCTCTCACTTGTATTTATACTGCATCTGATAGTGATAAATGATTTACACACAAAAATCTCTCACTAGTGTTGCACCTGATAGTGCTCGATTCTTCAATATCAGGTCAGCTATAGATGTTACTCCAATAGTCTTAGACCTTTTTAGCTGATACACCCCCAAATACAATTGTTAATATCCTAGAGTGAATATAGGGGCAATCAGATTCAAATGCCCTTTGGCTATATAGATCTGCCCAGCCACTCGGATTTTGATGTACCAGAAAAACAACAGGGTTCACATAACACATAAAAGAGCAACAGATATTCCATAACCCTTCAGATGCATGTTGATACTCATCTCCTTTCACCCACCATTTGCCAGATATAGCGCCTTAAGGCGCTATATCTGGCAAATGGCGGGTGAAAGGCCTCAAATTTGAGATCTTTGGTTCCAACCACCGTGTCTTTGTGCGACGCAGAAAAGGTGAACGGATGGACTCTACATGCCTGTTTCCCACCGTGAAGCATGGAGAAGGAGGTGTGATGGTGTTGGGGTGTTTTGCTGGTGACACTATTGGGGATTTATTCAGAATTGAAGGTATACTGAACCAGCATGGCTACCACAGCATCTTGCAGCGGCATGCTATTCCATCCGATTTGCGTTTAGTTGGAACATCATTTATTTTTCAACTGGACAATGATCCCAAACACACCTCCAGGCTGTGTAAGGGCTATTTGACCAAGAAGGAGAGTGATGGGGTGCTACACCAGATGACCTGGCCTCCACAGTCACCAGACCTGAACCCAATCGAGATGGTTTGGGGTGAGCTGGACCGCAGAGTGATGGTAAAAGGACCAACAAGTGCTAAGCATCTCTGGGCACTCCTTCAAGATTGTTGGAAGACCATTCTCAGTGACTGCCTCTTGAATCTCATCAAGAGAATGCCAAGAGTGTGCAAAGCAGTCATCAAAGCAAAAGGTGGCTACTTTGAAGAACCTAGAATATAAGACATAATTTCAGTTGTTTCACACTTTTTTGTTAAGTATATAATTCCTCATGTGTTAATTCATAGTTTCGATGCCTAAATCTTTGATAAGATTTTGAGAAACTCCTTCAATTTTTTGCCCATGTTCAGCTAATTGCTTTCTTTTAATTATTCTTGCACTGTATGAGATACAGTATATTCTACACAGTAATCTGCTTGATTAAAGTCTTTACTTGTTATACAAATACAATTAGGTCCAAAAATATTTGGACAGTATCAGAATCTTTGTGATTTGGGCTCTGCATGCCACTGATTTTATTGGGATGCAATTGAAGTGTAAACTTTCAGGTTTAATTAAAGGAGTTGAATAAAAATATCCTGTGAAACATTTAGGAGTTTCAACTAGTGATGAGCGAATATACTCGTCACTCGAGATTTCCCGAGCACGTTCGGGTGTCCTCCAAGTATTTTTTACTGCTTGGAGATTTAGTTTTCCTTGCAGCAGCTGGATGATTTACATCTGTTAGCCATCTGAATCCCCTTACATGTGGGGATTCCCTAGCAACCAGGCAACCCCCACATGTACTTATGCTGGCTATTTGCTGTAAATCATTCAGCTGAGGCGATGAAAACTAAATCTCTGAGCACTTCCAGATACTCGGAGGACACCCGAGTATGCTCGGGAAATCTCGAGTAACGAGTATATTCTCTCATCACTAGTTGCAACCATTTTTTAACAAAGCTTCTGCATTTCAAAGGTTTAAAGTCAGGGGATGTTGCTTCCAGTTCTGAGCTGACAGTGTAGCTGGTTTCAATTTGTCCAGCATTGTTAAGAAGTCTGACCAAAGTGGTCTACATATAAGAATTGCAGCCAAAATACATGAAACATGAAAAGAAGGCCAAATGAATTGGGGTGGACAAAAAAATTGATAGCAGGTGCCAAATGTTTGGCTTTACCAAAAGGCAATTTGTCTGACGAAAGACTGTAGAGCTGTACAATAAGAAGTGTCTTCAGGCAACAGTAAATC
This sequence comes from Ranitomeya imitator, assembly GCF_032444005.1. NCBI lineage: Eukaryota > Metazoa > Chordata > Amphibia > Anura > Dendrobatidae > Ranitomeya > Ranitomeya imitator. The sequence goes on from NC_091286.1 coordinate 308,590,133, forward strand.
ATGGTGGAGGTTCTCTGTAAGTTTGAGACTGTATTTCTACAAATTAAATTGGGGATTTGGTCAGGATTAATGGTGTCCTTAATGCGGAGAAATACAGGCAGTTACTGCTCCATCATGCAATACCATTAGGGTAGCATTTGATTGGTTCCTAATATATTTTACAGCACGATAATGTCCTCCACCATACAGCCAATGTCATTAAAAACTATCCTAAGGGTAAAGAAGAATATGGAGTTCTTGAAGTGATTTATATAGCTCTCATAGATCCCTGATCTCAACCTTATTGTGTGTCTGGAAAAACACGAAGAAATATAAAGATTTGTGGATGCCTGCATCCACTGAGTGGCCTGTGGTTAGTTCTCCAAGATGTTTGGAACAACCTGCTTGTTGAGTTCTGCCCAGAACTATGTGCAAGTGTACCTAGATGAATTTATGCTTTTATACTAGTTGAAGGCGGTCACATTAAATATTGATGATTTCACATTTCTCTTTTGTTAATACCCTTTGCATTTTGTTAATTGATAAGAACAATAGACCACTAACTCTTCAGAATTTATTCCACACCTGCCTAAAACTTGTGCACAATTCTTTATGTATGATACCACTTTTTCCCTGACTTTGGACATTTAGCTCACATTAACGTTATTGTTCCTACCCAGACAACAATAGATTCTGCAGCGATTCAATCTTTTTTCAGGTTTTACACATAAAGGGTCTACACTGTTGACTTTGTTAAGCACGTGCGTTCATACAGAATGTTACATGTATTGTCCTAAAATCTTGCGTTTACCGTACTTTTTTCCTGGGCTTTTCAATTGAATTAGTGCGTCTTTGTACATGTTGTGCTGTGTCAGAAATTTCCGGGTGCCATGTAATCTCCTAGACTAAAGGTTACAATACAGCGACACAATGGGACTAATTTAAAAACTCCGCTTTTGTCCTTGCGGTGCTTGTTTCATAACTCTCTTTGCTGAGACATTCATTTTCAGGTTGGAGAAGAAAAAAAAAAAGAGGCACAGAACACATTTATCAGAGCCCGGCAATATATTTCCCGTGTAATAAGAGTCGGATTTTCTGCCGTTTTGCGTGAGAACGGATGGAGCCATTGTTTTAGCTCCAAATATCTGTTTATTAAAAATGAACAAACTGTAGTTTACTGCCAACGCTTATGGCTCCTGTAGTTAGGACACAAATCACACACGTAAGCAGACAGAAGACATTTCACCAGAACAACCTTACTATTTCATTTTGTGCTATTTGGTAAATTTCATTATACTCAATTGAGTGAAGAGCTTTTACATTTTTTATGGTGCGGTGTCAGCATGCAAAATTGCCTGCTAGGAAATGGAATCTATTTAGTACTTTATGGGAGAAAGGTTCCCGACTCCCGTCTCCTAATGCAATGGTCCGTGCATGCTTTATTCCCGCACAGGTGTAAAATTGCTAAACAGCGCTCAAGAATAGGCGCACCGCTAATAAATGCAGCCTCTCTCCAGCACCAAACAAGGCCATTTCCCGCTTTCAAAAATAAATCCCAGTGTACTAGCTTTCCGAAAATGTGCTCCATGCTGAGGGGTGCGATTATTTAAAGTCTACCAAGTGAGTGGCTCTGTCTGCGCTTATGCCGTTAGGGTATTAATATTACTAGAAGATGGGCTATCTCCTGATCTCATAATAGGTGGAGCAAATAATAGTATCAGTGCCCTTTGGAAACTTTCCTAATTATTTCTGTCTGATGGAGTGTAATGACACTGTCATTGTGATATTTGCTCTTGTAGCGTGTTTCATTTCAATGATGTATAGAATATTTCTGCCATGGAACACTTGGTGAAAAATGGTGATGGCGTAAAGCTGCTAAATTCTCTATGGAGTGGATACTGTATTATATGATTTTTTTTTTTTTTATCAGTGCAATGTTCTCTCTGCACAAAGACCGCTATGGTACTTCAAATGCTAATCCGATTCAGGCCTTCAGTGCTTGTTCTTCAATAAAGCATGACTTTCAGCTAACCTTCTGCTTACCCACATCTAAATGTGTTCATCTGAAGGGAAATCTCTTCTAAAACCAGGATTAGGCCGCTCCAACTTTTGGAATCTATATTCGGAGACTTTTTTTTTTCTCTCCTTCCACATTCTTTCTCGGCTTCTTTTTAGCATAATGAGGCTTTAATTTCCAGCATGCATAAAATAGCCATCTCATTTCCCCACAAAATTGCAGTCTCCGAGTTTTTTTTCTTCTTTTCTTAAAATATCATTTGTTTGAGCTGATGATCTTTTTATATTTGCAGTGAAGGAAGATTGCTGAGGAGCTGAATCGTTTTTTTAGTTCCAATGTGGCGCTCAGATGAAGGGTGTCTAAGCATGTCTTCTCTTGGCAGGTTTGGTTTCTTAGTTTATCGCGGCACTTCCCGCTGATCAACTTCTTAATCTGTTTTAAGCCTTTTAGATGTGATTTCAATTACTTTTTACCTTCAGCCAGAAGAATTAGCGCATTCTTCTCCTTCATTAATATCTGTCTTAAACCGTTAATTAGATCTCCATGTGGTCTTAATGCTGACAGTTACATGGAGCTCGTATATTTTACATGTCCATATGTTTTCAGTTAATCATATGGAGCTGGGGTTAGGGAGCGAATGGTTGGAACAGCAAGTGCCAGGCCTCACTTCTGCAGCAAGTTACCATGTTCACTGACTTTCTCCCTGTGGTTTCTGTTGATTGCTAATGCATATAATAAATGTAGATGGAGCATTTGTTTTTGCCTCTTCTGTCTTTGTCCGATTCTGAAAAAAAAAACAACCCTTAAAATGTAACTTTTAATATTAAATGTTATTAAGAACAATACATTTATGATTTTCTTGAAAGTAGACCTAAAAGTAGCACCTCTCAGGACTTTGAAATATTATCTAGATATTGGGCAGTGGGTTATACACAGGGTGGTATAGGAGTCCTACAGTGGCCCTAACGGGTCCCTTATACACTAATGACCTACCTAGCAGCTGAGGATGGCACCCTAAAATTCAATATGGCGCCCCCGCTCAACGTCGCCAGTCGCTTAAAGTCCCTGCATGCCCCTATTCTAGGTCCGTACCAGTAAACCAACATGCACAATATTAGAACTTGTTGTCTATGATACCGCTAAGCTGTGTCTATAAGACAGTCTCAAATAGTTGGAGGCCAGAGGTTTATATGGCTAAAATAACATCTCTTGCTAATTAGCTGAGTACCTCCAAACTTAGATCCCAGCTTCGATGGTGTTTAGTAAAGTGCGTATGTGCTCAAAGTGTATAGTACATGGAATACTAATGTATGTAAGTCACTTTCACATGCAGTTTAAAGGCGTTCCATACAAAAAGTGCTGGTATTCATAAACCGCTCATATTAAATTCTATAAACATCACTTAGCTGGTTGTAGTAACTTTCAGTATTGTTGTTCCTTGCACAGGACGATGTGCTGTCGAGAAGGATGATGATTAGCAGCCTGTTTTCACTGGCTGGTTATTCGGAAATGAGTGTGACTAGGAGCACTGTGAATCTTTATGATATCTCACTTCCCAAGCAACGCACTGAAGAATACAATAGCTTCCTAATTTGTATGACCTTTTCAGAGGTTTCTGGCAGAACTGTTGCCGGGAGTTCATCAGTGTCCATGAAAATCCATTAAATCTAATCTGTGATCAGTTTGTGCTATGCAATTTGACAACAGCATGAGGTAAGGGCATAAACCCTGACTCCAGTGATACATTACTTAATAAACGGTGTGCGGCAATTATTATAATGACGTTTTTTGTTCTGCTGCAGTTTTAGCAGAGCTCAGTTATTGAGTTGTGTATAACCCTGCTGTCACCAAAATGTTTTGTGTGCTTTGTATAATAGAGTTTCACAACAGCTTTGGTCCAAGGGTTTACATTATACTGAAAAAATCCCAAGGACGACAACATTTTTTTAAAGGGGTACTTACATAAATACATCACCAGAACCACTGTCAGTACATTAACGCATCATCAGAACCAAGTTTTGAGATGGATTTGGAGAGTTTATGCTCAATGTCTGCTCCCAAAAAAATCTGTTTGAAAACACCCAAGCCTTCACTGAGTTTGTGGAACATAAGCTGATCATAAACTCAACCAAATCCTTCTCATAATCTCAAAACTAAGTTTTGAGGATGATTTCAGTTTTAACATAGCCATGAAGTACTTAATGGATTCCTACATGTGTACAAGATCAGAACTACCGTCAGTACTAGTGTTGAGCAAACATGGTCGGATAAGGTGTTATCCGAGCACGCTTGGGTACTAAAAAACATCATCTGGTAAGTATATTACTATTGCTCTGCACCGTTGATTATGGCCCCATAGATGCTCCTTATAAAGCTGTGCCCCATATATATTGCTCTGCACCGTTGATTATGGCCCCATAGATGCTCCTTATAAAGCTGTGCCCCATATATTTATTGCTCTGCACCGTTGATTATGGCCCCATAGATGCTCCTTATAAAGCTGTGCCCCATATATTTATTGCTCTGCACCTTTGATTATGGCCCCATAGATGCTCCTTATAAAGCTGTGCCCCATATATTTATTGCTCTGCACCTTTGATTATGGCCCCATAGATGCTCCTTATAAAGCTGTGCCACATATAATGCTCTGCACCTTTGATTATGGCCCCATAGATGCTCCTTATAAAGCTGTGCCCCATATATTTATTGCTCTGCACCGTTGATTATGGCCCCATAGATGCTCCTTATAAAGCTGTGCCATATAGAATGCTGCTGGTGCTGCAATAAAAAAAAAAAAAATCACATACTCACCTCTCTTTGCTCAGGGTGCCGGCGCTTTCAATAATTACCTGCTCCTCGTGCGGCTCCGTCTCCAGCACTGACGCTCAGCAGAGGGCGCGCACTGACTACGTCACCGCGCCCTCTAACCTGAGCGTCACAGCTAGAGGACGCTGCAGACGGAGCCGCACCGGAGCGAGGAGCAGGTAAATATAGCGCTGCGCTCCCCGTATACTTACCTGCTCCCAGCGCGGTCCCTGCAGTCCCTGGCTTCCCCGGCGCTGCAGCTTCTTCCTGTAATTGAGCGGTCACAGTTACCGATCATTTACAGCAATGAATATGCGGCTCTTCCCCTATGGGAGGTGGAGCCGCCTATTCATTTCTGTAATGAGCGGTGCCATGTGACCACTCAGTACAGGAAGAATCTGCAGCGCCGGGGAAGCCAGGGACTGCAGGCACCGCGCTGGGAGCAGGTAAGTATAACTACACAGCCCCCGCTCCCCCTCACCTGCCGACCCCCGGGTATATGACTCGAGTATAAGCCAAGAGGGGGACTTTCAGCCCCAAAAAATGGGCTGAAAATCTCGGCTTATACTCGAGTATATACGGTAATTAGTAAATTGTGTCCACCTGTGTGTCATTTATTCTCAGCATAACTACAGCTGTTCTGTGACTGCCTCAGATGTTTGTTTGAGAACATTAGGGATTAAACAGCATCATGAAAAACAAGGAACACCTCTCACAGGTCAGGGATAAAGTTGTGGAGAAGAGTAAGTGTCACCACACAGCTGTTGGGTGACTGTGGGCTGCTTCCCTGCCCCTAACACTAGGTGGTGCCTTAGCTCTCCCTATTCCCCGGGATACTTCTGAAGGTAAGGATGCCGGGTCCTCCAGCCTTGCCTTATCTCCTGAGTCAGTAATCCGTCTGTTCCCCCACCCAGGGAAGAGGGGTACCACAGTGCACCGTAGTACACCAACCTGACAAACAAGGCAACACAATCAAGGGTTAACAAAAAACTCAAGGCAACAAAATATTCACTCACACATAACAGAGGAATGCATGGGGGCGTGGAGGTAGGGGAGTAAACCAAAATTGAGAAGGATAGGGAATTACTACACATACAACCCAAGCAACAGTCACAGATAACTCCTCCAACACTCCTTCTCATATGAACATCTGTCCCTCCGGAAGCCATGCAGCAAATACTAGCTCTGACAAGGATTTACAACAGAGTCCAGATTTTAAAGGTGGAAAAGGGGTGGTTAACTGATCTCCGCTTCGGGCACAGAGATTTTCAGCATGGCCGATTAACCCCTGTTCTGCCAGAAGGAATAAACACCATTAAAATGAAGGAAAAGTGCTTCTTCTCAGCGCAGGAGTAGGAGTAATCAGATGCTGTGGTCTTCTAGCAACACACTGTTGCGGTAACCCCATAACAGTAAGCTTTTAACATCTCACAGAGCACTGTTCAATCCATCATCCAAAAATGAAATGATTATGGCACAACTGCAAACCTAACAAGACATGGCCGTCCACGTACACTGTTATTTCAAGCAAGGTGAACACTAATTAAAGAAGCAGCCAAGAGACCCATGGGCTCTCTGGACGAGCTGCGGAGTTTCACAGCTCAGGTGGGAGAATCTGTCCACAGGATAACTGTAAGCAGTATACGCCATAAATCTGGCCTTTACAAAAAGTTTTCAAGAAGAAGGGCATTTTTAAAGCAAGCCACAAGAAGTCACATTTGCAGTTTGGAAAAGGACACATCTAGCATGTGGAAGAAGTTTCTCTGGTCAGAGGAGATCAAAGTAGAACTTTTTGGGCTAAATGCAAAATGCTGTGTGTGGCTGAAAACTAACAATGCACTTTACCTTGAAAACACCACCCTTCGGCCGGGGCCACACTACCGTAGAATACGGACGAGTGTTATGCGAGAAACCATCGCATAACACTCGGACCAGTGTTAATCTATGTGGAAGCTCACATCGCTGTTTTTTTTCTCTGGCGTATTCTACGCGCGAGTGAAATCGCAGCATGCTGCTATTGTACTCGTATATCATCCGAGTCTCGCCAATGCAAGCCTATGGGTGCGAGAACACCACACGGACCATCAGTGTGACTTGCGACAAATGCGCACACATTTTCCTCATTTCAGCCCATTGAGCCATTAAATTCAATGGGGAAAATCAGTAAGAAATGTAAAGCCACACACATGTCATACGGATACAAAGGTGCGAGAAATTCACATCATCGCATTGCAAACACATTACACATGGATGACCATATGGAGAACACTCGTGCGACACTCGGCAGGGAGGCTCGGACCCATTTTCCATATGTTAAGTGTGACCCCAGCCTAAAGGTACCGTCACACTAAACGATATCGCTAGCAATCCGTGACGTTGCAGCGTCCTGGCTAGCGATATCGTTCAGTTTGACACACAGCAGCGATCAGAATCCTGCTGTGATGTCGTTGGTCGCTGCAGAAAGTCCAGCACTTTATTTCGTCGCTGGACTCCCTGCAGACATCGCTGAATCGGCGTGTGTGACGCCGATTCAGCGATGTCTTCGCTGGTAACCAGGGTAAACATCGGGTTACTAAGCGCAGGGCCGCGCTTAGTAACCCGATGTTTACCCTGGTTACCAGCGTAAAAGTAAAAAAAAAAAAAAAAAAAACCACTACATACTTACCTTCCGCTGTCTGTCCCTCGGCGCTCTGCTTCTCTGCCCTGTGTAAGCACAACGGCCGGAAAGCAGAGCGGTGACGTCACTGCTGTGCTTTCCGGCCGCTGTGCTTACACAGGGCAGAGAAGCAGAGCGCCGAGGGACAGACAGCGGAAGGTAAGTATGTAGTGTTTTTTTTTTTTTTTACTTTTACGCTGGTAACCAGGGTAAACATCGGGTTACTAAGCGCGGCCCTGTGCTTAGTAACCCGATGTTTACCCTGGTTACCGGCATAGTTGGTCGCTGGAGAGCTGTCTGTGTGACAGCTCTCCAGCGTCCAAACAGCGACGCTGCAGCGATCCAGATCGTTGTCGGTATCGCTGCAGCGTCGCTTAGTGTGACGGTACCTTTACTGTGAATCATAGTGGTGGCATCACCATGCTGTAGGGATGCTTTTCTTCAGCAGGGATAGGGAAGCTGGACAGAGTTGATGGGAAGAGTCTGCATAAGACTTGAGATTGAGGTGAAGGTTCAACTTCCAGCAACATGAGGACCCTAAACATACTGCCAGAGCTACAACGGAATGGCTTAGAGCAAATTACATTCCTGTGTGCGTGTACGGCCCAGTCACAGTCCAGACCTAAATCCCAGTAAGAATCTGTGATAATACTTGAAAATTGCTGTTCGCAGATTCTCTCCATCCAATCATACTCAGCTAGAGCTAGTTTTGCAAAGAATAATGTGCAAAAATTTCAACATCTATATATGCAAATCTGGTAGAGACATACCCCAAAAGACTTCCACCGGTAATCATGTATCAGTTCGTTTCTACGCCACAAATACCTGTTAGTTTATATTGGTAGATCACACAGAAATCCAACTAAAATACATTTAAGTTTGTGGGTCTGAAAAGTTCATGGGGTATGAATACTTTTTCAAGGCATTGTACATGCGAATGTCCTTTTCAAACTACAGTAATTGCTGTGAATTTGCAGTGCGAAATCTGTAGCAAATCTGCCCTGTTTTCTGCTCTTTGTAGAGCAGTTCTGTATTTAGACAGAACAGTCCCACAAGCTCCATGTGTGGGTGAAGAGCAGACCTTGCACCATGGCAGTTGTTTGTTCCTTTCTACAGTGTAATCAGAACGTGCTCGCCTCCAGATTTCTGCCTGTCCTGCTCTTGTGAGAAGGTATCGCAGTGCAGGAGCATCTGCGGCATTCATTGTCTTTTCAGTGATCTTGAATAAAAGCCTCCAGTGTACTTGCATATATCACTGGATATTTTTCCATCACTGAAGATATTTAGAAGAATTTGACTACTGACATTATTTCGTTCCTCAGGTGACCTCTTTGGGGTGGCAATGAAATGCAAATGCTTTGACTCATCCGCTTTTAGCTACAAATGAGAGATTTAGTTCTCTTGGAGGACTCATAAAATATGTATTAACTGCTCATTTTGTCTTAAATCCTCAGCTGATAATGTACTCAACAGTCAGAGTGTTTGCAGTTTCCTGCTCTGCTGCATATTCTGTCTTAACTTTTCTTTAGATATACACTTCTTTTTCTAATTCCCAATATTTTCCATATAATTCTTAAGCGAGCATCTTCATTATTTGTGTCTTATCCACCGAATATCATGATCTTTACTAAAAAAAAAAAAAAAAAAAAAAACCTTAAAATTAGTGATCATACAATTTTCACACCGGATACTAAGGACTTTTTAAACTCCTATTTCCTATTCTTTCCGTAACAGTTTTCAACAATGACAAGTAAAACCATACACCGCTGATAGCACAGGATCCAGCAGTGACATTAGATGCCACAGCTCCACCTGCTCGGCCTTCACAGTGACCTTGCAAAAGATAGTTAGGTTCTGTTCATTGTAACTATGTACATGTGTTGTTTCTTGAAACAACATAAAATTAGTCTAAAAAAAAGTCCCAGTCGCCAGTGTGAAATTGAAAGATTTCTATTTTTCATTTTTAATAAAGATTGTGATATGAGAAAAAGAACATTTCCAAAAATAAAAATAAAAATTATAGAGCACAATAATCTGATTTCATCAGTGGGTCATTTTCTGATTACAAATTCTAAGATCCAATGGCAAATTTTAGCACTAATTCTCCCATGAAAATGTAAATTAGGTTAATATACATGTGCTAATACATATAATTATCACCTGCACTATTTGATCCATATGTAAACTTACATGGACCAGTTACGGTACTTTTTTATGTATTCGTATGATAGCATTTTCTGAGTCTCGTAGGTGTAAATTGAAAATTGACTTCCATTCATCACAGAAGATGCTGTGCGACCTAGCTGTTCTCGTTGCTTGTCACTAGGTGCCATTGGAGATTGTAACAGTGCTAATAACAAGAAATTGTGGCTATAGGTTAGTATATTAACACTACACTACAAAGTACCAAAAGTGGAAAAATGTGTGCACCACCTGAGTGGACCAGGTCCAGCGACATGATCTTTGATGTCTCATGTAAATATACTTTGCTCTATTGATACAGGCAGGATGCATTAACAGTTCTGTGTGCCTAATGCTCATCTCAATATTTATTGGATTATTTGTTCTTTACATTGCTCCCTATCTTCCCATTGTGGAGACATAATGTGATTTGATTACCTTTCCCTCAGCGTTGGTAGTAAGTGCTTGGAGAACATAGCTATTTACTGCACAAGTGAGCGATAGAAGAAAATTAGGAGCAAAGTATAAGTCCATGCTTATAATTGTACTAATGTGCTGGACCATGTAATACAATTTTAAACCTTACGTACATGGCGGTATTATGACACTTTACAACTTCCCAAGTGTATAGACCTTTGACCCTCTGTGTAAAGGGAGAATAGCTCCATAATGTTGTGCCCTAAGACAGCCTCATGTCTATATCTCCATATTCATAGTCCTGAGCTGTAGGATCTCCTTCTGTATTTTTACAAGTGATGAGCGAATATACTCGTTACTCGAGATTTCCCAAGCACGCTCGGCGGTCGTCCGAATATTTTTTAGTGCTCGGAGATTTAGTTTTCATCGCCGCAGCTGAATGATTTACATCTGTTAGCCAGCATAAGTACATGTGGGGGTTGCCTGGTTGCTAGAGAATCCCCACATGTACTTATACTGGCTAACAGATGTAAATCATTCAGCTGCGGCGAGAAAAACTAAAACTCTGAGCACTAAAAAATACTCGGAGGACCCCCGAGCGTGCTCGAGAAATCTCGAGTAACGAGTATATTCGCTCATCACTAATTTTTACGCCCAGCAGGGTTCATGAAGACTTAAAATGAAGCATTACAATTTCTCATCATACTTTATTGACATAACATTTTTAGTGGTCACCCTTATTGTCTTCCCCATTGCAGGAGGTCAGATGGGAGTTGACTCCCTTTCCTAACTTCTTTTATGCCACTGACACAATTGACAGTGGCATTTAAGAGGTTGAATTGTCTCAATTGGTACTTGGTCAGATCACAATAGGAAAAAACTTGCTGAGGTCATTGAGGTTCTTGGTGCCTATTGTTCTTGGCTGAATGAAATAATAAAGCGGTACACAGTGAGCTCCATCTAGTGATGGGTGCTGATAGTCAGAATGTTTTCTTAATGGGAGTCAGAAAAGCTATTACATCATTGGGTAAGGTAGTAAAACATACTATATGGTCACATGTACCCTTCTCATTGCACAGAGAATAACTTTTCTGCTATATCGACTCCCCTGTGTCACTGTAATTTGCAGCAATATCTTGCACACGCGCCTATACTGCGTAGTGGGTATGTCCATTCCATAACAAGCAGGAAAGAAAATATTTCCCACGGAATAATAGAGACCTTGCACATCAGAGGAGAGAGAAATGGGGTCCCCCAATCTCCCCACCGTACCACCAGAGTCCCTTCCACCCACCGTGAAGTCCCCCGGGCCACCAGCATCTTCCGGGAAGAAAATGGCGGGCAGTGCGCCCGCCGAGATCTGCGGACTGGCACCCGGCAAAAATAGAATTTTTTTCCCATTGTTTCATTTAGATCACTGTGATAGACCCTATCACAATGATTAAAATAGAAAAAAAATAGTAAATCAGACCCCCTTTATCACCCACTTAGGTAGACATAATAAAATAAACAAATGTATTTATTTCCATTAGGGTTAGAGTTGGGCTAAAGTTAGGGTTAGGGTTGGGCTAGGGTTAGAGTTGGGCTAGGATTAGGGTTGGGGCTAGGATTAGGGTTGGGGCTAGGGTTAGGGTTGGGCTAAAGTTAGGGTTGGGCTAGGGTTAGAGTTGGGCTAGGATTAGGGTTGGGGCTAAGATTAGGGTTGGGGCTAGGATTAGGGTTGGGGCTAGGGTTAGGGTTGGGCTAAAGTTAGGGTTGGGCTAGGATTAGGGTTGGGACTATGGTTAGGGTTAGATTTGGGGGGCTTCCACTGTTTAGGTACATCAGGGGGTCTCCTTTCTGAGCTCTGCCATGCACCCAAACAATGGCTTTCCCCACATATGGGGTATCGGCGTACTCAGGAGAAATTTCACAAATTTTTTTGTGAAAAAGTAAAATGTTCACTTTTTCCTTCCACATTAATTTACTTTAGTTCTCGTGAAGCACCTGAAGGGTTAATAAACTTTTTGAATGTGCATTTGCCCACCTTGAGGGGTGCAGTTTTTAGAATGGTGTCACTTTTTTGTATTTTCTGTCATATTGAGCCCCCAAACTCACTTCAAATGTGAGGTGGTCCCTAAAAGAATGGTTTTGTAAATTTTGTTGGAAAAATGAGACATTGCTGGTCAAATTTTAACCCTTATAATGTCCTAATAAAAAAAAAAAATGTTTCCAAAATTGTGCTGATGTAAAGTAGACATGTGGGAAATGTTATTTATTAACTATTTTGTGTAACACCGCTCTCTGATTTAAGGGTAAAAAAATTAAAAGTTTGAAAATTGCAAAATATTTGTATTAAAAAAAAAAGAATTAAAATAAAAAATCATGTTATACTCACCTCTCAAGTCTCAGCGCTGCACGCGGCCATCCGGTCTCAGGTTTGCTATGCGACCAGGACCTTCGGTGACGTTGCGGTCACATGACCGTGACGTCACCGAAGGTCCTGGTCGCACAGCATCTTTGGAACCGGACCGCCGCCTGCAGCGCCCAGGAGATCGGGGCGTCAGAGGGTGAGTATATCATCATGATTTTATTATTTTTAACACTACTATTGATGCTGCATATTGCTGCATATGCAGCATCAATAGTAGGGGTAAATCCCGCAGCGGAACCCGCAGGACAAACCGCGATAAATCTGCAGGGATAACCGCAGCGGGTTTGCCCAGCAGATTTATCAAATCCGCTGCGGGAGAACCCGCAGGATAAAAAGGAACGTGTGAATGTGGCCTAAGACTAACATATAAGCAGAAGCTGCCCCTTTTTTTCTTGATGACAAGTCCTTTTTAGTGCAATGATCTGAGCATTTCAGTGTGTCGTGACTGCTTGTGAGAGCAGCACATGGAGGACTAAAACATCATTTCTTTATTCATGATCTGATTAAAGGGAACATGTCACCAGGTTTTGGCCGATACGAGTTACGGCCACCGCCTTTCACGGGTTATATACTGCATTCTAAAAAATGCTGAAAGAGAAGAAAATTTGTATACTCACCTGGGGGTGGTCCGGTCCGATGAGTGTCGTAGTTCCTGGTCCGGCGCCTCCCATCTTCTTGCGATGCCGCCCTCCTGCTTGCTTTACAGGCTCCTCAGCATTGCGCTCCTGCACAGGCGTACCTCACTACCGCAGTGTGCAGGCACTGGGTAAGGTCAGAGAGGGCCAGCACCTGCTCACTTCAGGAATTTGGTCTGCCCTCAAAAGGACAGAGAAGTATGCCTGCGCAGGAGCGCGATGCTGGGGAGCCTGTTAAGCACCCATCGGACTACACCCCCCCACAGGTGAGTATAATAAGTTATTTTTCTTTTCTGGCAGGTCGGATCGGGGGCTTATCTACAGCTTTATGCAATGCTGTAGATAAGCCCTGAAAGGCAGTGGCCGTAACTGTATCGACTAAACCAGGTTCACTTTAAAACAGTATCCAAAGGTGTGTTTGGGCAGGTCACCAGGGCTCCTATCTTTTGGGGTCCGCAATTAGCAGTCAGAACTGCTCATAGGTTTACAGGGTCTTATGCTTATTACTCAAATATGCAAATCTCCTGTAAAGACTAATGGTTAATTGAAGTGGGCCAATAATCTGTGAGTGTTTGTAGGAACACTTGTTCCCAATTATCTGCCGGCTATCACCCAATGAACCAACAAAACTGTCATTTTTCAGGTCATCAAATAATTTAGACCAACATAGTGTAACAATAATGATTATCGGCTTCTCCGTCCGGTATAAAGGAGGAATATTCTGGTGATTAATATGAGGTTTTCAGCAATGTGTCACTTGCTTTACTGCATGCAGCCACTGTGATACAATCACTGTTATTTCTGCTGCTGATCTAGCAGTGCTCTAAATGCTGAGCCCTATATAACCTCACTCACACCACTGATTGGCAGCTTTCTGTGTACATTGTACAATGACGAAAAACTGCTTATAAAAGACTGATTTTATTGAAACCGCAGCAACACAGCCTTAGGCTGGGATCACACATACGAGAAATATGCCGAGTCTCGCATGTTAATACCCGGCACTGCCGCCGTCACTCAGGAGCGGAGCATGAGGCTGCATGTATTTCTGTGCAGCCGCACGCTCTGTGTCACGCCGTTAACGGCGATAAAGGGGCAGGATGGCGACCCGCACCTGTCCCTGCCACTATAATGGGGCCCTGGCTTTCCCTTATCTCAGGGGTACCTATAATGGTTAGGAGGCCTGAGCCGCCAGCGTATCCCTGTCTCCTGTGCAGGCCCTATCAGTGTCCCCCTCTCCCCCCAAGGGAGGTGGACTGCACCAGTGTATAAATACGACAGTTAAACAGGTTATACAGACATGGTAACTAAGCGTCTCAAACTCACCAAATGCTCACAAAACCACAGAGGAAACACAGAGAAGGGAAGAGAAGGAAAAAAACTAGGAAGGAAAACAGGATTAACATGCAACCAAAACAGCAGACACCAATCTCTGTAAATAAACCTCAAAGCTCCTAATACCACGCTCCTTCACACTCCAAGCCAGGCAGCAGAACTGATCACTGACAACAGTTGTAGACAAAGCTGAGTCTATATAGGAGCGGAGATTACCAAAACCAAATCAGCTGAGAGACATAGCTCTTAGTAACTTCAGTAACAAGGTTTAACTCCTGCCCTGCTGGCACAAGACAGCCAGGTCAGAATTCAGGAGAAGAGCATCTGTTCATCGCGTGTGAACGAGGCCCAGAGCGCTGCAGTTCTCTGGAACCTCTCTGTCGCGGTAGCCCCGTGACACTCTGCTCCTGAGTTATGGCGGCAATACCGGGTATTAACATGCGAGACTCGGCATATTTCTCGTATGTGTGATCCCGACCTTATAATTGACACATCCCCGCTCAGTCCATACTTCAAGCTGCTTTCAGATTACATAGCAAAACCTGCTGATAGATTGCCTTTAACGTTCTGTTCCCATCGTTTCTCACTGGCCATTTTAAAAAGGCCTGTAAACGGGTGATGACTGACAAGTATTTGACGTGCTAGTTATCAGGCCAAGTTCGGCCCATCCAAATGGGCCATAAGATGTAGCGCTCTCGAATATAGACCTTTTCATTTAGACAAACCCCCTTTTGCTTCTGATTTATAGAATTGATAGATAATCTGATTAACATAAGCCGCCCGTCTCTAACATCTATTTGAATGTAAATGTGTTGTATCCTTTTGTGCTTGCGAAGAAGATGGGGCGGATTATGTGCTTACTCTGTGTACTGTTTTGCCATACGAATGTGTGTATGGGACTGTCGGTTGGTCGCTCGCTCACGGCTTAGTGCAATGGGTAAGATCATAAGCACACAAGGTTAGAAGGATTGCCTTTCCCGATAGCGTTAATGCTTACATTAGTTGAGGTTCTTCTTGTTTTTTTGTTTTCCCGGCTTGTGTTGCTGAACATTTTCACTGTGTAATACACGTACAAGGCTTCACTGCTTTCCCCGCTCACTTGGGATTGCTGTTCTGGAATGGAGGAAAAAGCTTAGAAGGCTGAATAGATTGTGGCGTCCAAAAGATTACAGATGATTAATTGTAGCGGTGATGACAAAGTAGAAGTGAATGGTGAGACAGAGACCATGATAAGGGTGTCAGACTTGAATAAGGTGCGCAGTGCTGAGGATGGCAGGCCGCATCAGGGCCTCTGAGTAATATGGATGACCGTGCTGATGGGTTTTGTCAGCTGATGGACTGTAATATTGAGTCGTGAGCGTTCAACTCCCAGCCGCAATCTGCTGCTAATAAAATAAAATAATAGTTCTTGATACTTAGTCTCTTAGATGAGTGCAATGATTAGAAACATCGCGGCCATGTTTAGAGCGCCAGCACTTCTGACATGGCGCCGACACGGCTTTAAGAAAGTCTGAGCAGAGGATGGAAGTGCGCACAGAGTGCATGTAATAGAGCTGGATTCTGGCTTCTTATTTCTGGACTGACATATACACTGGTGTAGAGAAAGAAAACTATATTCCTGACATTGGGGTCTCCCGTGGCCTGACCTCCATAGTGGGCCACTAGTGGGTTATGCTTCACGGCGCTGGTATTTGGGGCCGGTATAATTGCTGTGGCCACATGACTGCACATACTAAATCATCCTCCTGAGCCCGTGTAGGTTCTGGGGAAGGATTATACCAGCGCTGCATTAGTATAAAGGCTTTTATGATAATACGCAGTCACTTTATGTAGTGGAAGTGCAAACGGAGAGTCTGACATTTACCTTGCAACCGGCATCACGGGCTTTTTGCTTTTAGTGTTTTTTGGGGGGATTTAAAGCAAATCATAAAGCACTGCTTGGCATGGAAGCCATTGCACGGCACTTTAGTTTATGCTTCGAGTTGTTGGGATTTTTTACAGGAGGTTGCAGATAATAGAAATTACATTTCTTCTTTTTACTGTTGGCAAATATCTCCAATGTGAAGCAAGTGACTTTTACTACACAGGTAGGGGCCAGGATTTTGTTTTCCCTAGCCGCGATGAACATTTGCATCTCCAGACTCCTAAAAAGCAAATACAGTAACTCCTGTCTATGCGCAAGTTTTTCTTTATTGCTAGACAATTCTGCTTTTACACATACATGTAGAAGCAATAAACCTTAGTTTGCTGCCACCATAACTGTGCTGAAGGAGGGTACAGAAGTGTACAAGGTAACGGTATTTCATTCACATCATTGATCAATCCGCAGCAGACAAATATTGCGGATAAGCCCAACAGTGCCCCCTGCAGGTGGGGAACATGGCCTCATAAGTTCTCCATCTGGCAAATGGAAGAATCAGTCTTTAGGGAAATATCATTTAAATTATGCTCAATCTCTAGACATCTCAAAGCGGCTTTGTGATATTTGCAGCAAAGTATTCTGTTGCTTAGTCCTGATTAATAATGGTAATTAATTTTGTGAAACGCTACAGGGGTCTGTAGCAGTGGTGCAAATATTTTCTGGAAGTCGGCACTGACAACTTTTAGGAATAACATCACCATCTGTACAGTTGCCTTTCACAAGCATGTACAATAATTATTGAGAAGTCAAGTCGTCGTTGGTAATCAATTTCAGAAGCTGTGTGTGGTGGCATTAACCAGACTTTGTGTACTATGGCGGCATGGTGGCAGCAGTAACCAGACTTTGTGTACTATGGCGGCATGGTGGTGGCAGTAACCAGACTTTGTGTACTATGGTGGCATGGTGGTGGCAGTAACCAGACATTGTATACTATGGCGGCATGTTGATGGCAGTAACCAGTCTGTGTACTATGGCAGCATGTGGTGGCAGTACCCAGACTTTGTATACTATGGCGGCATGTTGATGGCAGTAACCAGACTTTGTGTACTATGACAGCATTTTGGTGGCAGTAACCAGACTTTGTATACTATGGCGGCATGTTGATGGCAGTAACCAGACTTTGTATACTATGGCGGCATGTTGGTGGCAGTAACAAGACTTTGTATACTATGGCGGCATGTTGAAGGCAGTAACCAGACTTTGTATACCATGGTGGCATGTTGGTGGCAGTAACCAGACTTTGTATACTATGGCGGCATGTTGGTGGCAGTAACCAGACTTTGTATACTATGGCGGCATGTTGGTGGCAGTAACCAGACTTTGTATACTATGGCGACATGTTGAAGGCAGTAACCAGACTTTGTATACCATGGTGGCATGTTGGTGGCAGTAACCAGACTTTGTATACAATGTCGGCATGTTGGTGGCAGTAACCAGACTTTGTATACTATGGCGGCATGTTGATGACAGTGACCAGACTCTGTGTGCTATGGCGGCATATTGGTGACATTAACCAGACTTTGTGTACTCTGGCGGCATGTTGGTGGCAGTAACCAGACTTTGTATACTATGGTGGCATGTTGGTGGCAGTAACCAGACTTTGTGTACTCTGGCGGCATGTTGGTGGCAGTAACCAGACTTTGTGTACTATGGCGGCATGTTGATGGCAGTAACCAGACTTTGTATACTATGGCGGCATGTTGGTGGCAGTAACCAGACTTTGTATACTATGGCGGCATGTTGGTGGCAGTAACCAGACTTTGTGTACTCTGGCGGCATGTTGGTGGCAGTAACCAGACTTTGTGTACTATGGCGGCATGTTGGTGGCAGTAACCAGACTTTGTGTACTATGGCGGCATGTTGGTGGCAGTAACCAGACTTTGTATACTATGGCAGCATGTTGGTGGCAGTAACCAGACTTTGTATACTATGGCGGCATGTTGGTGGCAGTAACCAGACTTTGTATACTATGGCGGCATGTTGGTGGCAGTAACCAGACTTTGTGTACTCTGGCGGCATGTTGGTGGCAGTAACCAGACTTTGTGTACTATGGCGGCATGTTGGTGGCAGTAACCAGACTTTGTGTACTATGGCGGCATGTTGGTGGCAGTAACCAGACTTTGTGTACTATGACAGCATTTTGGTGGCAGTAACCAGACTTTGTATACTATGGCGGCATGTTGATGGCAGTAACCAGACTTTGTATACTATGGCGGCATGTTGATGGCAGTAACCAGACTTTGTATACTATGGCGGCATGTTGGTGGCAGTAACCAGACTTTGTATACAATGTCTGCATGTTTGTGGCAGTAACCAGACTTTGTGTACTATGGCGGCATGTTGGTGGCAGTAACCAGACTTTGTATACAATGTCTGCATGTTTGTGGCAGTAACCAGACTTTGTATACTCTGGCGGCATGTTGGTGGCAGTAACCAGACTTTGTGTGCTATGGCGGCATATTGGTGACATTAACCAGACTTTGTGTACTGTGGCGGCATGTTGGTGGCAGTAAACAGACTTTGTGTACTCTGGCGGCATGTTGGTGGCAGTAACCAGACTTTGTGTACTATGGCGGCATGTTGGTGGCAGTAACCAGACTTTGCATACTAAGGCAGTATGTTGGTGGCAGTAACCAGACTTTGTGTACTATGGCGGCATGTTGGTGGCAGTAACCAGACTTTGCATACTAAGGCAGTATGTTGGTGGCAGTAACCAGAATTTGTGTACTATGGTGGAATAATGGTGGCAGTAACAAGATTTTATATACTATGGCGGAATAGTGGTGGCAGTAACCACAATTTGTTTACCTTGAAAGCATACTGATTTCTGTTGTTAAGCTTGGAGTTCGCAAGAGGAACAGTAGTATCCTTATGAAGAAACCTATTTCTGTGAAAATGCTTTGCAATATCTATATTAATAATAATAATAATAATAGTAATAGTAATAATATTCCTCCATGTTGCTCACTATATAGGTATCCACCTTGCAAGTCGATGCTCTGTTATCTTACTATGATCAAATAATAATTTTCAGAAATCAATACATTTTCATTTATAGAGATATGTTGATCCAACAATGGCACCTGTGCAGTAGCATCTATCGGATCGCCCATAGATGCTTCAGTTCAGGTGCGGCTGGCACCGTCTTAGTGGATGCATTTTTTTTCTTTTCTAGAAAGATGGCATCGGCGACGCCTGCGCAGTACCATTTATCGGCTATCCGATACATGCAACTGCCCAGGTGGCACAATCTTGGAGGAGGCAATTTTTATTTTCTCTATCAAGATGGCGCTGCTGGTGCCTGCGCAATAGCAGCTATCGGATCGCTGATAGTTGCTAGTACGCATTCGCGGCCAGTGCCATTTTCAGACAGATTTTTTTTTAATGAATTTAGTTATGCCAGCAAATAAAATAATTAAATTAACATAATACATGTGATCATGCTGTGGCGAGGGCGCCTGCCTGCAGAAGCTGATTTTTTCCCCCCCAGTATATACACCGCTCCAAAAAAACAAAGGGAACACTAAAATACCACATCCTAGACATCACTGAATGAAATATTCCAGTTGCAAATCTTTATTCATGACATAGTGAAATGTGTTGAGAACAATAAAACATAAAAATGATCAAAATCAAAGTGGAAAATCAAATTACAGGCTGATCCAACTTCAGAGGAAATGCCGCAAGACAAGAAAATGACGTTCAGTTGTGTGTGTGGCCTCCACATGCCTGTGTGGCCTCCCTATAATTCCTGGGCATGCTCCTGATGAGGCGGCGGATGGTCTCCTGAGGGATCTCCTCCCATACCTGAACTAAAGCATCCGCCAACTCCTAGACAGTTTGTGGTGCAACGTGACGTTGATGGATGGTGCGAGACATGATGTGCCAGATGTGTTCAATCGGATTCAGGTCTGGGGAACGGGCGGGCCAGTCCGTAGCTTCAATGCCTTCATCTTGCAGAAACTTCTGACACACTCCAGCCACATGAGGTCTGGCATTGTCCTGCATTAGGAGGAACCCAGGGCCAACTGCACCAGCATATGGTCTCACAAGGGGTCTGAGGATCTCATCTCGGGACCTAATGGCAGTCAGGCTACCTCTGGTGAGCACATGGAGGGCTGTGCGGCCCTCCAAATAAATGCCACCCCACACCATTACTGACCCACTGTCAAACTGGTCATGCTGAAGGATGTTGCAGGCAGCAGATCACTCTCCACGGCGTCTCCAGACTCTGTCATGTCTGTCACATGTGCTCAGTGTGAACCTGCTTTCATCTATGAAGAGCACAGGGCACCAGTGATGAATTTCCCAATCCTGGTGTTCTGTGGCAAATGCCAAGCGTCCTGCACGGTCTTGGGCTGTGAGCACAACCCCCATCTGTGGACGTCGGGCACTCAGACCATCCTCATGGAGTCAGTTTCTAACAATTTGTGCAGATACATGCACATTTGTGGCCTGCTGGAGGTCATTTTGCAGGGCTCTGACAGTGCTCCTCCTGTTCCTCCTTGCAGAAAAGCTGAGGTAGCAGTCCTGCTGCTGGATTGTTGCCCTCCTATGGCCCTCTCCACTTCTCCTGGTGTATTGGCCTGTCTCCAGGTAGCGCCTCCAGCCTCTGAACACTACGCTGACAGACACGGCAAAGGTTCATGCCACAGCTCGCATTGATGTGCCATCCTGGATGATCTGCACTACCTGAGCCACTTGTGTGGGTTGTAGGGTCGGTCTCATGCTACCATGAGTGTGAAAGCACAACCAACATTCAAAAGTGACCAAAACATCATCCAAAAAGCATTGGTACAGAGATGTGGTCTGTGGTCTCCACCTGCAGAACCACTCCTTTATTGAGTGTGTCTTGATAATTGCCAATTATTTCCATCTGTTGTCTATTCCATTTGCACAACAACATGTGAATTTGATTGTCAAACAGTGTTGCTTCCTAAGTGGACAGTTTGATATCACAGAAGTTTGATTTACTTGGAGTTATATTCTGTTGTTTGTGTTCCCTTTATTTTTTTGAGCAGTGTATAATATTCATTATGTAAACTAGGAGGCAGGTCAATGAGGGATCAGTGACCTGTCTGAAGCCATACACATTAATATTTAATCAGATCACCACCTGATGAGAGAAGCATCGGGACCAACCGAAGACAGCTAGGGTCTGGGAACTTACATTAGTGGCACCACTGCAGTGCTAAAATAAAAAGAAAGGCTATATTCACAATATTGAATGATTGGGTACAATGTATTTTAGTAGCTGATACTTGATTTCAATAGGTTTTCTAGGATTCTGATACTGATGAGTCATCATTGGGATAGACCATCAAGATCAGATCAGTGTTGATCCAACTAACCGACCACATTAGTGATCATCTGCCACTCTCTAGAATGCGCTGCCTCCCGATTGGTTATAAGGCACAGCTTCATACATTTGTTCTGTCCCATTCAACTACACCAAACGTACAAAGCTATTAATAGTGCATGGAATTTCGGTGCTTTTCTTGTGTCTCTATTAGACATGAGTGAATTGCAGAAGGCTGAGTCCAGGTCAGTGCTCCATGGCTGCTGGATAGGAGCCCAGTGAACCTCCCCCTACATACCCGTATCCAGATTTCATTTTGTGAATATCCAGCTAAGTGAGATATTATCGCTGCAGGATGATGAACACATAATGTCGCACCAGGCAGGCAAATCAAAAGATGAAAAGCGGATGCAGCTAGGTAGGAGGCGATACACGGGGCTCCCGTCTACTGGCCACGGAATAATGACCAGGGTCTTGTATATCTCCTTGCTCGGCTCTAGTTTCTATCGTTCAAGGCTGAGGGAAAGTCAGTTTTTTTTCAGCCATGATTCTGTTTATTGTTGGTCACATCCCAGCCTTTTCTTGGCATCATTATTGTAGGAAAAATGTACGTTTCTCGTGTTCAGAAATGCTGTCTAAGTAATTGAAGTTATGATGTTAGTCGGTTCAATAAGTTTTCTATTCCAAGAAGCCGTTTAAAGCTAGATTAAAAGACAGCGGGGAATCTCTCTTTTCTACATTAAGCTACCTCAAACTTATTAGCAAAGATAATTAAACATTACTTCTTTATAACATTTACTTTTTTAGTAGTCAAACTAATTAGTTAAATTACAGTAATTGGATTTTGGAACCAGCAACAATATTGTGTAGGAAGTGCCAACTACAAAAATAAAGAGAGAAGTAGGTCTGAAATCCTGGAACCATAGGAACTTCCAGGTTCAGGGGCACAGTCTGTTTATACATATGAAATGATTCATTGCTCTATACTATCTATGAAAGATGGGACTTTCTCAAGACAAAGGTTTTTCAGAATCCCAATCTACATCTTCCTTCCACTCTTTGACAGTCATTCTCTGTGAGTGTGGTGAGCAGGCTTTTCGATCTGAGTCTTGGCAAGCACCACTCCGTTGTGTTTTTCTTTGTTACCACCGGAGTGGTGCCTCTAATGTAATGTCCCTGTCCGTACTTTCATACTTGACCACCTACATCTTCACCTTTTATCACCACCGCTCCAGGTGATATCCAGCAGTTTGTGACCTGCCGGATCGTTCCAGTGTTTGCTGGAGTGAACGAAGGTCACGTTTGAAGGACTCTTTCTGTTTCTCATAGGCTTGCATTGAGAGCTTGTGACCGTCACTTTTGACTTTCGGCCAGTCAGAAGTTGCTGTCACAAGATGGCGGCACGAGACCTGAGCAGCGCCTATAAAAAGGTGAAGATGGTGGCGGGTAAGTATAAGACTATGGGCAGGGACCTTAGATTAGAAGCATCACTCCAGTGCTGAAAAACACACAAGCAGCATTTAGGAACTATATACTACAGAGTTCAATGTCTCCCTATCTTTCCTATGTTCTTAAAGGGGCTGTCCATTTTATCTTTATGTGTTGGAGTAGTGATTTTATGGCGCTTTTTAATATATATTAGGATGATTTAACATGGCTGTATGATAAACTCTGGTCAGTCATATCCACAAACTGCGGTCTTGCCTGGCTCCATGCGCTTTTCAGTGTGCCTCTGTGCCTAGTGGACAAGCCTTGAAACTGCTTACTATTCACATGCACTGGTGTGGTTTGTAAATTCGACTAGACTAGCACAAGGTATGATTCATAGCCATATACAACTGACGTTTGTGTGGGAAATAGCCCTATCTGTGTGCAGTCCACTGTGCTTACAAACATTACATAGGCTGGAAATCCTCTTGTACTTGTTAATACATTCCTTTAAAATGTCACACGCTAGTCTTCAACTGTGACAAAATAAAAACTCTGCCAAAGCGATACCTCAGGCAGAGACTGGAGGGAAATGTGCCCAAAAATACAACCGTGAAGAAATATCGCATTCCATGGATCTGTCTACAACGTCTGGACAAGCAAATTTGTTAAAGGGAATCTTTCAGCAGTTTTTTTTCTATCTAATCTTGAGAGCAGTTTGATGTAGGGGTTGAGAGCCTGATTTCAGTGATGTGTCACTTACTGGGCTGTGGTTTGTGTTTCAGTAAAATCAGTGTGTTATTAGCAGGAGATTATCACTACAGGACTAGATGTCTCGTGCCTCCCGGTCCAACCACACCCCCAGAGCTGACTGGCAGCTTTCTGCCAATATGCAGTGTACCCAAAAACTGCCATTTAGTAGTGTGGTTGGAGTCATACAGGGCTCAGCATTTCGAACACTGCGAGATCTGCAGCAGATCTGCGGGTACATAGCAAAATCCCTTTGAAAGAAATGGAAAAAAATATTTAAAAAATAAAGACTGCTTACAAAATTGGCACAAGATGTATAGACAATAAGACGCAAATACTAAAGCCATTGAGAAAGGGCATTTACTCCAGAAAACTGGAGAAACAACAATGATGACTTGGTCCTTATTGTCTGGTTTGCTTCGGCTTTTTCAGCCTTCAGATCCATTACTGGCCTTTGTTTACTAAAAGGCAATAATACAAGGTGTGACATTCTTATTTAACTACTATATGCCGAGTTATTATAATATTTTATAGCAATATTTTTTTTGTATCATTGATTGTTTTATTCTTGTAATTGATACCATTGTATGTTGCATGTACTACCATAACATTAATTTTTTTCTCCTTGGCCTGATGGCTAGACTCCAGTATTCCCTGCTCCGTTTCCTACCCTCTTCTTCCTCTTCTTGTCACATACACTTTTAGTTTTAGCCCATCATACATCACCCCTACTAGACACTGTTGCGGGAATCAAACACCAGAATGGCTAAGGACCCCTGAGTCATGGGGAGCATCTCGTCATACTTCAATATGTGTCCATCTGAATAGGACATAAACAGAAATTGTCCGGTTGGGGCAGTTCCTTTATGAACCCAGACATTGCTGGTCTTCCATTAGAAATCTACCCTACATAGGCTTTCATTCTGTGGTGAGCTCGCTCTGCTTTTACTTCTGTTGCTTCTCAGGTTCGGTCATTCATTGTCTGCACCATACTTAATACATTTCAAGGTCCAAGAATAGATTGTGCAAATAATTTACTTCTTAGGACAGAATTGACCCTATTTACCCTTTAGTAAATGCTTCTTGACTTTGGGTATATCTAATGCAGCGTCTTAGCACCTTCTCAGACACAAGATGGACACCATAAACGCTGCCAAATAAAATCAGTCCTTATCGTTAATGCAAATGATGCACTAAGCAAGACCCTTTTCCCAGAGTACAATTTAAAGGTACTCAGAAGTCCAATTATCTTTGATTTAGCAGTAAAAAAATTCAGAATAACATCTGCGCCTGCTGTGTATTCTTCTGTAGAGTGATGGTACATTAGAACAAAGTATGAAAAAATGCATGTTCTTCTAATGTGTTATCTCCGGCTTCATAGCGCACTGCTCGTAAAGATTTTCTGGTCTGTTGCCTGTTTGTAAACAGCGGACTACCTGCTAATTTTACCTTGTATCACTTGTTTGCCTGGTTACCTGAGATAGTGTCTTCAGGAGCCTAAGATGTAAAGACAATTTTGTTTGTTGATACGTTGGTCTACCAGACATCATCTACTAGATAGCGTTTTGGTTTGGAAACCTCCCTCCCTGTATTGCAATGTGATCAGATATTTTCAATGCTGAACTGGGATGCAGTGCCATTTATCATAAAACCTCTTTGAGTCAATCATACAGTATTGCACTGAACAAAGTATTCACAGGGGGTGGTCTTGTTAAAGAAGGCGAGTACTATGATGACTATACAGCGGAGCAGGAGGTCTGTCACAGGAAATCCAGTCCAGATGTGGTGATCGTCTTCTCAAAGTGATGGTCTTTCGAGAGATTTCACCATCCATGCACAACTTAGGCAATTACTTGCCTGTTAGAGCTTAGGCACATTTTTTATTTTTTTGGGAAAATCCCTGATATGCCCTTTAAATGCTCTCATTATGTTGAAATGTTGACAATAATACTGTTTGACCCCTCCACCACGAAATAAATAAATCAAATAGAGCTACGTTCTAAGGTGCAGAGAAAACCCTGCTCACTTCTTTTTTATTATTATTTTTTTGAAAGATAAGTAAAGCATGTGGTTGAGACAAGATAAACCATGTATTTGAACTTATTGACGTTATAATTTCCTAAAGAGCTTGGATGAAAACTCTGATTGCAATGTCTTATGCATTATTATTGGTCTGATATTTGATTACTTGAAGATAATTGTAATTAAAAAATAGTGACATGAACATATTTCATGTGCCTAATGCACTTTTAATAAGTCTATGGAATGATCTCATCATTTACTGTTGTTGTTAAAACTAAAATATAAGGGATTATAAACCTGAAATGTACTGGTATGGATCAGCTCCTAATAATTTTCATGTAGCACTCCTTTAAAATGTTAAATCACCAGCCATATTCTAGAAACATATTTTTTTTTATTCCAGCTTAGTGGCAGCTACAGTTTTAGAACCAATTGTTATGGGCAGCTAGGCCATGTGTTCTACAGCCTGACTACTAACCCAGTTCATGTTTTCCTAATTAGACAGGAGGTCAAATTCTGACTTCCTGTAAACTACCGTATGGCATTTTCTCCTGGCCGCTCTGTGACACCACCTCTCTCCCCCCAACTCTACTGTTTCTGCTTATGTAAAGCATTAAGCTGAAGCTGTAATTTGTTCTGAGAATCAATGATTAGCTGCAGTTCTAAAACTGCTGACTCACATTGTGTATGCTGTTTGTGCTATGAATAGAATTTTCACAGAATCTTATATCATGCAGCTTCATACTTCTCTCCCCTACCTCCTGCTTGTAATAACAACTGACAGGAAGAAACCTATCACAAGCAGCAGTATGGAGAGGGTAGTGTGACACTACATCACTTAAAATACACTGAGCCTGTGCAGTGTGAGAGGGGACAGCAGCTCTATGTTACTAATGTATTATTTCTGCCATTAGATACCACTCAGAACAGAGCAACTGCAGTGTGACGAGACTTGCTGCCTCTGCATAATGAGACATGTGGTTTGCATTAGGGTACCAATATGAAGAGGAAAAATTCAAACAACCCAAAAGTGGCTTATCCATTAAAGCAGCTATATACAAAGCATTCTTTAAAGCCTCTACATTATCCTTTAATAATAACCTATGTTACACCAAATAGGCAATCATGCTGATTTCATTCCATTTATTGAACATGTTTATGTATTTTTTTTTACTAATTTATTCCTGAGTCCACTGTGAGTATGACGTTTAGGAAGAGTATGTCTATTCCTGCTTCGGTTAATCGTTGTCATTTTCTGGCTTATCTCCTGGACCCTCACACATGCAAGAGTAAATGGAAGATGCTGAAAAAGTCAAATGAACTTGTTCTACCCACTATTTATAGGGATCAAAGAATGTATCATGACAAAAATATAAAAGGAGTAATCTTGTGAGACATTAGGGAATATGAAAAGTTTATGCCTTAAATATGTGGTAGGTGCTGGTTCCATTTTCAGAACTCTCGCATATCGGGAGCAAGAAGATTCCCCAAAAAGCATATGGCTCTCTATGTTAATAATTTGTCAGAGTTTGAAACAGCCATGTGTTTCTGTAACTTATACAAGGAAGAATAAAATTGCAGCACTCACTGATCATAAAAGCTTCCACGAGGCGTGTTCTGTCCTCTGCCTAAATGTGTGTGGTTGAGGGCTGGATTCATGATCATGGAGAAGCGCTTACCTGGCACAAAACAGTTGTCGTCCATACTTACCAAGTCCTTTTGCATGCCTCTGCTGCTTTTTAATCTTTTCAAATAAAATTGTGCAATTTTTTTAGACTGGTGAAGTCTGCAATTTTTTTCTTAATTGTGTGGCTTACTAAATATACAAATTTATGCATAATCTGTGAGAATGATTGCTCCATAAGATGCCATGTTAGAGATATTTTCTCCTCTTGAAATGCTGTCTCTAGGTGAGAATATGTTGCCTTAGGCACACAATACATGGCGGTTTACAAAGTGCCTTTAGGTACGTGGTGTGCAGCCCTAAGCAGTCCATATTCCACCACTATCTTCACTAGACGACCCAACACTATCTTCACTAGACGACCCAACACTATCTACTAGACGACCCAAGACTATCTTCACTAGACGACCCAAGACTATCTTCACTAGACGACCCAAGACTATCTTCACTAGACGACCCAAGACTTATCTTCACTAGACGACCCAACACTATCTTCACTAGACGACCAAACACTATCTTCACTAGACGACCCAACACTATCTTCACTAGACGACCCAACACTATCTTCACTAGACGACAGAAACACTATCTTCACTAGACGACCCGAGTCACTCCAGACATAGCACTTACAGGTATGTTCTTTACATGCACATTGTTTGCTATTACACATTTCTTTTTTTTTCTCCATACAAATTTTTAGAATCCATTATTTTGATGTCTTTTAATACCTGGTTTATTAATGCCAGTCGTGAACATTCTGATATGTGATAAGACTGTAAATTAAACTCCTTTTTGGTCTTGCAACGGTGTATTCCCAATCAGTTGCACGGTGTCAAATTATCTTTGTATGTGGAGTCTTTCCAATTAATTTTTACATTCTGGATCTGTAATTGAAACCTGTCATCCTTGACCTAAATATAATTAACTGGATTTGAATCCAAAACGCTTCTTGCTTTACAATAACACGTATATGCTTCGTGCATTGTGCCAATCATCTTTTTCTGTTGAAGGAAACATTGAAGAGAAGAAAAAGCAAAAAAAAAAAAAAAAAAAACACATCTGTAAGGAAATGTTATTCTGGGTGAAACCAACAAGTTAAGCTAGACATCTCTGGAGACTAACACTTGTAGAAAGTTGTCACATCTGATTAAAGGAGCCATTGGCAACAATAAGGGTTGACATTGTGATATCAGAGGTTAGCATAAGCATAATTAGCAAAGTGATTAACGACAAAAGAAATGCTGTGTAATGTTCTGGGATCAATTTTCCATTTAAAACACTTGCACCATTATTTAAACTTACATGTGGTTAGTTAATTATCTATTTTACAATATTGAAAAGCTGGATTTCTCAAGGCACACAAGCTGTTCTATCCCATCTGCAGTCCAGCTATTAAAAATGTGATTTGCACTGACTCCAAACAGACTGTTTTTACCCTAGGAAGATCCACGGAGCAGGTGTTCTTATGATATTACTTTGCAGTACGGTTAATACGACCCTACTGCTGAAATTGCTTCTCTCAATTGACATCTCCTTGGAGTATATGCAACTGTTGTGTGCATAAAGTAGTATGCTCGCTAGCTAGAAGCACAGTACACGCTGTATAATGAATTATTACAGTCGCTAAGCCTATTTATTTGCTTTTAAGTCTCATTTCTTTCTATACCAATATTGACAGAACTCATTGGAGCCACTCATGCTTAGACTTGCATCTGCCATTAGAAATGTGTTAAAAGCATTTTCATTTCTCTACGTAATTGTACATTTATTGTAAAAACACAGTACCCTACAACTAACAGAGTCGTGCTTTTCCGAGGCATGATAATAATGATAATGGTCTTTATATAGCACCAGCATATTCCACAGCGCATTACATTTCAGATGGCACATATAGAAAATTAGACATGTTAAAGTAACAAAATTATTAGCGATTCAAGTGCTCACAATAGGAAAAAGGAAGGTAGAAGCCTTAGTTTTGTACAATGGTCCAATTATCTGTTCCTTCAAGTTGGATAGTACCCAGAAGGCAACAGAATATGAAGTGAATAAGGGTGCCTAAGTTGTCGCAGGATTGAAGGGATGAAGTTCTGAAAAATAAGGGTCAAAAATGGACTGGAGTTACCGTAATTTGCCTAAAAAGTTGTGTTATGGAACTGAATGATGGGAATAAATCTTATTGTCTGGTGTAGTGTATTCTAGAAAACTGGTGCAGCATGAGCAATGTCCTTGAGATGAAATAGGATATTTGGGTTATAGTGGAGGATAATCCCAGATTGTTTTCAGGGGAAGGGTAGGGTGATAAACAGGAGGGTGGAGGAGATATACAATTTATTGTGGTGCAGCACAGTGGAGAGCTATGTGGGTGAGAATGATACATTTATATTGTATTCCATGACACTAGATTTCTCAACCTTTTTCTACTTGGGCCTCATCAGACAGACTAAAATAATGTGTGGCCTCATCATCTGGAATGGAAATCCTTGCTGAAATTAAAATGTCTCTCCGTTTTTTCTAAACCCAATATAACATCAAATTCAGTACAACATTCGCTGTGCTCATCTGCGTTTTGTTTCTCTCCTTTTTTTGTATTTATTTTGCTTTGGACATACAGGTCCTTCTCAAAAAATTAGCATATAGTGTTAAATTTCATTATTTACCATAATGTAATGATTACAATTAAACTTTCATATATTATAGATTCATTATCCACCAACTGAAATTTGTCAGGTCTTTTATTGTTTTAATGCTGATGATTTTGGCATGCAACTCCTGATAACCCAAAAAACCTGTCCCAATAAATTAGCATATTTCACCCATCCAATCAAATAAAAGTGTTTTTTAATAACAAACAAAAAAACCAACAAATAATAATGTTCAGTTATGCACTCAATACTTGGTCGGGAATCCTTTGGCAGAAATGCCTGCTTCAATGCGGCGTGGCATGGAGGCAATCAGCCTGTGACACTGCTGAGATGTTATGGAGGCCCAGGATGCTTCAATAGCGGCCTTAAGCTCATCCAGAGTGTTGGGTCTTGCGTCTCTCAACTTTCTCTTCACAATATCCCACAGATTCTCTATGGGGTTCAGGTCAGGAGAGTTGGCAGGCCAATTGAGCACAGTAATACCATGGTCAGTAAACCATTTACCAGTGGTTTTGGCACTGTGAGCAAGTGCCAGGTCGTGCTGAAAAATGAAATCTTCATCTCCATAAAGCATTTCAGCCGATGGAAGCATGAAGTGCTCCAAAATCTCCTGATAGCTAGCTGCATTGACCCTGCCCTTGATGAAACACAGTGGACCAACACCAGCAGCTGACATGGCACCCCACACCATCACTGACTGTGGGTACTTGACACTGGACTTCTTCTTTTGGCATTTCCTTCTCCCCAGTCTTCCTCCAGACTCTGGCACCTTGATTTCCGAATGACATGCAAAATTTGCTTTCATCAGAAAAAAGTACTTGGGACCACTTAGCAACAGTCCAGTGCTGCTTCTCTGTAGCCCAGGTCAGGCGCCTCTGCCGCTGTTTATGGTTCAAAAGTGGCTTTACCTGGGGAATGCGGCACCTGTAGCCCATTTCCTGCACACGCCTGTGCACGGTGGCTCTGGATGTTTCCACACCAGACTCAGTCCACTGCTTCCTCAGGTTCCCCAAGGTCTGGAATCGGTCCTTCTCCACAATCTTCCTCAGGGTCCGGTCTCCTCTTCTCGTTGTACAGCGTTTTCTGCCACATTGTTTCCTTCCAACAGACTTACCATTGAGGTGCCTTGATACAGCACTCTGGGAACAGCCTATTTGTTGAGAAATTTCTTTCTGGGTCTTACCCTCTTGCTTGAGGGTGTCAATGATGGCCTTCTTGACATCTGTCAGGTCGCTAGTCTTACCCATGATGGGGGTTTTGAGTAATGAACCAGGCAGGGAGTTTATAAAAGCCTCAGGTATCTTTTGCATGTGTTTAGAGTTAATTAGTTGATTCAGAAGATTAGGGTAATAGGTCGTTTAGAGAACCTTTTCTTGATATGCTAATTTATTGAGACAGGTTTTTTGGGTTATCAGGAGTTGTATGCCAAAATCATCAGTATTAAAACAATAAAAGACCTGACAAATTTCAGTTGGTGGATAATGAATCTATAATATATGAAAGTTTAATTGTAATCATTACATTATGGTAAATAATGAAATTTAACACTATATGCTAATTTTTTGAGAAGGACCTGTAGAGCAAAGCTGTGAGGACAGTGATGGTTGGTGATGTCTATAAAGCTCTGTGGAAATCAATGTCGCTGTATAAGCGAATAAAAGAAATAAACATCCATCAACATATCCTCCCTTTTGAGCACTAAGACTCTCTTCCAAAACTGGTATCATTGGGTCCTTTACAGTTTGGCGTATTTTGTACATTTTGAGCATTCCAATACAGCACAAGAACTGTATACAGTTTGACGTATACAGAGGTGTCCTTTAGTTCCCTGAGCTCTGCAGCTCCGTTCAAGTCGTTTACATCCAGAAGCCAATGGAGCAAATAACAGCTGATCAGTGTAGGAGCTGGGTGACAGACGCCCACCAACTTCTTGTAGACCAACTGTCCTGTGGATGGGTCATTAATATGTTGTGGCCGGACAACCCTTTTAATGGAATCTGCATAGATCAGATGATGGAGGGCACAGTAGTTTGTAAAACTCTAGAGAAATGTTACTGTTCCCACCTAAAACTTTCTGCATAGTATTAGGTCTTTTATGGTGTGCTATTTGTGTCAGTGTCCACTTTAAAATTGGGTTCAGTAGTTCAGTGCAGGATGTGCGCTAAATGTTTTCATAAGAATTTGGGAAAGGTATGAAATGTCCTATAGATTTCTGCTCCTGATCTAAGGATCTAGGATTTTAGTTTACATAAATCTGTGCTGCACTTTATGTACATGCTCAGTCGTGAGTCGGAGTCGGTGTTTTGGCTTACCGACTCCACAGGCTTGAATTGGCTACAATTTATTTCAAAGCGGTTGTTCCTCAATTTACTTAGTTACAGTACATACTACAGAATAGCTTAGATAGTTTCATACTATGTTAGAAGGTATACACGGTACTAAAACTTCCTTTCAAATTCTTTTCCATTTCTGATTTTTTTCTGTGCTGCTTTAGATTTATTTCTTAGTCTTGTCCTAATTTTAAACATCTGAAATAATTTTTGGGGTTACACCTCTGTTTGTCATTTTCTCATGTTAGCTTGTTATATAAGTGCGGTATTTTGACAATTTATTTCAAATACTTTTATACTGACTCTGTTGTATGTTGTGTAACCATATCCCTTGGTGTCCGCTACTAAAAGATGTTTGAGCACCGTAGACATAACAAAAAAGTTCCCTTTGTGTAATGTGTACATCCAACATGTTATTTTTTGAAAAAGCTAAAAATGATTTTCGATTATAATCTAGACTTTATTTTTTGTGTGGATGGGGTTTAGGAAGGTGTGTCATCTGCAGCCCATCAAAAGCATTATAATCTTCACCTGAAAGTGGAGTAAATAATAGCAAAAATCTTCTCCAGTTTATGGCTGGAGATAATAGATAAAATAGATAAAATAATAGATAATATATAGATATATCTGTAGATAGATAATACCAAGCCCAATGTTTAGTAATAAACATAATAAAATGGTACATAAAGAGTTAGGCCGGGATCACACATGTGAAAAACTCGAACGAGTCTCGCATCTTAATACCCGGCATTGCCGCCGGCACTCGGGAGCGGAGCGTGCTGTTGCATGTATTTCTATGTAGCCGCATGCTCTGCTCCCGAGTGACGACGGCAGTGCCGGTTATAAAGATGTGAGGCTCGTCCGAGTTTCTTGCGTGTGTGATCCCGGCCTTAAATTAAGACACACACATGAAATCTGCGTTAGGCTGGGGTCACACTTGCAAGAAACTCGCATGAGACTCGCACCTCAATACCCATCACTGCCTCCGCCACTTATGACCGGAGCGTGCGTCTGCATGTATTTCTATGCAGCTGAGCGCTCCTGTCCGAGTGCCGGCGGCAGTGATGGGTATTGAGGTGCGAGTCTCATGCGAGTTTCTCGCAAGTGTGACCCCGGCCTTAAATGCAATATCTGTTTAATTAAAAAAAATAAAAAGAAAGACGTAGGCTTCCGCGCAATTTTCTGCACCAGAGAGGGAAAGCCAGCGACTGGGGGACCGGTGTTTGTAGCTTGGGAAGGGGTTAATACCTATGGATCTTCCCAGGCTATGAATATCATTTCGCAGCTGTATATGTAGCCTTTACGGTCTATTAAAACAGGGGGACCCCCCAAAAAATGACATGGGGTCCCCCTATAATTAATATCCAGAAAGGCTATGCAGAGAGCTGTGGGCCGATATTGCCAAAACCCCCCCGCTACAAATATCAGCTCCCAGCCGCCCCAGAAATTCTCCCTGTGTCTGACAGTCCTTATTGAGTGCCCCACGACGAGTCCAGCTCTGCTACATCTGGATGACTACTGGAGATCTCCGGCAATCACCTACACGCTAGCTCTTGCGGTCAGCTGACCGTGAGAACTAGCCTAGGATGCATGGCAGTTGTTGCGGTGAGCTAAATTATCGCGAGAACTGCAGTGAACCCGGATTTCCGGCGGTGTGAAAGGTAAGCGATTATTTAAATTAGTAGACATGCGTAGTAAGCTGCATTTATGCAGTTACTATGCATATGACTAATCATTAGATGCGGTTTTACCACATCTGATGATAGTCTATGGTAAATTTACGGACATGCTGTGTTCTGTAAAGATGCGCCGCATGTCCGTTCACGCGGGTCTGCCACATGCGTCTTTTAACGCATAGTGGAGACAGGATTTCAGGAAATCCCCTCCACTATGCTGTAACATCTGGGCTCTGCGTGTTTGTCTCTGTGGCTGTACCCAGCTTCAAACACACAGCGTTTCCTGACCATGGAAACACACCCTAACTCTCCATGCCCTGGGGGTACTCTTGTTGTTAGAGAGACCCGAGTCTCCAAGCTCACTCTTTTCCTGTTAATCACTGATCTGTCCCCTCCCCCACCCCACGGAGCCTGGGACAGAAATGTAATATTAACAAGACACAACGACAAAATAGGGATAACAGAAACCCTCTAGCATACAAAAGCACCAACCAACAATAGGAAGAAGGAAAGGGACAGGGAGGAATAACCTATACTGGAAACAGAACACCTCCATAACAATATCTCTCCAAACACTTAGCTTAAGCACACTGCACAGGAAGATGAATCTCCAATAGCAACAACAAACTCCTATTCAGCACAGTGTCTCCTAAGAGCAAGGAAGCAGAACTTTCGCTGGCAAGACAGAGAGGGTCTGGCCAGGTTTTATAGGAAGAGTTAGCGACCAGATCATAAGCAGCTAAAATGGAACTGCATGTTTCTGACCAGCATAGAAAGGGTCGTTAACCTCTTCAGCACCAAAGGAAACCACATTAATTTAATATGGGATCCAAACACACAAGCTAAATGCAAGATCTGTGATTCATAATACGCAGTGATTTTGTACTCCTAGATCTCCCAGGTTGGTGTGAGACAATAATAACAACACAGCAAAAATAAGCCGGATGCATGACAGAAGGAAAGAGTTATCTCTATTCCACACAGAAGGAGAGCCAGAATTACTGACCTTACACTTTACTGCTGAGAAACAATAGAGGCAGGGAGAATATTTTATGGAGATGCATTTAAACAACTTTCCGATCTTTGCTTTGGCTATCATGGTGTTAATCCAGGCATTGCCTTGTGCCGTAGAGAGCCAAGCATGGCTTCGGCACTGCTCACCCCCTGACTATTTTCTCCAGTCATGAGGAGTTTCTCCTGCTGCTCCTCCTGCTGCTCCTCTTGCACTGCTCCCGCTCAGGTGTGAGCTGCTCCTCTCATGATGCGCGGCAGCTCTTCTTCCTGTAGTGCCTGCTTCACCAATGACAAGAAATAGTGCTGCCAGGAATGGAGGGGTGAAGCTAAAGTCACATTTTTAATTTAAGCAAAACTCACAATCGAGCTGATCTCCAACAGCAAATGAATAATTGTAATTTGATTACTCGCCCAGCCCTAGCTGTCCCTAAACATAGTATTTCATTTAGAACTGAGGTTTTCCATTGATTGATTTTGATTCGCCCCAGACGAAGAAAGTAAAGGTCGTGGGAAATTCAGAAATTCCCATGTGCACATGCTTGACATGTTTGAAATACCCATAAGTGACTAGTGAGGACCACTCAACCAACTCTCTATTCACAGTGGCACAAATTAGGAGCCCCTTCTCAAGACAGGTGCAGATCCCAGAAATTGGGTCTTCATCTATCTGACATTTCTAGAATATTCTGAAAATATACCATAACTGTCTGAGAAGGGAATACCTATTTAAGCTGCTGTTTTTTTCTCAATGTCCCCCTATACTTGGTAGAACTGTAGTAGTGGGAGCGTGTTATTTCTAGAATCGATGTGCCTGGTGAGTGATTGGTTACTATTTGTATATACTTTATGTCTTTATTGTAGAAGAGAACTGTGCTTCTGTTTATTGCACATGTTTTGTAGGAATGATTATAATGTAGATGGCAGGTTGTACATCATGTACCACATATATGATAATTGCTGTTATCTGCACCCAATAGGTGTGGCAGACATTTTCCCCTTGTCTTTAATAAGACAGAATCCATGTATTTTTTAGTAGCAGTCCCTAATTTAACCAGTGTGATAACTAGTGATTTTAGAAAGGAGGGTTTTGTATTCTAGTACTTGAAGCAGCGTAGCGGGCCAGTGATTTGATTCTGAATGCAATGTTCCAGTACCACTAAAGTGATTAAACACAATCTCTTTATTCTGCGGAATTGTTCATGAGTAGTCAGATGTAGATTTTCTTTAAAAATAACGTTCAGTGTCTCTGCATGGAAATCATTGTAAGGTGTATTGTTGAAGTGTTACCGTGGACACTTATCACTTCATTTTTCTCATTTTTTGTTAAAATGTAATCAGCTTAGTATTTGAAAGGAACTGGCGGTGCGTTGCCTTTAGTTCCAAAAATAAATGTGAATGACGGCCAATTAACCTTTCCAATTTTTCAATCAGCAACTGATAAATTGCAAACTACTGCAATCTGAATGATGTTAAAGTCTTTTGTGATCTTAGGGAAATGGGAAATGTTACATAGTTAGGGTAGCTGTGCATATAGACAAGTGTCCATCAAGGTCAACCATATCTATAATCTAAGGAGCCAATACGGTAAAGTGTTTATGCTAGTTTTATGGTATAAAATACCGAAAAGTGGAAAATGTTTTGGCAACACAATTACACAAAATGCTGTAACTTATTGCATTGTCACACCTCTCCCGGCCAGCTCCACCTCAGTATAGGCACAGCTGGGGGCGAGATGGTGGCATGGTAAAACCCGGCCATCCAATTCATTATTAGACGTGGTCTACTTTACACCCGAATCCTTACTCCAGTCTCTGGGTGGAATAAGGTTTCTGGAGAGGTGCGCACCAGTTCTAAGATGCATGTCATTCATTAAGTCACGTGCTCTTCTTAAAACACCTACACAATGCCATTCTTAATAAACCGGAGCCTACATTGGTTATTATTGTATTGATCACGCACACTAATTATTCAAATGCCACCAATGACAACATCTGCCAGGAGTTTGTATGTTCCCAATGTTTGTGTGGGTTTCCTCCGGGGCCTCCCATTTCCTCCCACACTCCAAAGACATACTGATAGGGAATCTAGATTGTGAGCCTCAATGGGGACAGTGATGATAATGATTGAAGTGCTGCGGAATATGATGGCGCTATATAAGCAATGCATAATATTACCGTATATACTCGAGTATAAGCCGAGATTTTCAGCCCACTTTTTTGGGCTGAAAGTGACCCTCTCGGCTTATACTCGAGTCATTGTCAGCGGGGGGGTCGGTGGGGGAGGGGGAGCGGCATGGTGACATACTCACCTGCTCCCGACGCTGTCACTGCATGTCCCATGGTCTCCGGGAGCCGGTGGCATCCTGTGTTCAGCGGTCACGTGGTACCGCTCATTAAAGTAATGAATATGGATACATGTTCATTACTGTAATGAGTGGTACGTGACAGCTGAACACAGGAAGATGCCGCCGGCTCCCGGAGACCATGGGACACGCAGGGACAGCGTCGGGAGCAGGTGAGTGTATCGGGGCAGGAGAGCATTGCGCGATAGTCATCTTCCTCGTTCCACCGCTGCGCGCCGCTCTGTCTCCCATCCTCTGCACTTACTGTTCAGGTCAGAGGGCGCGATGACACGATTAGTGTGCGCGCCACCCTCTGCCTGAACAGTCAGTGCAGAGGATGGAACACAGAGCGGCGCGTGGAACGAGGAAGGTGACTATCGCAAGTGCCTGAGCGAAGAGAGGTGAGTATGTGATTTTTTTTTTATTTTAATCGCAGCAACAGCATATGGGGCAAATGTGTGGAGCATGTTATAGTGCCACAATGTATGGAGCATCGTATGTGGCCACAATGTATGGAGCATTGTATGGGGCCACAATGTATGGAGCATCGTATGGGGCCACAATGTATGGAGCATGTTATGGGGCCACAATGTATGGAGCATCGTATGGGGCCACAATGTATGGAGCCACAATATATGGAGCATCGTATGGGGCCACAATGTATGGAGCATCTTATGGGGAATAATGTGTAGAGTATCTTATGGGGCATAATGTATGGAGCATCTTATGGGGCATAATGTATGGATCATCTTATAGGGAATAATGTATGGAGCATCTTATGGGGGCATAATGTGTGGAGTATCTTATGGGGCATAATGTATGTAGCATCTTATGGGGAATAATGTATGGAGCATCTTATGGGGGCATAATGTGTGGAGTATCTTATGGGACATAATGTATGTAGCATCTTATGGGGCATAATATGATGTGGAGCATCTTATGGGGCATAATGTGTGGAGCATCTTATGGGGCATAATGTGTGGAGCATCTTATGGGGCATAATGTATGGAGCATCTTATGGGGGGCATCATGTGTGGAGTATCTTATGGGGCATAATGTGTGGAGTATCTTATGGGGAATAATGTGTGGAGCATCTTATGGGGAATAATGTATGGAACATTTTATGGGGGGCATAATGTGTGGAGCATCTTATGGGGCATAATATGTGGAGTATCTTATGGGGAATAATGTGTGGAGCATCTTATGGGGCATAATGTGTGGAGCATCTTATGGGGCATAATGTGTGGAGCATCTTATGGGGAATAATGTGTGGAGCATCTTATGGGGAATCATGTGTGGAGCATGATATGGGGCATAATGTGTGGAATATCTTATGGGGCATAATGTATGGAGCATCTTATGGGGAATAATCTATGGAGCATCTTATGGGGAATAATGTGTGGAGCCTCTTATGGGGCATAATGTGTGGAGTATCTTATGGAGCATAATGTGTGGAGCATCTTATGGGGGCATAATGTGTGGAGTATCTTATGGGGCATAATGTGTGGAGTATCTTATGGGGCATAATGTGTGGAGTATCTTATGGGGAATAATGTGTGGAGTATCTTATGGGGAATAATGTATGGAGCATCTTATGGGGCATAATGTGTGGAGCATCTTACGGGGCATAATGTGTGGAGTATCTTATGGGGCATAATGTATGGAGCATCTTATGGGGGGCATCATGTGTGGAGTATCGTATGGGGCATAATGTGTGGAGTATCTTATGGGGAATAATGTGTGGAGCATCTTATGGGGAATAATGTATGGAGCATCTTATGGGGCATAATGTGTGGAGCATCTCATGGGGCCATCAACCTTTATGCAGCATTGTATGGGTCAATTGTTTCTATGGAGCATCTTATGGTGCCATTATTAACCTTTGTGCAGCATTATATGGGGCATATTTTAATATGGAGCATTATATGGGGCGTATTTTGTATGGAGCATCTTATGGGGCCCATCATGAACTGTATGGAGCATTATATGGGGCTCCTGATTCAATATGGATATTCAAAATGACTTAACCTACTGATGTCTCAATTAATTGTACTTTTTTGGTATCTATTTTTATTTTTGACATTTACCGGTAGCTGCTGCATTTTCTACCCTAGGCTTATACTCGAGTCAGTAAGTTTTCCCAGTTTTTTGTGGCAAAATTAGGGGGGTCGGCTTATACTCGGGTCGGCTTATACTCGAGTATATATGGTAATTGAAAAAAAAAATTCTTAGAGGAACAAGGTTAAGCTGATTGTAAACCTGTACATTGTAAAAATAAAAAAAATTATCAGATGTAGGCCAAAGAGTAATTTTTCTTAGTTTTATCACATTACTTTGATTATCCCATGAAGCTTTTGCAAAAAAAAAAACTGTCAAAGGGTCTGGCAGCTATAACCCTGATGCTAATCTATTGAAGCATGCTTTTTCCTCTGTGTCACTAAATGCTGACCATTAAAATTAATACTTCTGTGTTACCAATGCAGGAGCCACTCTAGTAAAGAAGCATTTATTGTAGAAATGGTTTTGTTTAGGTTTTAAACCCTTCCAGCCATAGGACATACTTCGGTTACCAAATATGAATTGGGCTCAGGAGCTGCACCTTCACCATACACCACAGACACCAGCTGTGTTGCACAGGCAGCATCAGCCTGTAATAGCAGCGACCGGAGCTTGCTCTGATTACTGTTGTTGAAGTATTGAAATGTCACTTTCAATTGCAAACAGCGGCATTTTAATAACGCGATTGACCGTGCACATGCTCCCAGCTCCTATCACCCCGTCTTCACACGACTTGATTGCGGAGGGCTCGACTGGCTGTCATTTCACGCAGGACCTCCTGAGGATTCCAATGGCTGCCCTATTCATCCCCCTCTGATTCCAGGCCTTGGATAAAAAAAGCCTCAAACCACATCCCTTTTTCCTAATTAAATATTTACCGTATACTAAAATAAGCATATTTGGTATTGTGTGTTCGTAAAAGTCCAATATAAAATTAATTAACCCATATTATAAACTCAAAAATCAAAACACATGATGCAGGAATTGCACTGTTTTTGTGTTTTTTGGGGGGTGGGATTACAGTTCCTAACTTAAAAATAAAAAGCAATTAAGATATTGTATGCAGAGACACTGATTCCATTGATGTGTCACTTATTAAGATATGTTTTGCTGTTTCAATACCATCAGTCTGGACTGATGCCTCCTAGTCCAACCTGGCGCCCAGCACTGATTAGCTGCTCTCTGTCACTATGCAATGTACACAGAATGCTGTGGTGTGGGTGAGGTTGTACACAGCTCAACAACTGACCTCTGCTACATCTGCAGCAATTAAAACTGTGCTTCTATCATAACTACTGCACTTAGAAAATTAAGTGATACATCGCTGGAATCGGGGTCTCTGTCCCTACCTAATGCTGCTGTCAGATTACTTAGCAAAAAGGGCTGACAGGTTCCTTTAAATAGTTATGCCTACATTTATTCAGGGAATGTTTGCTGCAAAAAATGTGCAGCAAATATGAGCAAATCTGCAATTAAAATCTGCACCTCAGTTAATAATCATAGAGCATGCTGCCCATTTAGAAGTGCCAGCAAACGCAAAAATCCACACAGATAGATTGCCAAACCTGATTTTCTTGCACTGACTACGCTTTAGTTTGGAGAAAATACACTAAAGTTAGTACTATAGAATATTGTGCAGATTTCCTGTACTATTTAATGTTGATTTAAGCTTTCATTAGTATTGAATTTGGCTGCCAAAATCCGATTCCAGTTCCTGTTCCTTGTATATTAGGGAAAATGAGCTGTTTAATTTCTCTACCCCAACGGCAGTTTGCTTTTTTCTATGGCATTATCAGATTAAACTTTGCAATGCTGAAATGGTACATCAGTTTTTCTGCATCAGTAATGCTGAAGCTTTGCCTTCTAGAATTCCCTGCTTGGGTTTTCATGTTGATTAGTATTAGAATTATCCATTTCATGTGATTCAGTATAAAGGTTGTGCATATTTCCCAGGTGTGTCATGCCTTTGCTCTTTCAATGGGTAACTATAAATTAGAACTATAAAGATACTATTAGGACTTTAAAAAGTTATATTAGGTTTAAAAGGTTGACATTTGTTCTTGCGGTCATTTTATCTATTACTATATCAAAGTAAAATATTTTATTTTCTCTGTGATCTTTGTTAATTATCACTGCCATCCGTAAAACACTGTGTAATATCCATTTAATGAGAAGGCTGGTAAATTGGATGTAACTTAGACGAAGACCCTTAATTTTACTGGAAAGGTCCAAAATAAACTGTCTTTAATAGGTGTTCGCGCATCAACCCAATAGAAGTAGCAAGCGCGAGCTAGAGTGTCCTGTCTCAAGGAAATGTCCTTACAAAGGGGACCTCTGGAGAAGACCATATGAGAATTCTCACCTGTAATCTTGATGTTCAATGCCTCCCCCCCCCCCAGGGCCTATTAAAGGGCAAGAGCCAACTTCCGCAGTTGAGTCAGGGAGGTATGTTTTCTAGCCCTGACTCAACCGCCTCGCAGCCGTCCATGATCCCCCTCTGGACTCTGGGAGCCTCATCTTCTCTTTCTCGTGACATCACTGGCGCCTGCGCTCTGCAATCAGTTCTCGGGCATGCGCCGTGCGCGCTGCCCGGGACCATACATCAGATGATGTAAGGATATCGCACCTGTGTGTAACATAGTAACATAGTAACATAGTAACATAGTTAGTAAGGCCGAAAAAAGACGTTTGTCCATCCAGTTCAGCCTATATTCCATCATAATAAATCCCCAGATCTACGTCCTTCTACAGAACCTAATAATTGTATGATACAATATTGTTCTGCTCCAGGAAGACATCCAGGCCTCTCTTGAACCCCTCGACTGAGT
This sequence comes from Ranitomeya imitator, assembly GCF_032444005.1. NCBI lineage: Eukaryota > Metazoa > Chordata > Amphibia > Anura > Dendrobatidae > Ranitomeya > Ranitomeya imitator. Next base: position 308,632,564 of record NC_091286.1, read on the forward strand.
TCGCCATCACCACCTCCTCAGGCAAGCAATTCCAGATTCTCACTGCCCTAACAGTAAAGAATCCTCTTCTATGTTGGTGGAAAAACCTTCTCTCCTCCAGACACTAAGAATGCCCCCTTGTGCCCGTCACCTTCCTTGGTATAAACAGATCCTCAGCGAGATATTTGTATTGTCCCCTTATATACTTATACATGGTTATTAGATCGCCCCTCAGTCGTCTTTTTTTCTAGACTAAATAATCCTAATTTCGCTAATCTATCTGGGTATTGTAGTTCTCCCATCCCCTTTATTAATTTTGTTGCCCTCCTTTGTACTCTCTCTAGTTTCATTATATCCTTCCTGAGCACCGGTTCCCAAAACTGGACACAGTACTCCATGTGCGGTCTAACTAGGGATTTGTACAGAGGCAGTATAATGCTCTCATCATGTGTATCCAGACCTCTTTTAATGCACCCCATAATCCTGTTTGCCTTGGCAGCTGCTGCCTGGCACTGGCTGCTCCAGGTAAGTTTATCATTAACTAGGACCCCCAAGTCCTTCTCCCTGTCAGATTTACCCAGTGGTTTCCCGTTCAGTGTGTAATGGTGATATTGATTCCTTCTTCCCATGTGTATAACCTTACATTTATCATTGTTAAACCTCATCTGCCACCTTTCAGCCCAAGTTTCCAACTTATCCAGATCCATCTGTAGCAGAATACTATCTTCTCTTGTTTTAACTGCTTTACATAGTTTTGTATCATCTGCAAATATCGATATTTTACTGTGTAAACCTTCTACCAGATCATTAATGAATATGTTGAAGAGAACAGGTCCCAATACCGACCCCTGCGGTACCCCACAGGTCACAGCGACCCAGTTAGAGACTATACCATTTATAACCACCCTCTGCTTTCTATCACTAAGCCAACCTCTTGTGCGGCACAGTATCAAACGCTTTGGAAAAATCTAGATATACCACGTCCAATGACTCACCGTGGTCCAGCCTATAGCTTACCTCTTCATAAAAACTGATTAGATTGGTTTGACAGGAGCGATTTCTCATAGTGTAGTGGAGGCTGTTGTGAGTTCTGTTTTTGGGCTCCCTCTGGTGGTTACTGATGGTACTGGGTGACTTGTGTTCTCTGCGGTCTCTGGTGTCCACCTGTTCCATCAGGTTATGGGAGTTTCCTATTTAACCTGGCTTTTTTGTCATTTCCTCGCCGGCTATCAATGTAATCAGCGTGTCTTTTTACCTCTGCTCCCTGCGTCTGTTATCTTCAGGACAAGCTAAGTTTTGATTTTCCTGTTCCACGTTTTGCTTAATTTTTGTCTTAGTCCAGCTTGCAGAGATGTGATTCCTTGCTGCTGGTTGCTCTAGTGGGCTGAAATTACTCCTCATGTTCCATGAGTTGGCACATGAGTTCAAGTAATTTCAGGATGGTTTTTTGAAAGGTTTTTCGCTGACCGCGCAGTTCACTTTTGTATCCTCTGCTATCTAGCTTTAGCGGGCCTCATTTTTGCTGATTCTATTTTCATAACTACGTACCGTATATACTCGAGTATAAGCCGAGATTTTCAGCCCAAATTTTAGGGCTGAAAGTGCCCCCCTCGGCTTATACTCGAGTCACGGTAGCGGTGGGGTCGGCAGGTGAGGGGCTGAGGGCGCTGGGGTATACTTACCTAGTCCCAGCGATCCTCGCGCTGTCCCTGCCGTCCCACGGTCTTCGGCGCTGCAGCTTCTTCCTCTCTTCAGCGGTCATGTGGGACCGCTCATTACAGAAATGAATAAGCGGCTCCACCTCCCATAGGGGCGGAGCCGCTTATTCATTTCTCTAATCAGCGGTGCCGGTGACCGCTGATAGAGAAAGAAGCTGCAGCGCCGAAGACAGGAGGGGACAGCGCGAGGATCGCCAGGACTAGGTGAGTATGTTATATTCACCTGTCCTCGTTCCAGCCGCCGGGCGCCGATCCATCTTCCCGGCCGGCGCCTCCATCTTCCCGGCGTCTGCGCTCTCTGACTGATCAGGCAGAGGGCGCGATGACGCATATAGTGTGCGCGGCGCCCTCTGCCTGATCAGTCAGAGCAGAGACGCCGGGAAGATGGAGGCGCCGGAACGAGACGCTGGGAGCTGCAATCAAGGGAGGTGAGTATGTGTTTTTTTTTTTTATTGCAGCAGTAGCAGCGGCAGCACAGATTAATGTGGAGCATCTATGGGGCACAGTGAACGGTGCAGAGCACCGTATAAGGCACAGCTAGGGGGTACAATGAACGGTGCAGAGCACCGTATAAGGCACAGCTAGGGGGCACAATGAACGGTGCAGAGCACCGTATAAGGCACAGCTAGGGGGCACAATGAACGGTGCAGAGCACCGTATAAGGCACAGCTAGGGGGCACAATGAACGGTGCAGAGCACCGTATAAGGCACAGCTAGGGGGCACAGTGAACGGTGCAGAGCACCGTATAAGGCACAGCTAGGGGGCACAGTGAACGGTGCAGAGCACCGTATAAGGCACAGCTATGGGGCACAGTGAACGGTGCAGAGCACCGTATATGGCACAGCTAGGGGGCACAGTGAACGGTGCAGAGCACCGTATAAGGCACAGCTAGGGGGCACAGTGAACGGTGCAGAGCACCGTATAAGGCACAGCTATGGGGCACAGTGAACGGTGCAGAGCACCGTATAAGGCACAGCTAGGGGGCACAGTGAACGGTGCAGAGCACCGTATAAGGCACAGCTAGGGGGCACAGTGAACGGTGCAGAGCACCGTATAAGGCACAGCTAGGGGGCACAGTGAACGGTGCAGAGCACCGTATATGGCACAGCTATGGGGCACAGTGAACGGTGCAGAGCACTGTATATGGCACAGCTAGGGGGCACAGTGAACGGTGCAGAGCACTATATGGGGCACAGCTATGGGGAAATATGAATGGTGTAGAGCACTATATGGCACAGCTATGGGGAAATAATGATCTATTTTTATTTTTGAAATTCACCGGTAAATGCTGCATTTCCACCCTAGGCTTATACTCGAGTCAATAAGTTTTCCCAGTTTTTTGTGGCAAAATTAGGGGGGTCGGCTTATACTCGGGTCGGCTTATACTCGAGTATATACGGTATGTGCTTTCCTCTCATTTCACCGTTATTACATGTGGGGGGCTGCTATTTCTGTGGGGTGTTTCTCTGGAGGCAAGTGAGGTCTGTGTTTCTTCTTATAGGGGAAGTTAATCCTTCGGCTGGCGCGAGACGTCTAGGAATCATCGTAGGCACATTCCCCGGCTACTGTTAGTTGTGTGTTTAGGTTCAGGATCGCGGTCAGCTCAGGTTCCATCACCCTAGAGCTTGTTTTGTTTTTGTGCTTGTCCTTTTGTGATCCCCTGCCATTGGGATCATGACAGTATAGCCGGCCTGAAAAAATTGGTCATCGTTTTGGCTGAAGTAGGAGGAAAAGTAGTCTGAGGAAGTTTTTTTTTTTCTCCTCCTCAGTGTTTGCTGCCTAGCCTTAATTGCAGCTTACTGCTTCTTTCCTCCTCTTAATCCTTGAATGGCTCTGACCTCAGCTGTTTATCATGGACGTCCAGAGTTTGGCTTCCAGCCTGAATAATCTTGCTGCTAAGGTTCAAAATATACAAGATTTTGTTGTACATACGCCTATGTCTGAACCTAGAATTCCTGTCCCAGAGTTTTTTTCTGGAGATAGATCTAGTTTTCTGAATTTTAGGAACAATTGCAAGTTGTTTCTTTCCTTGAAATCTCGCTCCTCTGGAGACCCTGCTCAGCAGGTCAAGATTGTTATATCTTTCCTGCGGGGTGACCCTCAGAATTGGGCATTTGCATTGGCACCAGGGGATCCTGCGTTGCTCAATGTGGATACGTTTTTTCTGGCATTGGGTTTGCTCTATGAGGAACCTAACCTAGAGATTCAGGCTGAAAAAGCTTTATTGGCTCTCTCTCAGGGGCAAGATGAAGCAGAAATATATTGTCAGAAATTTCGGAAATGGTCGGTGCTTACTCAGTGGAATGAGTGCGCTCTGGCTGCAAAATTTAGAGATGGCCTTTCTGAGGCCATTAAAGATGTTATGGTGGGGTTCCCTGCGCCTACAGGTCTGAATGAGTCCATGACTATGGCTATTCAGATTGATCGGCGTTTACGGGAGAGCAAACCTGTGCACCATTTGGCGGTGTCTTCTGAACCGTCACCTGAGATAATGCAATGTGATAGAATTCAGTCCAGAAGTGAACGGCAAAATTATAGGCGGAAAAAGGGATTGTGTTTTTATTGTGGTGATTCAGCTCATGTTATATCAGCATGCTCTAAACGCACAAAAAAGGTTGATAAGTCTGTTGCCATTGGTACTTTACAGTCTAAGTTCATTCTGTCTGTGACGCTGATTTGTTCATTATCATCCATTTCCGTCGATGCCTATGTAGATTCAGGCGCTGCCCTGAGTCTTATGGATTGGTCATTTGCCAATCGCTGTGGGTTTAGTCTGGAGCCTCTGGAAGTTCCTATTCCTTTGAAAGGAATTGACTCTACACCTTTGGCTATGAATAAACCTCAGTACTGGACACAAGTGACCATGCGTATGACTCCCGTTCATCAGGAGGTGATTCGCTTCCTGATACTGTATAATTTACATGATGTCTTAGTGCTTGGTCTGCCATGGTTACAAACTCATAACCCAGTCCTAGACTGGAAAACAATGTCTGTGTTAAGCTGGGGATGTCAGGGGGTTCATGATGATGCATCTCCGATTTCTATCGCTTCATCTACTCCTTCTGAGGTTCCTGTATTTTTGTCTGATTATCGGGATGTTTTTGAGGAGCCTAAGCTCAGTTCGCTTCCTCCTCACAGGGATTGCGATTGTGCTATAGATTTGATTCCCGGCAGTAAATTCCCTAAAGGTCGTTTGTTCAATCTGTCAGTGCCAGAGCATACTGCTATGCGGAATTATGTTAAGGAGTCCTTGGAAAAGGGACATATCCGTCCATCTTCGTCCCCTTTGGGAGCAGGTTTTTTTTTTGTGGCCAAAAAAGATGGTTCCTTGAGGCCTTGCATAGATTATCGTCTTTTGAATAAGATTACAGTCAAATATCCGTATCCTTTGCCATTGTTGACTGATTTGTTCGCTCGCATTAAGGGGGCTAAATGGTTCACTAAGATTGATCTTCGGGGTGCGTATAATCTTGTGCGGATAAGGCAGGGTGATGAGTGGAAAACCGCATTTAATATGCCTGAGGGCCATTTCGAGTATTTGGTGATGCCTTTTGGACTTTCTAATGCTCCTTCTGTCTTCCAGTCTTTTATGCACGATATTTTCCGTGAATATCTGGATAAATTTATTATCGTGTATTTGGATGATGTTTTGGTTTTTTCTGATGACTGGGAGTCTCATGTTCAGCAGGTCAGGAAGGTGTTTCAGGTCCTGCGGGCCAATTCTTTGTTTGTAAAGGGTTCTAAATGTCTCTTTGGAGTCCAGAAGATTTCTTTTTTGGGGTATATTTTTTCCCCTTCTACTATTGAGATGGATCCCGTCATGGTTCAGGCTATTTGTGACTGGACGCAGCCTACATCTCTTAAGAGTCTACAGAAGTTCTTGGGCTTTGCTAATTTTTATCGTCGCTTCATAACTAATTTTTCTAGTGTTGTTAAGCCTTTGACGGATTTGACTAAAAAGGGTGCTGATGTTACTGATTGGTCTCCTGCGGCTGTGGAGGCCTTTCAGGAACTTAAGCGCCGGTTTTCTTCTGCTCCTGTGTTGCATCAGCCAGATACGTCGCTTCCTTTTCAGGTTGAGGTTGATGCTTCCGAGATCGGAGCGGGGGCGGTTTTGTCACAGAGAAGCTCCGATGGCTCAGTGATGAAGCCATGTGCGTTCTTTTCTAGAAAATTTTTGCCCGCTGAACGGAATTATGATGTTGGTAATCGGGAGCTTTTGGCCATGAAGTGGGCATTTGAGGAGTGGCGTCATTGGCTTGAGGGTGCTAGACATCGTGTGGTGGTCTTGACTGATCACAAAAATCTGATGTACCTTGAGTCTGCCAAGCGTCTGAATCCTAGACAGGCTCGTTGGTCACTGTTTTTCTCCCGTTTCAATTTTGTGGTTTCATACCTGCCAGGTTCAATGAATGTGAAGGCGGATGCTCTTTCTAGGAGTTTTGTGCCTGACTCCCCTGGAAATTCTGAGCCCACTGGTATCCTTAGGGATGGGGTGATTTTGTCGGCTGTCTCCCCAGACTTGCGACGTGCTTTGCAGGAGTTTCAGGCGGATAAACCTGATCGTTGTCCGCCGGAAAGACTGTTTGTTCTGGATAATTGGACCAGTAGAGTCATCTCCGAGGTCCATTCTTCTGTGTTGGCAGGTCATCCTGGAATATTTGGTACTAGAGACTTGGTGGCCAGGTCTTTTTGGTGGCCTTCCTTGTCGAGGGATGTGCGTTCTTTCGTGCAGTCTTGTGGAGTTTGCGCTCGGGCTAAGCCTTGCTGTTCTCGGGCCAGTGGATTGTTGTTACCTTTGCCTATCCCGAAGAGGCCTTGGACGCACATTTCCATGGACTTTATTTCGGATCTCCCTGTCTCTCAAAAAATGTCCGTCATATGGGTTGTGTGTGACCGCTTTTCTAAGATGGTTCATCTGGTACCCTTGCCTAAGTTACCTTCCTCCTCTGAGTTGGTCCCTCTGTTTTTTCAAAACGTGGTCCGTCTGCATGGCATTCCGGAGAACATCGTTTCTGACAGGGAATCCCAGTTTGTGTCTAGATTTTGGCGGACGTTCTGTGCTAAGATGGGCATTGATTTGTCCTTTTCGTCTGCATTCCATCCTCAGACGAATGGCCAGACGGAACGAACTAATCAGACTTTAGAAACTTATTTAAGGTGTTTTGTTTCTGCTGATCAAGATGACTGGGTTTCCTTTTTGCCGCTTGCCGAGTTTGCCCTTAATAATCGGGCTAGTTCTGCTACCTTGGTGTCTCCTTTCTTTTGTAATTCGGGGTTTCATCCTCGTTTTTCCTCTGGTCAGGTGGAGCCTTCTGATTGTCCTGGAGTGGACATGGTGGTGGATAGGTTGCATCGGATTTGGAGTCATGTGGTGGACAATTTGAAGTTGTCCCAGGAGAGGGCTCAGCAGTTTGCTAATCGCCGTCGCCGCGTGGGTCCTCGACTTCTTGTTGGGGACTTGGTGTGGTTGTCTTTTCGTTTTGTTCCTATGAAGGTCTCTTCTCCTAAGTTCAAGCCTCGGTTCATCGGTCCCTATAGGATCTTGGAAATTCTTAACCCTGTGTCATTTCGTTTGGATCTCCCGGCATCGTTTGCTATTCATAATGTGTTCCATCGGTCGTTGTTGCGGAAGTATGAGGTACCTGTCGTTCCTTCGCTTGAGCCTCCTGCTCCGGTGCTGGTGGAGGGTGAATTGGAGTATGTTGTGGAGAAGATCTTGGATTCTCGTGTTTCCAGACGGAAACTCCAGTATTTGGTCAAGTGGAAGGGTTATGGTCAGGAGGATAATTCTTGGGTGATTGCCTCTGATGTTCATGGTGCCGATTTGGTCCGTGCTTTTCATAGGGCTCATCCTGGTCGCCCTGGTGGTTCTCGTGAGGGTTCGGTGACCCCTCCTCAAGGGGGGGGTACTGTTGTGAGTTCTGTTTTTGGGCTCCCTCTGGTGGTTACTGATGGTACTGGGTGACTTGTGTTCTCTGCGGTCTCTGGTGTCCACCTGTTCCATCAGGTTATGGGAGTTTCCTATTTAACCTGGCTTTTTTGTCATTTCCTCGCCGGCTATCAATGTAATCAGCGTGTCTTTTTACCTCTGCTCCCTGCGTCTGTTATCTTCAGGACAAGCTAAGTTTTGATTTTCCTGTTCCACGTTTTGCTTAATTTTTGTCTTAGTCCAGCTTGCAGAGATGTGATTCCTTGCTGCTGGTTGCTCTAGTGGGCTGAAATTACTCCTCATGTTCCATGAGTTGGCACATGAGTTCAAGTAATTTCAGGATGGTTTTTTGAAAGGTTTTTCGCTGTCCGCGCAGTTCACTTTTGTATCCTCTGCTATCTAGCTTTAGCGGGCCTCATTTTTGCTGATTCTATTTTCATAACTACGTATGTGCTTTCCTCTCATTTCACCGTTATTACATGTGGGGGGCTGCTATTTCTGTGGGGTGTTTCTCTGGAGGCAAGTGAGGTCTGTGTTTCTTCTTATAGGGGAAGTTAATCCTTCGGCTGGCGCGAGACGTCTAGGAATCATCGTAGGCACGTTCCCCGGCTACTGTTAGTTGTGTGTTTAGGTTCAGGATCGCGGTCAGCTCAGGTTCCATCACCCTAGAGCTTGTTTTGTTTTTGTGCTTGTCCTTTTGTGATCCCCTGCCATTGGGATCATGACAGGAGGCCCCAGATCCTGCCCCTCAGTGTGTTATGATGTATTCACACTGCGGGGCTGGGAATCTGGCCCCTGCGCAGTGAGGATCTCCTCGCCTGTCCCCATCTTCCTCCGCCTCTTTTTTCCAGAGATCCTCACTGCGCAGGCGCCAGATTGCAGACTACAGAGAGTCCTGTTGCATGTGTCTGTAATGAGACAAAGTGCACTTCTGTTGTACTGTGTAAGTTGTAATCAGGCACAGCTCTGCAGAGAGTGCTGCTGCATATGTCTGTAATGAGACAATGGGCACTTCTGCTGTACTGTTAGTTGTAATCAGGCAGAGCTCTGCAGAGAGTCCTGCTACATATGTATGTAGTGAGACAAAGTGCACTTCTGCTGTACTGTGTTAGTTGGAATCAGGCACAGCTCTGAAGAGAGTGCTGCTGCATATGTCTGTAATGAGACAAAGTGCACGTCTGCTGTACTATGTTAGTTGGAATCAGGCACATCTCTGCTGAGAGTGCTGCTGCATATGTCTGTAATGAGACAAAGTGCACTTCTGCTGTACTGTGTTAGTTGGAATCAGGCACATCTCTGCAGAGAGTGCTGCTGCATATGTCTGTAATGAAACAAAGTGCACTTCTGCTGTACTGTGTTAGTTGGAATCAGGCACATCTCTGCAGAGCATGCTGCTGCATATGTCTGTAATGAAACAAAGTGCACTTCTGCTGTACGGTGTTAAGGTACCTTCACACTGAACAACTTTCCAACGAGAACGACAGCGATCCGTGACGTTGCAGCATCCTGGATAGTGATCTCGTCGTGTTTGACACGCAGCAGCGATCAGGATCCCGCTGTGAAATCGCTGGTCATCGCTGAAAGTCCAGAACTTTATTTGGTCGTCAGGTCGGCGTGATTCGTCATGTTTGACAGCAAAAGCAACGATGCCTGCAATGGTTTTCAATGGAGCGAACAACCAGTGAGAACGATAAGTGCGTCACTGGATCGCTCCCACATCGCTCAGCTGTTGCCGGTGTTTGACGTCTCCTAGCGACCTAAACACCGACGCTGCAGCAATCGGCTCGTTGTCTATATCGCTGCAGCGTCGCTAAATGTGAAGGTACCTTTAGTTGTAATTAGGCACAGCTCTGCAGAGATTGCTGCTGCATATGTCTGTAATGAAACAAAGTGCACCTCTGCTGTACTGTGTTAGTTTAAATTAGGCACAGCTCTGCAGAGAGTGCTGCTGCATATGTCTGCAATGAGACAAAGTGCACTTCTGCAGTACTGTGTTAGTTGTAATCAGGCATATCTCTGCAGAGAGTGCTGCTGCATATGTCTGTGATGAGACAAAGTGCACTTCTGCTGTACTGTTAGTTGGAATCAGGCACAGCTCTGCAGAGAGTGCTGCTGCATATGTCTGTAATGAGACAAAGTGCACTTCTGTTACACTGTGTTAGTTGCAATCAGGCACAGCTCTGCAGAGAGTGCTGCTGCATATGTCTGTAATGAGACATGTTTACTTCTGCTGTACTGTGTTAGTTGTAATCAGGCACAGCTCTGCAGAGAGTGCTGCTGCATGTGTCTGCAATGAGACATGTTTACTTCTGCTACACTGTTTTAGTTTTGATTTTGTTGCAAAGCTGTGTGTGATTGAGAGCAAAATGACAGTCGCTACTTGTCCCATACTGGTAACAACCCTTTTGTTTAAAATAAGGTCTGGAGGCAGATTCTCAAGGAGATCGGTGTCTGGCCAATAGCCTGGAATAGCTTATTTACATATGAGAAAAATGTGGATTTCTCTGAAATAAGACATTGGAGCGCAGATATCAGGGAATCACTGTGTTCAACTTCATGCCTATACTCCCTGACTGAAGTTATGTCGCTTATCCATGTTATGTAAATAAAAGCTTATAACCTGATGTTAAATTCATCCATTGGTTGTATAAATTATGCTTTTGAAAGCTGAAACCCTCCGAAATGTAGTTTAGGTTTAGAAAATAATTCGCATCAATGCAGAAATATTGATCAGTTAATGAACACAGAATGGTCATATTTTGTCAAAACAAAAGATTTGTCGCCCACAGAAAGTAATGTGATATTCAAACAAATAATTAACTTAAAATACAAATATATGTTGCATAACATTGGTGAATAAATTTGTGGTGCTATTAGAGTCATATTTAATATTTTGTGTGACTTCCATGAGCTTGGATGACTGCATCCATGCAGTTCAACAATGATTCATACAATTTATTTATGAAGTCATCAGGAATAGCAAAGAATGCAGTCTTACGTGCCTCCCAGAGTTCATTTAGATTCTTTGGTTTTGTCTTCCAAGCTTCCTCTTTCATCCTACCCCAAACATGCTCAATGATGTTCATGTCTGGAGACAGGGCTGACCAGTCCTTGAGCACCTTGATCTTTTTTGCCTGGAGGAACTTTGTTGTAGAGATGATGTATGAGATGGAGCACCATTCTGCTGCAGAATTTGACCCCTTTTATGAATATGAGGTAGCTTATACTTCTTGATATTTTAGGCTATTGATATTGCCTTCCACCTTGCAAATGTTTCGCACACACCCCCATACTGAATGTAACCCCAGACCATGATCTTTCCACCACCAAATTTAACTGTTTTCTGGGGGTATTTTGGATCCATACGGGCTCCAGTAGGTCTCCTGCAGCATTTGCGGCGGCTGTGATGTAATTCTGAAGATTCATCAGAGAAATCCACCTTCTGCCACTTTTTCCAGCGTCCATCTGTTTAGCAGGCTGTGGGACTTTGCAAATGCCACACAGTTTTTTATTTGCCTTTTGTTTAGTGCTGGCTTCTGGGCACCGATTCGACCATGGAGGCCATTTCGAGACAGAATCCTACAAACTGTTCTAGTTGACACAGGGACTTGAGGTGACCAGGCCTGTTGGAGCTCTGCTGCAGTGGAAGAGGGGCTTGCTTGGGATTTTCTAACCAACAAACGTTCCTCCTGAGCAGTTGTCTTGAAGGGTCTGCCATACCTGGGCTTGTCAAACACATCTTCAGTCTCTTCAGATCTTCTTTTAATTCTTTGTACTTGACGCTGAGACAAATTAAAGGTGCCAGCCACCTCTGCAATGCATCTGGTCTTCAGCCTTTTTATAATCCAGTCTCCAAGCTTTGGTCGCAGGGTGGATTTTTGTCATGTTGTCCGAGCTCAAGTTGCAGTTCAAGTGAAGGTCTGGGGTGCTGGGTTTCTTTTTATACACACACGCTAATTAACCGATCATTTACTGAGCATAGGTGAGGATGTAAACTAGGATCGGGTGCATTATATGACCAGGTGACAAAACTTTTGTCTTGCCAAAATCTGACCATTCTGTGTCCATTAACTGATCAATATTTCTGCATTGATGCCAATTTATTTTCTTAACCTAAACCACATTTCGGAGGGTTTCAGCTTTCAAAAGAATAATTTATACAACCAATGGATGAATTTACTGTCAGCTTATAAGCTTTTATTTGCATAACATGGATAAGCGACATAACTTCTGTCAGGGAGTGTATGTAGACAGCTTAGGAGAGGTGACCTTACTAGCACATCCCGTTAAAATTGCCCAACACAACACTGGGGTATCACTGTACAAAAAAAATATAATTCAACATCTAACATTATATCAGGCTACACCTTGTGCAATATTATGTCATCTTGATCTTCTTGAGTGAGATAACCTTTTGAGACAAATTATGAAGACAGTCCTTTGTCATAATAATCTTTACTACATGTGTATGTCCCACTTTAATGATTATTTTCTAAACTACGGAGGAAAAATAATCTGTACATGGTATAAAATAAATTAGTTACCTAAAAAGGGTTGCAGAAAATCTGAATAGTCCACTTACTCTGAGTGTTTCACTAGATAGAGCCCTCATCCTCCGCTAATAGAGGACTGGGACCAAGCCACAAAGTCCTTAGCTGTAGATATAAGGAGTTGTCTGTAGCAGACATCCCTTTAGTTTATAACATGTCATGGCCGATTCATCAAAACTCGCGCAGTGCACACTTTCGCTATGCCCGTCCTGATGGAGTGGAAGGCACCAAATTCATTACTAGAAGAACACCACATAATGCATGTGAGTGGTGGGAGTCTCGGTGTGCTGGGCTAGAAATTCTACTAGTAACACTTCTGGCATACAAAATGTTGGCACTGTTGATGATCATGACTGGCGGACATAGTCATGCTCCATCTTGCCCTGGTTCCTCCCTACTTCCTCAGAGCTCATTCACACTGATGTGAAAATTTTTTTGAAAGTTTTTGAAGCTTTTACTCCAGTTTTCTGGCATTAAAGCCCCATTGTTCCAAAATATTGTGGAACTTCAACAAAAGGAGCAAAAGGTGTGGCACTCCTCTACTAACAATCTTTCACATATGTTCAGAAAATGAATATTAAGAACTTCTGTTTGACTCCTTTTTATTTTGACGGGATTGACGCTGACAGATAGTCGTGTTCCAGACTCATCTGTGGGTAATTTCTTACAAGTAGACAACCCCTTCCATGCAAAAATACCACAGCATCTGTTACATTCAGTGTGCCCATATGGCTCTTAACTTGTTAATAATGTCTCATCATACATGTCCTTACCAATAATAGCCCTAATGGATAAATATAGCAGGGTTTGCCTGGACTCATTTATGAATATATCATTTCACTCTATTCTCATTTAAATATGCACGTTGCGGATGCTAATGTTTGTAATTTTAACGAGTAATATACATATTTATTTGTTTTTTGGAAAGCTGTGTAACGCTTCTAAATGTAACCTTCAGCGAGATTTAAAATGTAAATGCTTCTCGTCTACACTTTTCCCTATGGGAAAGATAAACCTGTAGCAAAACCTAATATTAATTCTAACGGAGTTTAGACATGGAAAAAAGGTTACATGGGCTGAGAAAAATTTAGTCTGACAGCAAAAATATGTCTCGTTAACCCATTTGTCTTTTGCTGTGCCCTTGTAGAAATCCTAGATGGAAATGTCTTTCACTAGTTTTATTAGAGATGATCTGTCATTTCTTTCTTAATATAAAATACATCTATTTTTCTATCTATTTCTTTGAAATTCCCATTATTTGCTTTAGAGCAGGGGTGGGGAATCTTTTTTTCTGCGAAGGGCCATTTGGATATTTGTCATCCTTCGGGGGCCGTACAAACTCCGCCCACAAAGGTCATCCTGACTCTGGCACTGGTGTCAGGACGTAATCTTTCATTGCATGCTCTTCAGTGTTCAGTAGTGAACACTGCATGTGTGTGCTAACAGAGCAAGAAGAAATTAATGTTGGTTGTAATCAAGCTACATCTCTCTGCCCAAGAATGAGGTCCCTGAGAATCTGCCCGGGGGGCCTGATAAAAGGTCATCGAGGGCTATAAATGGCCCTGGGGCCTGAGGTTCCCCACACCTGGGTTAAAACTATGTGGACACCACTTCTAATTCGCTACATGCGGTACAAACGTGTATAATATCCACCATATAATGATGTTATCTTCATACACAAACATTAACATTAAATGGGTCATAGAGAAGAATGGTGGCGGTCAACAGGACAAGGTTTGTCGTATTTCTGATTTTGTTATAGGTGCCTAGTCACCTTTAAATGGAATCTGGGGCTGGTTTTGGCCACCCTATGATGTAGGGCCGCAGTTCTTGGTTCCAGCAATTTATCATTTATTTTACTATTGTCTGCAGTTTTGTTAAAAATCACTGTTTTATTTGTTGCAGATCTAGAAATTTTCTGAACGCAATTCCCCATTTTCTAGGTCAGTGTTTTCTGGCTGTGGACAGGAGTAGAGATGAGCGAATATGTTCGGCTCCCTCCTTATTTGGCAAGCCATAGTGCTTACCGAATAAGCTGCAGAAGGAACCCGGCTTCCTGGATTGCTGCGGCTGATCATCTGTTCGGCTCCACAGTTACATGTGTCGCGGCTGTGTCACTGTCACGGCACATGCATGGGGAGCCCAACACACAGGCAATCCATGCATGTGTTGCGACTGCGACACATGTAGCTTCTGCTGTGATTTCATCAAAATCGCAGCATGTTGCCCAGTAAGTGGCACATTGCTGGAATCAGGGTCTCAGTCTCTACATTTTGCTGCTCTTAAAAGTGGCAAAATGCTGCTGCCAGATTCCCTTTAAAGGGAAACTATATTTTGTAGTAAAGTTTAAGAATAAGTTATCTTGTGTGTGAGTGCATGAGGAACAACACTGTTTTTGGCCATTATTTGTCTTGTAGTCTGCATTTTCAACAGCTGCCCGCTCTGCAATCTCTAGCTGTCAATTAGTAATTGACTCTGAGCTAGTGAGAGGTTACCTCTCCCATATACTGTACACAGAAGGATTCCTGCACTTCATTCCTTATTTAGTGCACAGACAGATGCAGCATTATGTAGGAAATTGCACAGATGTACTGAGCATTGTAGATGTGAGTCTAGCTCTCATTTGAGATAAAAGCCTGGATAGAAATCTCAGCACATTCTTTCGTTGCCTGCCTTTGCCTGTTTTCTCACTTTGCTCCTTCCAAGCTCCTCGCCATAGAGTATAATAGGCTATGTAACCTATTTTCAGAGTGGATGTAAATAAGCTGCTCATAACCATAGAAATAAGCAGATTTTTCTGATAAGATATATTATAGAGATTCTTATATTGGCTTATACTGTTGATTTATGCAAAGTTTGTTGAAATTGAAGTTTTCATTTAAGTGTTTTTTTATGAAGTGGAAACTTCTAAGAGCAACAACAAATCGGCTACAAAGTAGGCGACTTAATGCTGCAGGTACATAGCCCCAATAGGCTAAATTTCAGAGCATGTACGTTTTCTCTGTTTCAGGCTATCCTCAAAGCCAACACACAGATTTTTATCACGAGCTTGGTTTATGTGAGATTGTATGTATTAGATGTTGGTGTAATCGGTTTACCGTCCTAGATTTCTCTTTTTGGCAAATGTTGGGTGGGAGGGGCAAAGAGTGTCAACATACCCTATCTTTTGGTCCTAACAGGAGATAAGCAGCCACTCATTCAGTCATTCCTAACTACATGCCAGGTATGCAGGGGTACGGGCAAGAGTTGGTCTAAGGAAATAGTTGTGTTCCCAAAGAGCCTACAGCTCTCTTCATTGTGCAGCCAATCTACAGTCTCTAAACTAATCTTCTGAATATAGCTGGATCTGCAATGGTCTGCAGAATTTTTCCTAAATACCATGATAATGTCACTGGCCACAATGCACGATGCATGGTGAAAAGGTATGATTCTCAGTATAGCTGGGAAGAACTTTACACGTCTGACTTCGATGTTTCCTATTGGCATGGCATGGAAGACATATTCGAGCTACGCCTTACGTCTGCACGTCAGTTCCCAACCCCACCTTTGTTGTACAGTGATATGAGTATTGTTAAACAAATTACAATTCCCCATTTTTATTGTATTTTTTATAATTTTTTGAACATTATTTCTATTATTAGTAATTAGTGATGAGCGAATATACCGTATATACTCGAGTATAAGCTGACCCGAGTATAAGCCGACCCCCCTAATTTTGCCACAAAAAACTGGGAAAACTTATTGACTCGAGTATAAGCCTAGGGTAGGAAATGCAGCAGCTACCGGTGAATTTCAAAAATAAAAATAGATGCTTCATACCATTCATTATTGCCCCATAGATGCTCCATAGAAAGCTGTGCCTCATATATAATGCTCTGCACCGTTCATTATTGCCCCATAGATGCTCCATAGAAAGCTGTGCCCCATATATATTGCTCTGCGCCGTTCATTATGGCCCCATAGATGCTAAAGCTGTGCCACATATAATGCTCTGCACCGTTCAGTATGGCCCCATAGATGCTCCACATAAAGCTGTGCCATATAGAATGCTCTGCACCGATCAGTATGGCCCCATAGATGCTCCATATAAAGCTGTGCCATATAGAATGCTCTGCACCGTTCATTATGGCCCCATAGATGCTCCATATATAGCTGTGCCCCATATATAATGCTCTGCACTGTTCATTATGGCCCCATAGATGCTCCATATAAAGCTGTGCCATATGGAACGCTCTGCCGCGTTTATTATTGCCAGATAGATGCTCCATATAAAGCTGTACCCCATATATAATGTTCTGCACCGTTCATTATTGCCCCATAGATGCTCCATATAAATCTGTGTCATGGAATGCTCTGCACCGTTCATTATTGGCCCATAGATGCTCCACATAAAGCTGCCCCATATAGAATGCTCTGCACCGTTCATTATGGCCCTATAGATGCTCCACCTAAAGCTGTGCCATATATAATGCTCTGCACCGTTCATTATGTCCCCATAGATGCTCCATATATAGCTTTGCCCCATATAATGCTCAGCACCGTTCATTATGGCCCCATAGATGCTCCATAGAAATCTGTGCCATATAGAATGCTCTGCACCGTTCATTATGGCCCCATAGATACTCCACATAAAGCTGTGCCATATGGAATGCTCTGCACCGTTCAGTATGGCCCCATAGATGCTCCACATAAAGCTGTGCCATATAGAATGCTCTGCACCGATCAGTATGGCCCCATAGATGCTCCATATAAAGCTGTGCCATATAGAATGCTCTGCACCGTTCATTATGGCCCCATAGATGCTCCATATATATAGCTGTGCCCCATATATAATGTTCTGCACTGTTCATTATGGCCCCATAGATGCTCCATATATATAGCTGTGCCCCATATATAATGTTCTGCACCGTTCATTATTGCCCCATAGATGCTCCATATAAATCTGTGTCATATGGAATGCTCTGCACCGTTCATTATTGCCCCATAGATGCTCCACATAAAGCTGCCCCATATAGAATGCTCTGCACCGTTCATTATGGCCCTATAGATGTTCCATATAAAGCTGTGCCATATATAATGCTCTGCACCGTTCATTATTGCCCCATAGATGCTCCACATAAAGCTGCCCCATATAGAATGCTCTGCACCGTTCATTATGGCCCCATAGATGCTCCATATAAAGCTGTGCCATATAGAATGCTCTGCTGTTATGACCTGGTGGTCAGGACAATAATGGACCTGGTGGTTAAGAGCACACGGAATGACCTGATAGTTACTGATAATAAGGACGAGCTCTGGGACGTGGGAACTCTGCTGACCGCAATCCCTAAACCTATCAAACACACTAGAAATAGCCGTGGATTGCGCCTAACGCTCCCTATGCAACTCGGCACAGCCTAAGAAACTAGCTAGCCCTGAAGATAGAAAAATAAAGCCTACCTTGCCTCAGAGAAATTCCCCAAAGGAAAAGGCAGCCCCCCACATATAATGACTGTGAGTAAAGATGAAAATACAAACACGGAGATGAAATAGATTTAGCAAAGTGAGGCCCGACTTACTGAACAGACCGAGGATAGGAAAGGTTACTTTGCGGTCAGCACAAAAACCTACAAAAAGACCACGCAGAGGGCGCAAAAAGACCCTCCGCACCGACTCACGGTGCGGAGGCGCTCCCTCTGCGTCCCAGAGCTTCCAGCAAGCAAGACAACAAATTAAATAGCAAGCTGGACAGAAAAATAGCAAACCAAATAAATACAAGCTGGAACTTAGCTTCTGATGGGAAGACAGGTCACAAGAACGATCCAGGAGTGAACAGACCAATACTGGAACATTGACAGGTGGCATGGAGCAAAGATCTAAGTGGAGTTAAATAGAGCAGCAGCTAACGAATTAACCTCGTCACCTGTGAAACTCAGAAACACCCACCAGAGGAAGTCCATGGACAGAACCAGCCGAAGTACCATTCATGACCACAGGAGGGAGCCCGACAACAGAATTCACAACAGTACCCCCCCTTGAGGAGGGGTCACCGAACCCTCACCAGAGCCCCCAAGCCGTCCAGGATGAGCCAAATGAAAGGCATGAACCAGATCGGCAGCATGAACATCAGAGGCAAAAACCCAGGAATTATCTTCCTGACCATAACCCTTCCACTTGACCAGGTACTGGAGTTTCCGTCTCGAAACACGAGCATCCAAAATCTTCTCCACCACATACTCCAACTCCCCCTTTAATACGAGCAAACAAATCAGACAGCAACTGCAAAGGATACTGAAATTTGACTGTAATTTTATTAAGAAGGCGGTAATCAATACAAGGTCTCAAAGAACCATCCTTCTTGGCCACAAAAAAGAACCCTGCTCCTAACGGTGATGACGACGGGCGAATAAGGCCTTTCTCCAAGGATTCCTTTATATAACTCCGCATAGCGGCGTGTTCTGGCACAGATAAATTGAACAATCGGCCCTTAGGAAACTTACTACCAGGAATCAAATTAATTGCACAATCGCAATCCCTATGAGGAGGTAGGGCACTGGCTTTGGGCTCATCAAATACATCCTGATAATCCGACAAAAACTCTGGAACTTCAGAAGGAGTGGAAGACGAAATAGACAAAAATGGAACATCACCATGTACCCCCTGGCAACCCCATCTGGACACAGACATAGATTTCCAGTCCAATACTGGATTATGAACCTGTAGCCATGGCAACCCCAAAACGACCACATCATGCAGATTATGCAACACCAGAAAGCGGATATCCTCCTGATGTGCAGGAGCCATGCACATGGTCAATTGGGTCCAATACTGAGGCTTATTCTTGGCCAAAGGCGTAGCATCAATTCCTCTCAATGGAATAGGATACTGCAAGGGCTCCAAGAAAAAACCACAGCGCCTAGCATACTCCAAGTCCATCAAATTCAGGGCAGCGCCTGAATCCACAAATGCCATAACAGAATAGGATGACAAAGAGCAAATCAGAGTAACAGACAATAGAAATTTAGACTGTACCGTACCAATGGTGGCAGACCTAGCGAACCGCTTAGTGCGCTTAAGACAATCGGAGATAGCATGAGTGGAATCACCACAGTAAAAACATAGCCCATTCCGACGTCTGTGTTCTTGCCGTTCAGCTCTGGTCAAAGTCCTATCACATTGCATAGGCTCAGGCCCATGCTCAGATAGTACCGCCAAATGGTGCACAGCTTTACGCTCACGCAAGCGTCGATCGATCTGAATGGCCAAGGACATAGACTCATTCAGACCAGCAGGCATGGGAAACCCCACCATGACATCCTTAAGGGCTTCAGAAAGACCCTTTCTGAAGATTGCTGCCAGGGCACATTCATTCCCCTGAGTGAGCACAGACCACTTTCTAAACTTCTGACAATATATCTCCGCTTCATCCTGACCCTGACACAGAGCCAGCAAGATTTTCTCTGCCTGAGCCACTGAATTAGGTTCGTCATAAAGCAATCCAAGCGCCAGGAAAAACGCATCAACATCACGCAATGCCGGATCTCCTGGCGCAAGGGAAAATGCCCAGTCTTGAGGGTCACCACATAACAAAGAAATAATGATCTTTACTTGTTGAACAGGGTCACCTGAGGAGCGAGGTTTCAAGGCAAGAAACAATTTACAATTATTTTTGAAATTCAAGAACTTAGATCTATCACCAAAAAACAAATCAGGAATTGGAATCCTAGGCTCTGACATCGGATTCTGAACCACAAAATCTTGAATGTTTTGTATCCTTGTAGTGAGATTATCCATCCAAGAGGACAGACCTTGAATGTCCATGTTTACACCAGTGTCCTGAACCACCCAGAGGTAAAGGGGAAAATAGAGACAAAACACACTGCAAAGAAAAAAAAATGGTCTCAGAACTTCTCTTATCCCTCTATTGAGATGCATTAGTACTTTGGGCCACCTGTACTGTTATGACCTGGTGGTCAGGACAATAATGGACCTGGTGGTTAAGAGCACACGGAATGACCTGATAGTTACTGATAATAAGGACGAGCTCTGGGACGTGGGAACTCTGCTGACCGCAATCCCTAAACCTATCAAACACACTAGAAATAGCCGTGGATTGCGCCTAACGCTCCCTATGCAACTCGGCACAGCCTAAAGGTACCTTCACACTAAACGATATCGCTAGCAATCCGTGACGTTGCAGCGTCCTCGCTAGCGATATCGTTTAGTTTGACACGCAGCAGCGATCAGAATCCTGCTGTGATGTCGTTGGTCGGGGCTAGAGGGCCAGACCTTTCTTTGGTCGCTGGCTCTCCCGCTGACATCGCTGAATCGGCGTGTGTGACACCGATTCAGCGATGTCTTCGCTGGTAACCAGGGTAAACATCGGGTTACTAAGCGCAGGGCCGCGCTTAGTAACCCGATGTTTACCCTGGTTACCATCCTAAAAGTAAAAAAAACAAACGCTACATACTTACTTACCGCTGTCTTTCCCCGGCGCTCTGCTTCTCTGCTCTGGCTGTGAGCACAGCGGCCGGAAAGCAGAGCGGTGACGTCACCGCTCTGCTTTCCGGCTGCCCGGCGCTCACAGCCAGAGCAGAGAAGCAAAGCGCCGGGGACAGACAGCGGTAGGTAAGTATATAGCGTTAGTTTTTTTTACTTTTAGGATGGTAACCAGGGTAAACATCGGGTTACTAAGCGCGGCCCTGCGCTTAGTAACCCGATGTCTACCCTGGTTATCGGCATCGTTGGTCGCTGGAGAGCTGTCTGTGTGACAGCTCTCCAGCGACCAAACAGCGACGCTGCAGCGATCCGGATCGTTGTCTGGATCGCTGCAGCGTCGTTTAGTGTGAAGGTACCTTAAGAAACTAGCTAGCCCTGAAGATAGAAAAATAAAGCCTACCTTCCCTCAGAGAAATTCCCCAAAGGAAAAGGCAGCCCCCCACATATAATGACTGTGAGTAAAGATGAAAATACAAACACAGAGATGAAATAGATTTAGCAAAGTGAGGCCCGACTTACTGAACAGACCGAGGATAGGAAAGGTTACTTTGCGGTCAGCACAAAAACCTACAAAAAGACCACGCAGAGGGCGCAAAAAGACCCTCCGCACCGACTCACGGTGCAGAGGCGCTCCCTCTGCGTCCCAGAGCTTCCAGCAAGCAAGACAACAAATTAAATAGCAAGCTGGACAGAAAAATAGTAAACCAAAGAAATACAAGCTGGAACTTAGCTTTTGATGGGAATTCAGGTCACAAGAACGATCCAGGAGTGAACAGACCAATACTGGAACATTGACAGGTGGCATGGAGCAAAGATCTAAGTGGAGTTAAATAGAGCAGCAGCTAACGAATTAACCTAGTCACCTGTGAAACTCAGAAACACCCACCAGAGGACGTCCATGGACAGAACCAGCCGAAGTACCATTCATGACCACAGAAGGGAGCCCGACAACAGAATTCACAACACTCTGCACCGTTCATTATGGCCCCATAGATGCTCCATAGAAAGCTGTGCCCCATATAGAATGCTCTGCACCATTCATTATTGCCCCATGGATGCTCCATAGAAAGCTCTGCCCCATATATATTGCTCTGCACCATTTATTATGGCTCTATAGATGCTCCTTATAAAGCTGTGCCCCATATATATTGCTCTGCACCATTGATTATTGCCCCATAGATGCTCCTTATAAAGCTGTGCCCCATATATATTGCTCTGCACCGTTCATTATGGCCCCATAGATGCTCCATATAAAGCTGTCCAATATATAATGCTGCTGCTGCAATAAAAAGAAAAAAAAAATCACATACTCACCTCTCTTCACTCAATATTTACCTGCTCCTCGTGCGGCTCCGTCTCCAGCACTGACGCTCAGCAGAGGGCGCGCACTGACTACGTCACCGCACCCTCTAACCTGAGCATCACAGCCAGAGGACGCTGGAGACGGAGCCACACCGGAGCAAGGAGCAGGTAAATATCACGCAGCGCTCCCCTCCCCATATACTTACCTGCTCCTGGCTCGGTCCCTGCAGTCCTGGCTTCTTCCAGCGCTGCATCTTCTTCCTGTATTGAGCGGTCACAGTTACCGCTCATTTTCAGTCATGAATATGCGGCTCCACCTCTATGGGAGGTGGAGCCACATATTCATGACTGTAATGAACGGTGCCATGTGACCGCTCAATACAGGAAGAAGATGCAGCGCTGGAAGAAGCCAGGACTGCAGGGACCGCGCCAGGAGCAGGTAAGTATAATTACACAGCACCCGCTCCCCCTCCCCTGCCGACCCCTGGGTATGACTCGAGTATAAGCCGAGAAGGGGACTTTCAGCCCCCAAAAATGGGCTGAAAATCTCAGCTTATACTCGAGTATATACGGTACTCGTTACTCGAGATTTCCCGAGCACGCTCGGAGGTCCTCCGAGTATTTTTTAGTGCTCGGAGATTTAGTTTTTCTTGCCGCAGCTGAATGATTTACATCTGTTAACCAGCATAAATACATGTGGGGGTTGCCTGGTTGCTAGGGAATCCCCACGTGTACTTATGTTGGCTATCAGATGTAAATCATTCAGCTGCGGCGAGAAAAACTAAATCTCCGAGCACTAAAAAATACTCGGCGGTCAACTGAGCATGCTCGGGAAATCTCAAGTAACGAGTATAGTCGCTCATCACTATTAGTAATCTACGGTAATTAGAAATAAAGATGGTGTCATGGATAATGCCTAAAATTCTATTCTGTTATGTTCTGTTATTTAGATCTTAATGCTCTGTTCATGCGGTAAATTATACCAGATGTATGCCTGCATTATTATTGGTCAGCCATTTGCATTTAATAGAAAATGAAACAGAAAACAAGTTTTATCTTCCTGTATTTTGTGTTCATGTCAAGAATATTATTCAGTAAATGCAGCATAGCTCCAACAAATTACTTAAATCGCTGGGATCACTTGTTTTTCACACCTTGAAAATTGTAATATGCATTGCTAAATGTATTCCATTACAGTTTGCTAATTAGTCTTGTGTCGGAGTACAGCTGCTAATCTCAATGGCTGACATGGTTAATTTCCAAATGCTATCTGTTCCATCTGCAGCAGTTCTCTGGAAAGCTGTGCTGTTGATAGACCACATTTAGTAAGCTAGTAATATTCCGACCAATTAGCCTTATGGCTTCTACTTAAAGTAACCAAAAGTCAAACTAATGTTACCAGGAAGCAGCTAAGAGTGAAAGATGTAAACTGGATTCTGCTAATAAAAATATTTATTAGAGGGTCTCTTACATTTTTCTTAAGGCCTAATTCTCCTGTATTTTTTTCTCTTCCCAAAGTAATAGCCGTTTTTATTCATCACTGGATCAGAGTTTTATTAGTTATGGTAATGACCAATTAATGTGTCATCTTATTTTCTCATATGCAAAAATTAACTATTGAAGGTTCTCAAGATTGTCCTACTAGTCAGAGACAAAAGAATTTACAGAACTTGGATGGCATCGTATGCTTTCCATTTTTTTAATCTAAAAGTCGGACCGAAATAAGGCCATATTCACATGTTCACATAAGCCAAAACCAGAAGTGGTGCATATGTTTCTATTATACTTTCCCTCTTATTAATCCACTCCTGGTTTTGGCTTACAAATACTGATGTAATATGCTGACCAAATGCTGAATGTGGAAACATGGCCTAAGATAGACCTTCAATGGGCAAACATAGACATGTGAATAGCCTAATAAAATATAATGTGTAGACTGGCTCATACACTAACATGAGGACTGCAAAAAATGAATTATTTTACATAAAATGTATCTTTTATTTCATTTGTAATAAAGGCTCTTTTCATAATAGCACCCTAGCATGCATTTTTACAGGAGCCATTAAAAGGTATCTTAAACTGAGTAATATTTTTATTATTATTTTTCTACACGAGTCTAGACAGTTTTTTTTTTGCTTTAGAAATAAATTATATAATATTATTCTGTAAACTGAAAAGTGATGGGAAAAACAAGTAAAGTATAGGCAGCCTATAGAGGAGGGGTCCCCATCCTGTAGTTTTGGAGCCACATATGGCTCGCAGGCCCATGATGTTCTCTGCCAGCTTGGTGTATTAGCACTAGATCACCGGTCACCAGATACTACTTAATTCTGTAAGTAACCTGCATAGAAGAGCAGATCTGGATGTGGATACACTAGCGGAGGGCAAAGGAGACCATAAATATGGGAAGCTGGAGATAAGATGATACTGATAGACTAGGTACATGAAGCTGGATGCAATAATGTGGTGAGTGTGCCTAATACAGGAATAACGAATGGGGGGAAAGTGGGAATCATTGGATGCAAGTATGCTGCCTGTACAGGTATACGACACAAGGTCTAAGTTTTTGTGAAAAATCTTTGGCTATCATCACTTGGGTCATAGTGGGTTCTGATTGCCACTACTGAGGGGGTGAAAGCTGGGTTTGACTTGCAACCATCTCTGAGTTGAATGTGGCTTTCAAGGTAAAGAAGGGTTGGGACCGTTGTTACAAAGTATATGCGTTCATTTTACCCATGTCAGAAAGTGTTTTATTACTATGAGTGTCAAGAATTCATCTGCCCCATCGGATCTTAAAGAATAAGAAATATTTAGTTTATATTTAGTTTATCAGTTCCCAGAATTGTATATGGTTTTTCCACTGATTGCCTTTTCTTCTTCTAATTAGTAATTTGCGCCCCATTGCTGCACTACTTAGCAGTGATGACAGTCTCACAAGGTTTAGCTTACTCATACTTTGTTTCTTTTGCTGTAGAAACGGCGTAACGTGTATATTTTTGATGATTTGAAATATGTATTCATCTTAGCGCATAGGACAATATAAAAAGGGTCCCACTCAGGGGTCTGGCTTATTCGTCAGAGGTGTTCCCACTCTGACAAACACAGACACCACGAATGTATGCGCCATGATACATATGTAACGGTGTTTGCCATTTGGACAAACCCTTCTAATGTAAGTTTTCTTCAGAATGTAGAGCCATGATATTATTTTAACCATTGCTTATCAGTGATTTCTGTTCTGCTCCTGACATCATATTTGCTTTTTTTTTTTATCATGTAGATGCTTGTGACCACACCAGAGAAATGGGATGTTGTTACCAGAAAGAGTGTTGGAGATGTGGCATTGTCTCATCTCGTGAGACTGTTGATTTTAGATGAAGTTCATTTGCTTCATGAAGATAGAGGTCCAGTGTTGGAGAGTTTAGTGGCAAGGACATTACGGCAGGTAAGCAGATTTCAGCTCAACCTCTGGGAAAAAAAGCTTTTATACAAGTTATCGTTGCACAGTGTCTCAGCTGTTTGGCCAAGATGGTCCATCATTTCAGGACTTTCAGAAATGCTTAAAGCTAGGGTCACATTGCGTTATGTGACCCAGTTTAACGGACTACGTTACACCGCGGCATAACGCGGTGTGACATAGTCCGTTAACGCCGCCATTACTGTCTATGGCGAACGCATCGCTAGCGCACGCCCAATGTGGGCTAGGGATGTGCCGTCATTTGAGTGATGGACCGCGAACGCTGCAAGCGGGATCAGCGCTAGCGGGATCGGCTAACGCGATCGCTTTTGGGACATTGCGTTAGCGCAGTCCGTAGCGCTATGCTAAACGGACTGCCCTAACGCAATGTGACCCTAGCCTAACCCCTTTACCCCCCCAAGGTGGTTTGCACTTTCATGACCGGGCAATTCTGACCAGTGTCACTATATGAAGTAATAATTTTGGAACGCTTCAATGGATCCCACTGATTCTGAGACTGTTTTTGTGACATACTGTTCTTCATGATAGTGGTAAAATTTATTCGATATATTTACTTGTGAAAAAAAAACCCCTGAAATTTGGCGAAAATTTGTAAAATGTAGCAATTTTCAAACTTTGAATTCTTATGTCACAGAGATGTGTCACACAATGTTCACCAGCGATTTCTCCATTTTCTACCAAAATTTACAAAACCTTTTTTTTTAAGAGACAACCTTACATTTGAAGGGACTTTTACCCAAAAGTGACACCATTCTAAAAATTGCACCCCTCAAGGTGCTCAAAACCACATTCAAAAAGTTTATTAACCCTTCAGGTGCTTCACAGGAATTTTTTGAATATGGAAAAAAAATAACATTTACATTTTTTTCACAAAAAAATCATTTAGACTCCATTTTTTTTTTATTTTCACAGGAGTAACAGGTAAAAATGGTCCCTAAAATTTGTTCTGCAATTTATGCTGAGCATGCCGACACCTCATATGTGGGGAAAACCCACTGTTTGGGCACACAGCAGAGGTCAGAATGGAAGGAGTGATATTTGATTTTTTGAATGCAAAATTTGCTGTAACAATTAGCGGACATCATGTTGCATTTGGAGAGCCCCTGATGTGCCTAAACAGTGAAAATCTGCCCCACAAGTGACCCCATTTTGGAAACTTCGCTCAGGAAACTGATATGGATGTGTGGTGAGCACATTGAACCCTCAGGTGTCTCACAGATGTTTATAACGTTGAGCCGAGAAAATAAAAAAGATCCAATTTTCCCCACAAAAATAAAGTTTTATTACAAGCCATTCCGCTTGTGGTAAAATTTATAAGGCAACTTTATTCTTCGAGTCAGTACGATTACAGCAATACCACATTTATATCGTATTTTCATGTTTTGGTGCTTTTACACAGTAAAAACTGTTTTATAGAAAAAAACAATTTGAGTCGCTTCATTCTAAGAGGTAGAACTTTTTTGTTTCCGCTGATGGAGCTGTAAGATGGATTGTTTTTTGCAGGATATGATGATGTTTTCAGTGATACTATTTTTATTTACATTCGTCTGTTTGATCGCATTTTATTCCACATTATGTTCAGCAATATGATGGAAAAGTATAGTTTTTTTGCCCCTCTTTTTTTTTTACGGTATTTACTGAAGAGGTTAACTAGTGGGACATCTTCATGGAGCAGGTCAGTCTGGACACAGTGATCCCAAACTTGTACTTTTATTGTCTTATTTTTCTTTTTACATAAAAATAGAAATTTATCAGTACTATACATTTTTTATCATTTTCTGATGTACTTAATTACTTTTTTTTTAAACTGTTTTTACTATGTCCCGTTATGGGACTTTCACATTCAGTAATCTTATCGTTGTTATACTCCATTGCAATGCAGGAACAGTGCAATGGATTATAACTGTCAGTGCTTCCCTGACACAAGCCCCTGAGACCATGCTCTGCTCATGATCTGAGGATCTTGCCATTGCCCGATGATCTGGATGTCATTATGACGACGTTGGGTCACCATGGCAACAATTGGGTCCTCGCGATGACGTCGCGGAGGTGCTGTTCAGAGGGCAGAGGGAGCCCCTCCCTCTGCCTGCCTTCTAAATGCTACGATCGCTATCGTTTGCAATGTTGAGAAGGTTAAACTGTCAGGAGTGGTGTGTTCACCTTTCCTGGCATTGAGTGCTGGTATCAGCTGTGATATCTGCTGATCACCAGGTGGCGATCATGCACGCGCATAGTACTCAGTACATCCAAGGTCGGTAAGTACCAGCTGACCGTGACGTACTGAATATGTCCAAGGTCGTGAAGGGGTTAAATTTGAGGGCAACCATTCTGTCAATGGAAATCTGTCACCCGTTTTTTTTGCTATATACCGTATATACTCGAGTATAAGCCGACCCCCCTAATTTTGCAACAAAAAACTGGGAAAACTTATTGACTCGAGTATAAGCCTAGGGTGGAAAATGCAGCAGCTACCGGTAAATGTCAAAAATAAAAATAGATACCAATAAAAGTAAAATTAACTAAGACATCAGTAGGTTAAGTGTTTTTGAATATCCATATTGAATCAGGAGCCCCATATAATGCTCCATACAGTTCATGATGAGCCCCATAAGATGCTCCATACAAAATACGCCCCATATAATGCTCCATTAAATTTTTGATCGGCCCCATAAGATGCTCCATTTTAAAATCTGTCCCATATAATGCTGCACAAATGCTGATTATGGCCCCATAAGATGCTCCATATAACAATGTGCCACATATAATGCTCCATACAGTTCATTATGGCCCCATAGATGCTACATATAACAATGTGCCACATATAATGCTCCATACAGTTCATTATGGCCCCATAACATGCTCCATATACAAATATGCCCCATATAATGCTCCATGCAGTTCATTATGGCCCCATAAGATGCTCCATATACAAATATGCCCCATATAATGCTCCATACAGTTCTTTATGGCCCCATAAGATGCTCCATATACAAATATGCCCCATATAATGCTCCATGCAGTTCTTTATGGCCCCATAGATGCCCCAAATAATGCTCCATGCAGTTCTGTATGGCCCCATATAATGCTCCATGCAGTTCTTTATGGCCCCATATAATGCTCCATGCAGTTCTTTATGGCCCCATAGAATGCTCGATGCAGTTCTTTATGGCCCCATAGATGCCCCATATAATACTCCATACAGTTCATTATGACCCCATAGATGCTCCATATAACATTGTGCCACATGTAATGCTGCTGCACTAAAAAATTTTTTTAAAAAATGACATACTCACCTCTCATCGCTGCCCACTGCTCCTCAGCGTCCCGTCTCTCCGCACTGACTATTCAGACAGAGGGCGGCGCGCACACTAATACGTCATCGCGCCCTCTGACCTGAACAGTCAGTGCAGAGGACGCGGATGACGGAGTGTCGGTGGAACGCGGAAAGGTGAATATGAAATACTCACCTGCTCCTGGCGCTCCTGACGCGGTCCCTGCATGTCCCACGGTCTCCGGGCATGGCGTCTTCTTCCCCTGTTCAGCGGGGAATTCATTCAGTAATGAATATGGACTCCACTCCCCGCTGAACAGGGTAAGAAGCTGCCGCACCCGGAGACCGTGGGATATGCAGGGACAGCGCCAGGAGCAGGTGAGTATTTGACAGTTGTCGCTCCCCCTCACCCGCCACCCCCCTGAAATTCTTGGCTTGTACTTGATTATATACGGTAATCTGATAGCCTGATTCCAGTGATGCGTCATTTACTAGGCTGTGTATTATTGTGCTTTCAATAAAATCCAATGTTTTATCAGCAGGAAATTATCACTACTGGACTAGATTTCTTGTGCCTCCTTGTCAACTGCTCTGTATAACCATGCCCCCATTCATTTGCAGCTTTCTGTCAAGCTGTTTTGTGTTTTACATAGGGTTCAGTATCCAGAGAAGTTCTAGATCTGTAGCAAGGAAAATAGGGATTCCATCAAAACAACAGCATGCTGTCTAGCAAGTGACACATCAATTGACTCAGGGACTCTTCGCGATATCATGCAGATCTCAGATTGTATAGCAAAAACCTGCTGGCATTGACCGTGTGCATGTGTTATAGTGAATTTCTATTTTAGAATAGAACCATATCTGGGGTCTTATCAATATATGCTGATTTGTATCATTTAACGACCTCTCTAATAGACATAATTATAAGTTAAATTCTTCTATTTTGTGACCGTCAGATGATGTAATTTTATTGTGTTCTATTTGGCACTCTTTCTGGTTAGTTATGGTATGATCACACGTTGATGTCACTCTAAAACTTTCTGGTGTCAGTATGAAGAATAAAAGATGATAGGTTTGTCATTTACAACCAATGATTGATGTCAGCAGAATGGCCGTGCAGGTTAAAGAGAAAATAATCCCTTTTAGCTTTTCATTTTCAGGATCACCTTTTGTAAATTTTCCATTTGTAATGCTCAGTGATGAACATTTTAGTTTAGTATTGCCAGTGGTTGTTTCTTTCTCTTCTAAGACTCTAAATGAAGCTTTCTTAGAAAATGTGCTGAAAGCTTTGGTACAAGACTGTCACCTATGATCCATGGATTTGCAATTACTTCAAGATTTTTTTCATTCCCCCAAGCAAACAAGAATGTAATATTTCATTTTCATGGTATTTATATAACATAGTGAAGCGTAAAACAATGTTTTCGGACAACAGATGCATAGAAATAGAATGATAAAATATATATTTATAGCCACATAAATGGCTGGTTGTTTTTATATTACTTATTTCTCTTTTTATAGACTACCTGTGTTTGCTATAGGGCAGAATATGTTATATTTTGCTTTTGACGCATGGCTGTAATATCAGTATCAGCGAGGGTATAATTAAAAAATAGTGACTGACCACTCAGTTGTCCAATCAATTGCACGGGAGTGCTTGGCTATCAGTATTTTGATTGACAGCTCATCCATTCAATCTGGGACTAGGAGGTGCTGAGCTTCCTTCAGGTGTTCCCTGTCCCAAGTGATTACTTAGCTACTTAAATAAACTGTCAGTCCCATATACAGCACGGTGGCGCAGTGGTTAGCACAGCAGCCTTGCAGCGCTGGGGTCCTGGGTTCTAATCCCACCCAGGACAACATCTGCAAAGAGTTTGTATGTTCTCTCCGTGTTTGCGTGGGTTTCCTCCGGGTACTCCGGTTTCCTCCCACATTCCAAAGACATACTAATAGGGAATTTAGATTGTGAGCCCCAACAGGGACAGTGATGATAATGTGTGCAAAAAGTCCTAGCTTTCAGTCAGTGTAGTATGTGCTCTGTGCTCAGACATTCTAATCTTCTGTTGCCGGATCCTGGATTTGCCTATTAACTACCCTTTTGTATTACCCCTTTTGCCTTCACGCGTTCAGACCTTGGAATTCTGACTCTGGCCTGTGACCTGACTATGCCTTTGTCTCTTCCCTCTGTTCACTCTGTGCCATGACGTACCCTCCAGGCTCTTGACCTAGGACTCCTTGTCTACTCTTACGGCTTGTTCGTGAGAAGTGACTCACTGTTACACCCCTATGCCAGTGTTTTAAAATACTATGGACAAAAGTATTGGGGCATCGAAACATTGAACCTACAGGAGCTTTTGTGACATTCCATTGTCAATCCATTGGCATTAATATGGAGGTGATCCACAGATCCCTGCTGCTATGCTAAATAAAAGTATTGGGATACACCTCTTAATCGTTGAAGTCAGGTTTTTCACTCTGTGCCATTGCCACAGGTATATACTATCAAGCTCCCAGACATGCGTTCGGCTTCCACTTTTTGATAATACACTTATAAGCATGTTTGCCTGTTCTTTGGTGTTTTTTCTTGAATGTGTCCTTTTTTGGTGTTTTTCATGTTACAGTAGGACTGGCAATACGTAAGGACCCTTGGCGTGGGTTGCCAGCTTCCATATTATGGCCCTAATATCAACTAATACTTTACATATATTTATATGTTTTTTTTGCACGTATATTTTTTGCAGGGTGCAGCTGGGCCCAAATTGTTCTGTACACTGTGGCCTCTGTTCGCACGGGATGCATTTTAGCACTGGGCAGCCCGCCATATGGCGTCATTAATAGGCTGTAGCCAGATGCTTTGTATTCCTTGTGTGAACATGCCACATACAGAGTATTTTATCTTAGTGCATTGGTGTACCACACGGCCAAACCCTTATTGAAGGCTGGCTGTTTCATTAGGTATTGCACCTGTGCACTTGCTATTTTGTTTGGGTCCGCTGCACCCTGCTTGTGCATTTGTATTGAGGCCTATTTAGACAGGTAAGCATCTTTGCCTGTTCTTTGGTGTTTTTTCTTGAATGTGTCCTTTTTTGGTGTTTTTTAATACCACTTATAGTTAAAAGTTAAATTTTTGTGAGGGAAGAAATGTCACAAACTGACTTTTTACAATGGTGATATCTTGTTACAGTACCACTCTATTAGTGAGCTCTTTAAAATGACCCATTAATCCAGGATTGTTTATAAAAGCAGAATGCTAAAATTAAAATGACAGCCCAGGATGACTGAGTGCTGAGGTGCATAGTGCATAAAAATCACCTATACTCTGCTTGAGTCGACATCTGCTGAGTTTCAAAATATGGGGCTTTTTTTGTCTATTTCTAAACCTCCTATGCCATTGTGATTAGCATCTACTTCGGAAGCTTTGTGGATTGGGCTTCCATGGCCAAGCTGCTCCATACAAACCTTGCGTTACCAAGCAATATGTCAAGCATTGGATGGAGTGGTGCAGTGCACGCCACCTCTGGATTCTGGAATGATGGAAACGTGTTCTGTGGAGTGGTTACTCTTCTTTCTCTATCTGGCACTATGATGGAGGAGTTTGGGAGAACGGTACTTGTCTGACTGCACTGTGCCAACTCTAAAGTTTGGAGGAGGGATAATTCTATAGCATTAGTTTTCAGGAGTTGACCTTGACTCAGTTCCATTGAAGGGAAAGCTTCTGAGAAATTGACATGCTGCAGTCTGGAAAGACGCAATACATGTCCGTCTCCATTGGTGATCCACGGGCGTCTCTGGACACATAGTGGACATGGGATTTCTTGAAATCCCATCCACTATGCTGTAACATTTGGATGCTGCGGGTTGGACACAGCATTTACTGACTGTGGGAACATACCCTAAGATGGTTGTCATATTGTCACGGGCTTACTGCGACAGAGAGGAGCCAGAAGACTGTAGTTTAGGATTTCTCCTACTCCTGCACTGTTAAGAAGCACTTCACCTTCATATTAAATGGTTTAAATTTATTTTAGCAGTTCAGGGGTTTACCTGCTCAGTTGAGATCTCCTGGAAGCTTTTTTGCATTTAGGCTCTCAGCTGTACACTGTTAGCTTCTTCCATCTCCTATGTAAACTGGGTCATGGCTTCACTCCTTGTAAGAGCTAGCTTATGCTGCATGGCTGGAAGTTGTTGTTGGCTGTTGCTGGAGAAGGCTTTTGGTGTATTTATCTGTGACTCTTGCTTGGTTTTGAATGTGTGATAATTGCCTTTCTTCTCCTACTTTGGTTTAACCCCATTCTCCACTCCCCGGTGTTTACCTCTATTGGTTATATGTGTATATTTGTATGATTGGTATTTTCCTTTATACCTGTTCATATTACCTTGTTAGTCTGGTTGGTGTATTACTACACTACTACTCACCTCTTCCCTGGGTGGGGAAGGGTACAAACTAAGGGCGGATTCAGGAGCTTATGAAAGGTACATGGCCCTGGCGTCTTAACCATCAGAAGTAATCTGGGGAACAGGGCGAGCTAGGGTGCCCCTAGCATTGGGGGCAGGGAAGGAGCCCCTGGTCCCGAGACACCCAACAATAGAGTCATGACACATCTCTGACCAAACAGGATTTGGTGTGTTTTTTAGGCTCACCCGCTAAACCTCTTAA
The DNA here is from genome assembly GCF_032444005.1 of Ranitomeya imitator. Taxonomy (NCBI): domain Eukaryota; kingdom Metazoa; phylum Chordata; class Amphibia; order Anura; family Dendrobatidae; genus Ranitomeya; species Ranitomeya imitator. Next base: position 308,665,930 of record NC_091286.1, read on the forward strand.
TCCCATATGACGTACTATCCCTTCAAGGTGACCTGGGACTTAATTCCCAGTGACGGGATAGTACGTCATAGTCGATCGGCCGCGCTCACGGGGGGAGCGCGGCCGATCGCCGCCGGGTGTCAGCTGATTATTACAGCTGACATTCGGCGGTCACGGACCGCTCCCGGCACATTAACCCTGGAACACTGCGATCCAACATGATTGCAGCGTTCCGGCGGCATAGGGAAGCATTGCACAGGGAGGAGGCTCCCTGCGTGATTCCCTGAGACCCTCGGAACAACGCAATGTGATCACGTTGTTCAGAGGGTCTCCTACCGCCTCCTCCCTGCAGGCCCCGGATCCAAAATGGCCGCGGGGCTTATTCCGGGTCCTGCAGGGAGGTGGCTTGCAAGTGCCTGCTCAGAGCAGGCGCCAGCAAGCCTCCCTGCAGTGCTTGTCAGATCGCTGATCTGACACAGTGCACTGCAAAGTGTCAGATCAGCTATCTGGTAATATATAGTGATGTCCCCCCCTGGGGCAATGTTATAAAGTAAAAAAAAAAATTTTTTTAAATCGTAAGTAAAGAAAAAAAAATATTGTTCCAATAAATACATATCTTTATCTAGATAAAAAAACAATAAAAGTACACATATTTAGTATTGCCACGTCTATAAGGACCCAACCTATAAAACTGTCCCAAAGTTAACCCCTTCAGTGAACACCGTAAAAAAAAAACACAGGCAAAAAACAACGCGTTATTATCATACCGCCAAACAAAAAGTAGAGTAACACGCGATCAAAAAGACAGATATAAATAACCATGGTATCGCTGAGAACTTCATCTTGCCCCCCCCCCCACCCAAAAAAAAAAAAAAAAAAGTTTCATGAGTAGCTGGTTTTTGGTCATTCAGCCTTACGAAAATCGGAATAAAAAGCGATCAAAAATGACACGTGCTCGAAAATGATACCAATAAAAAGTCAGCTCGTCCCGCAAAAAACAAAACCTCACATGCCTCTGTGGACCAAAATATGGAAAAATGATAGCTCTCAAAATGTGGAGACGCATAAACTATTTTTTGCAATAAAAAGCGTCTTTTAGTGTGTGACAGCTGCCAATCATAAAAATCAGCTAAAAAAATCACTATAAATGTTAATCAAACCCCCCTTCATCACCCTCTTAGTTAGGGAAAAATAATAACATTAAAAAAATGTATTTATTTCCTTTTTCCCATTAGGGTTAGGGTTAGGGTTGAGGCTAAAGTTAGGGTTAGGGCTACAGTTAGGGTTGGGGCTAAAGTTAGGATTAGGGTTGGGGCTACAGTTAGGGTTGGGGCTACAGCTAGGGTTGTGGCTACAGTTAGGGTTAGGGTTGGGGCTAAAGGTAGGGTTAAATTGGTTCTAAAGTTAGGGTTAGGGTTGGGGCTAAATTTGGGGTTAGGGCTAAAGTTAGGGTTAGGGCTACAGTTAGGGTTGGGGATAAAGTTAGGGTTTGGACTACAGCTAGGGTTGGAGCTACAGTTAGGGTTAGGGTTGGGGCTAAAGTTATGGTTAGGGCTAAAGTTAGGGTTAGGGCTAAAGTTAGGGTAATGGTTGGGGCTAAAGTTAGAGTTAGGGCTATATTGAGGGTTGGGGCTAAAGTTAGGGTTAGGGTTGGAGCTAAAGTTAGGGTTAGGGCTACAGTTAGGGTTTGGGGCTAAAGTTAGGGTTTGGACTACAGCTAGGGTTGGGGCTACAGTTAGGGTTAGGGTTGGGGCTAAAGTTAGGGTTAGGGCTAAAGTTAGGGTAATGGTTGGGGCTAAAGTTAGGGTTAGGGCTATAGTTAGGGTTGGGGCTAGGGTTGGAGGTAAAGTCAGGGTTAGGGTTTGGGCTACAGCTAGGGTTGGGGCTACAGGTATGGTTAGGGTTGGGGCTAAAGTTAGGGTTGGGGCTAAAGCTTGGGTTAGGGTTGGGGCTAAAGTTAGGGTAATGGTTGGGGCTAAAGTTAGGGTTACGGTTGGGGCTACAGTTAGGGTTAGAGTTGGGGATAAAGTTAGGGTTAGGGCTATAGTTAGGGTTGGGGCTAAAGTTAGGGTTGGGGCTAAAGTTAGGGTTGGGGCTAAAGTTAGGGTTAGGGTTGGGGCCAAAGTTGGGGTTAGGGCTAAAGTTAGGGTTGGGGCTAAAGATAGGGTAATGGTTGGGGCTAAAGTTAGGGTTAGGGTTGGTGCTAAATTAGGGTTACAGCTACAGTTAGGGTTGGGGCTACAGCTAGGGTTGGGGCTACAGTTAGGGTTGGGACTAAAGTTAGGGTTGGGGCTAAAGTTAGGGTTAGGGCTAAAGTTAGGGTTGGGGCTACAGTAAGGGTTGGGGCTACAGCTAGGGTTGAGGCTACAGTTTGGGTTGGGGCTACAGTTAGGATTGGGGCTACAGCTAGGGTTGAGGCTATGGTTAGGGTTGGGGCTACAGTTAGGGTTGGGGCTACAGTTAGGGTTGGGGATAGGGTTAGAGTTGAGGCTAAAGTTAGGGTAATGGTTGGGGCTAAAGTTAGGGTTTGGATTACATTTACGGTTGGGATTAGGGTTAGCGGTGTGTTAGGGTTATGGTTGGGATTAGGGTTAGGGGTGTGTTGGGTGTTGTTAGGGTTATGGTTAGGGTTGGGATTAGGGTTAGGGGTGTGTTTGGATTGGGTTTCAGTTAGAATTGGGGGTTTCCACTGTTTAGGCATATCAGGGGCTCTCCAAATGCCACCATTCCAGCCAATTCTGCGTTGAAAATGTAAAACAATGCTCCTTCCCTTCCGAGCTCTCCCGTGCGCCTAAACAGGGGTTTACCCCAACATATGGGGTATCAGCGTACTCAGGACAAATTGAACAACAACTTTTGGGGTCCAATTTCTTCTGTTACCCTTGGGAAAATGCAAAACTGGCGGCTAAAATGTATTTTTCGTGGAAAAAGATTTTTCATTTTCACGGCTATGCGTTATAAACTGTAGTGAATCACTTGGGGGTTCAAAGTTCTTACAACTCATCTAGATAAGTTCCTTGGGGGGTCTAGTTTCCAATATGGGGTCACTTGTGGGGGGTTTCTACTGTTTAGGTACATCAGGGGTCGTTCCCCACACATATGGGGTATCCGCGTACTATGGACAAATTACACAACAACATTTTGGGTCCAATTTCTTCTGTTATTATTGGAAAAATAAAAAATTGGGGGCAAAAAGATATTTTTTTGTGAAAAAATATGATTTTTTTTATTTTTAAGGCTCTACATTAAAAACTTCTGTGAAGCACTTGGTGGGTGAAACTGCTCACCACACATCTAGATAAGTTCCTTAGGGGGTCTACTTTCCAAAATGGTGTCACTTGTGCGGGATTTCAATGTTTAGGCCCATCAGGGGCTCTCCATACGCGATATTGCGTCCCTTCTCAATTCCAGTCAATTTTGCATTGAAAAGTCAAACGGCGCTCCTTCCCTTCTGAGGTCTGCCATGCACACAAACAGTTTACCCCCACATATGGGGTATCGGCGTACTCAGGACAAATTGTACAACACGTTTTGGGGTCCAATTTCTCCTGTTACCCTTGGTAAAATAAAACAAATTAGAGCTGAAGTAAATGTTTTGTGAAAAAAAGTTAAATGTTAATTTTTTTAAACTTTCCAAAAATTCCTGTGAAGCAACAGAAGTGTTAATAAACATCTTGAATGTGGTTTTGAGCACCTTGAGGGGTGCAGTTTGTAGAATGGTGTCACACTTCGGTATTTTCTATCATATAGACCCCTCAAAGTGACTTCAAATGTGATGTGGTCCCTAAAAAAAATGATGTTGTAAAAATTAGTGATGAGCAAATATACTCGTTACTTGAGATTTCTCGAGCATGCTCGGGGGTCCTCCGAGTATTTTTTAGTGCTCGGAGATTTAGTTTTTCTTGCCACAGCTGAATGATTTACATCTGTTAGCCAGCATAAGTACATGTGGGGGTTGCCTGGTTGCTAGGGAATCCCCACATGTACTTATGCTGGTTAACAGATGTAAATCATTCAGCTGTGGCAATAAAAACTAAATCTCTGAGCACTAAAAAATACTCGGAGGACCGCCGAGCATGCTCGAGAAATCTCGAGTAACGAGTATATTCGCTCATCACTAGTAAAAATGAGAAATTGCTGGTCAACTTTTAACCCTTATAACTCCCTAACAAAAAAAATTTGTGTTCCAAAATTGTGCTGATGTAAAGTAGACATGTGGGAAATGTTACATATTAAGTATTTTGTGTGACATATCTCTGTGATTTAAGGGCAAAAAAATTCAAAATTGGAAAACTGCGAAATTTTCAAAATTTTCGCCAAATTTCTGTTTTTTTCACAAATAAACGCAGGTAATAGCAAATAAATTTTACCACTATCATGAAGTACAATATGTCACGAGAAAACGATGTCTAAATCATCAGGATCCGTTGAAGCGTTCCATAGTTATAACCTCATAAAGGGACAGTGGTCAGAATTGTAAAAATTGGCCCTGTCATTCACGTGCAAACCACCCTTGGGTGTTAAGGGGTTAACTGTATTTACATTTTTTAACTATTTGTATTTTTTAAAAATAAGGAGTATATTGTCATATTTGCAACACATCCTTTGTGATTTCAAAATCAGATTGTTAAATGATTTATGTGCTTATGAGCCTCATATAACAAAGATAGGAATATCTTGGTCTGTGTGCAAGTTCTGAAATTGCTGAGTAGGTTGTTCTAAGCTTTTTCCGTAACTATCTTAAAAGTGAATAGTAGTTCAACATTTCCATATCAAAAATGATGAATTGCAATGCCCATGACTGAGAAGGGGGTTGATCCCCACGAAGCACCACACCAGTATGCATTCACACTTACTTGCCACCGTGTAAGTCTCCACGGATTGCTAAGTGGTTTTTGCATTTATGGACTGTTCTATTGGATTTTAGCCATGCAAATCACACATCTGGTTGATTAATAAGAACCTTATTGCCAAAGAAAAAAGCCTTGTCTGTGTCCATTTTTGTATACTGGAATAATTTAGAGGAGATACAGTTAAGTCCATATATATGTGGACACAGACAACATTTTTCTCATTTTGGTTATAGACATTACCACAATGAATTTTAAACAAAACAATTCAGATGTGGTTAAAGTTCAGACTTTCAGCTTTCATTTGAGAGTATCCACATTAAAATTGGATGAAGGGTTTAGGAGATTCAGCTCCTTAACGTGTGCTACCCTGTTTTTAAAGGGACCGAAAGTAACTGAACAATTGACTCCAAGCCTATTTCATGGACAGGTGTAGGCAATCCCTTCGTTATGTCATTCTCAATTAAGCAGATAAAAGGCTTGGAGTTGATTTGAGGTGTTGCTTGCATTTGGAAGGTTTTGCTGTGAAGTAAACATGCAGTCAAAGGAGCTCTTCATGCAGGTGAAACAAGCCATCCTTAACCTCGAAAACAGAAAAAAACCCATCCGAGAAATTGCTACAATATTAGGAGTGGCAAAATCTACAGTTTGGTACATTCTGAAAAAGAAAGAAAGCACTGTGTTGTGAATTCTGTTGTTAAGCTCCCTCCTGTGGTCATGAATGGTACTTCGGCTGGTTCTGTCCATGGGCTTCCTCTGGTGGTTGTGAGTGGAGCTGCGGCTTCTGAGGTTCCTTCCACAGGTGACGAGGTTAATTCGTTAGCTGGCTGCTCTATTTAACTCCACCTAGATCATTGCTCCATGCCACCTGTCAATGTTCCAGTATTGGTCTAGTTCGCTCCTGGATCTTTCTTGTGACCTGTCTTCCCAGCAGAAGCTAAGTTCCTGCTTGTTTTTCTCTGTTTGCTATTTTTTCTGTCCAGCTTGCTATTTTGATTTTTGTCTTGCTTGCTGGAAGCTCTGGGACGCAGAGGGAGCGCCTCCGCACCGTGAGTCAGTGCGGAGGGTCTTTTTGCGCCCTCTGCGTGGTTTTTTTGTAGTTTTTTGTGCTGACCGTAAAGTTACCTTTCCTATCCTCTGTCTGTTCAGTAAGTCGGGCCTCACTTTGCTAAATCTATTTCATCTCTGTGTTTGTAATTTTCATCTTAACTCACAGTCATTATATGTGGGGGGCTGCCTTTTCCTTTGGGGAATTTCTCTGAGGCAAGGTAGGCTTTATTTTTCTATCTTTAGGGCTAGCTAGTTCCTTAGGCTGTGACGAGGCGCCTAGGGAGCGTCAGGAGCGCTCCACGGCTATTTCTAGTGTGTGTGATAGGTTTAGGGATTGCGGTCAGCAGAGTTCCCACGTCTCAGAGCTTGTCCTGTATTATTAGTAACTATCAGGTCATTCAGTGTGCTCTTAACCACCAGGTCCATTATTGTCCTCACCACCAGGTCATAACAGCACTGGTGAACTCATCAATGCAAAAAGACCTGGGCCCCCACGGAAGACAACAGTGGTGGATGATCGCAGAATAATCTCCATGGTGAAGAGAAACCCCTTCAGAACAGCCAACCAAGTGAACACCACTCTCCAGGAGATAGGCGTATCAATATCCAAATCTACCACAAAGAGAAGACTGCATGAAAGTAAATACAGAGGGTTCACGGCACGGTGCAAGCCACTCACAAGCATCAAGAATAAAAAGGCTAGACTGGACTATGCTAAAAACATCTAAAAAAGCCAGCACAGTTCTGGAAGAACATTCTTTAAACAGATGAAACCAAGATCAACCTCTACCAGAATGATGGAAAGAGAAAAGTATGGTGAAGACGTGATACAGCTCATGATCCAAAGCATACCACATCATCTGTAAAAGACAGCGGAGGCAGTGTGATGGCTTGGGCATGCATGGCTGCCAGTGGCACTGGGTCACTAGTGTTTATTGATGATGTGACACAGGACAGAAGCAGCCAAATGAATTCTGAGGTATACAGAGACATACTGTGTGCTTAGATCCAGCAAAATGCAGCCAAACTGATTGGTCGTCGTTTCATACTACAGATGGACAATGACGCAAAACCTAAAGCCAAAGCAACCCAGGAGTTTATTAAAGCAAAGTAGTGGAATATTCTTTAATGGCCAAGTCAGTCACCTGATCTCAACCCAATTGAGCATGCATTTCACTTATTAAAGATTAAACTTCAGACAGAAAGGCCCACAAACAAACAGCAACTGAAAACCACTGCAGTGAAGGCCTGACAGAGCATCAAAAAGGAGGAAACACAGCGTCTGGTGATGTCCATGAGTTCAAGACTTCAGGCAGTCATTGCCAACAAAGGGTTTTCAAACAAGGTGGCACATGTTAAGGAGCTGAAACTCCTAAAACCTTCATCCAATTTTAACGTGGATACCCTCAAGTGAAAGCCAAAAGTCTGAACTTCAACTGCATCTGAATTGTTTTGTTTAAAATGCATTGTGGTAATGTCTATAACCAAAATTAGAAAAATGTTGTCGCTGTCCAAATATATATGAACATAACTGTAGATTACCTCTTCACAGGCTGTATTGTGCTTTTCTTTTTCTTCCTTTTTGCTTCTGTTTATTGCATGCTGTTTTTATACAGTTGTGCTCAAAAGTTTACATACCCTGGAAGAATTTTTGTTTTCTTGGCCTTGATTCAGAGAATAGGAATGAGAACACCAAACCTTTTTTCCACTCATGGTTATTGATTGGGGAAAGCCATTTATTCTCAAACTACTGTGTTTTCTCTTTTTAAACCATAATGACAACCAAAGACATCCAAATGACCCTTATCAAAAGTTCACATACCCTGGCGATTTTGGCCTGATAACATGCACAGAAGTTGACAAAAATGGGTTTGAGTGGCTACTAAAGGTAATATCCTCACCTGTGACCTGTTTGCTTGTAATCAGTGTGTGTGCATAAAAGCTTAGTGAGTTTCTGAGATCCAGACAGACTCTTGCATCTTTCATCCAGTCACTGATGTTTCTGGATTGTGAGTTATGGGGAAAGCAAAAGAATTATCAACGGATCTACGTGAAAAGATAGTTGAACTGTATAAAACAGGAAAGGGATAGAAAATTATATCCAATGAATTGATAATGCCAGTCAACAGCGATCAAACTGTGATTAACAAATGGAAAATCAGGGGCTGTGTCAAAACAAAACCACGGTCAGGTAGACCAACAAAATTGTCATCCACAACTGCCGTGAAAAGTGTTTGGGATGGAAAGAAAAACCCACAGGTAGCATCAACTGAAACACAGGACTCTCTGAAAACTAGTGGTATGGCTGTTTCAAGATGCACAATAAGGAGAAACTTGAAGAAAAATGGGCTGCATGGTCGAGTCGCCAGAAGAAAGCCATTACTGCACAAATGCCATGAAGTATCTCACCTACAACATGCAAAACAGGACAGAGACAAACCTGAAAACTTCTGCAACAAGGTAATTTGGAGTGATGAGATCAAAATTGAACTTGTTGGCCACAACCATAAACGTTACATTTGGAGAGAGGTCAACAAGGCCTATGATGAAAGGAACACCATTCCTACTGTAAAGCACGGAGGTGGATCGCTGATGTTATGGGGATTTGTGCCCTACAAAGGCACAGGAAGCATTTCTCAAAGTTGAAGGAAAGATGAATGCAGCACGCTATCAGCAAATACTGGAGACAAATTTGCACTCATCAGCCCAGAAGCTGTGCATGGGACGTACGCGGACTTTCCAACATGACAACGATCCAAAACACAAGGCCAAGTCAACCTGTCATTGTCTACATCAGAACAAAGTGAAGGTTCTGGAGTGGCCATCTCCGTCTCCTGACCTCAATATCATTAAGCCACTTTGGGGAGATCTCAAGCATTCACTTCATGCTAGACAGCTGAGGTATTTACAGGACCTGGAGGCTTTTTGCCAAGAAGAATGGGCAGGTTTACCATCTGAGAAAATAAAACATCTCATCCACACCTACCACAAAAGACTTCAAGCCGTCATTGATGTTAGAGGGGGCAATACACAGTGCTAAGAAATAGGGTATGTGAATCTTTATCAGGGTATTTTGGATGTTTTGGTTTGTGTAGTGCAACGGTAGCAAGCTTATGCAGTGAGGAGGCAGTGACCAAGCAAAGTTCCAACTCAAAGTCTCTTTAATGCAGTTACTTCACAGCATTAATATCCAATTCATGCAAGTATGTGCCATTAACCCCTTTCTGCCATCAGACTGAATAGTCTGTCAGATGGCAGATCCCCTGCTTTGATGTGGTCTCCGGCGGTGAGCCCGCATCAAAGCCAGGACATGTCAGCTGTTATGTACAGCTGACATGTGCCCGCAATAGTGGCAGGTGGAATTGCGATCCACCCACCGCTATTAACTAGTTTTTTTTATTCAAATAAATTTTTATTAAGAATAACAAGATAAATGACGTTACATTCTTATTTTCAATACAAAGCTTTCCCCCCCCCCCCTTCAAACATTCCCCTTCAATACCACCACCCCCCAACCCCACCCAACAAAGCAGCTCACCTTGGTTAGCACTTCCATCATTAGACCAATATACTATCTAATCCCTCGGCCAATAATATAAGCCACATTTAACATTACCATTAATTAGGAACCTTAATTAACTCTTCCTCTATAATACCCCTATCCCATAGCAATCCACGGAGACCACATTTTATTGAACATTTCGATTTTCCCTCTTTTTTTTTATAAAACCCCTTTTCCAGTGTCAGGCCCTGCTTCACATACTGGAGGAACTCTCCTCTTGACGGCGGTTCTTCCCTAATGCAATTTCGAGCTATTACCTTCCTAGCCATGTATAACAATCTGGCAATAGCTATCTTTAGGTTGTTATCCACTCCAATCTCATCCACACATCCCAACAAGCACACTATAGGATCCCTTGGCACCTTACATCCATACGCACCTTCCATACGACTCAAAACTACCACCCAAAAAGCAGCCAGTCTCAGACACGTCCACATCATATGGAGTATATCAGCATCTGCAGTTTTACACCTCTGGCATTCAGAATCATCACGCAAACCAGCCTTATATAGCACCATCGGTGACTTATAAACCCTGTGTATCACATAGAGCTGTGACAGTCTATACGGTTCGCTAAGTGACAATCGTGGGACCCATTCTAGTACCGACTCCCAAGTCTCATTCTCCATTGGACCCGGATCCCTCTCCCACTTAGCTCTCGCCATTATTGGAAACGCCAATAGGAAAGTGTGCAACAGATCTTTATACAAAGTAGATATGACTCCCCCAGTAGTCCCTTCATTACACACTGTAAGACTCATGCTGGTGTGGTAGATGGAGGCAGGTATATCTCGCCCAGGTGTTTGTCCTATGTGAATTAGGCCACTCAGTATCTTCAGGGTGCTAATGGGTTAATGATTGCAGGAATAAAAGATGACCAGCTGGGTGTTTCCAGTGTCTGCCTGGGGCACACAGATTGCCTGCCTGTGTGAGACAAACGTGAGTGAAGAGCTCTGCTCAAGATCTGTATGATGTTAGCTGGGTGGGAGAAGCCCCCCCAGTTGTTGAGATAGCAACGTATTTGTTTAGTTAGTGCCGGACAGGCTAGGATTTATTTTTATGTTTTGTTTTTTGTGTTGCTTTCACGTTAATAAATCTGACCTGAGGTCAGCCTGCTCAGAAACCTGCTGTACGCCTCAGATTCAATGCACAAACCACGTGTCCTTTGACCCCAGCAAAGGCGATCCCAGAGTGTTTTGTCACATTGTGGTGGAGAATGCGGGCATACCGTGGCACAGGCGACAGCATGGAAGACGTGGTGAAAGCCTTAGTACAGTCCACTGCCGTACAGCAGCAGGCCACTGCCGCACAGCACGAAGCTAATCGCTTGATGGCCGCACAGCTGAAGGAGTTACTGGACATGACGGTTGCAGACCGCCAACTTCTCCAACAGGTGGCGCAGCGCCTGGTGAGCATGCCTGACGCTGACCCGGAAGCAGAGTCCAGAAGGATCCATGTGAGTCGATACTGGCAAAAGCTGACTGCAGAAGATGACGTCGAGGCATACCTGACAACGTTTGAGCGGACGGCGTTGAGAGAGAAGTTGCCGAAGGCACGATGGGCCGACTTGATTGCCCCGTTTCTCTCCGGCGAGGCCCAAAAAGCTTACCATGATTTGGACCCGGAGGTCGCTCAGGACTTTGAGAAACTGAAAGCTGAGATCCTGGCCCGGCTGGGTGTGACGACGGCTGTCCGGGCACAGAGGGTACATCAGTGGACATACCAGCAAGATAAACCGGCGCGGTCTCAGATGTTCGACCTGATCTACTTAACAAAGAAATGGCTGCAACCCGAGGTACTGACAATACCCGAAATAATCCAGCGGGTTGTCCTGGACAAGTACTTGAGAGTACTACCCCTAGCGCTGAAAAGGTGGGTAAGCCAAGGAAATCCCACGACAGCGGATCAACTTGTGGAGTTGGTCGAGCGTTATTCCGTGGCAGAAGGACTTCCCGACGACACCGCCAACCCCCGGTCTGTGCCTCCTCCTCGTGGAACCGGTAAGACTGTTCCAGGGACCACGGGTGAAGGAAAATCGCTTAAAACTGTGGGGGAGGAGTCCGGGACTGCTCGCACTCCGAGACCAAGAGTATTGGACGGTGGTCTCAGTAGGGGACCTGTTAGGTGTTTCCGCTGCCATGAGAAGGGTCATGTTTCTGCGAACTGTCCTGTTACCGCTGAACCCATGCAGTGCGACGTTATAGACTCTAGAAAACGCATGTCTTTGGTTACACAGCTAGTGAGTGTGAATGCGGGTCAAAATGATACAGTGAAACACCTGTGTGAATTATCTGTTGATGGGAAAAATGTTGTGGCATTACTAGACTCTGGAAGTGTGGTGACTCTGGTGAAAGCTAGTCTGGTGGCACTTCCGTCTGACAAGTTTTCGGTGACGTGTGTGCATGGTGACACCCGCTCGTACTTAACAGCGGTCATATGGATTTCTACTCCCTATGGGTCAGTGCAGCACAAAGTGGGACTCGTTCCCGCATTGTTACAGGATGTAATCCTGGGAAGGGATTTTCCCTATTTCTGGCAGTTGTGGGAGAATCAGTTGCTCCTTCACGGTAGCTGTACCCGTGAATCTTCTCCCATGCCATCTGGAGGTCCCGAGTCCCTAGAGGAGACCCCACAGGAAGATGTTGCTGGGGAGGTTAGTGAATCTAACCTTCAGTACCCCTTCTCCGTCATGGCGGGGAAAACAGAGGAAACTGAGGAACCTCAGCGAGAGGCGGAGGCAGACAGCCATCCGGCACCCTGCCTGCCAGATTTGGGAGTCCAGGTGGATGACTTCCACAGCGAGCAAATGAAAGATCCTACCCTGACTCCGGCTAGGAAAAATGTAAAAATGATAGATGGGGTACCTGTAGAACCTGACACTAGGCTAGCGTACCCGTATATGGTTCTTGAAAATGATTTGCTCTACCAGGTAGAAAAAAAAGGGGAAGACACAGTGCAACGGTTAGTGGTACCCAAACCTTATCGGCGGAAGGTACTGGATTTGGCCCACGGACATATAATGGGGGGACATCTGGGGGTACAGAAAACCACAGAAAGGATATTGCATTGTTTTGTGTGGCCTGGAATACATTGTGATGTGCGTAACTATTGTGAGTCCTGTCCAGAGTGCCAAATCGCGGCCCCTAAATCTCAGTTCCGTAGCCCTTTGGTACCCCTTCCTATCATCGGGGTCCCTTTTGAGAGAATTGGGATGGATTTGGTTGGGCCCCTTCCCCGATCCGCACGTGGGCACCAACATATCCTCGTCATCGTGGACTATGCCACTCGTTACCCGGAAGCCGTCCCTTTGCGTAACACAGCTACCAAGACGATCGCCAAGGAATTGGTACAAGTGTTTAGTCGGGTGGGAATTCCAAAACAGATACTCACCGACCAGGGGACTCCCTTTATGTCGAGGGTAATGAAGGAGCTCTGCAGGCTCTTACAAATAGACCCGTTGCGTACGTCTGTCTATCACCCTCAAACAGATGGCCTGGTTGAGCGCTTCAACAAAACCTTAAAACAGATGCTCCGGAAGGTGATAGACATAGATGGGAAGAACTGGGATTACTTGTTACCCTATTTGCTGTTTGCCATTAGGGAAGTTCCCCAGTCTTCCACAGGGTTTTCGCCTTTCGAACTGTTGTACGCCCGTCGTCCCCGGGGACTGCTGGACGTCGCAAAAGAAACCTGGGAAGGTCAAGTCACTCCCTTTAAAACGGTGATCGACCATGTAACACAAATGCAGGATCGTATTGCCGCTGTCATGCCCATTGTTAGGGACCATATGTTACAGGCCCAGGGAGCCCAGAGGCAAAGTTATGATAGAGGCGCTAAGGTCCGTACATTTGCACCTGGCGATAGGGTGTTGGTCCTAATCCCTACGGTGGATAGTAAATTCCTGGCGAAATGGCAGGGCCCATTTGAGGTCCGAGAAAGAGTTGGTGAAGTGAACTATAAAGTGTACCAGCCGGGTAAGAGAAAACCGGAACAGATTTATCATGTGAATCTGATAAAATCCTGGAAAGACCGCTCTGCCCTAACGGCGGATCTGCCCCGTCCGGTTTGTTCACCTACTGTACCAGAGGTGCAGGTTGCTGAGACTCTCTCAGAACGACAAAAATCTGATGTTAAGCAATTTTTGTTACAGAACCGACAGTTTTTCTCCGAAAAACCTGGCCGGACTAAGTTGGTGAAACATGAGATTGTCACAGAGCCTGGCGTCACTGTTCATGTGAAGCCCTACCGGATTCCGGAAGCCCGCCGTGAAGCCGTCTCCCGGGAAGTGATGGCAATGTTGGACTTAGGAGTCATTGAAGAGTCACACAGCGCCTGGTCCAGTCCAATTGTGTTGATACCTAAACCGGATGGCTCCATCCGGTTTTGTAATGACTTTAGGAAACTGAATGCAGTTTCTAAATTTGATGCATACCCTATGCCCCGGGTCGATGAGTTGATCGACCGGCTTGGTAAAGCCCGATACATTACGACCCTGGATTTAACAAAGGGGTACTGGCAGATTCCTCTGGCCGAGGCGGCCAGAGAGAAGACGGCATTTGCTACACCGGAAGGTCTGTTCCAGTATGTCTATATGCCGTTTGGACTTCACGGAGCTCCCGCAACGTTCCAGAGATTGATGGATCGAGTCTTGAGGCCTCACAGACAGTACGCTTCTGCCTACCTGGATGACATCGTAATTTACAGCATGGACTGGGAAACTCATCTCCAGAAGGTACAAGCGGTGATTGATGACCTGCGAGATGCAGGTTTAACGGCAAACCCCAAGAAATGCCACATCGGGCTTGAAGAAGCCCGATACTTGGGCTACGTGATTGGCCGAGGAGTGGTTAAACCCCAGATCGACAAAATACAGGCAATTCAGGGCTGGCCACAACCAGTGAACAAGAAACAAGTGCAGGCTTTCCTGGGGATTGCCGGCTATTATCGCCGGTTCATACCCAATTTTGCAGCCATGGCTACTCCCTTGACGGATCTTACCAAGGGGAAGGGTTCCGTCATGGTAAAATGGACCTCAGCTGCTGAAGAGGCCTTCCACAGCCTGAAACGGGCTTTGTGCTCTCAGCCTGTACTAGTGACTCCTGATTTCAGCAGCGAGTTTGTGGTACAAACTGATACCTCTGTTACTGGTGTCGGAGCTGTACTTTCCCAGGTGAGGGACGGAGTCGAACACCCGGTCCTCTATCTCAGTCGGAAACTGAATGTACATGAGCAGAGGTATGCGGTGGTTGAAAAAGAGTGCCTAGCCATTAAATGGGCTCTCGACTCCCTCAAGTATTACCTGGCTGGTAGGAAGTTTAGGCTGGTCACAGACCATGCCCCTCTCAAGTGGATGCACCTCCACAAGGACCGTAATAGTCGGGTAACCCGGTGGTTCCTTGCCCTGCAGGCTTACTCTTTTACGGTGGAGCACCGACCTGGGGTGCAGATGGGGAACGCCGATGCCCTATCCCGAGTGCACTGTTTCAAAAGTGTTCTTGCTCGACCGGAGTGGTCTGAGCAAGGGGGGGGGATATGTAAGACTCATGCTGGTGTGGTAGATGGAGGCAGGTATATCTCGCCCAGGTGTTTGTCCTATGTGAATTAGGCCACTCAGTATCTTCAGGGTGCTAATGGGTTAATGATTGCAGGAATAAAAGATGACCAGCTGGGTGTTTCCAGTGTCTGCCTGGGGCACACAGATTGCCTGCCTGTGTGAGACAAACGTGAGTGAAGAGCTCTGCTCAAGATCTGTATGATGTTAGCTGGGTGGGAGAAGCCCCCCCAGTTGTTGAGATAGCAACGTATTTGTTTAGTTAGTGCCGGACAGGCTAGGATTTATTTTTATGTTTTGTTTTTTGTGTTGCTTTCACGTTAATAAATCTGACCTGAGGTCAGCCTGCTCAGAAACCTGCTGTACGCCTCAGATTCAATGCACAAACCACGTGTCCTTTGACCCCAGCAAAGGCGATCCCAGAGTGTTTTGTCACAACACATACTCCAGTACTATATCCCTCTGAATTCCAATACCTCCGTTTCTACTCTGAGCTCCAAAAGCATGCCTCATCCGCAAATACTGAAATTCCCCCACAGTCCCGAGACCAAATTCCGCCTGTAATTGGGAAAATGATTTCAATTCACCTCGCTCAATTATTTGATACACGTATTGAATCCCTTTGACTTGCCATTCTGTCAGTACCCCAAGTGCCTCAAACTCCTGTAAGTTGCTGTTATGCCATAGCGGTGAGAATCTAGTCAAATCCGTGACCCCCCGTATATGTCTCAGCCTACCCCACAGCCTGCGTATCAACAACACAGTCGGGTATAATTTCCCCAGAGCCCCCAGGGATCCATCCTCCAAACATTGTACCACTGGCCTTCTTTTTGTCACCACTTTCATCAGCCGCTGTACCGCCCCAGATGACCCTTCATGCGCCCAGCCTTTTAAATGCTGACTCTGGGCTGCAAGAAAATATATTTCAGGGTTAGGCAATGTCAATCCCCATCTTCCTTGGGTCGCTGAAGTGTCTCCAGTTTGATACGCGGATGCTGTCTCCCCCATATCAAATTCCTGAACAGAGAGTTAATCTGTCTAAATCTCCCGCGTGGTATCCAAACAGGCGCATTATGAAGAATATACAGTATTTTTGGCATCAAAATCATTTTAATAAGATTCACCCTACCTACCACAGATAAATGCAGTTTAAGCCAAGCATCCGCTTTCGCTTTAAGAACACCTAAGATTGGAGTCAGATTTCTATGTATATAGTCAGTAACAGGCATAGATACCCATATTCCAAGGTACTTAAATTGGCTAGTCACCTCCAGTCGCCCATCCTCCAGTGGCTCCCCACCATCATCATCCACCTTAAACAAGACAGACTTACTCCAGTTTATCCTAAGTCCCGACACCGATCCGAAACGCTCAATAATCCCAATGGCTCCCTCCAAGGACGTACCCGGGTCAGCCAGAAATAGCAGAATGTCATCCGCATACAACTCCACCCTTTCTTCAATCATCCCATATTTAAACCCAGTCACCTCATCAGACCGTCGAAGCTTAGCAGCCAGTGGTTCCACAGCCAGAGCAAACAAAAGAGGAGAGAGCGGACACCCCTGTCTCGTCCCTCTAGCCAGTTGTATGGTCCGTGATAACTCCCCATTTACCCTAACCCTAGCCATCGGCATCGAGTACATCAGTCGAATCCAGGATATGAACTGCGGTCCAATCCCCATACTCCGGAGCACCTGCCAGAGATCTCCCCACTCCACACTATCGAACGCCTTATGAGCGTCTAAAGATGCAATAACTCTCTGGCCACAGTTGTCGGATCTGAGTTGCAAATTTATATACAGCCTTCGTAAGTTGATCGCAGTGGACCGATCAGGCATAAAGCCGGACTGGTCTGAGTGCACCAGGCCGGAAATAACACTTGTCAACCTCATCGCCAACACCTTAGCCAGAAGTTTAACGTCTGTAGTAAGCAAGGAGATTGGCCGATATGAATCCGGCTGTGTCGGGTCCTTCCCCTCCTTAGGAATCACCACTATTATGGCCTCCCGCATAGATGCCGGTAGACGACCGCCACTCCTAGCCTCCTCCAGAAGTACCCTTAATTTAGGGATCAGCACTTCCCCAAAGTTTTTATAAATTTCAGCAGGAAATCCATCTACGCCAGGTGCCTTCCCATTAGCCATAGACTGCAGTGCCCGACCCAACTCCTCCTCCGTGATGGGAGCTTCCAAATCTTCTCTATCTATGTCACTCAGCCTTGGGAGCTCCAATTCCTCAAGGAACGCCACCATGTCCTCCACCGACCCATCTACCTGAGAGGAATATAGGTCCGCATAAAAATCCGCAAAAAATGTCCAAAATCTCTGAAGTCTCAGAGACAGCCACACCGCTCCCCGATACCAAAGAATGAACAAAGGAAGTGTTTCTCTGGGCAGAAGCCACCATCGATAGCAAATGACCCACAGATTCGCCCTCCTGGTAAAAAGCCAGATTCATGAATTCCCTCTTCCTTTCAGCCTTACCGAGCAATACCTCCTCCAACTGACTCTGAGCTGCCTTTAGCCTCCTCCCAGCTTCCGGAGTACCCGCTATTACCATCTCATCCTCGGCTATCCTCAGCCCTTCAACCGCCAACCTCTCTGTCTCTCTCGATTTCCTCCTACACCTGCTAATATCCCTGAACAGCAGTCCCCTCAAGTACGCTTTCATGGCTTCCCACACAGTAAGAACATCTACACTTCCCTCGTTGATCTCAAAAAATTCCACCAACTCCTTCTTTATCTTTTCCAAGTCCATACTGTGTAGCCAATTAGGGTGAATCTTCCACTCCTTCCTGCTCCCGATCCGTGTCCCCACCGGCCGAAATTCCACCTCAACTGGACTATGGTCTGAAAGAGCCCTAGGCAAATATCTCACCTCCCCTACCATCGTGTCCAGTAAACAGTTACCCAGCGCCAAGTCATTCCTAGACAAAGTACCATGAGCTGGCAAGTAGCATGAGTACGTCCTTTCCCCAATATGTCTAACTCTCCATAAATCAATCATACCTACTTCCCGGACATAGGTCCCAAACGTAGTGATATGTCCCCCTGTTCTATTCTGGGGATTTTTGTTTTTGTCCCAAAAGTCATCACAGATATTATTAAGATCGCCAATAATTAGAGATGGTAACGGTCCCCAACGCTCTACCCTCTCCAGCACCTCTCTTATCTTCTTACTTGAGTATGGGGGCGGAATATACATTGCCGCTATACACATCAACACTCCATTTATTTTACATTTCACCACCACATACTGACCATCCACATCCTCTTTTACCATTACCTCCTCATACTGCACCCCCACAGGTATTAACACAGACACACCCCTAGAGTACGTCGAGAAAGTAGAATGATACGCCTTCTGTATCCAGCGCCTATTCAATACGTTCACCCTCTCCTGCACTAAATGTGTCTCCAGCAGACATATCATTGAGACCTTCTGTTCTCGGACATACTGCAGACTTGCCGCCCGCCGTGTTTTATCCGCCAGACCTCTCACATTCCAACTCAATATTTTAATACAATCTCCCATCATGTGGCTCATCATTTCTTAAAGTATCCAATTTCCCAAGTATGAGCTGCCCCAACCCTCCCACCCCCCTGCCCCCTCCCAACTTGCCCCCCTAACCCCCCCAGTGTAACGCATTCTTCCTCTCATCAAGAGTGGGGCTCCACTGCCCACTGCGAACACTCTCCTTTACTTAACCCTCTCCATTCGCGTCCCGCTGCCATAGCAATCACAATTTCCCCCCCAACTTTCACTTTATTGTATCTTAACATTTCAACTTATATTAACATATAGAAAAAGTACCAAACCAGTTCACAGTACCCAGCATAACCCTCCTCCCCCGTACTTAGTAGTTGGTACTGTCCCCTCCGGCCATTCCTTCAATATGGCCCAGCAAAACCCCCAACAGTTGCTCAACTCTTTAACCATTGCTAACGAGCACAGAACTCTCCTCTATCGACAGAGAAAACAAATCCCAACTGGATCTCGCCGAAATGTCAGTCGCCCATTCCCTTAAGTTTTTTCTCATGAGTATCAAGCCACTGGGTAGCGTCCTCTGGTGTCAAGAAAAAGTGGGTCTTATTAAAAGCCACCAGTCTCAGCTTGGCGGGAAACATCACTGAGTACTGCACTCCCAGCTCCCTCAGTCGCCGCTTGACTCCAGTAAACTTCATCCGCTGTTTCTGAACCGCAGCGGAATAATCCGGATAAATGGCGATTTTTTGACCTCCAGCCGTCAGATCCTCCATCTCTCTAGCCTTTCTGAGGATAATGTCTCTGTCCCTGTAGTTCAGTATTTTAGCAAGCATGGTACGGGGATTTGCTCCTGGGGCAGGGGGCTGCGGCGGGACCCTATGAGCACGTTCAACAGCAAAAACTTTTGTCAACACTGTGCTCCCAATCTTCTCCAGCAGCCAGTTTTCAACAAACTCAGTGGTATTTCTCCCCTCAGTCTTTTCAGGCAGCCCCACTATACGTATATTATTTCTTCTGGATCTATTTTCCAGATCCTCATTTTTGGCAGCGAGCTCGGCTATTGCTTGGGCGAACTTCTTTTCAGCTTTTTGTAATTTCACTATGGGATCTTCTGCCGTGCTCACCCTCTCCTCCACCACTCCTATACGTTTGTCCATTTTCTGCATAGCCGCATTAATCTGTGCCGTGTCCCCTTTAACTTCCTGCATCTGCTGGGCCAAGGAGTTCAGAGATTGCGGACATGAAGAGATCAGTGTGATAACATCTCTAAGAGTCAGCTCCTCTCCCTGTGATATGCCTCCAGGTCCCCCACTAGCCCCAGCCATGCTGCCTCTCTCCTTCCCCCTCTGTACCTCATGCTGCTCAGCCTTGCTTGCTTCCTCCTCCTCCTGGTCAGCTCCAGCTCCAGATCCTGGTTCTGCCTCCTCAGCAGCCTCCACTCTGGCATACTGCTGCAGCTTTGCGGCCACCTCCATGCGCCGCTGACATGCGGCGTTCTCCTTCTCGGCGTCCTCCCTAGCATCGGCACCATCTTGGCCAGTTCCTGCATCGCTGGTGCCAGCGCCTTTCTGCCGCCTCCTGGTCATCGTTGACGACTCCGGACCCGCTGCTCCGCACCGCTGCACTCTCCGGACCTTCAGCCAGCCGGATTTAGGTGAGTTTACCCGAAAATCGGGGTTAAAGCAGGATTTTTGTCCTTCTGGCAGCAGGAGCACTCTTCCCTGCTTCCACTCACATGGCCAGCTAGGACACGCCCCCCTATTAACTAGTTAAATGACGCTGTCAAACGCTGACAGCGGCATTTAACAAGCACATCCGACTGGAAATGTGCGCATCGATGACCCCGTCACAAGATTGGGGTCATTGGTGCTTAGGCATATCAACCAGAGGTCTCCTGAAGACCTCGGTGTTTGTTGATGCCAGATTGCTGTAAGCGCCACCCGGTGGTCAGCACCCAGAGCAATGCAGTAAATTTGCTACATTGGAGCGATCTGAGCATCGGTCCTATGTAGCAGAGCCGATCATGGAGGCTATTGAAGCACTCCAAAAGTAAAAAAAAAACAACAAAAAACAAAACATAAAAGTTTAAATCACCCCCCTTTCATCCCGTTCAAAATAAAACAATAAGAAAAATCAAACTTACACATAATTGGTATTGCCGCCTTCAGAATTTCCCGATCTATCAATAAAAAAAGACTTAACTTGGTCGCTTAACATTCTAGTGAGAGAAAAATTCCAGATGCCAGAATTACCTTTTTTTGGTCGCCGCGACATTGCATTAAAATGCAATAACGGGCGATCAAAAGAATGTATCTGCACCAAAATGGTATAATTTAAACGTCAGCTCGACGCAAAAAAAAAAAGCCTTCACCCAACGTGAGATTCCAAAAAATGGAAACGCTACGAATATTGCGCAATTTTTTTGTTTTGTTTAAGCAAAGTTTGGAATTTTTTTTCACCACTTACGGTACATAAAAAATAACCTAGACATATTTGGTGTCAATGAACTCTTAATGACCTGGAGAATCATAATGGCTGGTCAGTTTTAGCATTTAGTGAACCTAACAAAAAAGCCAAACAAATAACAAGTGTAGGATTGCACTTTTTTACCAATGTTACACGCACTTGGAATTTTTTTTACCATTTTCTAGTACACGGCATGGTAAAAGCAATGGTGTCCTTCAAAATTACAACCTGTCCCCCAAAAAATAAGCCCTCACATGGCCATATTGACGGAAAGATAAAAAAAGTTATGGCTCTTGGAATGAGGGGTGCGAAAAATTAAAATGCAAATCCAAAAAAAAAGTTCCGGGGGTTAAGGGGTTGAAGTCCAATTCACAGCACTACATTGAACCCGGTATGCTCCTGATCGCTGCCTGTAACCAGATCCTCCGGATTACAGTCACTAAACATGCCAGTCCACCTCTGTCCGGTTACCGTGGGCGACTGTACCACCGAGTTAATGTGTCTTTACTCACAGCTTTACACAGTACACCATATCTTTCAATTTACCGTCACTAAACATGCCAGTCTTCCTCTGACTAGTTACTGTGAGCGACTGCATCGCTGTGCACCCTGTGGGTGCCAGGTGTCTCAGCTCCCCGGGCTGCATGGCTCCGCTTGCCTGTGTTGCCTCACACAGGAGCTCTGCAGAGCCTTCTGCTCAGTACTCCTCCAAACACCAGACTGACACTGACTCTGAACCTGACTCAAGCAAACCCTATACTACATTGTTTTCAACTTGAATCTGTGTCCTTCAGCCACATGGAAAACCCGGCCTGGAATGAAACCGACTGTACCACTACCGCCCTGTTGTCTGTTTCAAAACACAAAAGCCCAGCAGGTTTTCTTAAATCTGTCCTGGACAAATAGCTTGCCAAGGACTAACACTTATTTTTTGTCTGCAATGCAATCACAGCTATGCCTGTGACTGCAATGCACTCTCATGGCCTCAATACGCCTCTGTGCGCATACTGAGGAGAACACACAGCGACCTCTACCTGTGACACCGGTCACTGCCTCACAGTTGTCATTATGATTTAAAAAGAGAAAACACAATAGTTTGACAATAAATGGCTTCATCCTACCACTAATCATGAGTGGAGAAAAAAGACAGATCAAAGGCAAAGAAAGCAAAAATTCCGGTATGTAAACTTTTGAGCACAACTGTATCTCCCATTCACTTCTATGGCAGTTATAGTACAGCTCAGAACATTCAGATTTTTCGAAGACCTGGACTAGATGTGACCGGCAAATCGACATACGAATTCCCATCTTATTTTTTTTCAACTGTGACAAGTGGGGAAAATCTGAATTGTCTGTTTAAGAAGTTGACATTTCTGCGCGTCCTTCGTCTAAGCATTTGTTTGGGTCTTATACTTTGCGGGGCGCCAGGCAAGGAGGGGGCACTCTGCTGACTATAATGGGTAAGCTGGATCGTTGATTTATTGCACTTTGTGCACTATATCTGTGTAACTTCTCCTGAAGGGGATACCTATATATGTGATCTCATGCTTTAACCCTTTCGTTGGTAAACGAATGAGGGACGTATTTTCACCTTTGTATCCCCACCTATGCCTGGCCACTGTCATGTCTCCTCCCTATGGTCTCCTTTTAAATGCATAGTGCATATACCACTTTTTGCAATTGTTGTAAGTGTGTCATTTCTATAATAAATAAAGACTTTATATACTTTTATAATTATATGGTTTTGGACATTTTTGCTCCGTTGTTTTGTGTTATATCCTGTCTGGAGCAGTCCCGACATTTTGTCGCCTGTTGGGCATTTTGGGAGAACTAATCGGATTTGTTCTCTGTCATTATCTACCGTGGTGCTTCATGATCCATTTATTAAATCTTATACTTTGCTTCGTTGCTTTTTCCAGGATGTGATAGAAATTATGTTGTTCTTAAATTGCAAAAAAAGTCCATGAAATAATGTATTCTCATACTTGTCATTGTGTAGAATTCTTTTTTGCTGGGTATATTTGTAATAGGATACATCTGATAGTATCTGTACGTGTACAGATATCTTTTAGATTGATAGCATTCTTGCAGAGTAGAGAGCTGTACACATTGATCATCCCCATTCTGTTGTTTCAGCAGAGCAGCATGAGTTCTGATTGTTATTTTATATCTGTCAAAACAAGGCTGAATTGTAATGTCCATTTCATAACATCTTAGCGTGCCGTCAGCTGCCTATATCACATAGGCAGGAAAGATATTGGGGTCGGCAGATCACTTCTAAAGAAGGCGTCAGTACGTTTGAAGTACGGTGTTGCATTTATATCAATGAGATGTGCACAAAATAAAAAGGTGAAAAATGCCAGTGTTGTATTTCAACTAAATCAGATTCCAGACATCCAGCTGCTCTGTGTATACAAGCTGGTGTTAATATGCAACCTAAAGATATTCCCTGTACAGTATAGGGAAGTTTGTTTTGTTCGTGTTTCAAGTTGAATATTGCTTTCTATCTGGAACTACTGAATTCTTCTTTAGTCTGCAGTCACACTATCGTATGCAGTGACACTCGGCTCCAGCAGTGGTGAGCGGACGTGCAAGGATAGCGTCTTATCAGAGCACGCTCGGGTGTTATCCAAGCCACTGGGCATGCTCGTATACCATGTTCGTGTCCCTGCGGCTGCATGATTATTAGACAGACTCAACATGTGGGGATTACGTAACAAACAGGCAATTCAGATGTTATCCGAGACAATATCCGAGCACGTTCTCTCATCACTAGGCTCCAGCCCTGCTGCGAGCGTGAGCCGAGTGTCAGTGCTCTGTGATCCAATCCCCTCGCATTGGAGCACAGGTGTAGAGGAGATTCCATCTCCTCCATTGCCGGCGTCTGGGGGAATCGCACTGCACTCGGGCGACATATGAATGCAGTGCGATGTTTCACAAACACCTATAGACTAGTATGTGTGCGTGCGATCCGATTCTCACAGCCATTCGCAGCATGCTGCAGTTGTTTTCGCGTGGCCAATCAGAGAAAATAATTGTAGATATGCACTGCCCCCTAGAATAACACTGGGCCGAGTGCAATCCGATTTTTTTTTATTGTATTGTACTCATCCGACTTATTTGCTCGTGTGAGCAAACCCTTAGGGTTGTATGCATTGCAGTCACATAATACTTATACTTGGATCACTTAAGGTACCGTTACACTAAACGATTACCAATGATCACGACCAGCGATACGACCTGGCCGTGATCGTTGGTAAGTCGTTGTGTGGTCGCTGGGGAGCTGTCACACAGACAGCTCTCTCCAGCGACCAACGATCAGGGAAAAGACTTCGGCATCATTGAAACTGTCTTCAACGTTGCCGAAGTCCCCGGGTAACCAGGGTAAACATCGGGTTACTAAGTGCAGGGCCGCGCTTAGTAACCCAATATTTACCCTGGTTACCATTGTAAAAGTAAAAAAAAAAAAACAGTACATACTCACATTCCGATGTCTGTCACGTCCCCCGCCGTCAGCTTCCTGCACTGACTGTGTCAGCGCCGGCCGTAAAGCAGAGCACAGTATGTACTGTTTTTTTTTTTTTTTTTTTTTTTAACTTTTAGAATGGTAACCAGGGTAAATATTAGGTTACTAAGCGCGGCCCTGCGCTTATTAACCCGATATTTACCCTGGTTACCAGTGAACACATCACTGGATTGGCGTCACACACGCCGATCCAGCAATGACAGCGGGTGATCAGCGACACAAAAAAGGTCCTGATCATTCCCCAGCGACCAACGATCTCCCAGCAGGGGCCTGATCGTTGGTCGCTGTCACACATAACAATTTCGTTAACGATATCGTTGCTACGTCACAAAAAGCGTGACGTTGCAACAATATCGTTAACAAAATCGTTGTGTGAAGGTACCTTTACTGCTTAATCTAAATTTAACAACAATGGACCCGAGCCATGAGTCACACACGGCTCAGTAGTGAAGAGATCCATGAGTTAAAAAGCAATATTTTATTGAAACACACTTAAAACATATCACTAAAAAATAAAAAAAATCCATATAGTTTATGCTGAGATGGTCAAATATGGAAAATACTAAGAATATGACATAAAATAACTGTACAATAACTGTTATGAACAGGTAATTCAGAACCACAATGGACCTTGAAGTTCAGAGCACACAAGGTGACCTGACATTTACCAAAAACATAGGACGAGCTCTGATACGTGGAAACTCTGCTGACCGCAATCCCTAATCCTAACACACCACACTAGAGGTAGCCGTGGATTGCGCCTAACGCTCCCTATGCAACTCGGCACAGCCTGAGAAACTAACTAGCCCTGAAGATAGAAAAATAAGCCTACCTTGCCTCAGAGAAATTCCCCAAAGGAAAAGGCAGCCCCCCACATATAATGACTGTGAGTAAAGATGAAATACAAACACAGAGATGAAATAGATTTAGCAAAGGCTACGTTCACACTAGCGTTCGGCTAGTGTGCGTCGCGCTAGCGTCGGGCGACGCAGCGGCGACGCACGCGTCATGCGCCCCTATGTTTAACATGGGGGACGCATGCGTTTTTGCTTGTTGCGTTTTCCGACACGTGCGTCTTTTTTGACGCTAGCGTCGGACCAAGAAAACGCAACAAGTTGCATTTTTCTTGCGTCCGATTTTCGTCAAAAAACGACGCACGCGTCGAAAAACGCAGCGTTTTTGCGTGCGTTTGCACGCGTTTTTCGGTGCGTTGTGCGTCGCGTTGCCGACGCAGCGGCGAACAACGCTAGTGTGAACATAGCCAAAGTGAGGCCCGACTTACTGAATAGACCGAAGATAGGAAAGATAACTTTGCGGTCAACACAAAAACCTACAAACAACCACACAGAGGGGCAAAAAAAGACCCTCCGTACCGACTAACGGTACGGAGGTGCTCCCTCTGCGTCTCAGAGCTTCCAGCAAGCAAGAAAAACCAATATAGCAAGCTGGACAGAAAATATAGCAAACAAAAATAACACAAGCAGAACTTAGCTTATGCAGGATAGAGAGGCCACAGGAACGATCCAGGAGGAAGCAAGACCAATACTAGAACATTGACTGGAGGCCAGGATCAAAGCACCAGGTGGAGTTAAATAGAGCAGCACCTAACGACTTAACCTCATCACCTGAGGAAGGAAACTCAGAAGCCGCAGTACCACTCTCATCCACCAAAGGAAGCTTATAGACAGAACCAGCCGCAGTACCACTCACAACCACAGGAGGGAGCTTGGCCACAGAATTCACAACAGTACCCCCCCTTGAGGAGGGGTCACCGAACCCTCACCAGAGCCCCCAGGCCGACCAGGATGAGCCACATGAAAGGCACGAACCAGATCGGCAGCATGGACATCAGAGGCAAAGACCCAGGAATTATCTTCCTGACCATAACCTTTCCACTTAACAAGATACTGGAGTTTCCGTCTCGAAACACGAGAATCCAAAATCTTCTCCACAATATACTCCAATTCCCCTTCAACCAAAACCGGAGCAGGAGGATCAATAGATGGAGCCACAGGTGCCACGTATCTCCGCAACAATGACCTATGGGACACGGTATGGATGGAAAAAGAAGCCGGAAGAGTCAAACGAAAAGACACAGGATTAAGAACCTCAGATATCCTATATGGACCAATGAAACGAGGCTTAAATTTAGGAGAGGAAACCTTCATAGGAATATAACGAGATGACAACCAAACCAAATCCCCAGCACGAAGTCGGGGACCCACACAGCGCCTGCGGTTAGCGAAATGTTGAGCCTTCTCCTGGGACAAAGTCAAATTGTCCACTACATGAGTCCAAATCTGCTGCAACCTATCCACCACAGTATCCACACCAGGACAGTCCGAAGACTCAACCTGCCCTGAAGAGAAACGAGGGTGGAACCCAGAATTGCAGAAAAACGGCAAAACCAAAGTAGCCGAGCTGGCCCGATTATTAGGGGCGAACTCAGACAAAGGCAAATAGGACACCCAATCATCCTGATCAGCAGAAACAAAACATCTCAGATATGTTTCCAAGGTCTGATTGGTTCGTTCAGTCTGGCCATTTGTCTGAGGATGGAAAGCCGAGGAAAAAGACAAATCAATGCCCATCCTAGCACAAAAGGCTCGCCAAAACCTCGAAACAAACTGGGAACCTCTGTCAGAAACGATGTTCTCTGGAATGCCATGTAAACGAACCACATGGTGAAAAAACAATGGCACCAAATCAGAGGAGGAAGGCAATTTAGACAAGGGCACCAAATGGACCATCTTAGAGAAGCGATCACAAACCACCCAAATGACCGACATTCTTTGAGAGACGGGGAGATCCGAAATAAAATCCATAGAGATATGTGTCCAAGGCCTCTTCGGGACCGGCAAGGGCAAAAGCAACCCACTGGCACGAGAACAGCAGGGCTTAGCCCGAGCACAAATCCCACAGGACTGCACAAAAGAACGCACATCCCGCGACAGAGACGACCACCAAAAGGATCTAGCCACCAAATCTCTGGTACCAAAGATTCCAGGATGACCAGCCAACACCGAACAATGAACCTCAGAGATAACTCTACTCGTCCACCTATCAGGGACAAACCGTTTCTCCGCTGGGCAACGGTCAGGTCTATTAGCCTGAAATTTTTGCAGTACCCGCCGCAAATCAGGGGAGATGGCAGACAAAATTACCCCCTCTTTGAGAATACCCGCCGGCTCAGACAAACCCGGAGAATCGGGCACAAAACTCCTAGACAGGGCATCCGCCTTCACATTTTTAGAGCCCGGAAGGTACTAAACCACAAAGTCAAAACGGGAGAAAAACAGCGACCAACGAGCCTGTCTAGGATTCAACCGTTTGGCAGACTCGAGATAAGCCAAGTTTTTGTGATCAGTCAAGACCACCACGCGATGCTTAGCTCCTTCAAGCCAATGACGCCACTCCTCGAATGCCCACTTCATGGCTAGCAACTCTCGATTGCCAACATCATAATTTCGCTCAGCAGGCGAAAATTTTCTGGAAAAGAAGGCGCATGGTTTCATCACCGAGCAATCAGAACCTCTCTGCGACAAAACAGCCCCTGCTCCAATTTCGGAAGCATCAACCTCGACCTGGAACGGAAGCGAAACATCTGGTTGGCACAACACAGGGGCAGAAGAAAAACGACGCATCAATTCCTGAAAAGCTTCCACAGCAGCAGAAGACCAATTGACCACATCAGCACCCTTCTTGGTTAAATCAGTCAACGGTTTAGCAATGCTAGAAAAATTAGCGATGAAGCGACGATAAAAATTAGCAAAGCCCAGGAACTTCTGCAGACTCTTCAGAGATGTTGGCTGAGTCCAATCATAAATGGCCTGAACTTTAACAGGGTCCATCTCGATAGTAGAAGGAGAAAAAATGAACCCCAAAAATGAAATCTTCTGAACACCAAAGAGACACTTTGACCCCTTCACAAACAAAGAATTCGCACGCAGGACCTGGAACACCATTCTGACCTGCTTCACATGAGACTCCCAATCATCCGAGAAGACCAAAATATCATCCAAGTATATAATCAGGAATTTATCCAGGTACTCTCGTAAGATGTCATGCATAAAGGACTGAAACACTGATGGAGCATTAGAAAGTCCGAATGGCATAACCAGGTACTCAAAATGACCTTCGGGCGTATTAAATGCTGTTTTCCATTCATCGACCCGTTTGATACACACAAGATTATACGCACCACGAAGATCTATCTTGGTGAACCAACTAGCCCCCTTAGTCCGAGCAAACAAATCAGACAGCAGTGGCAAGGGGTACTGAAATTTGACCGTAATTTTATTTAGAAGGCAGTAATCAATACAAGGTCTCAGCGAACCATCCTTCTTGGCCACAAAAAAGAAACCCGCTCCCAATGGCGACGATGACGGGCGAATATGACCCTTCTCCAAAGATTCCTTCACGTAACTCCACATAG
This sequence comes from Ranitomeya imitator, assembly GCF_032444005.1. Taxonomy (NCBI): domain Eukaryota; kingdom Metazoa; phylum Chordata; class Amphibia; order Anura; family Dendrobatidae; genus Ranitomeya; species Ranitomeya imitator. The sequence continues at coordinate 308,694,835 of NC_091286.1, forward strand.
CGGCGTGCTCAGGTACAGATAAATTAAACAGTCGAGCCTTAGGAAACTTAATACCAGGAATCAAATCGATAGCACAATCACAATCCCTATGCGGAGGTAGGGCATTGGACTTGGGCTCATCGAATACATCCCGGTAATCAGACAAGAACTCTGGGACCTCAGAAGGGGTGGATGATGAGATAGACAGAAATGGAACATCACCATGTACCCCCTGACAACCCCAGCTGGACACAGACATTGATTTCCAATCGAATACTGGGTTATGGACTTGTAGCCATGGCAACCCCAACACGACCACATCATGCAGATTATGCAGCACCAGAAAGTGAATATCCTCCTGGTGAGCAGGAGCCATGCACATGGTCAGCTGGGTCCAATACTGAGGCTTATTCTTGGCCAAAGGCGTAGCATCAATTCCTCTCAATGGAATAGGACACTGCAAGGGCTCCAAGACAAACCCATAGCGCCTAGCAAACTCCAAGTCCATCAAATTCAGGGCAGCGCCTGAATCCACAAATGCCATGACAGAATAGGAAGACAAAGAGGAGATCAAAGTAACGGACAAAAGAAATTTTGACTGTACCGTACCAATGGTGGCAGACCTAGCGAACCGCTTAGTGCGCTTAGGACAATCGGAGATAGCATGAGTGGAATCACCACAGTAGAAACACAGCCCATTCTGACGTCTGTGTTCTTGCCTTTCAGCTCTGGTCAAAGTCCTATCGCACTGCATAGGCTCAGGTTTATGCTCAGATAATACCGCCAAATGGTGCACAGATTTACGCTCGCGCAAGCGTCGACCGATCTGAATGGCCAAAGACATAGACTCATTCAGACCAGCAGGCATATGAAATCCCACCATGACATCCTTAAGGGCTTCAGAGAGACCCTTTCTGAAAATAGCTGCCAGCGCACATTCATTCCATTGAGTGAGCACGGACCACTTTCTAAACTTCTGACAATAAATCTCTATCTCATCCTGACCCTGACACAGAGCCAGCAAATTTTTCTCTGCCTGATCCACTGAATTAGGTTCGTCGTACAGCAATCCGAGCGCCAGAAATAACGCATCAATATTACATAATGCAGGATCTCCTGGCGCAAGGGAAAATGCCCAGTCTTGAGGGTCGCCACGTAATAAAGAAATAATGATTTTAACTTGTTGAACTGGGTCACCAGAGGAGCGGGGTTTCAAAGCCAGAAACAGTTTACGATTATTTTTAAAATTCAAAAACTTAGCTCTATCTCCAGAAAATAACTCAGGAATAGGAATTTTAGGTTCTAACATAGGATTCTGAACCACTAAATCTTGAATGTTCTGTACTCTTATAGTGAGATTATCCATCAAAGAGGACAGACCCTGAATGTCCATGTCCACACCTGTGTCTGAACCACCCTGATGTAAAGGGGAAAAGAAAGACAGAACACAGTGCAAAGAAAAAAAAAATGGTCTCAGAACTTCTCTTTTCCCTCCATTGAGAAGCATTAGTACTTTGGGCCTCCAGTACTGTTATGAATAGGTAATTCAGAACCACAATGGACCTTGAAGTTCAGAGCACACAAGGTGACCTGACATTTACCAAAAACATAGGACGAGCTCTGAGACGTGGAAACTCTGCTGACCGCAATCCCTAATCCTAACACACCACACTAGAGGTAGCCGTGGATTGCGCCTAACGCTCCCTATGCAACTCGGCACAGCCTGAGAAACTAACTAGCCCTGAAGATAGAAAAATAAGCCTACCTTGCCTCAGAGAAATTCCCCAAAGGAAAAGGCAGCCCCCCACATATAATGACTGTGAGTAAAGATGAAATACAAACACAGAGATGAAATAGATTTAGCAAAGTGAGGCCCGACTTACTGAATAGACCGAGTATAGGAAAGATAGCTTTGCGGTCAACAGAAAAACCTACAAACAACCACACAGAGGGGCAAAAAAAGACCCTCCGTACCGACTAACGGTACGGAGGTGCTCCCTCTGCGTCTCAGAGCTTCCAGCAAGCAAGAAAAACCAATATAGCAAGCTGGACAGAAAATATAGCAAACAAAAATAACACAAGCAGAACTTAGCTTATGCAGGATAGAGAGGCCACAGGAACGATCCAGGAGGAAGCAAGACCAATACTAGAACATTGACTGGAGGCCAGGATCAAAGCACCAGGTGGAGTTAAATAGAGCAGCACCTAACGACTTAACCTCATCACCTGAGGAAGGAAACTCAGAAGCCGCAGTACCACTCTCATCCACCAAAGGAAGCTTATAGACCGAACCAGCCGCAGTACCACTCACGACCACAGGAGGGAGCTTGGCCACAGAATTCACAACAAATAACCCCCCATGCAGTGATTTTAGTGAAAATATGGAATCTACCACATGGTCTCACATAGCAACAATATAACTATATATACTATGTATACTGAGTGCAGTGAACAAGTATCGACCAAGACATAAACCTTCCACAGTCTTCTATAGTCTGGGGCTCCATGTAAGATCTCGCCTCGTGGGGTAAGGATGATTCTGAGAAAGGTCAGGAATCAGCCAGAATTACACATAAGAACCTTGTCAATGACCTGAAGAGAGCTGGGACCACAGTCTTAGACATCATAGTTAGTATCACACTACGCATGCCGTTATGTATTAAAATCCTGCATGTAATCAAGGTCCACCTGCTCACACCAGCACATGTTCAGGCCCATTTGAAGTTTGCCAGTGACCATCTGGGTGATTCAGAGAATGCAATGGAGAAGGTCATGTGGTGAAATGAGATCAAAATAGAACTTTTTGGTATCAACTCCACTCGCCGTGTTTGGAGGAAGAAGAATGAGTACAAGCCCAGGAACACCATCACAAGCATAGTGAGGGAACATCATACTTTGGGGTGCTTTTCTGCAAAGGGGACAGGACACTGCACCGTATTGAAGGAAATATGGATGGGTCATGCATCTCGGATTTTGACCAACAACCTCCTAACCTCATTGAGAGCATAGAAGATGGGTCATGGCTGAGTCTTCCAGCATGACAATGACCTGAAACCCACAGTGCAACTAAGGAGTGCCTCTGTAAGAAGCATTTTAACCCCTTTCTGACCTCGGACGGGATAGTACGTCCGAGGTCAGATCCCCTGCTTTGATGCAGGGCTCCGCGGTGAGCCCGCATCAAAGCCGGGACATGTCAGCTGTTTTGAACAGCTGACATGTGCCCGTAATAGGCGCGGGCAGAATCGCGATCTGCCCGCACCTATTAACTAGTTAAATGCCGCTGTCAAACGCAGACAGCGGCATTTAACTACCGCTTCCGGCCAGGCGGCCGGAAATGACGTCATCGCCAACCCCCGTCACATGATCGGGGGTCAGCGATGCGTCAGGATGGTAACCATAGAGGTCCTAGAGACCTATATGGTTACTGATGACCGGTGGCTGTGAGCGCCACCCTGTGGTCGGCGCTCACAGCACACCTGATTTTCAGCTACATAGCAGCGATCAGCAGATCGCTGCTATGTAGCAGAGCCGATCGTGCTATGCATGCTTCTAGCCTCCCATGGAGGCTATTGAAGCATGGCAAAAGTAAAAAAAAAAAGTTAAAAAAAATGTGAAAAAAAAAAAATATATAAAAGTTTAAATCACCCCCCTTTCGCCCCAATCAAAATAAATCCATAAAAAAAAAATCAAATCTACACATATTTGGTATCGCCGCGCTCAGAATCGCCCGATCTATCAATTAAAAAAAAGCATTAACCTGATCGCTAAACGGCGTAGCGGGAAAAAATTCGAAACGCCAGAATTACGTTTTTTAGGTCGCCGCGACATTGCATTAAAATGCAATAACGGGCGATCAAAAGAACGTATCTGCAACAAAATGTTATCATTAAAAACGCCAGCTCGGCAAGCAAAAAATAAGCCCTCAACCGACCCCAGATCACAAAAAATGGAGACGCTACGAGTATCAGGAAATGGCGCAATTTTTTTTTTTTTTTTTTAGCAAAGTTTGGAATTTTTTTTCACCACTTAGATAAAAAATAACCTGGTCATGTTAGGTGTCTATGAACTCGTACTGACCTGGAGAATCATAATGACTGGTCAGTTTTAGCATTTAGTGAACCTAGCAAAAAAGCCAAACAAAAAAAACAAGTGTGGGATTGCACTTTTTTTGCAATTTCACCGCACTTGGAATTTTTTTCCCGTTTTCTAGTACACGAAATGCTAAAACCAATGATGTCGTTCAAAAGTACAACTCGTCCCGCACGTCCTGGCACTCACATGGCCAAATTGACGGAAAAATAAAAAAGTTATGGCTCTGGGAAGTTGGGGAGTGAAAAACAAACACGGAAAAACAAAAAATCCCAAGGTCATGAAGGGGTTAATGTCCTGGAATGGCCTAGCTAGTCTCCAGACCTGAGCACATTAGAAAATCTTTGGAGGGGGCTGAAACTCAATGTTATCCAGAGACAGCCCCAAAACCTGAATGATCTGGAGAAGATCTGTATGAGGAGTGGCCAAAATCTCTGCTGCAGTGTGTGCAAACTTGGTCGAGAACTACAGGAAACGTCTGACCTCTGTAACTGCAAACAATGGTTTCTGTACCAAATATTTAGTTCTGTTTTTCTGTTGTATCAAATACTTATTTCAAGCAATAAAAATATGTAAAAATCATACAATGTGATTTACTGGGTTTTATTTTTCAATTCTGTCTCACAGTTGAAACATACCTACGATAAATATTACAGACCTCTCCATTCTTTGTAGATGGGAAAACTTGCAAAATCGGCAGTGTATCAAATACTTATTTTCCCCACCGTACACGCCCAGCAGAGACAGGCAAGCATTTGTATAAGGGCATTAGACTTTGATGTTTTGTTTACCCCAAAGCCACATTCGATAATGAAAAAATGAGTCAAGAATCCTAATCATGATCTTTACCATGACATTTGCTAATATTTTGCTATGTATACATTTTTTTTGTAGGAAATTCTCATAAGAAAAATAAAAAATCACCATGTTGTGTAATTGGCCAAATTGCTGTCAACAGTTGCTGCTGTGCTTGACATTTTCTGTAGTAATAGAGACTGTACTTCACATGCAACTATTTCTTAATTTTGGAAAATTGACTCTTGAAAAGCTGCTCTGTAATTAACGCTAAAGTGTATAGGTTTAATTTGTTGTGATGATACCTAAAAAGGCTCTTTTGGTTTTCTTTGCAAAATGTTATTTGCATCTTTTCTTTAAAAGAGACAATAAAGCTTCGATAAAACTGTCCGATCCCTATCTCCCCAGACTTCATCTGTTCTGATGCACCCCATTCACATGGTCTGCAGGTTCTGGTGTGGGTGGCCGACTTCTGTTTAATGTGAATGGGGCTTTGTCTTTCTCCTTTTCTGTTTCCAATCATAAAAAGTAAAAGCTTTACCAAAACTGCAAAATGGGAGAATGACAATTCCAGGGTTTTTTTTTGTTTGTTTTTTTGTTTTACAAAGGGATATTGTGAGATATGCCTTCTAAATACAAACAATTTTTTTTATATTTTACTGCTTTCAAAATTTGTAGCAAAATATTTACACAGTTCCTTTCTTTAGTTCATAGCTAGTTGTCTTGGCAACTGACTAGACAAGAGTACATGTACAGTGCTTACTAGCTCTTTTCTACTGAGCTTGTAAGCGCTGTGATGAAGCTGGTCCGGAGTTAAGCATAGTGTTACTTCCAAATCGTGACCAACTTCAGCGCAGTGCAATTAATACAAGAAGTATTAAAGGGACTCTGTCACCTCCTCCAGCCGTTATAAACTAAAAGAGCCACCTTGTGCAGCAGTAATGCTGCATTCTGACAAGGTGGCTCTTTCAGTTATTGGTGCAGTCAAAGCAGAAATAAAGCGTTTTATAATTTCGCAAAAATACCTGTCTTTAGTCGTGGAGGCAGGCCTTCCCCCCCTGCTGCACATTCCACACTGCTGTCACTCAAGGCTTCTTTGGCGCCGGGCGCCGCCCCCTCCGTGCTGTTTTCAAATCAAATCCGGCGCCTGTGCTGTTTTGTTCTGCCTGGGGCAGGCGCAGTGAGCGCCGCCCGTCTGACTTCAGATGCAGTCTCGCAGACTGCGCCTGTGCGGCCACCCAGCTTGTGAATCCCAGCCCCGCACTGTGAATAATGCATAACACACTGCGGGGCTGGGATTCACAAGCTGGGTGGCCGCACAGGCGCAGTCTGCGAGACTGCATCTGAGGTCAGACGGGCAGCGCTCACTGCGCCTGCCCCAGCCAGTACTAAACAGCGCAGGCGCCGGATTTGATTTGAAAACAGCACGGAGGGGGTGGCACCCGGCGCCGAAGAAGCCTTGAGTGACGGCAGTGTGACGTGTGCAGCAGGGGGGAAGGCCTGCCTCCAGGACTGAAGACAGGTATTTTTGCAAAATTATGAAACGCTTTATTTCTGCTTTGACTGCACCAATAACTGAAAGAGCCACCTTGTCAGAATGCAGCATTACTGCTGCACAAGGTGGCTCTTTTAGTTTCTAACGGCTGGAGGAGGTGACAGTGGCCCTTTAATATCTTAAGAATGACTGAAAATTTTCTTAAAGAGAGGGTGCCGTGATTTTAGTTTTTGTATTAATAATTATTGATTATATAATCAATTATTTTTAATACAAAAGTAAATGTACTACTTTCATACTTTTTTTATTTATTCATTTTTACTTTTACCACTGGAGGCCGCCATTTTCATTAGTGGGTGTGTGTGTCTGGGAACGACACTTGCACTCCTCACTTGCGGCAGCCATGGGCATAGGAGCCAACGGTCGGACCCGACCGAACGCATCTCTTTCATTGATGCCGCTTCTCCTGCCTCTCAGCTGTGACTTGGGCACGCCCACTGAGCTGCAACGTCATATCAGTGAGAGGAGATCGCGGCCATTTTGTTTTTTTATTTTCCTCTGTCATCGCACACACAGCTCAGTGTGTGCGATCATAGCAGGAGCTGCCAGGGAGAAGCTGCTGCTGGGAAGAGAGGTTCGGGGTGAGTATCTGCAGCCAGGAGCTGTGATTGCAGCCTGTACTTAGTATTACAGTACAGGCTGCAATCACTGCTCACTGCCGACCTGTTCAGAGCAGGGCAGGGAGATCGTCACACTGCTCTGCCCTGAACAGGATTCAACACTTCCTGGGAGAGGACTGAAGGTAAGTACAGAGTTTTTATTTTCTTATGCATCTACCACTGCTACCTGCCCCTATATACCACTGCTACCTGCCCCTATATACCACTGCTACCTGCCCCTATATACCACTGCTACCTGCCCCTATATACCACTGCTACCAGCCGCTATATACCACTGCTACCTGCCCCTAAATACCACTGCTACCTGCCCCTATATACCACTGCTACCTGCCCCTATATACCACTGCTACCAGCCCCTATATACCACTGGTACCTGCCCCTATATACCACTGCTACCTGCCCCTATATACCACTGCTACCTGCCCCTATATACCACTGCTGCCTGCTCCTATATACTACTGCTACCTGCTCCTATATACCACTGCTACCTGCCCCTATATACCACTGCTACCTGCCCCTATATACCACTGCTACCTGCCCCTATATACCACTGGTACCTGCCCCTATATACCACTGCTACCTGCCCCTATATACCACTGCTACCTGCCCCTATATACCACTGCTGCCTGCTCCTATATACTACTGCTACCTGCTCCTATATACCACTGCTACCTGCCCCTATATACCACTGCTACCTGCCCCTATATACCACTGCTACCTGCCCTTATATACCACTGCTACCTGCCCCTATATACCACTGCTACCTGCCCCTATATACCACTGCTACCTGCCCCTATATACCACTGCTACCTGCCCCTATATACCACTGCTACCTGCCCCTATATACCACTGCTACCTGCCCCTGTATACCACTGCTAACTGCCCCTGTATACCACTGCTAACTGCCCCTGTATACCACTGCTAACTGCCCCTATACTATATGCCACTGCTACCTGCCCCTATATACCACTGCTACCTGCCCCTATATACCACTGCTACCTGCCCCTATATACCACTGCTACCTGCCCCTATATACCACTGCTACCTGCCCCTATATACCACTGCTGCCTGCCTCTATATACCATCTACACTGCTGCCTGCCTCTATATACCATCTACCACTGCTACCTCTGTCCTATGTAGCTAATCTAGTCCTGTGTAGCTAATCCTCTCCTGTGTACAGTATCACACAAGATAAGATTAGATACACGGCGCAGCACAGTATCACACAGGACAGGATTAGATACACGGCTCAGCAGTCAGTATCTAATCCTCTCCTATGCACTCCTCTCCCCCTTGCGTGTCTTTCCCCATTGTGGTTTATTATTTTTGTTGTGGGAGATGAGGGAGTCGAGGATTATGCGTTCAGTATGGTTTAAAAAAGATTAATAAAGGACTTTATTCTGGCCGAGTATTTACAATACATGTGAGATCTATATGGCGGCATTATGTGAGAAGCATATGATGGTATGTGAGAACACTGGCGGTATTATGTGTGATCTATATGGCGGTATGTGAGAACACTGGCGGTATTATGTGTGATCTATATGGCGGTATGTGAGAACACTGACGGTATTATGTGTGATCTATATGGTGGTATTATGTGAGAACTGTATGACAGTATTGTGTGATCTATTTGATAGTATTGTGTGTGATCTATATGGAGGTATTATGTGAGAACACTATGGCAGTATTATCTTCAGAAAGCGGACCCATTCTATGGTGGTTCTGGCTGAGCACCTGCACGCGGGTCTGGGGTAATAGAGGGGACAGCATGACCTCCAGTTAGGTGTAGTCAGGGGAAGGCTGGTGAGGTAGCTGAGAGGGGTCTCATTTTTATCGTTACTATATGGCTGCATTTCCTTCCCAGCGTCACCCCAGACTGCGCCTGTCGCCTCGCTTTCACATATTGCCAGGACAGGATGGGGAAGACAGGATCTGAGGAGGGGAATGGGGTCTGTATGCAAAGTCTGGATCAGAACAGGCCATCAATCCGCAGAAATGTTTCCTGGATTTTTGTGGAGCAGACAAGCAGATGGTCCATCCATGAGTATAAAAGACAGCGCTCTATGTACAATCCCTGGCTGCTCCGCACACCGAACAGGGGGCCACCATAGACCAGCACACTGCTCTCCTGAAATACTCTGTGCTGCTGTCACCCTGCTCCCTCCACCACATATCTCCCAGAATCCTTGCTGCCCGCCATCCTCTGAGACTGTCTACTTGTCAGTATAAGGCTGCCTTCACACTATGAGTATTTGGTCAGTATTTTACCTCAGTATTTGTAAGCCAAAACCAGGAGTGAGTGATATATACAGAAGTGGTGCATATGTTTCTATTATACTTTTCCGCTAATTGTTCCACTCCTGGTTTTGGCTTACAAATACTGAGGTAAAATACTGACCATACTCTGCAGTCACCAACAAAATGGCTGCTCATTTGGTTCCTGAATATCATCCTCTCTAATCCCTTAGCAAACACCCAGAAGGAGAGGAGAGGAGACATCACACACGTCAGCAGACTCCGCCCAGAATTACTGCAGTGCTGTAATGTGAGCTATTTGTACACTAGGTTTTTCTGAAATTTCAGCAGCTGCTCCCCCTAGTGTTTAAAAGTGGAAATTCCAAAACTTTTCAAATTATTTTTCATATTTTACTAAATTATAAACAAATGATAATATTTTTTAAGAAAATGTAATCATTAATTCTTTACATTTTTACAATTTCTGAAAAAAAACATTTTTTTTGATGGCACCTTCCCTTTAAGCCGCAAAATGTTAAGTGCTTCTTTAAAAAAAAAAAAAAACCCATCATCTGACAATTTCCATATTTGAAGATGGCAATAACCCTTTAAAGAAAACCTGTCAAAAGTGTCCAATTTTTGCTCTTGTTTTATTCCTGCCGCTTCCCTGAATTTTCTACCTTGTTATGGTCTTTACCCATTGTTGCTGCTGACACAGGACCCGGTCCCAGAGAATCCTTTGAGACGTGCCTCCTTGGTGAAGACCATACAAATTAACACTAAATAAAAATGTCTATCTTTTGTACTGTATGACAGATTTTAATGCTTTTAGTCTCCAGAAAACTCTGTTTAGTTCATTCACATTACAGTTCTTGAATTAAGTTGACATAGCTCAGATCACAGTTGATCGTTATATTGCCTGAAAACTGGAGCCTAAACAGCTTCCACAATAGAAGCAGAAAAATAATTGCTTCTACAGGAGGAGGAGAATAATAGCTTCCCAATAGAAGAGGAGACTAATAGTTTCCACAACAGAAGAATAACAGCTTCTATAGTAGGAGACTAATAGCTTCTGATTGGCGGTGAAACCATCCCCGCCAGTCAGAGAGCCGCAGTTCCCACGCTGTCAAAAGACAGCATGAAGGCTCAGCTGTGATCAGAGGTATACATTTTACCTCAGTCATTGATGTCAGCTGATAGGACTACAGCTCCCATCATCCAACACCTTCTGCTGCTAAGAACAGTGAGAGCTGGGGCAGCTGATAGGAGTATTCAACAGCCTCTCCTGTGCTGGAAATAAATTAAAAAAAACCCTGCGTGGGTTCCTACCTATTTTTGATAACAAGCCAGGCAAAACTCACAGCTGGGAGCTGCAACCCTCAGCTGTCAGGTTCAGCAAGGCTGGCTATCAGAAATATAGGGGTCCCCCAAATTTTTTAATTTTTAAATAATCTAAAAAAAAATTTAAAAAAATAGGCGTTGAGTCCACCCCCATTTTTGACAACCAGCTTTGCTAAAGTAGACAACTGGGGGCCTGGTATTCTCAGGCTGGTAAGGGACCATGGATATTGGGCCCCTCCTAGCCTAAAAATATCAGACGGCAGTTGCCCAGAAAAGGCACATCTATTAGATGCGCCAATTCTGGTGCTTTGCCCGCTTCTTCCCACTTGTCCTGTAGCGGTGGCAAGTGGAGTGATAGTTGGGGTTGTTGATGTCTCCTATGTATTGCCTGGTGACATCAAGTCCCGAGGTTAGTAATGGAGAGGCGTCAATAAGACACCCCCATTACTAAACCCATAGTCACATTGTAAGAAAACACAGACACCCAGAATAAAGTCCTTTAATTGAAAAAATGACACCAACTCATATAATAATCTCAATTAAACTATACTTACGACCTCGCCCATTCCACCGAAAAAAGTGCGCCTTATAGCCCGAAAAATACGGTACTTGTGCATATTCACAACTGTCTTATGTAGTGTGAATGACGGAAAACTGCACTTTTCATATCCATATCCAAAGAAAGACTCACCAGTACTGTGGTTACATAGTCCCATAACTGTATGGGTAAATCCCACAATGAATCCACCTATGTTTTTTTATGTTGGCTGGCTTTCTTAGATAATGATGGTGCTAAGCTCAAAAGATAGTCCAAGTTTATTCCACTAAAGATGGAAAATTCAGTGTCTCTCATCATTCTTCTCATACCTTTATTCAATGTAGCATAAGGTAAAATGGGAGGACCTCGCCAACGCTGTTTTGCCTGCACTCACTCTTTGTGAAGGCCTTGAGAAAGTGTGCGTGCCTGCTAAATGGCGTCGGTCACATGGGAGCACCGGTCTTCTTGTTTTACCTAATGTACTTCTGCTGCATTGAATAAAGATTTATTATGAGTACCCTATTTTTTGTGGAATTTGCACTTTTTACTTCAGCATGTGGGTCCAAAAGAAAGCACACCCATAACATAATTGTATCTATGTCAGGCTGGATACACGTCACCATAACCATGCTGAAATTCTTCTTCTATGGTAAATTCCCTTTGATTAGCCTTTTGTTTATGGAAAAGAAGTCACAACAGGTTACAAACTACCATCAACATGCCGCAGACTTTTTCCACTATTATTCTGCCCCTTTTGTAAGTCCACTGGAAAATCTGCATGTAACACATGCTGGTTTTACTGCACTTTTTTGTGGCAAAATTTGCAGCAGATTTTTTTTGGCACCTGTGCATTTTATTTACCCTAATTAATGACATGTATTACTAACTTTATATACACTGCTCAAAAAAATAAAGGGAACACTCAAATCCCACATCCTAGATATCACTGAATGAAATATTCCAGTTGTAAATCTTTATTCATTACATAGTGGAATGTGTTGAGAACAATAAAACCTAAAAATTATCAACGTAAATCACAACTAATATCCCACAGAGTTCTGGAGTTGGAATGATGCTCAAAATCAAAATGGAAAATGAAGTTACAGGCTGATCCAACTTCAGTGGAAATGCCTCAAGACAAGGAAATGATGCTCAGTAGTGTGTGTGGCCTCCACTTGCCTGTATGACCTCCCTACAATGCCTGGGCATGCTCCTGATGAGGCGGTGGATGATCTCCTGAGGGATCTCCCAGACCTGGACTAAAGCATCCGCCAACTCCTGGACAGTCTGTGGTGTTGGTGTGGTGGTGTTGGTGGATGGTGCGAGACATGATGTCCCAGATGTGTTCAATCGGATTCAGGTCTGGGGAACAGGCGGGCCAGTCCATAGCTTCAACACCTTCATCTTGCTGGAACTGCTGACACACTTCAGCCACATGAGGTCTGGCATTGTCCTGCTTTAAGAGGAGCCCAGGGCCAACCGCACCAGCATATGGTCTCACAAAGGGGTCTGAGTATCTCATCGCGGTACATAATGGCAGTCAGGCTACCTCTGGTGAGCACATAGAGGGTTGGGCGGCCCTCCAAAGAAATGCCACCCCACACTATTACTGACAAACTGCCAAACCGGTCATACTGAAGGATGTTGCAAGCAGCAGATCGCTCTCCACTTAATCTCCAGACTCTGTCACATCTGTCACATGTGCTCAGTGGTGAACCTGCTTTCATATGTGAAGAGCACAAGGCGCCAGTGGCAAATTTGCCAATCCTGGTGTTCTGTGGCAAATGCCAAGCGTCCTGCACGGTCTTGTACTGTGAGCACAACCCCATCTGTGGATGTCAGGCACTCAGATCATCCTCATGTAGTCCGTTTCTAACCGTTTGTGCAAACACATGCACATTTGTGGCCTGCTGGAGGTCATTTTGCAGGGCTCTGGCAGTTCTCCTCCTGTTCCTCCTTGCACAAAGGCTGAGGTAGCGGTCCTGCTGCTGGATTGTTGGCCTCCTACGGCCCTCTCCACTTCTCCTGGTGTACTGGCCTGTCTCCACGTAGCTCCTCCTGCCTCTGGACACTACGCTGACAGACACAGCAAACCTTCTTGCCACAGCTCGCATTGATGTGCCATCCTGAATGAGCTGCACTTACCTGAGCCACTTGTGTGGGTTATAGAGTCCGTCCATGCTACCACGAGTGTGAAAGTACCATCAACATTCAAAAGTGACCAAAACCTCAGCCAGAAAGTATTGGTACTGAGATGTGGTCTGTGGTCTTCACCTGCAGAACCACTCCTTTATTGAGTGTGTCTTGATAATTGCCAATAATTTCCATCTGTTGTCTATTCCAATTGCACAACAGCATGTGAAATTGATTGTCAAACAGTGTTGCTTCCTGAGTGGACAGTTTGATTTCACAGAAGTTTGATTTACTTGGAGTTATATTCTGTTATTTAAGTGTTCCCTTTATTTTTTGAGCAGTGTATATGTGTGTGTAAAAAAAATAATAGTTTTTACTTTTTCACTTTCCATAAACATCATTTGGCTGGGTGGCCAATATTTATACTTTTTTTTTTTTTTACTGTGGTCACGAAGAAATGCTCATGTATAATACATGTAACTTTTTCTTTACTTGTCGCTTACTATTTTTTTTTCATGAAATTATAATTGGAAGCAAAAAGTCTTGGGAGTTCGCAGATCACTCGGCTCATAAAGAACATTGAGAAAAGAAGCCTAGTATTTTCAGAAATGCAGTTAAATTAGTTGTAAATGTCTTTCTTACATACCTATATTAACCTATTCTGTTGTTTTTGTTTAAGGTGGAATCAACACAAAGTATGATAAGGATCTTGGGTCTTTCAGCTACTTTACCCAACTACTTGGACGTTGCTACTTTTCTTCATGTCAATCCTTATATTGGCCTTTTCTACTTTGATGGGCGATTCCGACCTGTTCCTCTTGGGCAGACATTCATTGGAATAAAGTCAACCAACAAGGCAAGTTTAAATGGTGCAATTAATTGGAAATATGCTATCAAAGTTTGGAAATGCATACTTTTTTCTATGAAAACACTGTCACATCTGTAATAACAGCGTTGGAGCAAAACGTATAGAATTTGATTTGATTTGAATCTGCATGTCTTATATTGGAAAATTCACATATGCAGTGCCCAAGTGTTAAAGTGAATCTAACACCAGTTTTTTGTTACTAATCTGATAGTAGCATAAAGTACGGGCAGAGACCTTTATTGTAGAGAGGTGTCAAGTATTGGGCTGCTTGTTGCAGTTTTGTTTTAAATCACAGTTTTGTAAGCATAAGATCATCACTAGAGGACTGGTAAACCTGCTGCCATGTAGTCCTCCGTATTCACAAGCTCTGTATAATCCTTCCCTCAACACATCTTTCTGCCTTTGCACAGTGTACACAGCAAGCTGCCAATCAGTGGTGTGGATGGTGCTATGCAGTGCTCAGTGTGCAGAAAATTTACCAAAACTACAGCAAGCAACCCAGTAAGTGATACAGCACTGAAGTGAGGGTTGTTGTCCGTAGATAATGCTGCTCCAAGACAGGGTAGCAAACACCGGTGAAAGACTCCCTTTAATGGCAGATAGCCATTAGATTAGGCCATGCACAACTCAGAAATAAAGACAGTGTAGAATTCTGTTAGATATAGTTCATGTTTGGAGATAATTGCAACATACCGAAGCAATGTAATTTTAACAAGTCATTTATATTGTTCAGCTAAAGAAACGGTATACAATCATTTTTTCACACTTTCACTGATTTAATGATTTTAATGCAAATTGTATGCAAATATATAAAAATGACTTAAAAATGAAGACATCATATTCAGAAGTTTATTGAACCAAAGGAAACACAAGATCCTAAGCTATGATTGATAAAGAGTGAAAGTGAACAATATTTATTAGGGCTGTATGTTAAAGAGTAGTTAGTTTTTGAGTATTTTTTTAATAGGTTGTAGGCCTTATAATTCTGTGCAAATTATTGGGATTGGAACCCTAAGACCCTTAGCAATCACCTCGGACACTTGTGCGTCTTCAGGGCCTGGACCCCACCGATCTGCCCAGAATCCTAGATCCTGTAATATAGTCACACTTTAACACTATATATATTAATAATAATAATAATAATTTTATTTATATAGCGCCAACATATTCCGCAGTGCTTTACAACTTATAGAGGGGACTTGTACAAACAATAGACATTACAGCATAACAGAAATCACAGTTCAAAACAGATACCAGGAGGAATGAGGGCCCTGCACGCAAGATTACAAACTATGAGGAAAAGGGGAGACACGAGAGATGGATGGTAACAATTGCTTTAGTTATTTGGACCAGCCATAGTGTAAGTCTCAGGTGTTCATGTAAAGCTGCATGAACCAGTTAACTGCCTAAGTATGTAGCAGTACAGACACAAAGGGCTATTAACTGCATAAAGTGAATGAGAACATGTTGCGAGGAACCTGATTATGGTTTAAGTTTTTTTGTTTTGTTTTTTTTTAATGGGCCACACAGGGATAGTTAGGTTAATGCATTGAGGCGGTAGGCCAGTCTGAACAAATGAGTTTTTAGGGCACGCTTAAAACTGTGGGGATTGGGGATTAATCGTATTAACCTAGGTAGTGCATTCCAAAGAATCGGCGCAGCACGTGTAAAGTCTTGGAGACGGGAGTGGGAGGTTCTGATTATTGAGGATGCTAACCTGAGGTCATTAGCGGAGCGGAGGGCACGGGTAGGGTGGTAGACTGAGACCAGAGAGGAGATGTAGGGTGGTGCTGAGCCATAGAGAGCTTTGTGGATGAGGGTAATAGTTTTGTACTGGATTCTGGAGTGGATGGGTAGCCAGTGTAATGACTGGCACAAAGTAGAGTCATCGGTGTAACTGTTGGTGAGGAATATGATCCTGGCAGCAGCATTCAGGACAGATTGGAGCGGGGAGAGTTTGGTAGGAGGGAGGCCGATTAGTAGACAGTTACAATAGTCCAGACGAGAATGAATAAGTGAAACAGTAAGAGTTTTTGCAGAGTCGAAAGTAAGAAAAGGGCGAATTCTAGAAATGTTTTTGAGATGCAGATAAGAATAGCGAGCCAGTGATCGGTTGTGGGGGGTGAATGAAAGCTCGGAATCAAGTATGACCCCAAGGCAGCGGGCATGTTGCTTTGGAGTAATGGTGGAACCGCACACGGAGATGGCAATGTCAGGAAAAGGTAGGTTAGTAGAGGGAGAAAACATGAGGAGTTCAGTTTTTGACAGGTTCAGTTTCAGATAGAGGGAGGACATGATGTTAGAGACAGCGGTAAGACAATCACTGGTGTTTTCTAAAAAGGCAGGCGTGATATCAGGAGAAGAAGTGTATAATTGGGTGTCGTCAGCATAGAGATGGTACTGGACACCAAATCTACTGATTGTTTGTCCAATAGGGGCGGTATACAAAGAGAAGAGGAGGGGGCCTAGGACTGATCCTTGAGGAACCCCAACAGTAAGGGGAATGTGAGAGGAGGAGGAACTAGCAAAAGATACAGTGAAGGATTGGTCAGAGAGATAGGAGGAGAACCAGGAGAGAACGGTGTCCTTGAGGCCGATGGAGCGGAGCATACTGAGGAGGAGCTGATGATCCACTGTGTTGAATGCTGCGGAGAGATCCAAGAGAATTAGCATTGAGTAGTGACCATTAGATTTCGCTGTTAGTGGGTCATTAGAGACTTTAGTGAGGGCAGTTTCAGTAGAGTGTAAAGAGCGGAAACCAGATTGAAGAGGGTCGAGAAGAGAGTTATCTGAGAGATAGCGGGTAAGATGGGAGTGGACCAGGCATTCGACGAGTTTAGAGATGGAGGGAAGATTAGAGACAGGTCTATAATTAGCGGCACAGTTCTGATCGAGGGATGTTTTTTTAAGTAATGGATGTATGATGGGATGCTAAAATGAGGAGGGAAAGATACCGGAAGAGGAAGAAAGGTTGAATATTTTTGTTAGGTGAGAGTTGACAGCCGGGGAAAGGGACTGGAGGAGATGTGATGGAATGGGATCACTGGTGCAAAAGTGGTTGGGCGAGAAGATGCAAGGAGCCTGATTTCTTCTTCTTCTGTAACTGGTTCAAAGTCAGAGAGTGAACTAGATGCAGTGGGGGAGGGAGGACAGTGCAAGGTATGAAGGGATTGGGACATGATTTCCTGTTGAATATGATCAATTTTTTCTTTGAAGTAATTGGCCAGATCGCCTGCTGCAGCTTTGTGTGATCTGCATTACCCTCAGTAGAGAAAGCCAGAGCTGCTTCCTGGGGGGTGGTGGTGGGGAAAAATACAGTGGAAGGGTCTTTGTAGGTTATTATCGTTACTGGTTTTGAAAACCAAATAAAAACTATATGATAATTAGGAAAGCTACAAATTATAAAGGGAATCTGTCAGTAGGATTAACCCCCTCTAAGCCATCTATATGGACATGTTGATATGTGTAATCCATTGTTTTATTCCAGAAAAATCCATTTCTCATAATATGTAAATTATTTGTTATCTGGAGGTAACACTCTACACACCAGAGGGATATTAATCATTTGTCAGTTTTAACTTAAAGGGAACTTGTCACTTGAATCATGCTCAAATCTCGGGCAAAATTAATCAGAGTCTGGCTACATGATTGCTGTATTTGTGCAGCCGGGCTCTGGTCCATGCTGCTTGCGGTTTGGGACGCATGACTCAGGTGACTGGTTCCCTTTAACAAAGGGGTTGCCTGAGACTAAGACATTACTGACTTAGCCTTAGGATAGACCATCAATATTAGATTGGTTTTACCACCGTTTAGCTGGTCTCAGGTCCTGTGACTGTTGTGCAGCAGAGCTGTGCTGTTGTGCAACAGAGCTGTGCTGTTCTGCGGCAGAGCCATGCTGTTCTGCTGTAGAGCTGTGCTGTTCTGCTGCAGAGCTGTGCTGTTCTGCTGCAGTGTCATGCTGTCCTGCTGCAAAGCTGGGCTATTCTGCTGCAGAGCTGTGCTGTTGTGCAGCAGAGCTGTGCTATTCTGCAGAGCTATGCTGTTGTGCGGCAGAGGTGTTTTGTTCTGTTGCAGAGCTGTGCTGTTGTGCGACAGAACTGTGTTGTTCTGCTGTAGAGCTGTGCTGTTCTGCTGTAGAGTTGTGCTGTTCTGCAGAGCCGTGCTGTTCTGCTGCAAAGCTGTGCTATTCTGCAGCAGAGCTGTGCTGTTGTGCGGCAGAGCTGGGCTATTCTGCTGCAAAGCTGTGCTATTTTGCTGCAGAGCTGTTCTGTTCTGTTGCAGAGCTGTGCTGTTCTGCGGCAGAGCTGTGCTGTTCTGCGGCAGAGCTGTGCTGTTCTGCGGCAGAGCTGTGCTGTTCTGCGGCAGAGCTGTACTGTTCTGCGGCAGAGCTGTGCTGTTCTGCTGCAGAGCCTTGCTCTTCTGCTGCAGAGCTGTTCTGTTGTGCGGCAGAGCTGTGCTGTTGTGCAACAGCGGTGTTCCCCTGCTGTAGAGCTGTGCTGTTCTGTTGCAGAGCTGTGGTGTTGTGCGACAGAGCTGTGTTGTCCTGCTGCAGAGCTGTGCTGTTCTGTTGCAGAGCTGTGCTGTTCTGCTGCAGAGCTGTGCTGTTCTGCTGCAGTGCCGTGCTGTTCCCACTTAATGCAATGTTAGACCGGGTTCACATTTGCGTTGGGCAGAGATGTGCTATTCTGCGGCAGATCTGTGCTGTTCTGCTGCAGAGCTGTGCTGTTCTGCTGCAGAGCTGTGCTGTTGTGCTGCAGAGCTGTGCTGTTGTGCTGTAGAGCTGTGCTGTTCTGCTGCAGAGCTGTGCTGTTCTGCTGCAGAGCTGTGCTATTCTGCTGCTGCAGAGCTGTGCTGTTCTGCTGCAGAGCTGTGCTGTTCTGCTGCAGAGCTGTGCTGTTCTGCTGCAGAGCTGTGCTGTTCTGCTGCAGAGCTGTGCTGTTCTGCTGCAGAGCTGTGCTGTTCTGCTGCAGAGCTGTGCTGTTCTGCTGCAGAGCTGTGCTGTTCTGCTGCAGAGCTGTGCTGTTCTGCTGCAGAGCTGTGCTGTTCTGCTGCAGAGCTGTGCTGTTCTGCTTCAGAGCTGTGCTGTTCTGCTGCAGAGCTGTGCTGTTCTGCTGCAGAGCTGTGCTGTTCTGCTGCAGAGCTGTGCTGTTCTGTTGCAGAGCTGTGCTGTTCTGTTGCAGAGCTGTGCTGTTCTGTTGCAGAGCTGTGCTGTTCTGTTGCAGAGCTGTGCTGTTCTGTTGCAGAGCTGTGCTGTTCTGTTGCAGAGCTGTGCTGTTCTGTTGCAGAGCTGTGCTGTTCTGTTGCAGAGCTGTGCTGTTCTGTTGCAGAGCTGTGCTGTTCTGTTGCAGAGCTGTGCTGTTCTGTTGCAGAGCTGTGCTGTTCTGTTGCAGAGCTGTCCTGTTCTGTTGCAGAGCTGTCCTGTTCTGTTGCAGAGCTGTGCTTTTCTGCAGCAGAGATGTGCTGTTCTGTTGCAGTGCTGTGCTGTTCTGCAGAGCTGTGCTGTTGTGCGCAGAGCTGTGCTGTTGTGCGGCAGAGCTGTGTTGTTCTGCTGTAGAGCTGTGCTGTTCTGTGGCAGAGCCATGCTGTTGTGCGACAGAGCTGTGCTATTCTGCTGTAGAGCTGTGCTGTTCACACTTAATGCAATGTTAGACCGGGTTCACATTTGCGTTGGGCAGAGCTGCGGAGAGCTTCAGACTGACGTCTGCATGCCTCCTGTGTACCTATCTTTAACATTGGGTATGCAGGCCATGTGGATGTATGTGTCCGCATGCGTTGCTTTGACGCTGCGCCAAACTGTGTCGAACGCAACATGTTGTTCTTGGAAGAGGTGCGGCAGTGGGTGGGGCTTAACGAAGGAACTACGCAGCCCTCTGCATCTCTGCCCGACGCAAATGTGAACTTAGCCTGAGTTGAACCTGAACAGGGGCTGTATGCAGTATAAGTTGTATATTGATTATACTCCTTCACTCCTTATGAAGATATTGAGTGAGGAGTTGCTTCTTTTAAACAGATGCCATCACCTTTAGAAATGACTAGTCACTGATTGTGGCATATTCGAGGTTTAGCTTGTTGTGCTTCTCTTTATTGTTTTTTTTTAACAAATACTCTTCAAGTAATGGCATAACGGACAGAATGGTCTTTAAGAGCTTATAATCTAAATGTATGTGCACATTAAGTATACCCATTTGCTTCTATCATCAACTACTGGGGTCAGGTTCACAACCTTATTTCAGATGCTGTTATTTTTATGTTCCATTGTTATCGTCTTGTTATTATTTATTTTTATGATATTTTGAAGAATAAAATATTTTCTAAGCTATTGCAAGAGTCATTTACCCAAACTGTTCTGAATAATTGGTAAATCAGCCCGTGCAATATCACACGAAGAAACAGGTACGCTGTAAAATGACTTGGCAATTGCATCTGATTACATTCTGCTCTCATTTTCTTTTATGAAGTTTCTTCGCGCCTGTCACATAGACATTGCAAGTCTCATTAGTCTTGATATTATTGCACTTCCAAACAGTACTTGCTTCCTATAAAGCACTTACATTCTGCTCTTCATTTGTACCATTGTGTCATCAGTTTGCCCTGGAAACCCAACCGCTGTTTTATATGCAATTTCTGGAATACTGTCAGTGTTAAGGGTTAAGTAGGCTCTTCATCCGCATTTCTGTAAAGTGAGATACCTGCTATCTGCGGGGAGCAGTTTCAAGTTTATACACAAAAGGATAGTTTGCCATATGGTGCTTATTGCAATGTGCATATTTTAACCTTCATTAATTGTATCAAGTGCCTGTCTATAAGAACTGCCATTGCCTCTCCTTAATTATCCTTCGATTTGGCTGTACGTTCTGAATTAAAATGAGTAGCTTGATAAAGACATGTAGTTGGTTGCTTAATTATATCTTTGAAAGTTGACCTTGTTTTAACGAGGTGTCCAATGACAACCAAGCTTGGCCTGCATTCTGCTATGGAGTAGGCCAAAACATTTGTCCATATATTCATTAGGCAATTAGATATACAGTGGATATGAAAAGTCTACGCACCCATGTTAATATGTCAAGGTTTTATCATGTTAAAAAAAAAATCTTGCCAAGAAGAATTATTTCAGAACTTTTTCCACCTTTAATGTCAACTATATTCTGTGCAATTTAGTTGAAAAATAAACTGAAATATTTTAAGTTGGTAATAGAAAAATAACTATAATAATGTGGTTGAAAAATATGCACACCAATAAAATTATTTTGTTGAAGTACCCTTTGAATTTTTGACAGCATTCAGTCTTTTTGAGTAGTAGGGGGTGGGAGACACTCCCCACTGAGGTAAACTAAATTAACATGCACCGCTTTACTATTGATTTCATGCTTATTTCAAATCTGCAATATTGTCTACATGCGCCAAGGCACTTTCTGGGTTGCATCCAGTAGCCAATGTTTACATATAATAATAATAATGATAATAATCTTTATTTTTATATAGCGCTAACATATTCCGCAGCACTTTACAGTTTGCACACATTATTATCTCTGTCCCCGATGGGGCTCACAATCTAAACTCCCTATCAGTATGTCTTTAGAATGTGGGAGGAAACCGGAGTGCCCGGAGGAAACCCACTCAACCATAGAGAGAACATATAAACTCCTTGCAGATGTTGTCCACGGTGGGATTAGAACTCAGGACCTCAGCGCTGCAAGGCTGCACATTTGTTTTTTTTACCTTTTGTATACCACTCTGCAGGCACTTTATTAATGATTTTCTATACATTATTAGCAAGGTATACTTCTGGTTTATGTTATAAACAATTAGGTAAAGATTATAGTAAAATCCTGTAAGCTATTTATCATGTAGTATTGGGCTAATATTATTGATTAACCAATAGTGGGCAGTAAAATTGCATGTCTCCATGACATGAAGCATACTATATAATTTGTATCGTTATTTTGGAATTTTTTGAAAATTGAATAAAAATAATGATTATACGTTCCTTTTCCTTCCGTTGTTTTGAAGGTTTGATTATAAAAGTTTTTGAGTAGAAGTCTGGCACACCTAGAATTTTTCTATATATGGCCCTCTTGAGATCAACCCAGCAGCCATTCCAAAACTTTGATCTTCTTCTGGTGAAGCCATTCTTTTGTTGATTTATAGCAGTGTTTCCCAAACTCTAAACTCTGGTCCTCATGGCCCTCAACGGTTCATATTTTCAGGATTTTTTTTAGTATTGCACAGGGGAGAGATCCTGTAGGAATTTACTAATTCCATCACCTTTGCAATACTGAGGAAATCCTGAAAACATAATCTGTTTTGGGCCATGAGGACTTGAGTTTGGAAAACACTAATTTAGAGGGATACTTAAGGTCATCGTCATGCTGAAAGTGAAATACATCTTCAGCTATTCAGCAAACTTCCAAAGGTTTTGATGCAAGATTGGCTAATACTTGGAACAGTTCATAATTTCCTTCTGCCTTGACTAAATCAGCCTCAAAAACATATTATAATGCTGCTTCCACCATTTTTCACAGTGGGCATGGTGTTCCTTTAGTGATGCGCAGTATTGGCTTTGCACCATACAAAACCTTTAGAGTTATGTCAAAAAAAAAGTTCAGCCTCGGACTCATTAGACAATAACACGTTTTCCCACATGCTTTTTGCAGACACAGGCATGATGTAGGTTTTGACTACACTTAGCCTGGCTTAGGATGTTTTTCTTTTTAAGAAAAGACAGACATGAAGAATATGAGAGTATGTTCTCACATGCAGTAAACAACAAGTTATTGCTAAAAATTCCTGCAGCTCCTTTAGTGTTGCTGTAGGCCTCTTGGCAGCCTCCTTGACCAATTTTCTTCTTGTCCTTTCATTAGTTTTTTAGGGACATTCTGTTTTCGGTTATTTCACTAGTGCCAAATTGAATCAGCTGTTCGGCCCCGCAGCTGCATGTGTCGCGTCTGTGTGACAGTCACAACACATGCATGGAGAGCCCAACAACTGATCAGCCAGAGTTCTCCAGGTATCCACGTTACAGATGCAGCAACTCAGGAAGTGCTGTAGCTATTTTGATAAGCTCTTATCCGAAGCTATTCGATAAACTCTAGTCTGCATATGTTAGTATTTGTGGTCCTTAAAAAATGGAACACACATGACCATAAAAAACAGATGTGTGAAGGTGGCTTTAGACTGTATTGTCCATCATCAGTGTCTGATTTCACAAATGCTCTTCTGGTTGAATGGGCAAAAAGTCTAAGAGATAGTCCAAAAACTTTTCGAAAGGTTTCCCAGAAGAGTAGAAGCT
Source organism: Ranitomeya imitator (assembly GCF_032444005.1). NCBI lineage: Eukaryota > Metazoa > Chordata > Amphibia > Anura > Dendrobatidae > Ranitomeya > Ranitomeya imitator. The sequence continues at coordinate 308,718,282 of NC_091286.1, forward strand.
GGTGTGTCTGCAGAGTGGGTATCAACTCCATATTATTGCTTATGGATTTAGAATTTGATGTCATAAAAACTCCTGTAGGTGTCCCAATGCTTCGGTCCATATAATACATTTCACATTTCTGCCACATTTTCCACATGTATTTGTACCGCATCACATTCAGAATATGAAATGTCTGATCTCACCAGTCTATTGCGGTGGAATAATTATTGATCCTGTCTTCTGCAGAACATAAAATCTTGCTTGTACAATTTTGAATCTGTCCACCATTTTCATTTTGTGTATAGCAGGTGATTGCCCTTTTTAAGCAGCATATACATAACACAATATACAGTATATGGTTGCAAATTGAGACCAGGTAACTTTTATTTTTCTTCCGGAACAATTTTTTTGCCATTTACTTATTTCAAACCTTTACTATACATAATGTACTCAAGAGTCTCAACTACCATTATCATGATTTTTGCTTTAGTTCTTGTCTTGATTTTTGCTATTATGCAATAACTGTTTTGAATATTCATTTGGCCAGGATATTATTTTCCAGCAACGCAATTTTTTCCCTTTAAACTAAATTTGCAAGCATATGGCAGCTTTCTCGCAAAATGTACTTAACAACGACAACTGAAAACATTGATGCTGATGATCACAACATACAATTCCAAACCTGATTAAGAATATTCTAATGAATAACACTATAGCTGACAATGTGACAGCTATGCAGCATATAAATCAATTACCATAGTCCTCTGCTGGTGCATGATAAGGTCTGTGTAGTGTGGCATATGAAATACTGTATATGAGAATGGGGATTATTGCTATTCATTGGGGATGTTTGCTTCTTTTAATATGCCAGAATGGCATTTTACTTGTTTTAGTTATGGAAATTCACTTTTGCTCATCATGCATTAAATTATGTGCTGTTTTCTGAGAATCACATTAGACAACCCTTATAAGTGAGCATACATATTTCCCTAAGCATTACGACCATATGAAGCGTTCCACAATCCCTAGATTTTAAGCATATGTCATATTTAATGCTATATTTTAGTTACGATGAAAATGATATTCAATAAATGCTATTGGATACCATAAAGAGAGAAAAATGAAATGTGCAGTACAGTTTTTTTTTCTGCCATGTTTGTTGTTAGCTGTATCGTCATTATTTGTCCTTATTAAAGTTAGCCGCAGTGCTTGTACCTGGAGGTCACTTGTACAGGTGCTTCTCACAAAATTAGAATATAATCAAAAAGTTAATTTATTTCACTTCTTCAATACAAAAAGTTTATTATAGTTCTATGGGATTTCTGAAACATGACTTTTTCAGCAGCTCAGATAAACTGCAATGGAGTCACATGCATGGACTTTTCTATAGTGAGAATGACATAGCAGAGAGCCCCCATTTTACAGATCTATAAAATAACGCTGGGAGCGTCACTCTGTCCGAAGCCTTTATAGACTGCGCAAGCGCTGGCGCAGTGTGGACCCCACAGTGATGCTCCCAGGAGATCGCGGTATGCGTAAGCACTGAACGCACACCGCGATCTCCAACGGAGAGGCAGGGACCGCCAGGAGGGTAAGTATTGGCTATATTCACCTGTCCCTCGTTCCAGCGCTGCGTGCGGCTCCGTCTCCGTGTCCCGATCCTCTGCCTGTGACGTTCAGTTCAGAGGGCGCGATGAGGAAGATGGCGGCGTGCAGCGGTGGAACGGGGCCAGGTGAATATAGCAAGTGTTGGGGGCCTGAGCTAGCGGCGATACCGGCACCTGACCCCCACAGCGCGCCGGTGTCCCCGCCTGCTCAGGCCCCCCAGCACTCGGCGCCCAGCAACAATAGGTGAGTATGGTAATTTTTTTTTTATATATATTGCAGCAGCATACGGGGCATATACAATGGAGCATCTTATGAGCAGTGTACGGGGGCATATACCATGGAGCATCTTATGGGGGCCATAAACCATAATGGAGCAGTGTACGGGGGCGTATACCATGGAGCATCTTATGGGGGCCATAAACCTTTATGGAACAGCGTACGGGGCATACACTATGGAGCATCTTATGGGGCCATCAACCATAATGGAGCAGTGTACGAGGGCATATACTATGGAGCATCTTATGGGGGCCATAAACCTTTATGGAGCAGTGTACGGGGCATATACTATTGAGCATCTTATGGGGGCCATCAACCGTAATGGAGCAGTGTACGAGGGCATATACTATGGAGCATCTTATGGGGGCCATCAACCTTTATGGAGCAGCGTATGGGGCATATGGATGGGAGCAGCAAATTAAAGAATGGTGGAGCAGGATGGGAGCAGCACATGACAGAACGGGGGCGCAGGATGGGAGCAGCACATGACAGAATAGGGCAGCACATGACAGAATGGAGGTGCAGGATGGCAGCAGCACATGACAAAACGGGGGTGCAGGATGGAAGCAGCACATGACAGAATGGAAGCGCAGGATGGGTGCAGCACATGTCAGAATGGAGGCGCTGGATGGGTGCAGCACATGTCAGAATGGAGGCGCAGAATGGGTGCAGCACATGTCAGAATGAAGGCGCAGGATGGGTGCAGCACATGTCATTATGGAGGTGCAGGATGGGTGCAGCACATGTCAGAATGGGGGTGCAGGATGGGAGCAGCACATGACAGGATGGGGCGCAGGATGGAGCAGCACATGACAGGATGGGGACGCAGGATGGAGCAGCACATGACAGGATGGGGACGCAGGATAGAGCAGCACATGACAGGATGGAGACCATATACCAATATAAATGCTCACCACCTGGGCGTAGAAGGGGTTCAATAGCTAGTTAGATATAATCCTGGAAGTGAAACTGACACCAAAACCTTCTTGCACATTTTGTTAAGTCATAAATGTCTCAAATGGTGTTACCTCTTTAAGGTATTTTTTGCACCCCTTGGACCAGCTCAGTCTGACAGCATGGCCCACAGATCAAACCTGCTATATGTAGATAATGATTGGTGCGCTTCACCAGGGACCAATACCGATACCACACAACCAGAAACAGCTTGGTGCCCAATGTAGATAGACTCAGGGCTGCCTATTTTTATAAGCTGTGGAAAAATGTGTCCCTTCTATTTGCTGCGACGTAACACCAGCCTTTTTTTTGTGGATTAAAAGGGGGGTGGGGGGGGGGTTCTCTGGGAATAGAATAAAGTACATAAAGGAAATTGCATTTTAATCAAATTCATAAATGTTTATGACCTGCAAATCATACTCATTTTATCTAGATAGTTAATCACTTTAAATTAATATGGCCGCCATCATTTTCACAGACAGGACAGGTGCCTAGGAGCATGTGTGGTTGGAAGCTTCACAGTTATGATCCGGAAGATAGATTTACAGTACAAGATGTACGTTATCTCCATCTCACAGAAACCATTCCGCAGTCTGACAGACAGGGTGTGTACTGCAATTTTAGCAGTCTCTTCTTATCTCAGCACTGCTGTTATCGCCTGTAGTAGATCAGAAAGACATGGTGAACAGCAGTGTGAGCAGCCTCTTCTTACCTTAGCACCCTTCATATATCCTGTATTACATTAGACAGGGTGAACAGCAGTGTGAGCAGCCTCTTCTTACCTTAGCACCCCTGATATCTCCTGTTATGATCTGGTGGTTTAGGAACAACATGAGACAAGCTCTGAAGGAGGTGGTATCTGTACTGACCGCAGACCCTGAACCTAGCAGCGCAACTAGAAATAGCCGTGGGGGGTACCTGACACTGCCTAGACCCCTCGGCACAGCCTAACATCTAACTTCCCCTAAAGATGGAAACAGGAAACCTATCTTGCCTCAGAGAAAATCCCCAAAGGAAAGATAGCCCCCCACAAATATTGACGGTGAGAGGAGGGGAAAATAACATACGCAGAGATGAAATCAGATTTTAGCATAGGAGGCCAGTCTAGCTTGATAGATAGGACAGAAAAGGATACTGTGCGGTCAGTATAAAAACTACAAAACAATCCACACAGAGTTTACAAAATCTCCACACCTGACTAAAGGTGTGGAGGGTAAATCTGCTTCCCAGAGCTTCCAGCTAACAGAAAAAATCCATAATGACAAGCTGGACAAAAATAGAATGCACAGAACAATAAGTCCACAACATGTGGACTGAAATGAGCAAAGCCAGAACTTATCTTAGCAGAACTGGTCAGGAAACCAGAAGAATCCAAGCAGAGATGTGAATCCAGCCAGAAAACATTGACAAGTGGCATAGGCTGAAGACTAGAGCCAGGTTAAATAGCAGAGCCAGGAGAGACGATTAGTGAAAGCAGCTGCAAAGCTAAACCCAAGGAGCAGCAGTTCCACTCAAAACCACCAGAGGGAGCCCAAGGGCAGAATTCACAAAAGTGCCATTTACAACCACCGGAGGGAGCCCAAGAACGGAATTCACAACAATATCCTGTATTACATTAGACAGGGTAAACAGCAGTGTGAGTAGCCTCATTTTACCTTAGCACCTCTGGTTGCTCATATATTAGAAGAGAAAGACATTGTGGAGAGCGGTGTAAGCAGCCTTTTCTTATCTTAAAGGGAACCTGTCACCTGAATTTGGCGGGACTGGTTTTGGGTCATATGGGCGGAGTTTTCGGGTGTTTGATTCACCCTTTCCTTACCCGCTGGCTGATTGCTGGCTGCAATATTGGATTGAAGTTCATTCTCTGTCCTCCATAGTACACGCCTGCGCAAAGCAATCTTGCCTCGTGCAGGTGTGTACTATGGAGGACAGAGAATGAACTTCAATCCAATATTGCAGCCAGCATGCAGCCAGCGGGTAAGGAAAGGGTGAATCAAACACCCGAAAACTCCGCCCATATGACCCAAAACCAGTCCCACCAAATTCAGGTGACAGAGTCCCTTTAATACCCCTGGTATTTCCAATATGAGATTAGATAGACATGATGGACAGCAGTGTGAGTATCCTCTTTTATCTCATCATCCCTGGTATCGCCAGTATTGGATCAGAAAGCCAGTGTGGACTGTTGTATTAGCAACCATGTCTTACTTTAGGATCATTGGTATCTCCAGTATTAGATCAGAAAGACTTGGTGGACAGCAGTGTGAGCAGCATCTTCTTACCCTCTGTGAGCAGCATCTTCTTACCCTCACACTCCTTTTATCTCCTGTATTAGATCAGAAAAACAATGTATAACAGTGTGAGCAGCCTCTTCTCCTCAGCGCCCCATGTATGCCCAGTATTAGATCAGTAACACAAGATGGACAGCAGCTCCTCCACACCCTTGGAGTCTCCACTATTAAAGGTGAACAGCAATGTAAGCAGCCTCTTATTGCCTCAGCACCAATGGTGTCTCCAGTATTAGATCAGAAAGACACGGTGGACAGCAGTATGAGCAGCCTCTTCTTACCTCAGCACCCCTGGTATCTATTATTCAATCAGAAAGACACGGTAGTTAGCAGTGAGAACAGCACTTGGTGCCTCGACACCTCTGGTGTCTCCAGTATAAAATTAGATTTACATTATGGGCAGCAGTGTAAGCCTGTTCTTCATACCTCATCACCTTTGGTATCCCCTGTATTAGGGCACATCTTCCTGCTCATTAAGGGAGGGTGTGGGGCTTCTCACTGCAAAATTAACATTCTATGATAGGTTTCAGTCAGTTTAACAAGACAGCAGCTTTTTTATATTCTATGGTGATTATCTTCCTAGACAAAATGATGATGATTATATTTTATTTAGAAATTTATTTAAAATGACATTTCCTATATAAGTGTTTAGAAATTTGCAATTTGATAGTTTTTCTTTAGCATTGAAACGATAGTCAAACTATTTCAATTCTGATTTTAAAATGTGATCATACAGTAAGATTGTTGTATTCAACCCAAAATTAAAATGTTTTAATAGTTATTTAAGTGTATATTTCACTATATTTTAAGTTAAACTTTCAGTATGTAAATGTTTGTCTCTTTCTATTTTTTAGACACAACAACTCCATGACATGGAAGAAGTCTGCTATGAGAATGTTCTCAAAGAAATTAGAGCTGGCCGACAGGTAGGAGAGACCATTTACATAAAATATGGCAAATCCTGGAGAGATCATCATCTGTGTTTCCTTATTAAGTTTTAGCAAAGCAAATTAAATGAAGTTAATTAAATTATTTATTTCATTATACAATAGGTCAGGTAAGCTGCAGAACTTAATGATTATCAATGCAATCATTATTATTGCTTGTATTCACCATTTGCAGTTATGGGTCTATACTTATTGGGAGTTTCTGCCTTTTTCTCTTCCACGCACATATACATATGTGGAAAAGCTAAGTCCAGCTCTATTTCAGGCTTAATGACACTTTAACTGGACATTAGGTTTGATGTGCGGCTCCTTCTCTTGGATTTGACATCTGATTTAGTCCTCGGGCAGTAATGACAGAACCTAGCACGCATAGCCATCCACTAACATCCAGTGAATTTAGCGGTGTGCACAGTTTCTTATTTAGAAGCAGATTATAATTATATACCTGCTTCTTACAACTGAACGAATAATATTTTTTTTTAAGGATTTTATTAACTAGTCCCAGTTTTACGATTTATTTTTATAATAATCAGAATTGATTGCTCGCTTCCAGAGGATGTCTTTGTCCTGTGATGATCACAAGGGTATTCAACGTTGTGTATTATTATTTGTAATGGGTACATCACATGATCGAGAATGAACAAAGAACATGACATTCAATGACTCTCGAAAGATATCTTCAAAATAAAGAGTAATGATTAAACTAAGCTTTTTAATAAATTGTATAACTTTTTATTGTGGATGGAATAGACTTTATTTGCAGAAGCATGATAATCCTTTAAACTAGGCAATTAAGCTTTGTATATTTGTGAAATATTAGATCTCTGCTGCATTCCTACAATTGGAGTAGCTATTATGTGATGGCACAACATATTCCCTTCTGACTTACACAGCACTTGAGCCTTCTTTTTCTTGGATACTCATGAGTAAATTACACCAACCAGCAGAAACAGGCGCCTATGTAACTGAATCAATACTATTTCTAAACAGCCATGTCCGCTATCTGCCTGTGTCATTTCCTCAACAGTCCCCTGTGAGACCCGATGAGCCCTATACACTACAGTATTAATGGAGGTGTTGGCATTGTTGTGCTCTCTTTCTGTTAAAAATCACCCTCATATAGCTTACCATTATCAGGATATCACTAATGATCTACAAACTGACATCTTTTTAGATTCCTCATTAAGGCTGATATAACGTGTAGCTCCATATTTATATTTCGCTATATACACACACGTGGTCAAAATTGTTGGTAGCCCTCGTTCAATGACAGAAAGCCCCTCAATGGTCACAGAAATAACTTGAATATGACAAAAGTAATAATAAATTAAAAATCTATGAAAATGAACAAATGAAAGTCAGATATTGCTTTTTATGATGTCCTTATACACTTTAATAGGGTGTGCAATGAGACATGTAGCTAACCACCCTGTCTTCTTTAAGAAAAGAGGCTGTAAAGTTGTAACCTTCGTTTATTGCTTGTAGATGTGACAGGAAAGTGTGAAACTATAGAATGCAATAGTAGGAACATTACAGAATATACAACTATACAATCTTTTCTTCGTTATATGGATTGCATTTCAATGATTTTCGGAGGAGCACCCGGGATCTGGAGGCTAAGCTTTAACGAGTGTCCTGCATGTCAGGCACTCTGATTCAGTGAAGTTGGCGGTGCTGTCTACTATTTACCTTTTGACAGATGGCCATGTGAGGGCTTGTTTTTTGCCGGACAAGTTGCACTTTGGGCTTGTTTTTTGCCGGACAAGTTGCACTTTTGAACGACATCATTGGTTTAAGCATGTCGTGTACTTGAAAACGGGCAAAAAATTCCAAGTGCGGTGAAATTGCAAAAAAAGTGCAATCCCACACTTATTTTTTGTTTGGCTTGTTTGCTAGGTTCACTAACTGCTAAAACTGACCTGCCTTCTGAATCTCCAGGTCATTATGAGTTCATAGACCCCAAACATGTTTTGGTTACGTTTTATCTAAGTAGTAAAAAATAAATAAAAATGTGTGCAATTTTCCAATACCCGTAGCGTCTCCATTTTTCGTGATCTCGGGTTTGGTGAGGGCTTATTTTTTGCATGCCGAGCTGACATTTTTAATTATGCCATTTTGGTGCAAATGCAGTGCCTTGTGAAAGTATTCGCCCCCTGGAACTTTTCAACCTTTTCCCACATATCATGTTTCAAACATAAAGATACCAAATGTAAATTTTTGGTGAAGAATCAACACCAAGTGGAACACAATTGTGAAGTTGATTGAAATTTATTGGTTATTTTAAATTTTTGTGGAAAAACTGAAAAACTGAAAAGTGGGGCGTGCAATATTATTCGGCCCCTTTACTTTCAGTGCAGCAAACTCACGCCAGCAGTTCATTGTGGATCTCTGAATGATCCAATGTTGTCCTAAATGCCTAATGATGATAAATATAATCCACCTGTGTGTAATCAAGTCTCCGTATGAATGCACCTGCTCTGTGTTAGTCTCAGGGTTTCTGTTTGAAGCCCAGAGAGCATCATGAAGACCAAGGAACACAACAGGCGGGTCCGTGATACTGTTGTGGAAAAGTTTAAAGCCGGATTTGGATACAAAATGATTTCCAAAACTTTAAACCTCCCAAGGAGCACTGTGCAAGCGATCATATTGAAATGGAAGGAGTATCATAACACTGCAAATCTACTGTTAAACTGTAAAGCGCTGCGGAATATGTTGGCGCTATATAAATAAAGATTATTATTATTATTATTATTATTATTATTAAATCTACCAAATCTACCAAGACCCGGCCGTCCCTCTAAACTTTCATCTCAAACAAGGAGAAGACTGATCAGAGATGCAGCCAAGAGGCCCATGATCACTCTGGATGAACTGCAGAGATCTACAGCTGATGTGGGACAGTCTGTACATAGGACAACAAATCTGCACAAATCTGGCCTTTATGGAAGAGTGGCAAGAAGAAAGCCATTTCTCAAAGATATCCATAAAAAGTGTCGTTTAAAAACATGTGGAAGAAGGTGCTCTGGTCAGATGAAACCAGAATCAAACTTTTTGGCAACAATGCCAAACGATATGTTTGGCGTAAAAACAACACAGCTCATCACCCTGAACACACCATCCCCACTGTCCAACTTGGCAGTGGCAGCATCATGGTTTGGGCCTGCTTTTCTTCAGGGACAGGGAAGATGGTTAAAATTGATGGGAAGATGGGTAGAGCCAAATACAGGACCATTCTTGAAGAAAACCTGTTGGAGTCTGCAAAAGACCTGAGACTGGGACGGAGATTTGTCTTCCAAACATAAAGCAAAATTTACAATGAAATGGTTCATAAATAAACATAGCCAGGTGTTAGAATGGCCAAGTCAAAGTCCAGACTTCAATCCAATCGAGAATCTGTGGAAAGAGCTGAAAACTGCTGTTCACAAACGATCTCCATCAAACCTCACTGAGCTCGAGCTGTTTGCCAATGAAGAATGTGCAAAAATTTCAGTCTCTCGATGTACAAAACTGATAGAGACATACCCCAAGCGACTTGCAGCTGTAATCGCAGCAAAAGATGGAGCAACAAAGTAGTTACATGGGCCGAATAATATTGCACTCCCCACAAAAAATTTAAAATAACCAATAAATTTCATTCAACTTCACAATTGTGTTCAATTTGTTGTTGATTCTTCACCAAAAATTTACATTTGGTATCTTTATGTTTGAAGCATGATACGTGGGAAAAGGTTGAAAAGTTCAAGGGGGCCAAATATGTTCGCAAGGCACTGTACATTCTTTTGATCACCAGTTATTGCTTTTTAACGCAATGTTGCGGTGACCAAAAAAATGTAATTCTGGCGTTTCAAATTTTTTTCTCACTACGCTGTTGTGTGTTGTGTTGCGATCAGGTTAATGCTTTTTTTTCTTGATAGATTGGGAGATTCTGAATGCGGCAATACCAAATATGTGTAGGTATGATTTCTTTTTTTTACTTTTGCCATGCTTCAATAAACTCCATGCGAGGCTAGAAGCAGGCATAGCCTGATCGGCTCTGCTACATAGCAGCGATCATCAGATCGCTCCTATGTAGCTGAATTGCAGGCTTGCTATGAGCGCCGACCACAGGGTGCCACTCACAGCAAGCCGGCATCAGTAACCATAGAGGTCTCAAGGAGACCTCTGGTTACTGTGCCTACGCATTGCTGACTCCCGATCATGTGACGGGGGCCGGCGATGCATGCTTTTCCGGCCCGGTGGCCGGAAGTGCCGGTTAAATGCAGCTGTCAGCATTTGACAGCGGCATTTAACTAGTTAATAACGGCGGGTGAATCGCGATTTCACCCGTCACTATTGCGGGCACATGTCAGCTGTTCAAAACAGCTGACATGTCCCGGCTTTGAGTTGGGCTCAGCGCTGGAGCCCACATCAAAGCAGGGGATCCGACCTCCACAGTAATAGTACTCATGAAATAGGCCTAGACAGAAATGATGGTACCCTCAAAATAATGTGACTGTAGCCAACCTCCCTGGATGTGGCCGCAGGAGGAAAACTGATGACAAATCATAGAAACGGATGATATGAATGGTAACAAAAGAGCCCAGAAAAACTTCTAAACAGATTAAAGGTGAACTTCAAGCTCAAGGAAGATCAGTATCAGATCGCACTATCTGTCGTTGTATGAGCCAAAGTGGACTTCATGTGAGACAACCAAGGAGGACACCATTGACCTGACATAAATCCTCTTGAGCATATTTTGAAAGAGCTGAAACATGCCGTCTGGATAAGGCAATCTTCAAACACAAGACAACTGGAGCAGTTTGCTCTTGGGGAGTGGGCCAAAATACCTGTCGAGAGGTGTAGAAGTCTCGTTTGATTGCAGTGATTGCCTCAAAAGGTTGTGCAACAAAATATTAAGTTAAGGGTACCATTGTTTCTGTCCAGGCCTATTTCATGAGTTTTATTTATTTTTTATACTGTGGAAGCATAGTTGAAAAGAAATGTCTGACTTTAATTTGTTCATGGTCATAGATTTTTTATTTATTATTTCTTTTGTCAGATCCAAGTTATATTTGTGACCATTGTGGGTTTTTCTGTCTTTAAACGCGGGATACCAACAATTTTGACCATGTGTATATGCAAAACAGAATACTTAACAGAAACTATCTATGCCAGATCTGTGGTCCCGGGCTAGAAATTTTGACCCATTGGTGGTGTCTGTCCAGAATATGGGCCAGGAAAGACAAAGGGTTGGAAATTGTGGCGTCCCATCAATGACACCACAATACCCCAGTCCAGTGTCTCTATTTCAATGGTACCTTCATATTCAGGATGCTGATACAGGTACATCTAATGGTGGAACAGGAATCTATATAGTTCATTCAGCCGATGCATCTAAGTCCATTGCCGCAGGCGTGATGATGTCACATGATGACGCCTGCTGTTGGGATTCTCAGTTCACAAGTTGTACAGACTGGAGAAGCCAGTACTTGTGGAGGAAAACTGGGGGGACATCCTAATGTGTCAATCACTGTGGTAGACTATTCTGTTAAGGAGCTGTTAAGGCCATTATATTGTGTGTGGCATGGCTCTAAAGGTACCGTCACACTTAGCGACGCTGCAGCGATACCGACAACGATCCGGATCGCTGCAGCGTCGCTGTTTGGTCGCTGGAGAGCTGTCACACAGACCGCTCTCCAGCGACCAACGATGCCGGTAACCAGGGTAAACATCGGGTAACTAAGCGCAGGGCCGCGCTTAGTAACCCGATGTTTACCCTGGTTACCATCCTAAAAGTAAAAAAAAACAAACACTACATACTTACCTACAGCCGTCTGTCCTCCAACGCTATGCTCTGCACTCCTCCTGTACTGTCTGTGTGAGCACAGCGGCCGGAAAGCAGAGCGGTGACGTCACCGCTCTGCTTTCCGGCTGACCGACGCTCACAGCCAGTACAGGAGGAGAGCAGAGCACAGCGCTGGAGGACAGACAGCTGTAGGTAAGTATGTACTGTTTGTTTTTTTTACTTTTAGGATGGTAACCAGGGTAAACATCGGGTTACTAAGCGCGGCCCTGCGCTTAGTTACCCGATGTTTACCCTGGTTACCAGTGAAGACATCGCTGAATCGGTGTCACACACGCCGATTCAGCGATGTCTGCGGGGAGTCCAGCGACGAAATAAAGTTCTGGACTTTCTTCCCCGACCAGCGACAGCACAGCAGGGGCCTGATCGCTGCTGCCTGTCACACTGGACGATATCGCTAGTGAGGACGCTGCAACGTCACGGATCGCTAGCGATATCGTCTAGTGTGACGGTACCTTAAGAGCATAATATTGTGTTGAGGGCTTTAGGGAATCACACTGTTTGGAGGGTTGTGGGAGCCATCGTACTGTGTGAAGGTCTATGGGGCATTCATACTGTGCATGTGTGTGTTGGAGGGTTAAGGGGATGATCATTCTGTGTTGGAGGCTGTGGGGGATCACACTGTTTATGTTGCCCATCATACTCTGGGGAGGGCTGTGGGGGATCATAAATGCTTTACAGGCTGTGGGCAATCATACTGTGTGGAAAGCTGCTGGGATATTATACTTTTGTGAAGGATGTCATAGTATTTGGGTTACTGTGTTGTCATCAAACTACATGAGGGTTCTTACAGTGTTGGTGACTGTATAGGAATCATACTGGGTGGGGGCATCAATCTGTGTAGGGATTTCATACTATAGGGACCATCATACTATGTGGGGAGTTGAAGGGGTTAACTGGCGGTATCTTACTGTGCGTGGGGCTGCAGGGACAGCATACTGTGTGTTAGCCTTCTGCGAGAGGGTGACTGGGGACATCATACTATGAGGGTGAAGCGGTTGATTTAGCTATAAGGGCTGAAAATAAGGAGCAGTGTGATTTACTGTATTTTTTTTACTTTATAAAATGCAGTTAATTATATGGTTTTGATTAGCTGCCTCTTGTAAAATTATATGTTATAATAAGCTCTGTTGTAACATTTATGAGCAGTAGAAGTTATTCAACTTACTTACAATAATTCTGCTCAATATTAATTTATAACATTAATTGTAATAAAAAAATGATAATTTAATAACAATACTGAGTATAGTTAGTTTCAGCCTATTGGCTCAGCCCTCCACAGTGGTCTCTCATGCAAATTAAGTGCCCACCCCTGATCTAATCACATGTATCTAGTGCTAAAAAATGCATTTAGTCTTGAACATTGTCACATTTGACAACACATTTCAGGCCATGAAGCTTATATTATTTTAGCTTTGATGCATTGATATAATTATCTCAAGAATCATTAGGCTAATATAACAACATGTTGGATATTTTATTTATTATTATAACAGTTTTGTGAAATCATTGCTGCCTTTTCATGCAATTCTTTTTACAGTTGTGTTCAAAAGTTTACTTACCCCAGCAGACCTTTTGCTTTATTGGCTTTTTTCAGAGAATATGAATGATAACAGCAAAACTTTTTCTCCAATCATTGTTAGTGGTTGGGTAAAGCCATTTACTGTCAAACTACTGTTTTTCTGTTTTGAAATCATAATGAGAACCCAAAACATCCAAATGACCCTAATCAAAAGTTCACATACCCCATTTCTTAATACCGTTTATTGCTCCCTCTAACGTCAATGACAGCTTGAAGTCTTTTGTGGTAGTTGTGTTATGATCAGGTGACCTTGGAGCCGCATGGAACTTTCTCTGGAGTTGGTGTAAACTGTACTGACCGCAAATCCTGAACTTAACACCGCAACTAAAAGTAGCCGTGGGGTGTGCCTAACAAATCCTAGACACCTCGACACAGCCAGAGGACTAAATACCCCTATAGATGGAAATAGGAATTCTACCTTGCCTCAGAGCAGAACCCCAAAGGATAGGCATCCCCCCACAAATATTGACTGTGAGTAGTAGAGGAAAAGACACACGCAGGCAGGAAACAGGATTTAGCAAAAGAGGCCACTCTGGATAAAATAGGAAAGGATAGGACAGAATACTAAGCGGTCAGTATTAAAATCCTTCCAAAAATTTCCACAGCAGAAAATACAAAAAACTCCACCATCTAACTAAAGATGTGGAGCGTATATCTGCAACTCCAGAGAATCAAACAAGACTGAGAAAACACTCACACAGTCTAAGCTGGACAAGAGAAAACAAATGAATAGCACAGAGTTATTAAGCACACAGCATGTGTGCCACAGAAACAAAAACCAGACACTTATCTTTGCTGAATTGGCAGCAAGGCAGGAGGAACCAGACAAAGATCCAAAACCTCCCAGAACCATGGACAACTGGCAAGGACTTATGAATCCTGCACACCTAAATACCCCAGTCAGAACTGCAATCAGCAGAAACACCTGACCAGGACTGCAACTCAGGGACAACTGCATTACCACCAACAACCACTGGAGGGAAGCCAAAAGCAGAATTCACAACAAGTTGTGGATGAGATTCTTTATTTTCTCAGATGGTAAAGCTGCTCACTCTTGGCAAAAAGCCTCCATTTCCTGTAATTTCCTGGGCTGTGTAGCATGAACTGCGCACTTGAGATCTCCCCAGAGTGGTTCAGTGATATTGAGGTCAGGAGACTGAGATGGCCACTCCAGAACCTTGACTTTGTTCTGCTGTAGCCAATGGCAGATTGTATTGGCGTTGTCTCATGCGCAGCTTCCGGGATGATGAATTCACATGTGCCTCCAGTATTTGCTGATAATGTGCTGCATTCATCTTTCCTTCAACTTTGGCCAAGTTTCCTGTGCCTTTGTAGCTCACACATCCCCAAAACATCAGTGATACACAGTAGTGATTTACAGTAGGAAGAGTATTCCTTTAATCAGCAGCCTTGTTGACCTCTCTCCCAATGTAACGTTTATGGTTGTGGCCAAAAAGTTAAATTTTAGTCTCATCAATCCAAATTACCTTGTTCCAGAAGTTTTGAGACTTGTCTCTGTGCTGTTTTGCCGATTGTAGGCAAGATACTTTTTGGTATTTGTGCAGTGATGGCTTTTCATCTGGTGACTCGACCATGCAGCCCATTTTTCTTCAAGTGTCTCTTTATTGTGCATCTTGACACAGCCACATCGCTAGTTTTCAGAGAGTCCTGTATTTCAGCTGATGTTATTTGTGGGTTTTTCTTTGCATCCCGAACAATTTTCCTGACCGTTGTGGGCTACATTTTTGTTGGTCTACCTGACCGTGGTTTTGTTTATACAGAGCCCAAGATTTTGCATTTTTAATCACAGTTTGAGTTCTGCTGACTGGCATTATCAATTCCTTGGATATCTTTTTGTATCCCTTTCCTGTTTTATACAATTCAACTACCTTTTCCTGTAGATCCGTTGACAATTCTTTTGCTTTCCCCATGACTCACAATCCAGAAACGTCAGTGGCTGGATGAAAGATGCAAGAGTCTTTCTGTATCGCAGAAACTCACTTAACTTTTGTGCACACATGCTGATTACAAGCAAACAGGACACAGGTGAGGATGTTACCTTTAGTACCCACTCAAACCCATTTGTGTCAACTTCTGTTCATGTTATCAGGCCAAAATCACCAGGGTATGTGAACTTTTGATCAGGGTCATTCGGATGTTTTGGGTTGTCATTATGATTTAAAAAGAGAAAACACAGTAGTTTGATAATAAATGGCTTCATCCAACCACTTACCATGAGTGGAGAAAAAATGTTGGTGTTATTATTCATATTCTCTGAAAAAAGCCCAAGAAAGCAAAAATTCTCCCGGGGTATGTAAACCTTTGAGCACAACTGTACTTGCTAGTTATTGTCATACAACAGACTTTTGGTAAATGAAGGTCATTTATTGTATTGTAAGCTTATCATAGACCAGACTATGCTTTAAAGGGTAACTTCATGGCTGTTTTTTTCAAAAACAGCAGCTGAAAAGATTGATTGAAAATGCATTTCTAAAATCGCACTTAAAAATGCAATGAAAAAGAAAAAAGAAAAAAACGCAAGAAACCTAATTTAGCAAATTGGTTTAAAAATTATACATTATCAAAAATTCACTTAACACTCATTGTGGAAACTTATCCTTATGGAGTTGATCTGCATATGGACAGGTGTGGTGCTTTTTGCTGTTGAAGTAAGCTGCTGTGCTTTTTCTTCATGAAGAACTCCTTTAAATTGAATCTATTAATAGGATTAACCCCTCTGAGCCGTCTATATGGGCATGTTGGTCATAGGAAGATGAATAAAATGATACCTTGATTTGTGATCTGATGTTTTATATCAGATAAATCCACATTTTTCTTACATGTAAATGAGCTGTTCAGGACTATGAATTGTACAATAATCTGCATGAGAATCGCCTCCAGAAATTATTTTCCATAACGGTACATCACCAGTGTGAGGTGTAACGGCCGCTCTCTGCTCTCCTGATGTCACTGCAGAGCTGTGTGTGATTATACCTGACACATCTGCAGGTTCCTCTCAACCTCATCTTCCTTCTGACAGGCAGACAGTGTGCAATATTGTTGTAATACAGCAGAGCTGTGAGAGCTGGAGATGCTAACATGTTTGTTATGAGAACAAGTTTAGTTCTACTGTTCTGAGTTACTTACATGACTTGCAACGGTAATGCCCCTTTCATTTATAAAAAGCTGTGTAGGCAGATTCTCATGCAGATCAGTGTCCAGCCCATAGTCCTGAACAGCTCATTTACATGGATTTTTTCTGAAATCGGACATTGGATCGCAAATCAAGGTATCATTTTGTTCAGCTTCCTAAGACCTACATGCCCTTATGGATGGCTTAGGAGGGTTGGTCCTACTGACAGGATTCCCTTGCAGAAGTAATCTTTAATTAGCTACACTTTAGACAGTTGAAATGAAACTGAGATTAAGGCTGCAGTTGCTCTTTACCTACATCTGGAACACCCATAGATAACAAGTGGACAGACCCATCTGAACTCCCCATATAGAAGGCAGACACAGCTTCCTACCATGTTTGCCTTTCCTATAACGGGACAAGCGATATGTATACAGTGTAAGAAATTCTAGCGCCGTTTTCTCCTCCGTCATGTGATCGCTGAGTGTAAGAAGGAGGGAGCACAAGTACCTCATTGTGGGGTGGAGGTGGTGGTACAATACGTAAAATAGTTAAAAAAAAAAAATAATTATGTGTGTAAAAAAATAAAAGCATGAAACATTTTTTGAAAAAGTTGCTGTCAATCCAAATCGCCTTTATAGACCTGCTTTTTTTTTATAAAAGAAAAACAAAAAAACTTGTCTGCTGTATATACGTAATTGTTGCGGAAAGGGGAACACATTTTAAAATGTATTTCAGTTATCAATTTTGATCAAAAAATAGAGTGTGACAATAACGTGAAAATGAGGTTCCATACATCACGTGAAAAGAAGCAAAAATGACTTGAATATCCAAACAATAAAAAATGTTACAGCTCTTTAAACCGCACGTGTGAGAAAAGCTAAAAATGTGCCTGGTCAGGAACGGGGGGGGAGGGGGGGGGGGGGGTAAATGGCAAGGTGTTAAAATGTGAGTCTGCTCACTTGTATATATTGCAATCTGTTCTCTTTAAGTAACGTGATGATATTTCTTAGGAGTGAGTTATTTGGGTTACTACTGTTTGTCGGCGCTGCATACAGGCTTTGTAGTGCATTAGGTATAGCCTGTGGCAGAGCTTTTCAAGAAAAGTAATCTTGCAGGAAGGCCAAATCCTTGTAGTCACCATACATAATGAATAAATATGATACTATTAAGTCGAAATGTAGTCTAAAAACAGTAGTGTGAAATGAACGGCGAACAGGCAGGCCACAACAGAGCACTTAACTGGACTGCGGATAAAAGCAGCAGGTATCTGCCTTGATTTATTCCCGATGTGGAGTACTTAGTAAAGCATTATTTTAAAGGCAGGACAGGGCCATGGCTGCAAGTTAATTTAGTGCCAAGTTCTTTAGTGGAGCATTAAAATGAACTGAATCCGACTGCTGCTTTGCATTGGATTTTACACTGTAAACGGCTTATAATAGAGGTCAGTGGCAGTCGTTCACTTTCATTCCTTTACATATTTGTAATGCCTATTTATTCATGGACATCCAGAACTGGTGAGGTATTCATGTGGACCTTTTACCATTTGTTTCCCACTCATTAATTAGATCATGCTTAATGTAGAAACTACCTTGCATTTACGACTCAGGGGCAAGGACGCTGCTTTTATTGGCAATAGACTGAAATGAAGAGGCCATTTTTCATTCTTCACATGACGACACTTATTGGCTCTTGTCAAAGATTTATATCCTACCGCAATTTTGAAACAATACAATATAAGGTATTGAATAGATAAAACCATCAAGCTTGTTATGTCACACTATGAGTTATGAGAAATTGCATCATATGCGATTAACATAAGAGCCTATCAGATCTACGGTCTGAAAACAAAGAAGATATGTCGCTAATGAGTGTTCGTAGTGTGTATAGACCACAGCTCTGATCACCAGGAGACAATAGATTGCAGTACAGAATAAATGTATTATAGCACAGTAAGGTTTTTCACAATTGTGTGCTATTTTTACCACATTTTTCTGAGGGCTTATACAGACTTGTGTGATCTTGGTCCGATCATGGACTGTAAGGCACGGACTGGCCATAGGTCTTCAGACCGGAGCATGACAGCCTCGTAGAAATATATGAAGCCTCCATGCTGCGGTTGGCAGACCTGCAGCCAGTCCGTGCATTGCGGTCTGTGATCGGACTAGTACTCACAGAAGTCTGCATGAGCCACAAGGTGGAAGGGACGTGGCGACGTGATGCAATAGCAATTCTCAAACAAGTCACATCACCAAAAATATTTGTGCAACTTGTCTGCCACATTCTGTTGCTCCACAATTTTAGTTCTATTGGTTTGTTGTAAAATAAACCACTCATATCACCGACAAGTCACAGGTCACAGCTGCATTGAAGTCTATGGCGAGTGAGTCCTGTGTTGCACAGGACTCACTCCCGCCACAGAAAATTGAACATGTTTGTAAACATTTGCCACTCTGTAGCTCAGATGTGGTAGATTGCAAATGGCAATGCAGCATCGACTCATTATCTGTAACGTGGCACTGTGGTCTCGGTGTTACGCCACGCACATTGCCATGTAGCCCTATACTCGGTGCGAAACCCCGTGTCAGCTGAAACCTTAGCTTGAAAGGCTGTGGGTAGACAACTGTTTCTCCTGCATGAAAAATGTGCCATTCTAAAATGTACTCTGATGTGGCCATAAAATATCTTAGAAGATCGTCCAGGAGAACAGAGACAAGAGTCAAAACCCTGCTTTCTGAAGACCTTCACAAAGTCGACTGTTTTCTGGTAATATCTTTCCTCCCTCCATGGGCATCAGCTGTGTTATAGATGTAAAATGAGCTATTGCTCTTGTAGCTCATGTCTAGGTTTCTTGTAGCAGCACACAGAGCAGTTCTGTCACCAAAGAGCCAGGGTCATAACCGCTTAGGCTTGTTACACATCACATTTTTGTGCTGTGCTCGACGTATCCCTTTATGCTGTAATAAAACTTATATAAACCGATAGATAGGATATAATGAGAAAAACCTATGTAAAATTGTTTTCTGTTTGACATACGTTTGTGAACAAATTTGTGTCAATCCATTTTTCTAAGGGATGCCAAAAAAACACATTCAAGGTATTTTTTTCTTCAGTAAAAAATTGGATGAAAAACGGTTGTTGTTTTTTTGTTTGTTTGTTCGTTTTTTAACATTGCAGTCTTTGGAAGACAAATGCAAACCTATTGTCATCTGGTTGCATTTGTTTTTTCATCTTGTTTTTTCACTTATTTTTCAAGAAAACAAGTCACATGGTCTCTTGACATCCCCTTTTATGTTATTAAAAAACAGGTGAATTTTATGTGCTAAAAAAACTATTTTTGGTTTAAAATTCATGTTGTACAATACATTTTTTTTGTTTACAACATAAACACACGAGGCTGTTAAGCATTACCACAATATGTTTTTACTGGGCTTTATTTGGTGCAGAGTTTCAATGTGGACCCTGTGCTGACATTCTTTATAAATGACAATGTATGCCAGTGAACGGGGGTTTAGAAAAACCACAGCATACTCCATTCAGCTGCAAATTTGTAGTAGATTTGTCATTAATTTATCTACATATTGTATTGAAATCTGGGCCAATTTTCTGCAAAATTGGCTACATATCAGGATTTTTTTGTGGATTTTGAAAAGACAGAGGCCCCCATTCATCAAGACTGGCGATTTTTAACAGTTTTAGGCTAGTTTCACATGTCTGTTTATTTCCGGAACTGGAAAAAACAGTACTGGAGATATCCATGTCCATGTGTGTAATACTTGCGGTATACGTGTTGCAACCGTGTGCCGCATCAGTACCACACGGACGGTTGCCGGGGAAGAAGCGCTACAGTACGCTGTTCCCCGGTGGCAGGTGCTGAAGACGGCTTTCATCATGCTCACCTGCTCTACCGGCGATCGGCGCGAGCAGAGGAGAATGATGAGAGTTATATTAAAGTCCGAACTATGACAGCAGGTGGGGGCTTTTGGGACTCTTACTCCCATCATCCGACACTTCCTGCCGCTAATAACAGTGACAGCAGGTGCGCATGATATGGGTATTCCTCAGCTGCCACCTGCGATGTAACTAAATGAATGAAAAACCCGATGTGGGTTACCCCCTATTTTCTTGAACCAACCAGGCAAAACTCATAGCTGGGGGCTGCAACCCTCAGCTGTCAGCTTCAGAAAGGTTGGTTTTCAAGAATAGAGGGGTCCCCGCGCTGTTTTTTAAATTAAATAATAAATAAAGAAGGTGTGGGGTTCCCCACCGTTTTTGACAACCAGCCTTGCTAAAGCTCCCAGCTGAGGGCTTATATTCTCAGGCTGGTAAGGAGCCATTGATATAGGCCCCCCAGCCTAAAAATAGCAGCCCGCAGCTGCCCAGAAAAGGTGCATGTATTAGGGGGCGGGCTTGAAGTCTCATCATTCTCTTCTGCTCGCGCCAATCGCCAGCAGAGCAGGGGAGAATGATGAGAGCCGTCTTCAGCGCCTGCTGCCCGTGATCAGTGCTTACTGTAGCTCTTCTTCCCCAGTGCCAAAGTGTGTTACACAGAGGACATCAATGTGTTTTACGTTTGCGGGGCATTTTGCCATCTGTGCTGACGGTAAAAAAACGGACATGTCTATATGTGGGGCACACGGTCCGTGGAAACACACTGACATGTGCACAGACCCATTTATTTGAATGGGTCTAGGTGTGTACGCATCTCCGGTACGTGTGAAAACTGTCATCACACGTACAGGAGACACGGACGTGTGAAAGAGGCCTTATTCAGTAGCTGGTCCAAAGTGGTGTGTGCCACAATGTAAGAAGCCTAATACTTGATGAGCTGTGGCATCATGCCCCCGCTATGCTTCCGGGGAGAATCTGCTGGCGATCTGCTTGTCTCACTAGTCTCCCTTGCGGCTCGTTCCCCGGAGGCTCTTAAGCTATGTTTTTATCTGAAATGCCGCAGTTAAAGACATATGGCTGAATTCATGCAGCCAGTGTCTGATACATGCTTCCGGTGGATCAGACAGCTTGTATCAGTTGTCAGATTCCCTTTAAATCCCTTTGACAGACACTTGTATCCGTTTAGTCTGCCTAGTTTAGTTTAGCTTGTTTTTATCCAGGGAAACAAAAGCACGGCAAGCTGCACTATTTTCCCATTAAAAGAAAAAAACGGAAACTCAATGGAGATCTGAACTGACACCTAGTTACCATTTTAGCCACCCATGGAAAACATGATCAGTTTCTTCCCGTTTACTGCTTCTTAAATGTATAAAAAAGCCTAATGTACACGCTCCAGTATGAACCCAGCTGTAAAAAAGGGGGATATATGCAGAATCTCATTTTGCATGCAGACTAATGTAAACGTAATGCAATAATCGAAAAAAAAAGTACCTACAAAACCTTGAATGTGCAATCTAAATTAACTCTTTAAGGACTGTTTGACCTTTCTATTGTTAAAACCCATAAAATGTGCTACTTTTGCTTTTAACGTTAGCTACACACTTACAGCGAGGAGGGGAAGGTGGCAGCGCTGACAGATTATTACTCCCATTGTTCCAATTCCTCTGGGCTTTAGTGCTAGCCCGTTTAATTTAAATTCCCTAAGGGTGGAAATGTTGCACAACAGAGCATACAATTAATGCTTATGTGCATTTTTCTCTGATATATTTCATGTCCAGGCTTTTGTCTTTTGCAGTGTATGGCAAGCCCTCTGCTTTTGATTTATAACTAGGATCATCTCTTGTGTACTGTTCTCACAGTGTCGCCCTTGCTACTCATTTATGTGCCTATATTATCAGGCAATATATCAATGTGTCTCTTGTATTTCAAAACTATGATAACTATGTGGTACCATATACTCTAAGCATATTCACCTCTCACCACTATAATACAGTGTTTATTAGGTGACTATTAGGGTATGTTCACACGTTCCTGATTTCCATCCTTTTTTGTTCAGGACTGAAACCGCAGCTCTTGGCAGAAAACGCAGGTCCTTTTTTTGTGCTTTTTTGGTGCGTTTTTTGATGCGTTTTTTGATACTTTTTTTTATGCAGTTTTCTATGCAGAGTCTGTGTGTTTTCTAGGAAGTTTTTTAGGGTTAAAATGGCTGAAAATACCCTACCCCTAACCCTAACCCTAACCCTACCCCTAACCCTACCCCTACCCATAACCCTACCCCTAACCCTACCCCTAACCCTACCCCTAACCCTATTCTAACCTTAGTGGAAAAAAAAAATTCTTAATTTTTTTATTGTCCCTATCTATGGGGGTGAAAAAAGGGGGGGGGGGTGTCATTTACTATTTTTTTATTTTGATCACTGAGATAGGTTATATCTCAGTGATCAAAATGCACTTTGGAACGAATCTGCTGCTGCTGCGGCATGCGCCCGCCATTTTGCAAGATGGCGGCGCCCAGGGAGAAGACGGCCGGACGGACATTGGGAGGCCAGGTAAGTATAAGGGGGGGAGATTAGGGCACGGGGGGGGCATCGGAGCACGGGGGAGGGGCATTGGAGCACGGGGGGGCATCGGAGCATGGGGGGGTGGGATCGGGGCAGCCACACTCCGCCCACGCACTTCCGCCCGCTTCCCCGCACTTCCTGCTGCAGCGGTTCGGCACCACAAACCGCAATAAAACCCGCAGATATATTTTTGATCTGCGGGTTTTACTGCGGGTTTGACCTCACAATGGAGGTCTATGGGTGCAGAACCGCTGCGGCTCCGAAAAAAGAAGTGACATGGTACTTCTTTTTTCCCGCAGCTATTCAGCGCGGCTTTTTTTTTTGAAATTCAGGAACATGTGCACAGCGGTTCCTGTTTTCCATAGGGTACATTGTACTATACCCTGCATGGAAAACAGCTGCGGAACCGCAGCGGCAAAAACGCTGCGGTTCCACAGTAAAAAACACACTGTGTGAACATGGCCTTAAAGTTGAGTTACTTTGTAGCTACATTTTGAGTTACATTATGTGTGTCACCAAGTCAAAATGCGGATCTTCTCATACGTTTCAGAATGTACGTTCTGCTTGATAAATGCGCAGAGCAGAGTAGTCTGTAGTTGGAGACGTGTGTTCTTTCAGACGCCATACTATATGTTTTGTATTGCCTCTTGGAGAGATACGGTACGTCAGGAGGATCTCTCGATGCAATCCTTATAAGCTTACATTGGTGTCTATCTCCCTTCGTAAAGCAATCTGTGATATACTGTAGATTTTTCTTTTTCACTGAATGCGTCTGTACGTAATAACAAAGTCTTCCTTTCTATTCCATGCAGCCAGAAGAATGAAAGTATAATGGCCCAACCAACAAAGGACATTCTCTTTACGTTTGTTGGTTGGAAACTAAATATATCTAAACAAACCACATTAAAAAAATATTCTCATTAAGAATTCATTAAAACTCAAGAATTATTGCTAAAGATAAAAACAGGTAGAAAACCAGGACTCAATATACATCAACAATAAGATTTTGATGAAAGTTAACATAGCTCATGTAATGTGCTGCTGCAGTGCAGTATAGAGCAACCTCCACCAGGGGGTGCTGGCTAAGGAAAGGAGGCTGCACACACAGCGCAGCAAAACTGAGCAACAACACAGGTGTCACAGGTAATGAAAGGGACATGAAACAAGCCAAGGTCATACACGGAGATAGCGGCGCGGTACAGAAGGGGCGAGCAGAGAATCGTCGGGGACAAGCAAGACGTCAGAACCTACCGGGAACGTGGTAACCAAAATGTGAGACGTAAGACGGAGTCGGGGTACAGGCCAGAGGTCAGAACAAGTCATAAACGGGTGCAGGCAGTCAAAGGTAAACAGGAACACTATAACAGGGAACAGGTCAGGAGCTCAAACAGTGCAGCATGAACTATAGCTGACACTGGCCCCCAGGCTGCAGAGGACTTAAATAGCACAGCCAGCTCCAGGGTGAGGCAGAGAGGATTAACTCCCACATGACCAGTCCAGAGACAAGAGAGCTGAACATAATCTCAGAACTGGATCATGACAGCTCAAAGGCATTCATTAGATGCGTCAATTCTGGAGCTTAGCCTTGGCTGTTCATGATTGCTTTGGTGTGGTGGCAATTGGGGTAATAGTTTTGAGGTTGATGTAAGCTTTGTGTGTAATGTCAGCTGGCTTCAAGCCCATGGGTTACTAATGGAGAGGCATCTATCAGATACCCCCATTACTACCTGAATATTTAGAAAAAAAAACAACACACACACACAGGAAATTAAAAGTTCATTTGAATAAGAAATCCCCAACACATTCCCTGATTTACCCATTTATTATTAAAAAAAATATTCCCATCAGTTCCGACATAATACATTGTGGTTATCACGATGTCCAATGTTCCATAAGTTACTTGCAGTCATGTCTCACGAGCGATGATGTCAGTAACATCTGAAGGAGCTGCAGGGTACCAAGTAGAGATTGCAGTATCTGTCTATACAACCACAAAAAGCTTTACACTCCATAGATGTCGCCTTTATGGAAGAGTGAGCAGAAAAGACCTTTTACTTGCACACAAAAATTGTAAAGCTCGTTTTGAGTTTTCCAAAAGACATGTGGGGGACTCCTCATATGTATGGAGGAAGGTGCTGTGGCCAGACGAGACCAAAATTGAACTTTTTGGCCAGCAAGATAAAATCTGGCTCCAAACCAGCACATCATCACCATAAAAACATCATCCCCACAGTGAAAAGTGGTAGTGGCAGCATCATGCTGTGGGGAAGTTTTTTTGGGCAGCAGGGACAGGGAAAATGGCCCCCAAGTAAAGGGGAAGATGGATGGTGCGAAATACAGGGATATTCTTGAGAAAAATCTGTTTCAGTCTGTCAGTGATTTGAGACTGAGACAAAGGGTCACATTCCAACAAGATAATGACACAAAGCTTGCTGATAAAGCAACACTCAAGTAGTTTAAAGGGAAACTTGTTTGGCGTGGCCTAGTCAAAGCCAAAACCTTAATCTAATTGAGAATCTGTGGGTCAGACTTTGAAGATTGCTGTTCACCAGAGGAAACCCTCTAAAGGTACTGTTACACTAAGCGACTTACCAACGATCACGACCAGCGATACGACCTGGCCGTGATCGTTGGTAAGTCGTTGTGTGGTCGCTGGGGAGCTGTCACACAGACAGCTCTCTCCAGCGACCAACGATGAGGGGAACGACTTCGGCATCGTTGAAACTGTCTTCAACGATGCCGAAGTCCCCCTGCAGCACCCGGGTAACCAGGGTAAACATCGGGTTACTAAGTGCAGGGCCGCGCTTAGTAACCCGATATTTACCCTGGTTACCTTTGTAAAAGTAAAAAAAAAAAAACACTACATACTCACATTCTGATGTCTGTCACGTCCCCCGCCGTCAGCTTCCCTGTACTTTCTGTGTCAGCGCCGGCAGTAACAACGGTGACGTCACCGCTGTGCTCTGCCTTACGGCCGGCGCTGACACATTCAGTGCAGGGAAGCTGACGGCGGGGGACATGAGACATCAAAATGTGAGTATGTAGTGTTTTTTTTTTTTTTTTTTTTCTTTTACAATGGTAACCAGGGTAAATATCGGGTTACTAAGCGCGGCCCTGCGCTTAGTAACCCGATATTTACCCTGGTTACAAGTGAACAGCAGGTGATCAGCGACCAAAAAAAGGTCCTAATCATTCCCCAACGACCAACGATCTCCCAGCAG
Source organism: Ranitomeya imitator (assembly GCF_032444005.1). Classification (NCBI taxonomy): domain Eukaryota; kingdom Metazoa; phylum Chordata; class Amphibia; order Anura; family Dendrobatidae; genus Ranitomeya; species Ranitomeya imitator. The sequence goes on from NC_091286.1 coordinate 308,744,564, forward strand.
GGGCCTGATCGTTGGTCACTGTCACACATAACGAGATCGTTAGCGGGATTGTTGCTACGTCACAAAAAGCGTTACGTTGCAACGATATCGTTAACGATATCGTTATGTGTGAAGGTACCTTAACTCGAAGGAGCTGGAACAGTTTTGCCTTGAGGAATGGGCAAAAATCCCAGTGGCAAGATGTGAAAAGCTCATAGAGACTTATCCAAAGCGACTTGCAGCTGTAATTGCTGCAAAAGGAGACTCTACAAATTACTGACTTTAAGGGTAGGGGGATAGTTATGCACACTGAAGTTTTCCATTGTTTTATCCTATTTGTGGTTTGCTTCACAATATAGAGGAAGCCAAATATTCACCGTTGTAGGCATGTTCCTTACGTCAATTGATGCAAACCCTCAAAAGAACCAGTGAAATTCCAGGTTGTGAGGTAGCAAAACACAAAAATGCCAAGGGAGTGAGTACTTTTGCAAGCCACGGTAGGTGCATTTTGCTGCATTTTTGTTGTGTTTTTTTTTTTACGTGCCTTTTTGTTACAATTTTTCCCCGTGCACTTCTATGGAAGAAATCGAGGAAAAAACACACTATAGCAAATCTGAAAGTAAAAAATAACAAAGTGTGCAAGAGAAATCAGGTTTCCCAATCACTTTACTAGCATCAGGAAAACCTTTCGGGTTTTGTGACAACTCTGCATGCAAAAATACGTGACAAATCTGCAACATGTGGCCTGTCCCTTATAGTAACAATAGGTTACATTCACAAAAATGACAAGAAATAGAAATGTTAACAGCTCCTATATAGCCTCGAAATGCTCTTACTGACTGTGGAGATTGGCACCCTAACAAAAATAATGTGTCAGTTCCACTTAACATAGACAAACCCTATTGGAAGCCCCTGTAAGTGGCGGGGAACCTCCTGCCTGTAGGCCATTTACAGACCATGGGCCATTTACGTTCCGTGATTACCTTTTCTCTGGCCCCTGGGTAGATTCCCGATGACAGCAGCGCTAGGGTCGGCAGAGTTGTTTTAACAGCCACCGGACTTTCAATTTCTGAATTGAATTACTGAATGCTAAGGCATGTGTAATGAAAGAGTACGCCATGACACCAGTGCCAAGACGTACTTTGTGGGCAGAATTAGTGCACAATTGTACGGCCCTTGAGAGATGGTGTAAAAATGCAAATGCCTTTGTCAGAAAAAAGGTGCCCCTTCCCTGCCATAAAATGCCATCTACCTATAACACAAATGACAGTGTCAACTATTTAGATGCCAAAGATAAAAGAATGCAAACTATAAATAAATTACCCAAAAAACAATAGTGCATCAAATCACTTAGCTTTGAGTATTTGCTGATTGTCCTGACTTGTTTTGTCTTGTAGTTTTGAGGTTCATCAGGTGACTTATCCAAAGAGTGAAAACTGAAAAGTGCTGGTAATGAGTGTTGTGTCGCTCTCGTGGCTGCCAAGTGAATGAATGAAGTGCAGCTTTATCGGTTGGATCAATGGGTTGCATAGAGGGTTACTTGAAGTTTTTAAGTGTCTTTCTGTCAACAAACTGCTGACTGCTTCCACCAGCAACCAGCTGCAAAATAGATACCACTCTAGTCTTAAACGCAGGCCGTCTGTAAGTGCTGATGTGAATATGGTAAATAATAAACTGTATGATAGGTCCTGCCTTAATTTTTTTTTGGTTTTGGATATTCCAAGATAAGTACAATAAAATTACCATCTTTGGAAGAAAATAAAGATTTGTTGGGTGCTGAAACACTGTGAATTACGCAATTCATGCCACCCATCTCAGGACATCTTAAGCCAACAGAAAATGTAAAGGGGAGAGCATGCAAGTGCTTCTCACAAAATTAGAATATCATCAAAAAGTTAATTTATTTCAGTTCTTCAATACAAAAAGTAAAAGTCATTTATTATATAGAGTCATTACAAACATAGTGATCTATTTCAAGTGTTTTTTTCTGTTAATGTTGATGATTATGGCTTACAGCCAATGAAAACCCAAAAGTCATTATCTCAGTAAATTAAAATAGCAAAAAAAACTACCAAGGCTTCCTAAGCATTTATAAAGGTCCCTTAGTCTGTTTCAGTAGGCTCCACAATCATGGGAAAGACTGCTGACTTGACAGATGTCCAGAAGGCATTCATTGACCCACTCAACAAGGCGGGTAAGCCACAAAAGGTCATTGCTAAAGAAGCTGACTATTCACCGTGTTGTATCCAAGCATATAAATGGAAAGGTGAGTGGAAGGAAAAAGTATGGTAGAAAAAGGTGCACAAGCAACCGGGATAGCCACAGCCTTGAAAGGTTTGTTAAGAAAAGGCCGTTCAAAACTTTGGGGGAGATTCACAAGGAGTGGACTGCTGCTGGAGTCATTGCTCCAAGAGCCACCACACATAGACGTATCCCGGACATGGGCTACAAGTGTCTCATTCCTTGTGTCAAGCAACTCATGACCAATAGACAACGCCAGAAGCGTCTTATCTGGTCCAAGGAGAAAAAGAACTGGACTGTTGCTCAGTTGTCCAACGTGTTGTTTTCAGATGAAATTAAATTTTGCATTTTATTTGGGTGTCAAGGTCCCCGAGTCTGTAGAAAGAGTGGAGAGACACACAATCCAAGCTGCTTGAGGTTTATTGGGAAGTGTCCACAATCAGTGAGGTTTGGGGAGCCATGTCATCTTCTGGTGTAGGTCCACTGTGTTTTATCAAGACCAAAGTCAGCGCAGCCATCTACCAGGAAATTTTAGAGCACTTCATGTGCTTCCCTTTGCCTACAAGCTTTTTGGAGATGGAAATTCCATTCTCCAGCAGGACTTTGCACCCGTCCAGACTGCCAAAAGTACCAATACCTGATTTAAAAACAACAGTAGCACTGTGCTTGATTGAGCCAACAAACTCGCCTGACCTTAATTCCATAGAAAATCTATGGGGTATTGTCAAGAGGAAGATGAGAGACACCAGGCCCAACAATGCAGACAAGCTGAAGGCTGCTATCAAAGCAACCTGGGCTTCCATAACTCCTCAGCAGTGCCACATGCTGATTGCTACCGTGCCACACCGAATTGATGCAGGAATTGATGCAAAAGGAGCCCCGACCAAGTATTGAGTGCATTTACTGAACATACATTTCAGTAGGCCAACATTTCAGATTTTAAAATCATTTTTCAAGCTGGTGTTATAAGGTGCTCTTAATTTACTGAGTTAACAACTTTTGGCTCATCAACGTTAACAGAAATAAACACTTGAAATAGATGACTCTGTTTGTAATGACTCTAAATAATGAGCGAGTTTCACTATTTGTATTGAAGAACTGAAATAAAGTACGGTATATTTTTGATGATATTCTAATTTTGTGAAAAGCACCTGTATCTTTAGTAATCAGTAAACTTTCTCTGTAGATTTTATCTGTGAATAAAGTAAACATAACATTTCAACGGAAGAAAATAATTAGTACCTTGGAGGATAATGGTACGTGATATAAAGTCAAGTATGAAATAAGTCATTATTGGTCGTAATCTTTTGTTCTAGACATTGTATTAAATAGAAATTGTATAAGATTTGTTTTTAGCTATTAAGAATAGATACATATATTATGGAGAGCTAATTATGTACCACGGCTTATGTAATAGTATTGCTAGCTCAGTGGTTAGCAGTGCAGTCTTGCAGCGCTGCAGTCTTGCAGTACTGGAGTCTTGGGTTCAAATCCCCACCAAGAACGACCTCTGCAAGGAGTCTGTATGTTCTCCCCGTGTTTTCGTGGGTTTTCCACCAGGTACTCTGGATTGCTCCCAAACTCCAAAGACATACTGATGGGAATTTAGATTGTGAGCCCCAATGGAGACAGCAATTATAATGTATATAAAGCGCTGCGGAATATGGTAGTGCAATATAAGCAATGCATATTAAAAATATAATATTTACAAGGTGAGCTTTAGAAGCGTAGGGCTTGTACTCTTCAGAAACCGTCTAGGAAAATGCTGTAGTGTTTAACAAGAAAGCAGTAACCTAACATGCAGAAGCAATACGTAGCTGCAAATAATTGACGGCTTATGTCCAGCAATTTAATCCGCTCCTTCCAAATCTGCCTTGGGGAGATGTCAAGAAATGATTAGTTTATTTTCAAACACTTAGATATGCCGGTACATCTTAGCAGTTTTGTTTCATGGCTCTGGTCGCACCTAGCAGACAGTGATCGTGGCAGAGTATTCTAGAAACTAAGCATGATATCTTAATTTTCCTTGCATAAATGCCAAGTGTCTGGATGTACAACCAGCTTAAATGATTATATATGGGTACAGTTCTATATTCATGTGTTTAATACACATTCCGCATATCTTTGCCATTTGCAGAAGAAAGGACAGTGGGAGGTAGTTGTATTTCACTCCGGCATGTGTTATGACAGATGGAGAAAATCTTTTCATGTTGGTTTTTCAACAGTCGTACTCTGCAAGACTCCAAGCTCTTCCTGGCTACTGGGAAATTAAAAGTTGGCGATTCAGCCTTTAATTTTTATCCATCTGCTCCAGCTAATGAGACGTCTCATTTGTAGGCTTCACTTTGAATTACCAAATGCATGTGCAGCTTTATCATTTTTCCTCCCAGTGTGCCATCTCCTCCTGTGTAAGTTACAAAGATGGATAATATTAATAATAATAGATAGCTTACTTAGACTTGGGGTTTTTGATAGACTTCTCTAGCTTAGACTTTCAGGATTGATTCTTAGAGTGATCATTTTCTCTTAATCTCTCACACTCATAATTGTAAAGTTTTTGAATAACTCCATTTGTACTCCTACGAGCAAATTCATATTAGATGCCATAAAGTGAGAATGTAATGTATCAGTATCATAAAAGACACACGAGCAATCACATAAATAACATCCAGCTACAAAGGTTTTATCTACTGGGGCTATTTCTAACGGGAAGCTAATGCGTTATGTTGTTTGCTGTGAATACATTACTAGAGACTGGTATTAAACTAAACGTTTGCAGACCAGACTCTAGGGATAAATTAGATTTACTGTCTTAACTCTGTTTCAGGTTTCAGAAACTGAAAACCTTTTTCTTGTGTATAGTTTCAGCCATATTACGATGTGACAAATGTCTTCTAAACAACTGTAGGCCTCGTTTAGACATCCAGACATTCGTGTTTCACGCTCATGTAATACATGTGATTTTCATATGTATAACGTGTCCATTGCAGTCTATGGTTCCTGTTTACTTGCTCACAAAAAATAAATAAAGGTGTGCTATTTTGTTCTAAGTCACAGACCAAACCGAGACATTCTCATCTATAGTAGAGATGAGATGATGTTTTAAAATTCAATTAGCTGAATGTTCCCCAAAATTTATATTCATGGCGAAGACATTTCTGTGGAGGAGAAGAGAGAGGGAGAACCTAGGTAAGCAAAAGAGCTTACACACTATGGGTATGTGCACACAATGCAGATTTAGTGCAGAATTGTTGCCGAACTGCAGCAGATTTTTCTGCTGCAGAACTGCAGAAAACTCTGTGCAGAAATGCTGCAGATTTCAAAGAAGTGCACTTAGCTTCTTTTGTGCAGTTCTGCAGCGTTTCTGCGCAGATTTTTCTGCACCATGTGCACAACTTTTTTTTCACATTGATTTACATTGTACTGCACAGAAACTGCACAGAAACTGCACAGAAACTGCACAGAAACTGCACAGAAACTGCATCAAATCTGCAGATACAGATTTAGTGCAGAAAATTCTGCACCACATTTCCTACGTGTGCACATAGCCTATAGGAGAGAGTGATAGCCCTGTGTCAAGGTCTACTGAGTTTCTGGGATTAGGTGGTTTTAGGGTTAACTTGGATGGCCTCACTCTGGGATTCTGGGAGGCTTTTTATAGCCTCATTGTGGAGCCATCCTCTGTCGCTTATACTCTAACCTTTGGCCAAGTGTGCGTGACCTTGTTGTGCCTGTGTTTTGTGCCTGTGCTACTTTATGCTTGTCTGGTTCTGATCTGGTTCTGTCCTTGTTTAGAGTTCTGTCTGTCCCTTTTGTACTGCGCTGCTATCTCTGTATGACTACTTGCTTATGTTCTGACTATTCTCTGCTCGCCCCTTCTGTACCAAGCCACCCTCTCCGTGTTTGACCCCCGTTTGTACGACTTGGGTTTTCCTTTCCTCTATTTCAGGGTGCCTGTAGAACCCTGCACTTATCTCCAATAGCAGGACGCTAAGCCCCGCCCCCTGTGGTCACATGATCATAGGTCCTTCTGTTTTCTGCTACCTTCAGCACGCTGCGAAGGTCCCGTCTGCCTGAGCTTTCTCTGTGCCATCTGACGTTGGGCTCTCCTGCAGTGTGGGTGAGTCACCCTGCTCAGCCGTGGCAGTGCGCCGGTGCTGACAGGGTCCTGATACCCTGCCGATCAAAAGAGTTTACACTCTACAGGAGAGAGCGAGAACCCTGCTGACCATAAGAGTTTACATTCTACAGGAGAGAGTGAGAACCCTGCTGACCATAAGAGCTTACATCCAATAGGAGTGAGCGAGAACCCTGCTGACTATAAGAGCTTAGATTCTACAGGAGAGAGCGAGAATCCTGCTGACCATAAGAGCTTACATTCTATAGGAGTGAGCGAGAACCCTGCTGACCATAAGAGCTTACATTCTATAGGAGTGAGCGAGAATCCTGCTGACCATATGAGCTTATATTCTATAGGAGTGAGCGAGAACCCTGCTGACCATAAGAGCTTACATTCTACAGGAGAAAGCGAGAACCCTGCTGACCATATGAGCTTACATTCTATAGGAGTGAGCGAGAACCCTGCTGACCATAAGAGTTTACATTCTACAGGAGAGAGCGAGAACCCTGCTGACCATAAGAGCTTACATTCTATAGGAGTGAGCGAGAACCCTGCTGACCATAAGAGCTTACATTCTACAGGAGAAAGCGAGAACCCTGCTGACCATAAGAGCTTACATTCTATAGGAGTGAGCGAGAACCCTGCTGACCATAAGAGTTTACATTCTACAGGAGAGAGCGAGAACCCTGCTGACCATAAGAGCTTACATTCTATAGGAGTGAGCGAGAACCCTGGTGACCATAAGAGCTTACATTCTACAGGAGTGAGCGAGAACCCTGCTGACCATAAGAGCTTACATTCTACAGGAGTGAGCGAGAACCCTGCTGACCATAAGAGCTTACATTCTATAGGAGTGAGCGAGAACCCTGCTGACCATAAGAGCTTACATTCTATAGGAGTGAGCGAGAACCCTGCTGACCATAAGAGCTTACATTCTATAGGAGTGAGCGAGAACCCTGCTTACCATAAGAGCTTACACTCAAGAGTAGAGAGAGAAGACCCCAGCTTGCGCTCTATAGGAGCGGGAGACATATTGAGATGACCCTGAAAGCTGTAAGAGTTTACACTCTACAGTAGAGGGAGAGAACCCTACTTACCATAAGTTTTTATACTCCAGAGGAGAGATAAAGAGAGAGAATCCTTGCGACTATAAGTGTTTACACTCTTGAGAAAGAGGACCCCACTGATCATCAGAGCTTACACTCTACATGAGGTAGATAGATTGATAGGACCCTGGTGACTATAAAAGCTTGCACTCTACAAGAGAGAAAGACTTGCCCAGCGACTCTGGAGATAGAAACCGATTGGCATTCAAACTGATCACCATTGCATACCATCCATAAGATGCCATAGCTGAAGGGCATTATAGGTTATGGAGGCATCCATGGCTACACAGACATTAGCCCTCTATCTGATGGTGGTGGGGAAGTTTTTTCCTTTGTGAACCGCTAATCCTATCTTAAAATGTTGAAATTTGTGTGAAAAAGCAAATTTGAGGAAATTCTACACCAACTCAATCCTCTACGAGTGTATCCGCTTATCTCTAGTCTATAGATGGATATGGAAGGAAATCAGTCCGTTTTTTTTTTTCACATAAGAGAAAAAGTCACTGATGTCTGTGTGAGGTCTTAATTGAAACTCAATACAAGGTGACCCTAAGCTCATAGTAATTGATCTCTTTCACATCATAGATTTTGGATATACAGGATGCAAAACTGAGTGGAAATTTTTAAAAATACCATTTTAACACTCTGCAATATCTACATTTGCTAACATTGTGTATATACACAGAGAAATTGCATTGGCTTTGCCAAGTTTTCTGTTTCTCCTCTCGCCTCCTTTAACAACTCAGCCTGCTGTTTGTTTTTCATTTACTGTTTTATATGACTTCTGGGTCTCTTACACTGTCAGAACATTGTTATAGTATAATATGTGATTATACTGCTACTAATCTTACACCCAAGGAACAGATTGGGGACTGAGCGTGAGGCACGGTTTCTAAGATTGTTAGCTTAGGTTAAATATCCCTTCTTTTCAGCAGCAGTATATAATAACAATGGATGTTTTTCTAGCATGTGGCACAGTTTCTCTATGCGCTGATATGAGGCTGGATATGTTCTGTCCTATCAGACCTAAAGATGTGAATTCCTTAAAATACTTTACAGTAGACGTGTTACAGTGATGAATTGTACGAATAGCCACATTCAACATAATTTCAAAACACTTTGACATTGTAGCTAATTTACACAACCTTACATTTTGGCCCCGGATCATTAAGATGTTTTTGATTAATTATTGCATAAAATGTCTTGATATTTGAGCACATCTTTTGGTCTTTCTATGCTATTCTCAGCCAGCTTCGCCAAAATTGGCAGAGCTGGAGTTGGATGGGGGCCTGACAAATCATACCTGGCAAATATATTACAACAGGAGGAAAAAAAAAGGAGGAAAAAACCTCCACTATTCTAGAAAAAACACCACAGAAAAACAGGCAAAGGTGCTTACCTGTCTAGGCCTCAAATCAAATGCACTCTCATGGTGCAGTGGGCCCAAGTGCCAAGCAGCCATCCCCTGATTGTAGGCTGGCTGTCTTATCTGGTATTATCACACCTGTGTAGTCGCCATCTTTACTTGGGCCCACTGCACCATGAGCGTGCATTTGATTTGAGGCCTAGACAGGTAAGCACCTTTGCCTGTTTTTCTGTGGTGTTTTTTCTGGCAAATATATTCTAGTTTATGCCTCTAAAGTGGTGAAAATTACGCACTGGAGTAACATTTGTGACAAAGGCGCACAACCATTTTAAGACATGCCTAATTCATTAAGAGGTATATGGCTCTTAATTAGGGACAGCTTACTCCAGTGTTCCCTTTATTACAAATGGCATTTAAAATGCTAATCTTATCAATTTTTGGTCCTTTGTTCTTGTACTGTCTTAGCCCAGAACATTCTGCACACCATCAGCACACAGACCCTATAACAATCAGTCTAAGACTCAATTAATATGAGTAATATACAGTTAGGTCCATATATATTTGGACAGAGACAACATTTTTCTAATTTTGGTTATAGACATTACCACTATTAATTTTAAACAAAACAATTCAGATGCAGTTGAAGTTCAGACCTTCAGCTTTCATTTGAGGGTATCCACATTAAAATTGGATGAAGGGTTTAGGAGTTTCAGCTCCTTAACATGTGCCACCCTGTTTTTAAAGGGACCCAAAGTAATTGGACAGATTCAATAATTTTATATAAAATGTTCATTTTTAGTAGTTGATTGAAAACCCTTTGTTGACAATGACTGCCTGAAGTTTTGAACTCATGGACATCACCAGATGCTGTGTTTCCTCCTTTTTGATGCTCTGCCAGGCCTTCACTGCGGAGGTTTTCAGTTGCTGTTTGTTTGTGGGCCTTTCAGTCTGAAGTTTAGTCTTTAACAAGTGAAATGCATGCTCAATTGGGTTGAGATCAGGTGACTGACTTGGCCATTCAAGAATATTCCACTTCTTTGCTTTAATAAACTTCTGGGTTGCTTTGGCTTTATGTCTTGGGTCATTGTCCATCTGTAGTATGAAACGATGACCAATCAGTTTTGCTGCATTTGGCTGGATCTGAGCACACAGTATGTCTCTGAATACCTCAGAATTCATTCGGCTGCTTCTGTCCTGTGTCACATCATAAATAAACACTAGTGACCCAGTGCCACTGGCAGCCATGCATGCCCAAGCCATCATACTGCCTCCGCTGTGTTTTACAGATGATGTGGTTTCCTTTGGATCATGAGCTGTACCATGCCTTCACCATACTTTTCTCTTTCCATCATTCTGGTAGAGGTTGATCTTGGTTTCATCTGTCCAAAGAATGTTCTTCCAGAACTGTGCTGGCTTTTTAGATGTTTTTTAGCAAAGTCCAGTCTAGCCTTTTTATTCTTGATGCTTATGAGTGGCTTGCACCGTGCAGTGAACCCTCTGTATTTACTTTCATGCAGTCTTCTCTTTATGGTAGATTTGGATATTGATATGCCTACCTCCTGGAGAGGGTTGTTCACTTGGTTGGCTGTTGTGAAAGGGTTTCTCTTCACCATGGAGATTATTCTGCGATCATCCACCACTGTTGTCTTCTATGGGCGCCCAGGTCTTTTTGCATTGATGAGTTCACCAGTGCTTTCTTTCTTTCTCAGGATGTACCAAACTGTAGATTTTGCCACTCCTAATACTGTAGCAATTTCTCGGATGGGTTTTTTCTGTTTTCGCAGCTCAAAGATGGCTTGTTTCACCTGCATGGAGAGCTCCTTTGACCGCATGTTTACTTCAGAGCAAAACCTTCCAAATGCAAGCACCACAACTCAAATCAACTCCAGGCCTTTTATCTGCTTTATTGAGAATGACATAACAAAGGGATTGCCCACCCCTGTCCATGAAATAGCCTTGGAGTCAATTGTCCAATTACTTTTGGTCCCTTTAAAAACAGGGTGGCACATGTTAAGGAGCTGAAACTCCTAAACCCTTCATCCAATTTTAACCCCTTTACCCCCAAGGGTGGTTTGCACGTCAATGACCAGGCCAATTTTTACAATTCTGACCACTGTCCCTTTATGAGGTTATAACTCCGAAACGCTTCAACGGATCCTGGTGATTCTGACATTGTTTTCTCGTGACATATTGTACTTCATGATAGTGGTAAAATTTCTTTGATAGTACCTGCGTTTATTTGTGAAAAAAACGGAAATTTGGCGAACATTTTGAAAATTTCGCAATTTTCAAACTTTGAATTTTTATGCAATTAAATCACAGAGATATGTCACACAAAATACTTAATAAGTAACATTTCCCACATGTCTCCTTTACATCAGCATAATTTTGGAACCAATTTTTTTTTTGGTTAGGGAGTTATAAGGGTTAAAAGTTGACCAGCAATTTCTCATTTTTACAACACCATTTTTTTTTAGGGACCACGTCTCATTTGAAGTCATTTTGAGGGGTCTATATGATAGAAAATGCCCAAGTGTGACACCATTCTAAAAACTGCACCCCTCAAGGTGCTCAAAACCACATTCAAGAAGTTTATTAACCCTTCAGGTGTTTAATAGGAATTTTTGGAATGTTTAAATAAAAATGAACATTTAACTTTTTTACACAAAAAATTTACTTCAGCTCCAATTTGTTTTATTTTACCAAGGGTAACAGGAGAAATTGGACCCAAAAAGTTGTTGTCCAATTTGTCCTGAGTACGCTGATACCCCATATGTGGCAGTAAACCACTGTTTGGGCGCATGGGAGAGCTCGGAAGGGAAGGAGCGCTATTTGACTTTTCAATGCAAACTTGACAGGAATTGAGATGGGACGCCATGTTGCGTTTGGAGAGCCACTGATGTGCCTAAACATTGAAACCCCCCACAAGTGACACCATTTTGGAAAGTAGACCCCCTAGGGAACTTATCTAGAGGTGTGGTGAGCACTTTGACCCACCAAGTGCTTCACAGAAGTTTATAATGCAGAACCGTAAAAATAAAAAATCATATTTTTTCACAAAAATTATATTTTTGCCCCCAATTTTTTATTTTTCCAAGGGTAAGAGAAGAAATTGGACCTCAATAGTTGTTGTCCAATTTGTCCCCAGTACGCTGATACCCCATATGTGGCAGTAAACCACTGTTTGGGCGCATGGGAGAGCTCGGAAGGGAAGGAGCGCCGTTTGACTTTTCAATGCAAAATTGACAGGAATTGAGATGGGACGCCATGTTGCGTTTGGAGAGCCACTGATGTGCCTAAACATTGAAACCCCCCAGAAGTGACACCATTTTGGAAAGTAGACCCCCTAAGGAACTTATCTGGATGTGTGGTGAGCACTTTGACCCACGAAGGCTTCACAGAAGTTTATAATGCAGAGCCATAAAAATAAAACAAAATTATTTTCCCACAAAAATTATTTTTTAGCCCCCAGTTTTGTATTTTCCCTAGGGTAACAGGAGAAACTGGACCCCAAAAGTTGTTGTCCAATTTGTCCTGAGTACGCTGATACCCCATATGTGGGGGGGAACCACCGTTTGGGCGCATGGGAGGGTTCGGAAGGGAAGGAGCGCCATTTGGAATGCAGACTTAGATGGAATGGTCTGCAGGCGTCACATTGCGTTTGCAGAGCCCCTAATGTACCTAAACAGTAGAAACCCCCCACAAGTGACACCATTTTGGAAAGTAGACCCCCTAAGGAACTCATCTTGATGTGTTGAGAGCTTTGAACCCCCAAGTATTTCACTACAGTTTATAACGCAGAGCCATGCAAATAAAAAATATTTTTTTTTCCACAAAAATTATATTTTAGCCCCCAGTTTTGTATTTTTCCAAGGTTAGCAGGAGAAATTGGACCCTAAATGTTGTTGTCCAATTTGTCCTGAGTACGCTGATACCCGATATGTGGGGGGGAACCACCGTTTGGGCGCATGGGAGGGCTCGGAAGGGAAGGAGCATCATTTGGAATGCAGACTTAGATGGATTGGTCTGCAGGAGTCACATTGCGTTTGCAGAGCCCCTAATGTACCTAAACAGTAGAAACCCCGCACAAGTGACCCCATATTGGAAACTAGACCCCTGAATGAACTTATCTAGATGTGTTGTGAGAACTTTGAACCCCCAAGTGTTTCACTACAGTTTATAACGCAGAGCCGTGAAAATAAAAAATCTTTTTGTTTTCCCACAAAACTTATTTTGTTGCCCCCAGTTTTGTATTTTCCCAAGGGTAACAGGAGAAATTGGTCCACAAAAGTTGTTGTCCAATTTGTCCTGAGTACGCTGATACCCCATATGTTGGGGTAAACCCCTGTTTGGGCACACAGGAGAGCTCGGAAGGGAAGGAGCACTGTTTTACTTTTTCAACGCAGAATTGGCTGGAATTGAGATTGGACGCCATGTCGTGTTTGGAGAGCCCCTGATGTGCCGAAACAGTGGAAACCCCCCAATTATAACTGAAACCCTAATCTAAACACACCCCTAACCCTAATTCCAACGGTAACCCTAACCACACCTCTAACCCTGACACACCCCTAACCCTAATCCCAACCCTATTCCCAACTGTAAATGTAATCTAAACCCTAACCCTAACTTTAGCCCCAACCCTAACTGTAGCCCCAACCCTAACCCTAGCCCTAACCCTAGCCCTAACCCTAGCCCTAACCCTAACCCTAGCCCTAACCCTAGCCCTAACCCTAGCCCTAACCCTAACCCTAGCCCTAACCCTAACCCTAGCCCTAGCCCTAACCCTAGCCCTAACCCTAGCCCTAGCCCTAACCCTAACCCTAGCCCTAGCCCTAACCCTAGCCCTAACCCTAGCCCTAACCCTAGCCCTAATGGGAAAATGGAAATAAATACATTTTTTTTTTATTTTTCCCTAACTAAGGGGGTGATGAAGGGGGGTTTGATTTACTTTTATAGCGAGTTTTTTAGCGGATTTTTATGATTGGCAGCCGTCACACACTGAAAGACCCTTTTTATTGCAAAAAATATTTTTTGCAATACCACATTTTGAGAGCTATAATTTTTCCATATTTTGGTCCACAGAGTCATGTGAGGTCTTGTTTTTTGCGGGACGAGTTGACGTTTTTATTGAAAACATTTTTGGGCACGTGACATTTTTTGATCGCTTTTTATTCCGATTTTTGTGAGGAAGAATGACCAAAAGCCAGCTATTCATGAATTTCTATTGGGGGAGGCGTTTATACCGTTCCGCGTTTGGTAAAATTGATAAATCAGTTTTATTCTTCGGGTCAGTACGATTACAGCGATACCTCATTTATATCATTTTTTTTATGGTTTGGCGCTTTTATACGATAAAAACTATTTTACAGAAAAAATTATTATTTTTGCATCGCTTTATTCTCAGGACTATAACTTTTTTATTTTTTTGCTGATGATGCTGTATGGCGGCTCTTTTTTTGCGGGACAATATGACGCTTTCAGCGGTACCATGGTTATTTATATCTGTCTTTTTGATCGCGTGTTATTCCACTTTTTGTTCGGCGGTATGATAATAAAGCGTTGTTTTTTGCCTCGTTTTTTTTTTTTTTTTTCTTACGGTGTTTACTGAAGGGGTTAACTAGTGGGACAGTTTTATAGGTCGGGTCGTTACGGACGCGGCGATACTAAATATGTTTACTTTTATTGTTTTTTTTTTTTTATTTAGATGAAGAAATGTATTTATGGGAATAATATTTTTTTTTTTTTTCATTATTTTGGAATATTTTTTTTTATTTTTTTTACACATTTGGAAAAATTTTTTTTTACTTTTTTACTTTGTCCCAGGGGGGGACATCACAGATCAGTGATCTGACAGTTTGCACAGCACTCTGTCAGATCACTGATCTGACGCAGCGCTGCAGGCTTCACAGTGCCTGCTCTGAGCAGGCTCTGTGAAGCCACCTCCCTCCCTGCAGGACCCGGATCCGCGGCCATCTTGGATCCGGGGCTGGAGGGAGCAGGGAGGGAGGTGAGACCCTCGCAGCAACGCGATCACATCGCGTTGCTCCGGGGGTCTCAGGGAAGCCCGCAGGGAGCCCCCTCCCTGCGCGGTGCTTCCCTGCACCGCCGGCACATCGCGATCATCTTTGATCGCGGTGTGCCAGGGGTTAATGTGCCGGGGGCGGTCCGTGACCGCTCCTGGCACATAGTGCCGGATGTCAGCTGCGATAAGCCGCGACTATGACGGCTATGACGTACTATCCCGTCCAGGGTCAGATAAGCCCAGGGCACCTCGACGGGATAGTACGTCTAAGGTCACAGAGGGGTTAATGTTAATACCCTCAAATGAAAGCTGAAAATCTGAACTTCAACTGCATCTGAATTGTTTTGTTTAAAATTCATCATGGTAATGTCTATAACCAAAATTAGAAAAATATTGTCTCTGTCCAAATATATTTAGACCTAACTGTATGTGAAAAATAACAGCATGTACCACCAGATTAAGGTGAATTACATTGTAACAAATGACACATAGAATATGTGCCTGTTCATGATGTTAATAGTGGCCTGAAACGTCCGCTTTCTACACACACGACTGGACAGATCTTTCACAGTCATGTGAATTTGGCATTAACGAGAAGCAGTCAATGCAGGTGAAGAGTATATGTGACAAAGAAGAAGTGGTGTAAGAAGAAACATTAACCCCTTCCCGACCTGTGACACAGCGTATGCGTCATGAAAGTCGGTGCCAATCCGACCTGTGACGCATATGCTGTGTCACAGAAAGATCGCGTCCCTGCAGGCCGGGTGAAAGGGTTAACTCCAATTTCACCCGGCCTGCAGGGACAGGGGGAGTGGTAGTTTAGCCCAGGGGGGGTGGCTTCACCCCCCCGTGGCTACGATCGCTCTGATTGGCTGTTGAAAGTGAAACTGCCAATCAGAGCGATTTGTAATATTTCACCTAAAAAACTGGTGAAATATTACAATCCAGCCATGGCCGATGCTGCAATATCATCGGCCATGGCTGGAAACACTGATGTGCCCCCACCCCACCCCACCGATCGCCCCCCCCGCCCCCCGATCTGTGGTCCGCTCTCCTCCGTCCTGTGCTCCGCTCCCCCGTCCTCCTGTCCGCTCCCCCCGTGCTCCAATCACACCCCCCGTGCTCCAATCAAACCCCCCGCACTCCGATCACCCCCCCGCACAGCGATCCCCCCCGTGCTCCGATTCCCCCCCCGTGCTCCGATCCACCCCCCTGCACAGCGATCCCCCACCCCGTGCTCCAATCCACCCCCCCGTGTTCCGATCCACCCCCCCATGCTCCGATCCACCCCCCCGTGCTCCGACGCTCCCCCCGTGCCCTGATCTCCCCCCCCCCCCTTATACTTACCTCCCGGGATCCGTCCGTCTTCTTTCCTGGGCGCCGCCATCTTCCAAAATGGCGGGCGCATGTGCAGTGCGCCCGCCGAATCTGCCGGCCGGCAGATTCGTTCCAAAGTGAGTTTTGATCACTGAGATATAACCTCTCTCAGTGATCAAAATAAAAAAAAATAGTAAATGATCCCTACCCCCCCCCCCCCCTTTGTCACCCCCATAGGTAGGGACAATAAAAAAATAAAGAATTTTTTTTTTTTTACACTAAGGTTAGAATAGGGTTAGGGTTAGGGCTAGGGTTAGGGTTAGGGTTTCGGTATGTGCACACGTATTCTGTTCCTCTGCGGATTTTTTCCGCTGCGGATTTGATAAATCCGCAGTGCTAAACCGCTGTGGATTTATCGCGGATTTACCGCGGTTTTTCTGCGCATTTCACTGCGGTTTTACAACTGCGATTTTCTATTGGAGCAGTTGTAAAACCGCTGCGGAATCCGCAGAAAGAAGTGACATGCTGTGGAATGTAAACCGCTGCGTTTCCGTGCAGTTTTTCCGCAGCATGTGTACAGCGATTTTTGTTTCCCATAGGTTTACATTGAACTGTAAACTCATGGGAAACTGCTGCGGATCTGCAGCGTTTTCCGCAGCGTGTGCACATACCTTTAGAATTAGGCTATGTGCACACGGTGCGGATTTTGCTGCGGATCTGCAGCGGATTGGCCGCTGCGGATTCGCAGCAGTGTTCCATCAGGTTTGCAGTTCCATGTAAACATATGGAAAACCAAATCCGCTGTGCCCATGGTGCGGAAAATACCACGCGGAAATGCTGTGTTGTATTTTCCGCAGCATGTCAATTCTTTGTGCGGATTCCGCAGCGTTTTACACCTGTTCCTCAGTAGGAATCCACAGGTGAAATCCGCACAAAAAACACTGGAAATCCACGGTAAATCCGCAGGTAAAACGCAGTCCCCTTTACCCGCGGATTTTTCAAAAATGATGCTGAAAAATCTCACACGAATCCGCAACGTGGGCACATAACCTTAGGGTTAAGGTTGGAATTAGGGTTGTGGTTAGGGGTGTGATTAGGGTTATGGCTACATTTGGGATTAGGGTTAGGGGTGTGTTGGGGTTAGTATTGGAGTTAGAATTGAGGGGTTTCCACTGTTTAGGCACATCAGGGGTCTCCAAACGCAACATGACGCCACCATTGATTCCAGCCAATCTTGTATTCATAAAGTCAAATGGTGCTACCTCAATTCCGAGCCCCGACGTGCGCCCAAACAGTGGTTTACCCCCACATATGGGGTACCAGCATACTCAGGACAAACTGCGCAACAATTACTGGGGTCCAATTTCTCCTGTTACCCTTGTGAAAATAAAAAAATGCTTGCTAAAACATAACTTTTGAGGAAAGAAAAATTATTTTTTATTTTCACGGCTCTGCGTTGTAAACGTCTGTGAAACACTTGGGAGTTCAAAGTGCTCACCACATATCTAGATAAGTTCCTTGTGGGGTCTAGTTTCTAAAATGGGGTCACTTGTGGGGGGTTTCTACTGTTTAGGCACACCAGGGGCTCTGCAAACGCAACGTGACGTCCGCAGACCATTCCATCAAAGTCTGCATTTCAAAAGTCACTACTTCCCTTCGGAGCCCCGACGTGTGCCCAAACAGTGGTTTACCCCCACACATGGGGTATCAGCGTACTCAGGACAAACTGGACAACAACTTTTGTGGTCCAATTTCTCCTGTAACCCTTGGGAAAATAAAAAATTCTGGGCTAAAAAATTATTTTTGAGGAAAGAAAACGTATTTATTATTTTCACGGCTCTGTGTTATAAACTTCTGTAAAGCACTTGGGGGATGAAAGTGCTCACCACATATCTAGATAAGTTCCTTTGGGGGTCTAGTTTCCAAATTGGGGTCATTTGTGGGGGGTTTCTACTGTTTAGGCACACCAGGGGCTCTGCAAACGCAACGTGACGCCCACAGACCATTCCATCAAAGTCTGCATTTCAAAAGTCACTACTTCCCTTCGGAGCCCCGACGTGTCCCCAACAGTGGTTTACCCCCACACATGGGGTATCAGCGTACTCAGGACAAACTGGACAACAACTTTTGTGGTCCAATTTCTCCTGTAACCCTTGGGAAAATAAAAAATTCTGGGCTAAATAATTATTTTTGAGGAAAGAAAACGTATTTATTATTTTCACGGCTCTGTGTTATAAACTTCTGTAAAGCACTTGGGGGTTGAAAGTGCTCACCACATATCTAGATAAGTTACTTTGGGGGTCTAGTTTCCAAAATGGGGTCATTTGTGGGGGGTTTCTACTGTTTAGGCACACCAGGGGCTCTGCAAACGCAACGTGACGCCCGCAGACCATTCCATCAAAGTCTGCATTTCAAAAGTCACTACTTCCCTTCGGAGCCCCGACGTGTGCCCAAACAGTGGTTTACCCCCACAAATGGGTTATCAGCGTACTCAGGACAAACTGGACAACAACTTTTGTGGTCCAATTTCTCCTGTAACCCTTGGGGAAATAAAAAATTCTGGGCTAAAAAATTATTTTTGAGGAAAGAAAACGTATTTATTATTTTCACGGCTCTGTGTTATGAACTTCTGTGAAGCACTTGGGGGTTCAAAGTGCTCACCTCACATCTAGATAAGTTCCTTTCGGGGTCTAGTTTCCAAAATGGGGTCACTTGTGGGGGGTTTCTACTGTTTAGCCACATCAGGGGCTCTGCAAACGCAACGTGACGCCCACAGAGCATTCCATCAAAGTCTACATTTCAAAACGTCACTACTTCACTTCCGAGCCCCAGCATGTGCCTAAACAGTGGTTTACCCCTACATATGGGGTATCAGCGTACTCAGGAGAAACTGGACAACAACTTTTGGGGTCAAATTTCTCCTGTTACCCTTGGGAAAATAAAAAATAACGGGCTAAAAAAATCATTTTTGAGAAAATATTTTTTTTTTTTAATTTTCATGGCTCTGCGTTATAAACTTCTGTGAAGCACTTGAGGGTTCAAAGTGCTCACCACACATCTAGATCAGTTCCTTTGGGGGTCTAGTTTCCAAAATGGGGTCATTAGTGGGGGATCTCCAATGTTTAGGCACACAGGGGCTCTCCAAACGCGACATGGTGTCCGCTAATGATTGGAGCTAATTTTCCATTTAAAAAGCCAAATGGCGTGCCTTCCCTTCTGAGCCCTGCCGTGCGCCCAAACAGTGGTTTACCCCCACATATGGGGAATCTGCGTACTCAGGACAAACTGGACAACAACATTTGTGGTCCAATTTCTCCTATTACCATTGGCAAAATAGGAAATTCCTGGCTAAAAAATCATTTTTGAGAAAAGAAAAATTATTTTTTATTTTCATGGCTCTGCATTATAAACTTCTGTGAAGCACCTGGGGGTTTAACCCTGCTGTTCTGTTGGTCAAAAATGACCGACTTTGAACTTCAATATTCTTTAAAATATTCAAGATGCAGCTCTGAAACCCGTGGCCGACCGACCCATCCTCATTTAAGTCAATCAACCACAAGTTTCAGAACCGCATCTTGAACACCCCAAAAAATACCAAAGTTCAAAATAGGTCTCCCCAGACCGAACAGAACAGCAGGGTTAAAGTGCTCAGTATGCATCTAGATAAGTTCCTTGGGGGGTCTAGTTTCCAAAATGGGGTCACTTGTGGGGGAGCTCCAATGCATAGGCACACAGGGGCTCTCCAAACGCGACATGGTGTCCACTAACAATTGGAGCTAATTTTCCATTCAAAAAGTCAAAAGGCGCGCCTTCCCTTCCGAGCCCTGCCGTGTGCCCAAACAGTGGTTTACCCTCACATATGAGGTATCGGCGTACTCGGGAGAAATTGCTCAACAAATTTTAGGATCCATTTTATCCTGTTGTCCATGTGAAAATGAAAAAATTGAGGGTAAAAGAATTTTTTTGTGAAAAAAAAGTACTTTTTCATTTTTACGGATCAATTTGTGAAGCACCTGGGGGTTTAAAGGGCTCACTATGCATGCAGATAAGTTCCTTGGGGCGTCTAGTTTCCAAAATGGGGTCACTTGTGGGGGAGCTCCAATTTTTAGGCACACGGGGGCTCTCCAAACGTGACATGGTGTCCGCTAAAGAGTGCAGCCAATTTTTCATTCAAAAAGTCAAATGGCGCTCCTTCCCTTCCAAGCCCTGCCGTGCGCCCAAACAGTGGTTTACCCCCACATATGAGGTATCAGCGTACTCAGGACAAATTGGACAACAACTTTCGTGGTTCAGTTTCTCCTTTTACCATTGGGAAAATAAAAAAATTGTTGCTGAAAAATCATTTTTGTGACTAAAAAGTTAAATGTTCATTTTTTCCTTCCATTTTGCTTCTGCTGCTGTGAAGCACCTGAAGGGTTAATAAACTTCTTGAATGTGGTTTTGTGCACCTTGAGGGGTGCAGTTTTTAGAATGGTGTCACTTTTGGGTCTTTTCAGCCATATAGACCCCTCAAACTGACTTCAAATGTGAGGTGGTCCCTAAAAAAAATGGTTTTGTAAATTTCGTTGTAAAAATGAGAAATTGCTGGTCAAATTTTAACCCTTATAACTTCCTAGCAAAAAAAAAAATTGTTTCCAAAATTGTGCTGATGTAAAATAGACATATGGGAAATGTTATTTATTAACTATTTTGTGTCACATAACTCTCTGGTTTAACAGAATAAAAATTCAAAATGTGAAAATTGCGAAATTTTAAAAATTTTCGCCAAATTTCCGTTTTTATCACAAATAAACACAGAATTTATTGACCTAAATTTACCACTAACATGAAGCCCAATATGTCACGAAAAAACAATCTCAGAACCGCTAGGACCCATTGAAGCGTTCCTGAGTTATTACCTCATAAAGGGACACTGGTCAGAATTGCAAAAAACGGCAAGGTCTTTAAGGTCAAAATAGGCTGGGTCATGAAGGGGTTAAACAATTTTCTTTATTCGGTATCCATTAAAAAGTTATCTGATTATTTATGAAATGTGTCGATGAACTATCATAAACCTTTTTAATGGATACTGAATAAAGAAAATGGTTTCATTTTTCTAACTGGTTGTACCTGCTTCCTCTTACACCACTTTTCCTTAGATATATATATATATATATATATATATATATATATATATATATATATATATATATATATATATATATATATTATATTATATTATATATATATATATATATATATATATATATATATAGAAACAGAAATATATATATTTTTTTACTACATATGAGAATGTAATATCTGTACTAACAAAAAATTTTTGTTCAAAATAATCTAATGTATATAAAAACATGCTATTACAATAATCAAAGTATATTTTGTTCATTTATAAAGAATAAACCCATCAGCAGGGATACAAATCAGATAAGGCAGCAGGCTGTAAATTTGATGCAGGTTTAAGTATGGAATGCCTGCCAAATTTGCTAAATACCAGTATAATGCTTACAAATTGAGTTTTATAAACCCCTTAGTTCCATATCTCAGTCGTGTCCAACTTTAGGGTACGTTTGCAAAGGTCAGTCTGCTAAAATTTGTTTGAATCCGCATCGAAAAAAAGCAACCAATACTCAACTTGCCATCATCTGTCAGGATTTCTCTGATTCCCGGCTGGTCTCTTTTTTCCAACCTTTGAAGAAGATACATTGATATACAGTGCTGCTTGAAAGTTTTGGTAACCCTTCAGAATTTTTCATATTTCTGCATCAATTTATTTTAAAATAACACAAGATTTTCATACAATTCCTATAAGGTAACAAGAACCAAATCAAACAAAATGAGTCACAACTATTAGACTGTCATTTTTTGTATTCAGTATTTCATGTCTTTGCTTTCAGTATCTGTTGTGACCCATTGCACAGCAATAACGACCTCTAGATGTTTCCTATAATCATTGATTAGTCCTGCATATCGGCTTGGAAGAATTTTAGCCCATTATTTCATACAAATCAGTTGCAACCGTTATGTTGGCAGATTTTCTGTATGAACTGCTCATTTCGGATCCTTCCACAATATGAGTATAGAATTATGACTTTTGACTTGGCCATTCCAAGACTTTAACTATATTATTTTGTAATTTTCTTTTTAGAACTGTGTGTTTGGGTCATTGTCTAGCTGCATGAACTGTGTTCTCTTGAGAATCAGTTCATGGACAGATGTTCTGACATTTTCCTTTTAAAATTTGCTGACAAAATTCAGAATTCATTGTTCCATCAATGATAGTGCCCTGTCCTCGCCCAGATGCAGCAAAACAGGGCCAAGCTATATTACCACCACCATGTTTTACAGATGGTACAATGTTTTTATGTGTAAAGCAGTGTCTTCTTTCTCCAAATATGATGATTCACATTTAAAACAAAAAGCTCCAATTTGATCTCATTCACATAACTTTGTTCCGAAAGTCTTCTGCCTTGTCCACTTGATCTTTAGCAAACTGGAAATGGCCAGCGGTGTTCTTTTTGGAGAACTGTGGCTTGAAATTCTTCCATGCATACCATATTGTTTAGTATCTACCTGAAGGTGGACTCATGAACATTACCATTAGCCAATATGCGAGAGGCCTTTATTTTCTTAGAGTCTTCTTTGGTTTCCCTTGTGGCCTCTCTTACTATGCTCTTAGATCTTGTTTGTCAACCACTCCTAAGCCAGGTAATGATGATCTAGAATTTCCTCCATTTGTACACAATCTGGAAGTCTAATATTGTTTTACTAATTTGTTTGATTTGGTTCTCTTTATCTACTTTTAGGACTTATGTGAAAATCTGATAGTTTTAGGTAACATTTTTGCAGAAATATCAAAAACTCTGATGGAATCACAAACTTTTAAGCACAAATATATGTGTCCGTTTCTAGATAATTATCCGCACCTGAAGATAGTGCTGTGGATTCACAGGTAATCCACTATAAAAAAACCAGCACTAGAATGTGATTGTTTATTTTATGTCTTTCAACATTTACTTCATTTCACACAACATTCACAACAAATCTATGTTTTTTTCTTTAACAAGAATTGATCAAAATTTACCCCGCAGGTAAATTTCCTTCAGAAAGTTTTACAGACTGTGGTGGAGATTTGTTAAAACCTTTTCTGCATGCCTGGTTCTGTCATCCGTTGAATACCTGTGCAAATCCACCTGTAAAATCAACAATATTTCTGACCTTCGTGAACTTGCCCATACTCTGAGAAAGGTAGCTCATCGTAACTTCATCCAGTTGAATCCAAATGTCACTAATAGTAGCCAAACAAACTAAAACACAGACAGATCTCCGTCATCCTAAACTCAAAAGGGCAGAGGGCTCATTTCAGCCAACGTAAGCTCAGAATGGCAGGGTGGTCTTCACATATCTGCAGACCCTTCATTTTAGCCATTGGCGGGGATCCCAGGAGTTGGGTTAGTTTACTGCATATTCTACCGATATTCAATATGTGCTAAGAAAATACCATTTGTTTTAAATGCTAATCAAGACAATTGTCTGTAAGAAATCTTTAAACCGCAGGCAACCATGAAGACAACAGTCCCTGGATGCCAGTTCTTCTTGCGCTGGCACTCTACATTTCACATCCTTTGAACTGCTCTCTATACCTTCAGCTTGTCAGTTCTGTGATGGGTCTGTTTGCTAGAATTCTCTTTGATGCCTTTGAATTTAGCAATGTCTATGAGAAAATACCACTTGGAATGGGAAAAGTAGTATTCTGTAGTAAGTAAAGCCTCTATTTATATAAAAGCACATAATTGTGTAAATACATCAATTACAAAGATACATTAGCACTGTATGTATTTAGTTTGTCCAATTTTCACAAATGATGTTGCCCACATAAATAGCTGTGAATGTATTCTGTGCTGATGGACACACAACATGATGAATGGCTGTTATGGTAACTGTGAAGTGCGTTCATTGGGATAATGCACATATATTGATTATGAAGGTAATTCTAGGTAAAACTCATAAAACCCTTCACAGAGTGTGCCCTAAATAGCTTGGCTGAGTGTTCGAGCATGAATAATAAGCAGCTGTCTTTGTGATCTATTCAGCCATGCATCCGAGACACTGAAACGAATAGTAATCTATCAGAGATTAAAACATGATGCTAGTGTATTGAGTAAATGGCAGATGCATCATAGATTTCTCCAATATTATTGATGAATAGGATGTCTGTTTAGTGAATAAAAGCATTACGGAAGAGTAGTCATTTATATGTGTATTCTACACTTGATCATCAGTAAAAGTTTTCCAATATTCTTGGCTGATCAGCAGCCTCTCTGTGTCGAGTGTGTAAATGCATTTTACCTTCAATATGTTCCACCTGCTGGTGGGTATTAATGCACATATATAGCCATAAATATGCATAGTTCAACTTTATATATACAGCTCTTTGTATACTTTTGACAAGAATTCATCCTCGTAAGGGGGGTATCTGGAGAAAGCATGTCCCCATGGTAGAAGCATTACATTTGACATTATCTATCAAATCCCTCTTTGAAGCTCTCAGCAACTCTTATTTTTTTCCAAAATTTTCTCCCTTTTCCTTTTTATGTCCCTTTTGCAAGTAAAGATTTAGGGCCAAACTCATGAAAGCTTTTTCGACAGTATTTTCTCGCAACTCAAGGCTGTGCAAAAATGTTGCATCTTTTGACATTCTCATGCTATTGTCACCCAGCTCCGACATTGTGAGCAGGGTGATCTCCGCTTGTCAAATTCATGACGAGGGGTGGTGTTTGCTATGACACATAGCAAATAGATGAATGGCTGCACTCAACTGTACTAAAGCAAGGGAATGTGTGATACATGAAATGTGAATAGCACAATGGCTTGTCAAATCTATGAAATAACACATGAGACGCTTAGCACAAGATTTGGCCAAAAAATGTGAGCCCATCCATCAAACGTCAAGGCAATCTCATAGATCGGATGGGTCCGTGACCTGTCTACCTAGTGTGAACACTTACCTCTGGCTAATAACATGGTAAAGCCTGCATTTATAGGAAGGTCGGAACCAACCAACCTTTAGTACAGTTGAGTGCAGCCATTGATCTATTTGCTATATAAGTCTTTTTTGGTTATGCACCAGTTCAGACTAGATCGTTGTTCAGTCAGTTTACCTATATTTGCTATGTACTATTTTTTCTGACTTGAACACCCCGCCCTTCACCATGCTGTGATTTTAATTACATCCAAACACAGCTGGTTCCAACCTTCCTATAAATGCAGGCTTTACCATGTTATTAGCCAGAGGTAAGTGTTCACACTAGGCAGACAGGTCAGGGACCCATCTGATCTGAGATTACCTTGACGTTTGGTGTATGGGCTCACATTTTTTGGCCCAATTTTGTGCTAAGCATCTCATGTGTTTTTTCATAGATTTCACAAGCCATTATGCTATTCACATTTCATGTATCACACATTCCCTGGCTTTAGTACAGTTGAGTGCAGCCATTGATCTATTTGCTATGTAAGTCTTTTTTGGTTATGCACCAGTTCAGACTAGATCGCTGTTCAGTCAGTTTACCTATATTTGCTATGACACAAACTCTGCAGAACGATTTGTGGTGAGCCACACATAGGTGTAATGCAGAAAAGAAAAAGAAATACATTATTGATATTTACACCTACAATCTGACCCAGGTCTGGGTTTCCTGAATCATAGGCCTTCATGGGTTATACATTTCTAAAGATTAAAAATTACATTAACCCCTTAACCCCCCAGGGGGTTTGCATGTTAATGACCAGGCCAATTTTTACAATTCTGACCACTGTCCCTTTATGAGGTTATAACTCTGGAACGCTTCAACTGATCCTGGTGATTGACATTGTTTTCTCCTGACATATTGTACTTCTTGATACTTGTAAAATTTCTTTGATATTACCTGCATTTATTTGTGAAAAAAAATGAAAATTTGGCAAAAATTTCGCAATTTTCCAACTTTGAATTTCTATGCCCTTAAATCACAGAGATATGTCACACAAAATACTTTATAAGTAACATTTCCCACATGTCTACTTTACATCAGCACAATTTTGGAACCAATTTTTTTTTCGTTAGGGAGTTATAAGGGTTAATAGTTGACCAGCAATTTCTCATTTGTACAACACCATTTTTTTTTTAGGGACCACATCACATTTGAAGTCACTTTGAGGGGTCTATATGATAGAAAATACCCAAGTGTGACACCATTCTAAAAATTGCACCCTCAAGGTGCTCAAAAACCACATTCAAGAAGTTTATTAACTCTACAGGTGTTTCACAGGAATTTTTGGAATCTTAAAAAAATGAACATTTAAGTTTTTTTCACATAAAATTTACTTCAGCTGCAATTTGTTTTATTTTACCAAGGGTAACAGCAAAAATTGGACCCCAAAAGTTGTTGTACAATTTGTCCTGAGTACGCTGATACCCCTTATGTGGGGGTAAACCACTGTTTGGGCGCATGGCAGAGCTCGGAAGGAAAGGAGCGCCATTTGACTTTTCAATGCAAAATTGAGTGGAATTGAGATGGGACACCATGTTGCGTTTGGAGAGCCCCTGATGTACCTAAACATTGAAACCCCCCACAAGTGACACCATTTTGGAAAGTAGACCCCCTAAGGAACTAATCTAGATGTGGTGAGCATTTTGACCCACCGAGTGCTTCACAGAAGTTTATAATGCAGAGCCGTAAAAATAAAAAATCATATTTGTTCACAAAAATGATATTTTTTTAATTTTCCAAAGGGTATCAAGAAAGTGGACCCCAAAAGTTGTTGTACAATTTGTCCTGAGTACTCTGATACCCCATATGTGAGGGTAAACCACTGTTTATGCGCATGGCAGAGCTCGGAAGGGAAGAAGCACCATTTAACTTTTCAATGCAAAATTGACTGGAATTGAGATGGGATGTCATGTCGTGTTTGGAGAGCCCCTGATGTGCCTAAACATTAAAACCCCCCACAAGTGACACCATTTTGGAAAGTAGACCCCTCGAGGAACTTATCTAGGTGTGTGGTGAGCACTTTGACCCAACTAGTGCTTCACAGAAGTTTATAATGTAGAGCCGTAAAAATAAAAAAATAAAAATCATTTTTTTTCACAAAAATTATCTTTTCACTCCTGATTTTTTATTTTCCCAAGGGTAACAGAAGAAATTGGACCCCAAAAGTTGTTGTGCAATTTGTCCTGAGTACGCTGATACCCCATATGTGGGGGTAAACCACTGTTTGGGCGCATGGCAGAGCTCAGAAGCGAAGGAGCGCCGTTTGACTTTTCAGTGCAAAATTGACTGGAATTGAGATAGGACACCATGTCGCGTTTGGAGAGCCCCTGATGTGCCTAAACATTGAAACCCCCCACAAGTGACACCATTTTGGAAAGAAGACTCCCTAAGGAACTTATCCACCATATTTTTGGCGTATAAGACGCCACCCAACTTTTCAGGGGTCATCTTATACATCGGGTGTCATCTTATATGGCGTGTGCAGGGAGCGGTCCCGGATGGTTCCCAGGGTCTGGAGGAGAGGAGACTCTCCTTCAGGCCCTGGGATCCATATTCATGGAAAAAAAAATATGGATATACTTACCTTCCGACGGCCCCCGGAGTTCTCCCGGCTCTCCGCGATGCATGCGGATCTGACAGGAACTGCTGGGAGGCTTGCCGCGCTTGCAAGCCACCTCCCTGCAGGACCCAGAAGGAGCCCCACAGCCATTTTGGATTCGGGGCCGGCAGGGATGAGACACTCGGTGCAACACGAACACATCACGTTGTACCGAGGGTCTCAGGGAAGCACGCAGGTAGCCCGCTCCCTGTGCGATGCTTCCCTATGCCACCGGAACGCTGCGATCATGTTTGATCAAACACCGGAGAATAACGGAGTAATTAGTTTAAAAAAGAGTATTTATATATATCATATCATAGTAACACTGAATACAAACACACAAATAAATAGCAGAAAAGGATGATACATAAGATTCCTGATGCCACAGGCCCCATAGTAAAGAACCAGTAAAAATGGGAAGCATTCACTCAATAAGGTGCAAGCATAATATAACCAAGTGGTCTACTAATAAATATATACTTAGCACAACGCCTATCAACAGTGATAGGGTAAATGGCACCAAGATGGATCCAGCCGAGCCCCCAACGTACGTTTTGCTTGTTAATCTTTAGCTTTCATGTTTGATCGCAGTGTTCCGGGAGTTAATGTGTCGGGAGCAGTCAGTGACTGCTCCTGGCACATAGTGCTGGATGTCAGGTGTAATAATCAGCTGACACCCGGCGGCGATCGGCCGCGCTCCCTGTTGTGAATTCTGTTGTCGAGCTCCCTCCTGTGGTCATGAATGGTACTTCGGCTGGTTCTGTCCATGGACTTTCTCTGGTGCCTGTGGGTGTTTCTGAGTTTCCTTCCACAGATGACGAGGCTAATTCGTTAGTGGGCTGCTCTATTTAACTCCACTTAGATCTTTGCCCCATGCCAGCTGTCAATGTTGTAGCATTGGTCTAGTTCGCTCCTGGGTCTTTCTGGTTACCTGTTTCCTCCAGCAGAAGCTAAGTTTCGCTTTGCTTTTTTCTTGTTTGCTATTTTTTCTGTCCAGCATGCTTATGTTAATTTTGCCTTGCTTGCTGGAAGCTCTGGGACGCAGAGGGGCGCCTCCGCTCCATTAGTTGGTGCGGAAGGTATTTTTCCCTGCACTCTCTGTGTGGCTTTTGTAGGGTTTTGTGCTGACTGCAAAGTGACCTTACCTATCTTCTGTCTGTTTAGTAAGTCGGGCCTCTCTTTGCTAAATCTATTTCATCTCTGTGTTTGTGATTTCATCTTAACTCACAGTCAATATATGTGGGGGGCTGCCTTTTCCTTTGGGGAATTTTCTATGAGGCAAGATAGGCTTATTTTTCCTATCTCTAGGGCTAGCTAGTTCTGAGGCTGTGACGAGGCGCCTAGGTCATGATAGGAGCGCTCCACGGCTATTTCTAGTGTGCGTGATAGGATTAGGGATTGCGGTCTGCAGAGGTTCCACTTCCCAGAGCTTGTCCTATGTTAATGTTCTATCAAGTCTTTCCTGGTGCTCTAACTACCAGGTCCACTATTTGTCCTAACCACCAGATCATAACAGCTCCCCCTGTGAGCGCGCCTGATCGCCCATGACGTATTATCCCGTCCCTGGGAATTAAGTCCCAGGTCACTTCGATGGGATAGTATGTCCAATGGGATTACGGGGATAAAGCTGAAAAGTAACGTATATACTCGTGTATAAGCCGAGTTTTTCCAGCACATTTTTTTTTTGTGCTGAAAATGCCCCCTCGGCTTATACACGAGTCACGGTACAGAAAGCCGGCAGGGGTTGGTGGCGGCAGAGCAGCGGGTGCCAGGAGCCGGCGAACACATCATACTCACCTACCTGCACGCCCTCGGTGCTGGCTCTGCATCTCAGTTCGGCCGCCGGCGTCTGCCTGCAGCTCTTCCTGTGCTTAGTGGTCACTCGGTACTGCCTATTAAGGTGTTGAATACGGGCACGTCTCCACTCCCACAGGGGTGGAGCTCATATTCAGCACCTATATATTCACCAGCATATTCATGCAGACAGGGATGGGGAGGCATTCATACCAGGACAGGGGAGGGGAAGCCGTGCATAGCAGGACAGGGATGAGGGGACAATGCATACCTGGGTTATAGTCGAGGCAATAAGCTTACCCAGTTTTCCGTGGAAAAAGTAGGTGCCTCGGCTTATACTGGGGTCGGCTTATACTCGAGTATATATGGTATATAGCAGAGAGGAAGGAATAGACTAGTATTGAGTTTGCACACAGTGTTGTCAAAAAAATGGTGCCGTAGTGTGTATGCGCAAACCCTGAATCCAGCGCCAAACTGCGCAGGTGCCAGCCATCCTGGCTTCGGACAGAAGGACGCATCCACCTTTATATATAAGATATTTAGTTACAGCCTCCTTTTATTACCGATGTTGTATCCCGATTCTGTCATCATTGTACATTATAGGTGATATACTGTTTTGCACACTGTGTGCTGTAGCCATTGTGGGGGATGGTGTATTGGTTTACCATGTAATAACTGTAATATCACTGCCAGGGTAATACACTACACTGTTTGCCATTAGAACTTGGTGAGTGCTTTTGTGTGTATATTTTATACATTGCATGATCCTGCAATGCACAGATTATGCAATTCTCAGCATGAACAATTGGCCCTTTTTTTTGCACCTTATTAGATGTGTTTCAGGTTTTTGTACTTACATTTTACAGTTTTTATCGATTGTACATTAATAAAATGTGTCAGATTTTAAGTGTGCACATCAATATTGTATTTGTTTTTCTTTTCTGTGTTTTTTTACTATTGATACAAAAATGGCGCACTCTGTGGTCATATATAGGCTGTGCGCCCATTTTTTATATGTTGTACTTGTTCAGTGTAAGACTCCTCATGAATCAGGAGTTTCTGACTCCAGAACATCTCCTTATCAAATCCAGCATGAACAATGTTGGTCTTGATGGATCTGGCCCATAATTTCTGCCTTATAATATTCTTGCTCCCTGAGAATTTGAGAAAGACTCCCAGAAAAGGGGTGCCCTACTAATAACTGGCAAATCTTCTAAGCAACGCTGACACCTCACGTAAACCAACATTTCCGGCTTGTTAGTGAATCGAAGATTGTGCCTTCATCAAAAAGAGCCCCGTCATCCAGTCATAATTTAGTGGATGTGAAATGTGTGTGTTGTTGTCGTTTGAATGACACTTTCTGTCTATATCTACAAGTAATATATACAGTCAGAATTTCCAGTGTATTTCCATGACATACTTCTTAAGCTTGTTTTCCTTGCCGCTCACTTGTAAGATAAATCTGTGATGAGTAGGAAGCAGGGAAGACTGGCTGAAGCAGTGCCAGTACAGAGGAATGATACTATATGACTGCCATTAAATAGGAGGCAGGGCAAGTGTACTATAAATGAGACTTTACACACTCTGTGAAGCAGTAGGCATCATTAAAATGAGGTCTACATTAGTGGAACCATATCAAAAGGAGAAAGGATCAAAAAAATTCAGAAAACCTAGAAATGGCACATCAACTTAACAAATCAGCTAAAGCAAATCTATACCAGTCATTTTGACGCAATGGGTAGACGTTGAAGAAATGAGACGCCACAGCTCTCTACAAACCTTCTTTTTGTCCACTTTTATTATTAGGGTATGTGCACTGCCTCTGGAATTTTCTGTGCTGATTCTGCATCTCTTAGCAGAAAACGCTGTGTTTTTCTTGCATATTTTGTGCGATTTTCCTGTGTATTCTGTGCGGATTTCATGCGTTTTTACCCCTGCAGATTTCTATTATGGAGTGGGTGCAGAAACGCTGCAGATCCGCACAAAAGAAGTGACATGCTCCTTTTTTGAATCTGCTGTGTGTCCCGTGCAGATTTTTCCGCACCATTAGCACATCATTTGTTTTTGCCATTGATTTACAGTCATGGCCAAAAGTATTGACACCCCTGCAATTCTGACAGATAATACTCATTTTTTTCCTGAAAATGATTGCAAACACAAATTCATTGTTATTATTGTCTTCATTTAATTTGTCTTAAATGAAAAAAACACAAAAAGAATTGTCCTAAAGCCAAATTGGATATAATTCCACACCAAACATAAAAAGGGGGTGGACAAAAGTATTGGGACTGTTCGAAAAATCATGTGATGCTTCTCTAATTTGTGTAATTAACAGCGCCTGTAATTTACCTGTGGCACCTAACAGGTGTTGGCAATAACTAAATCACACTTGCAGCCAGTTGACATGGATTAAAGTTGACTCAACCTCTGTCCTTTGTCCTTGTGTGTACCACATTGAGCATGGAGAAAAGAAAGAAGACCAAAGAACTGTCTGAGGACTTGAGAAACCAAATTGTGAGGAAGCATGAGCAATCTCAAGGCTACAAGTCCATCTCCAAAGACCTGAATGTTCCTGTGTCTACCGTGCGCAGTGTCATCAAGAAGTTTAAAGCCCATTGCACTGTGGCTAACCTCCCTAGATGTGGACGGAAAAGAAAAATTGACTAGAGATTTCAACGCAAGATTGTGCTGATGTTGGATAAAGAACCTCGACTAACATCCAAACAAGTTCAAGCTGCCCTGCAGTCCAAGGGTACAACAGTGTCAACCTGTACTACCTGTCGGCATCTGAATGAAAAGGGACTGTATGGTAGGAGACCCAGGAAGACCCCACTTCTTACCCCGAGACATAAAAAAGCCAGGCTGGAGTTTGCCAATACTTACCTGAAAAAGCCTAAAACATTTTGGAAGAATGTTCTCTGGTCAGATGAGACAAAAGTATAGCTTTTTGGGCAAAGGCATCAACATAGAGTTTACAGGAGAAAAAAAGAGGCATTCAAAGAAAAGAACACGGTCCCTACAGTCAAACATGGCAGAGGTTCCCTGATGTTTTGGGGTTGCTTTGCTGCCTCTGGCACTAGACTGCTTGACCGTGTGCATGGCATTATGAAGTCTGAAGACTACTAACAAATTTTGCAGCATAATGTAGGGCCCAATGTAAGAAAGCTGGGTCTCCCTCAGAGGTCATGGGTCTTCCAGCAGGACAATGACCCAAAATACACTTCAAAAAGCA
The DNA here is from genome assembly GCF_032444005.1 of Ranitomeya imitator. Lineage (NCBI taxonomy): Eukaryota > Metazoa > Chordata > Amphibia > Anura > Dendrobatidae > Ranitomeya > Ranitomeya imitator. The sequence continues at coordinate 308,777,366 of NC_091286.1, forward strand.
CTAGAAAATGGTTTGAGAGAAAGCAGTGGAGACTTCTAAAGTGGCCAGCAATGAGTCCGGACCTAAATCCCATAGAACACCTGTGGAGAGATCTAAAATTGGCAGTTTGGAGAAGGCACCCATCAAATATCAGGGACCTGGAGCAGTTTGTCAAAGAAAAATGGTCTAAAATTCCAGCAGAGCATTGTAAGAAACTCATTGATGGTTACCGGAAGCGGTTGGTCGCAGTTATTTTGGCTAAAGGTTGTGCAACCAAGTATTAGGCTGAGGGTGCCAATACTTTTGTCTGGCCCATTTTTGGAGTTTTGTGTAAAATGATCAATGTTTTGCTTTTTGCTTCATTCTCTTTTGTGTTTTTTTCATTTAAGACAAATTAATTGAAGATAATACCGAAGAATTTGTGATTGCAATCATTTTCAGGAAGAAAATGAGTATTATTTGACAGAATTGCAGGGGTGTCGATACTTTTGGCCATGACTGTACATTGTACTGTAAATCACTTGCAGATCTGCAGCGTTTCTGCGTGGAAAAAATGCTGCAGTTCTGCAGGAAATCTGCAACGTGTGCACATACCCTTACAGCCTTAATTTTAGAGATGAAAGAATCTTTTGAAATTGAAATTACATGTTCGACGAATTTATTTAAGTACTAGATGGTGGCCCGATTCTCACGCATCGGGTATTCTAGAATATGCATGTATGTATATAGCAGCCACATAGTATATAGCACAGCCCACGTAACACAGACAGCCACGTAGTATATAGCAGCCACATAGTATATAACACAGCCTGCATAGTGTATAACACAGCTCACGTAGTATATAGCACTGCCACATAGTATATAACACAGCCCACATAGTATATAGCACAGCCACGTAGTGTATAGCACAGCCACGTAGTATATAGCAGCCACGTAGTATATAGCAGCCACATAGTATATAACACAGCCACGTAGTATATAACACAGCCATGTAGTATATAACACAGCCCACACATCATGTATAGCAGCCACATAGTATATAACACAGCCCACATAATAGCACAGCCCGCGTAATATATAGCACAGCCCATGTAGTATATAACACAGCCCACTTAGTATATAACACAGCAGACTTAGTATATAACACAGCCCACACAGTATATAACACAGCCCCGTAGTATATAACAAAGCCCACGCAGTATATAACGCTGCCCACATGGTATATAACACAGCCCACACAGTATATAACATAGCCCACGTAGTAGATAACTGTCCACGTAGTATATAACACTGCCCACATAGTGTATAACACTGCCCACATAATATATAGCACGGCCCATGTAGTATATAACACTGCCCACGTAGCATTTAGCAGCCACGCAGTATATAACACTGCCCACGCAGTATATAACACTGCCCACGTAATATATAACACTGCCCACGTAATATATGGCACAGCCCACGTAGTATATAACACTGCCCACGTAGTATGTAGCAGTCACGCAGTATATAACACAGCCCAAGTACTATAAGTGCTACGTCATCATCTGGAGAGACCGCAATGCATGGCCCGGAGCGTCGGGAAGAGTGGGAAAGGCCCCGGAAGGTGAGTATATCATGATTTTTTATTTTTTTTAATTATTTTTAACATTACATATTTTTACTATTGATGCTGCATAGGCAGCATCAATAGTAAAAAGTTTGTCACATAGGGTTAATAGCAGCGTTAACAGACTGCGCTACACTGCGTTATGCCTCGGTGTAACGCAGTCGGTTTAACGGACTGCTACAACGCTATGTGGGTGGCGGGCGCTGACTGGTGGGGGATTGGAGGGGGCACTGACTGTAGGGGAGTAGGGAGCGGCCATTTTGTGTCCGGACTGTGCCCGTTGCTGATTGGGATTTTCGTGACAGACAGACAGAAAGACAGAAGTGCCCCTTAGTCAATTATATAGTAGATTTGGTTAATAGTTAATTGATTTGCTAATAATAATTTTTATTTATATAGCACCATTAATTCCACAAAGCTTTACAGACATTATCATCGCTGTCCCCAATGGGGCTCACATTCTAAATTCCCAATCAGTATGTCTTTGGAATGTGGGAGGAAACCGGAGTGCTCCTTCAAGATGTTGTCCTCGGTGGGATTTGAACCCAGGACTCCAGCGCTGCAAGGCTGCAGTGCTAACTAGTGATGAGCGAATATACTCGTTACTCGAGATTTCTCGAGCACGCTCGGGGGTCCTCCGAGTATTTTTTGGTGCTCGGAGATGTAGTTTTTCTTGCCGCAGCTGAATGATTTTCATCTGTTAGCCAGCATAAGTACATGTGGGGGTTGCCTGGTTGCTAGGGAATCCCCACATGTACTTATGCTGGGTATCAGATTTAGATCATTCAGCTAAGGCAAGAAAAACTAAATCTCCGAGCACTAAAAAATACTCGGAGGACCCCCGAGCATGCTCGAGAAATCTCGAGTAACAAGTATATTCGCTCATCACTAGTCCTAACCACTGAGCCACCGTGCTGCCCATAATGACAATGCTGTAAAGCATTGTATCTATTTACCATAGATAGATGTACAGTGGGGCAAAAAAGTATTTAGTCAGTCAGCAATAGTGCAAGTTCCACCACTTAAAAAGATGAGAGGCGTCTAATTTACATCATAGGTAGACCTCAACTATGGGAGACAAACTGAGAAAAAAAAATCCAGAAAATCACATTGTCTGTTTTTTATCATTTTTTTTTTTGCATATTATGGTATTTGGTCAGAAACAAACAATCAAGATTTCTGGCTCTCACAGACCTGTAACTTCTTCTGTTGAGGGAGGATCTAAAGTGATCCTTCACGGTTGACTCAGTGATTTCCAAATTAATCTAAAGGGCGTTGCCGGCAACTGAAAATGACCAGACGGAGACTCGTGCCTCTGTGTGGGGGATCGAGCAGATCTCTGGGCCCCCGTTTATTGTCTGACTTTTCATAGTCATAGAAATTATACTTCAACCAATCAGCATAAGAACACGTTCACAGTTCTTAACCTATAAGAATACAGGAAAAACTTAACCCATGAGGATACAGGAAAAATGGAAACTACAGATATGGTCATGTCTTTTTGGCATAGAAAAACATATTAACAGATGCCTCAGTCTTGTATAGCGATACCGCCACGAGTCTCTTATCTGGCTCACTCGAGTTAGAATACTTAAGGTCTTTATACCAATTATGAACCATAGACTAGCTGAATAACAAAATGTTATCTTCGTGAGAAACTGGACAGAGTTATTTCATAGCAGCTGTAACCTTCTACCTAAGTAAATAACAGAATTTATCTTTAACCAACAACAAAATGTAGTCAAAGCACAAAATGGAGAAACTTTCATAATTTGTTCCTTCACATTCCCCCCTAGATAAATTTTGTTAATTAATGTCCAGCATCAGAGGTACTATCCCAAGCTATAAGCTCGAGGGGTACTGGTCTTCACATGACTGGTGCCATGTTACCAGCCATGGCTGTTGCGGCATACCCGTCCCCCCTGTATACTAGAATTTATGAATAACAATTGTTGATAACGGTGGTGGGGATCTTTTGAAGATAGCCATGCGCTTGGCTTCAACATCTTCATCTGGTAACCTTGTGAAATCGGTGTAGAGAGCAGGGGTGGCAACGCTTTTGGTTTCATCATTAGTTTTCTTAGTGCAGATTTTCCTAATACATACAGAAATACACCAAAGAACAAGTTTTAGTATTACATACATGACAAGGATAAAGGCAGCGATGTGAAACAAACTCTGCAAGATTCCAGCTATCCAGCCCCCAAGTCCCTCAAACCAATTGTCTGGATTAAGAAAGGAGAAGGTGTCTGCCCACCAACTGTCCTTATTACGGTCATTGTCTTTATCATATTGATCTCTAAATCTTTGAATGTCCTCTAACTTTAACTTTAGAGTACTATTGGAATCTGTATAATAACAGCATGCGGGTCCAATAATCTGACACATACCACCCTGTGCTGCTGTTAAGTAATCCAGTACTACAGTGTATTGATTAGTGACTATGATAAGTTAGTTTTGGACAGCAACAGTAGTATTAAGTATATCCAATATATCCCCAAATTTGATCATCTGGATAATCTGTGGCCCTAAGCAATTTATCCCACATTTGTGTAATCATAGGGTAAATGAAAATAGAACTGACAATTTTATTGGCTATACCCATCTGTACTATTAATCTTTCATGATATTGTACAAACTTATTATTCAAGGATGTTGTGGAATTTAGGCTGTCCCATTCGGTTATCAATATTATTAAATGGAAATACGAAAAACCAAAACATCATGTCCCCTTATTTGCCACTAGTCTGTTTGACCAGCTTGCACTGCGATACGTGGATCCACGAAGGCCTTCCTTCCAGCTTTACTGACATAGGAGTAATGAGGAGGACTTGGTAGGGACCGTCATACAAGGGTTCTAGTCCGTGTTTTCTGACATAGCTTTTCACGACCATAAAACCACCAGGCTTCAAATTGTGACAAGTGTCGGTTTCTGCTCAATCTGGAAGGGAAGAAGAAACTAACACATGGGTGTTAGCAACATTTTTACTAAGCTAAATAACATATTGAACATCACGGACAGTTTCTTCTGATAACTACTGAGACTGAAAATTTGCAACTGAGAACCTAGCACCAAACAATATCTCATATGGGGACAGGCCATGTTTTGCAATAGGGGTAGTACGAATGTGTAAGAGCCCTTGCCATGGAGCCGTAGTCTCCTGCATCATTTTGGTCAATTGTTCCTTCAGTGTGCCGTTCAGCCTCTTAACTTTCCCACTGGATTGTGGATGGTACGGAGTATGGAGGGCTACAGTGGATCCAAGCATTGTCAGAACCTCCTGATACACATGAGAAGAAAAGGCCGGGCCTTGGTCACTTTCATCAACTTCTGGAACACCATATCTGCATATAACTTCCATCACCAGTTTCTTTGCTGTGGTCTTTGCAGTCACGTTGGTAACGGGGAATGCTTCTGGCCAACTGGAGAACATGTCGACAACCACCAGACAATATGCATACCTTCCAGACTTAGGCAACGTGATGAGATCCACCTGGAGCTTTTGGAAAGGATAGTCGGGCTTAGCAAGATACTTCGGGGGTACACGTTGAAGTTGACCGGGATTGCAGGTCTGACAGATACCTCGATGTGTGGGCCCATGTGCCCACGTGGCAATAGCAGGGTACATCCGCTTAGGGAGACACACAAGTTGGTCCTTTTTCCAGAGACCATTGTTCATACATGCTCCATCAGCTTTCCACTGCTTCACTTCTTCCTTTGGAAACATTCTCTGCATCGTCATTAAGCGGTCTTGCGGGTTCCGGCAGAAAACCTCAGTCTGGCATAGATCATCAGGTTCCTGTAGAGTCAGTGTTTCTTGTAACTGTTTACGCTGAGAGCGTGTGGTCACCATAGCTGGTATGGTCTGTTCAACGGGCAGAAGAGCAGCGGCTTTTGCTTGCATATCCGTAAAGGCGTTACCAACAGTCTGTGGACTGTTCCTAGGACCGTGCTCCTTAACTTTGATAATGGCCACCTGAGTAGGTAATTTGATTGAGTCCATGAGGGTTTTAACAGCTTCAGCATTCTTCACTGGAGTCCCGGCAGTAGTAATAAACCCTCGATTGGCCCATAGGGCTCCGAAATCATGAGCAATACCAAATGCATACTGTGAGTCCGTGTATATATTAGCCCGCCTGTCTTTGGCCAGAACACATGCAGTAGACAGAGCCTGACGTTCTGCTTCTTGTCCTGACAGGGAGGGAGAGAGTGCAGCTCCGTGCACTACAGTATCTTCCGTAGTAACAGCGTATCCTGTGTGGAATCTGCCAAAATCATCAGCATATCTTGAACAGTCTTCCAGGGCCTTGTAGAGAGGTTGCATTATGCGGGATGCGTCCGGTATCCACTGACAACAATAAGTACATAGTCCAAGGAAACGTTGGAGTTCAGTCACATCTTTTGTAGCTGACGGCTATTTTTCTTTCTTCTGTGAGGTGTCTGGCACCCTGAAGGAGACAGTGACCCAAAAATATCACTTGACCAAGGCAGAACCGAAGTTTCGAGGCCGAAACCCGACAGTTGAGATCTGCCAGAAACTTGTGAAAACTAACAGTGGCAACAATGGCTTCCTGCTGTCTGTGCACACAACAAAAAAATTACCCACATACTGAAGCAGCGTGACATAGGGATATTCTAACTGCCAGGGTTAGCGACACTCGCCCATATTTTTTTTTTTCTCAAACTGATTGGGAAAGGACATGTAAGATACACATCTCATTATATTCATCTGCATAGGGGTTATATAACGTAAATACCATTTGACCATCATCTTGGAATCATATTCTGGAGCTGAACTGTGATAATAAAATTGCCCCAGTAAATTTACCGAACATGAGGGAGAGATTACGAACTGAGCAGTAACTTCAGGGAAAGGACCCACAGGGATGGGTTTTGTAAGAGTATATTTATTGGGTCTGCCATCTACTCTAATTAAAACAAGCTCTTGATCTGAGAATTAACATAGCAAGGGAGATTTCCAGACACAGGGTTAAAATGGATATTGGAGTATGAGACTGGATTTGAGTAAGGGAGGGGGGCTGGAGCTAAAGTCTGTTGCTTGGGCCACTGATAAGGAACCGAGCTGCGTCCTTGAAGCTGCGGTGGTGGGGGCTAGAGAGCGAGCAGAGATCGCTGCAGCTGCTGATTTAGAGTGGGTTAAGTTCTTCTGGAAACTTTGTACTACTTTTTTTTTTTTTTTTTTTCAATGCAACGTCCGGAATGGAAGTCTCAATATCGGATCTGACTGACATTATTGCCTGTTTCAATTCAGATTTAAGGCTGGACATCAAAGCTACCACAAAAAGGTGTGAATGGGCTTTATTATACAGTGAAAACCACAAATCTTTAAGTACTACCATAAGACGCCCATAGAACGTCTCGGCAGTCTCCCCCTTGTCCTGTGTGACATATGTGAGGGAGGTAGCTTGGTCCGCTAGTCTATCTTATGCCCAAACCTTTAAAGCATTACAGAAATCAACATCACTCTCATAGGTTCCCCCGTCCAGGTTCACATTATACATTATGCCACCCTCAATAATTGGAAAATACCCCTCCCCAGCCTTCACTTGGAGTAAGTGTAACAGATCTTTCCGGGGAGTGGAATAAATCTCTCGATTCGCTGCTATTTGTCTATAGAAGGCCATGGGGGATGTTTCTGGATCAGGTAACTGGTTACAAAGGGTGTTCATCTGGGATGGAGAAAAGGGGGTATACTTTGGCCTGTCAGGAATAGTTTCCACATCATCTCCAAACTCTGATATCACTGACTCGGAGGCGGGAGGAGGTGGCGGTAGTACGGGCACAAGGGGCATCTGCTGTGGAAGTGGGGCAGGAGGCTCTGTTACAGTTAGAGATTGTATTGCCTGATGGGCCGTTAGGCGGCTGTCAAGGACAAATCGGACCTCCTCCAATTTTATGGGGTTTTTATGTATACACCGCTCTATTGCTGATACTATGACCATGGCGGCATCCTTCCTGGGATATTGAAAGATACCGGCAGAGATTAATGGTATGGCCATTGTACGTTGAGGCATCGTACTGGGGGGGGCAGAGGAGGCATACAGGATTGCATTCTGGACAGCCTCGGTAAGTAATTGTTGGGATCTTAGAATATTGGTAGGATCATATCGTGGTCCCACTGCATGTATCACATGTTGGCACGGCAGCTGTCCTGCTCTGGTTGCTGCGACCTGTCCTGTTTCTACCTGGCCATAAGTTTGTATATATGAATTAGATTCTTCCTGTATTATAGGTCCACCTTTCTGTGAAATTGTAGCGGCCAGTCCTCCAGCATGGTGGAGTTGATTATTTGCGGCATTTACTATGGCCCCAACGTGCTGCTTCGTAAGATCCCCTGTCCCTATCCTAAAGAGCACATCATGGCTGTGGGGTCCAGGAATAACATTGGAATACATTTCCTGGAAATCTTCTTTCTCCTCTGTGTATCCCGTCTCTGAGCGGGTGACTAAAGTAGGAGGGGGTGGATACTCATAACCGCTAGCAATACTAGGCATGACAGGAGCTGGTGCTGGTGGTGGCTGATAATAAGTGCCGTCAGCGTTTAGCAAGGGAAAGGTGGGGGCTACAACTCCGGGTCTTCTTACTTCACAATTGTAGCAGACCTGTCTCCACTGAGAATTAGTAACTCTGCATACATCACAAATCCACCCGGCAGGATCATAGGGTGGGGGCGCACTAAGTTTTGGCAGCCCAGGATATATTGGAGCTTTGGGGTTAAGGGGCACGGTGCTTAGAGTCGGGAGAAGAGACTTAATTTTCTGGGGAGGGATCATATTACCCAACAGGGAGCCCCCCTGTTTCAATTTTTTTTTTTTTTTTAAATTATTTGTCTTTCTAACACATTACCCTCAATCACTTTCTCAGTTCCTTCCTGCACCACAAACATCCAGTTTTTGTCATAGCAATAGACAATTTTCCTTTTTTTTCAACGTAACAAAAACAAATCCAAATTCACGTCCTTTGTTAATCCTTAATTTGCTATATATCAACCACTCAACTTGAAACGGGTGAATCTTTTACCAGTCTTTCAATCACACTGATAACCATCTCTTTCAAGTTTCCTTCTAAAACTAGGCACCATTTTTTTACTTTAAACTTACAATGTTTCTTTCTACTTCAATACAATATTGTACTATTGCACATACTACACAAGGATAGAAAATTCAGAAAGGACGCGGCATTGTGCCCCCTCCATACCAGAGACACAGAGATAAGAATTTACAGCATTCCTCAGCACAGAAAGCAGAAAGACACAGCGCAGTTGTTTGACTCCTCCCATCGGGAAATCTACACAGAAACAGAATACAGCAGTTCTCAGACTTAATTAATTTCTACAAAACCTTCATCACACAATTCATATGCCAGAACACCTTAGAAAAACCAATGATTGAGAATATTTTCCTCATCTTTGGGCTAACAGTATCAGATTCAACACACAAATTCAAAGTCTTCTCTTACCTCCATGGAAACATGATTCTCCTTTAGAGCTAAATATCCTTACCTAGTTGTGCACAATACCGAGAGGCCTTTACGGTTTGTTCCACTGGGTCTCTCTGTCCCCCGCTGGGACAACCCAAAAACGCGGTACTCAGTGAAAGGAGGAGGGCGTCTTAGACATTCCCTCCGAATACCTCTGGATATATATACTGTATACTTCTATATATTCCTGAGTTACGTATCCTACCCAATCTTCGATCACCTCACCGCGCCTGATTCTAACAATGATCAGGAATTCAGGATATTTTGACTATAAAGAGAATTACATCACTGGTCAATCCGGGGTGTCCGTCCCTTATGAGGTACGGTTCGAGGACTGGGCCCCCAACGGAACTACACCTCTATATGATTACACCCAAAAATCACCCACCATCGGGGACAAACCTCAGATCCTCTTTGCAGCAACAAACCCAGGAAAACCACACCAAACGGTCAGTCTGGACAGTATAACTGCCAACTTACCGTGGTTGTTGTGGGGGATGATCAGTCCCAATTTTCCAGTGCCTGTGTCCGCTCCGAGGGTCCTTTGTCTTGTTGTCCTCCGGGGGGCAGAGGTGTTCCTGTTTGGGGCCCCACGTTTTCGGGCGCCAAGCTGTTGAGGGAGGATCTAAAGTGATCCTTCACGGTTGACTCAGTGATTTCCAAATTAAGTTAAAGGGCGTTGCCGGCAACTGAAAATGACCAGACGGAGACTCGTGCCTCTGTGTGGGGGATCGAGCAAATCTCTGGGCCCCCGTTTATTGTCTGACTTTTCATAGTCATAGAAATTATACTTCAACCAATCAGCATAAGAACACGTTCACAGTTCTTAACCTATAAGAATGCAGAAAAAACTTAACCCATGAGGATACAGGAAAAATGGAAACTACAGATATGGCTAAAGACAAGGCAATACCACACGGACCAAAAAAGGAAAATATATACAAGGCACGGGAATATTAAAATATGGCTTTATTAAAAGGAATGCCAAATGTTACATAATCAAAAAATATATAAAAACATAAACACTTCCGCGTGACAACAGGATTATACGACTATATATATTAACCAGCACTCTAATCTCCAATTTTACCAGGATTCAAATATTTAGGCTGTACAAGAAGCACTATATATTGCATAAGAAAAAGGAGGGAGGGTTGGGGAGGGGGGGGGGGAAATTAAAATAAAATGAATAATGTGCAAAATCTGTTCATATAAAGTGAATAAGTGCTTTGTAAAGACCAATACGGTTCAGCACATATACAGGGCGCATAGAAGGTGTATAAAATCTTTATAAAGATATATATGATTGCACATAAAAAAACCTAAAACCACAATCAATATGTGAAAAAATGTGGGGAAGGGGGTATAATACCCCTGTTATATAAACAAAATTGGTTTACATAAAGTGCAAAATATAAGGTGCAGTAGAAAAAGTGATAGTGTGCCAGAACCTTACTCCAAGTAAGTAAAAAACCACCCTTCGTCTGGATTAGGATAACTCCGAAACGCGCGTCGGGTACGCGCTGACACAGGAACAGAGGCCCCTCCTCCCCAGGTATATGTGACTACTATATTTTTGGCCGTACAGCTGCACAGTGCAATATGCTAATTTAGGCGGACACCATTGTTTTTCCCTATGGTAGCTATCTGCAAGGGTGGTTTTTTACTTACTTTTTTACCACTTTTTCTACTGCACCTCATATTTTGCACTTTATGTAAACCAATTTTGTTTATATAACAGGGGTATTATACCCCCTTCCCCACATTTTTTCACATATTGATTGTGGTTTTAGGTTTTTTTATGTGCAATCATATATATCTTTATAAAGATTTTATACACCTTCTATGCGCCCTGTATATGTGCTGAACCGTATTGGTCTTTACAAAGCACTTATTCACTTTATATGAGCAGATTTTGCACATTATTCATTTTATTTTATTTCTCCCCCCCCCCCCCCCCCCCCCCCCAACCCTCCCTCCTTTTTCTTATGCAATATATAGTGCTTCTTGTACAGCCTAAATATTTGAATCCTGGTAAAATTGGAGATTAGAGTGCTGGTTAATATATATAGTCGTATAATCCTGTTGTCACGCGGAAGTGTTTATGTTTTTATATATTTTTTGATTATGTAACATTTGGCATTCCTTTTAATAAAGCAATATTTTAATATTCCCGTGCCTTGTATATATTTTCCTTTTTTGGTCCGTGTGGTATTGCCTTGTCTTTAGCCTCATTTATGTAGTGGTTTCCACTACAATCGGGCACAGCGCACCCTGGTGGTTTACTATATTCTTTTATTTTATTATTTTTTTAATCTCCTATATAAAGGGATAGGAAAATCATTTTAAACCTACTGTGGGTGTACTGTGTTATTTTATTAAACTACAGATATGGTCATGTCTTTTTGGCATAGAAAAACATATTAACAGATGCCTCAGTCTTGTATAGCGATACCCCCACGAGTCTCTTATCTGGCTCACTCGAGTTAGAATACTCAAGGTCTTTATACCAATTATGAACCATAGACAAGCTGAATAACAAAATGTTATCTTCGTGAGAAACAGGACAGAGTTATTTCATAGCAGCTGTAACCTTCTACCTAAGTAAATAACAGAATTTATCTTTAACCAACAACAAAATGGAGTCAAAGCACAAAATGGAGAATCTTTCATAATTTGTTCCTTCACACTTCTTTAAGAGTCTCCTCTTTCCTCCACTCATTACCTGTAGTAATGGCACCTGTTTAAACTTGTTATCAGTATAAAAAGACACCTGTGCACACCCTCAAACAGTCTGACTCCAAACTCCACTATGGTGAAGACCAAAGAGCTGTCAAAGGACACCAGAAACAAAATTGTAGCCCTGCACCAGGCTGGGAAGACTGAATCTGCAATAGCCAACCAGCTTGGAGTGAAGAAATCAACAGTGGGAGCAATAATTAGAAAATGGAAGACATACAAGACCACTGATAATCTCCCTCGATCTGGGGCTCCACACAAAATCCCACCCCGTGGGGTCAGAATGATCACAAGAACGGTGAGCAAAAATCCCAGAACCACGCGGGGGGACCTAGTGAATGAACTGCAGAGAGCTGGGACCAATGTAACAAGGCCTACCATAAGTAACACACTACGCCACCATGGACTCAGATCCTGCAGTGCCAGATGTGTCCCACTGCTTAAGCCAGTACATGTCCGGGCCCGTCTGAAGTTTGCTAGAGAGCATTTGGATGATCCAGAGGAGTTTTGGGAGAATGTCCTATGGTCTGATGCTGTAGATAAGCCCCCGATGTCACCTGAAAGAGGAGAAAAAGACGTTATATTATATTCACCCAGGGGCAGTCCCGCTGCTGGTCAGGTCGGATGGGCGTCTCTGGTCCGCTGCGGCGCCTCCCATCTTCATTACAAGACGTCCTCTTCTGATCTTCAGCCACGGCTCCGGCGCAGGCGTACTTTGCTCTGCCCTGTTGAGGGCAGAGGATAGTACTGCAGTGCGCAGGCGCCGGAAAGGTCAGAGGCCCGGCGCCTGCGCACTGCAGTACTTTGTCTGCCCTCAACAGGGCAGAGCAAAGTACGCCTGCGCCGGAGCCGTGGCTGAAGATCAGAAGAGGACGTCTTGTAATGAAGATGGGAGGCGCCGCAGTGGACCGGAGACGCCCGTTTGACCTGACCAGCAGCGGGACCGCCTCTGGGTGAGTATAATCTAACGTCTTTTTCTCCTCTTTCAGGTAACATCGGGGGCTAATCTACAGCATTACAAAATGCTGCAGATAAGCCCCTGATGCCGGTGGGCTTACCTCGCCCACGAATTTCGGGGTGACAGGTTCCCTTTAAGTAGACATCATAGTTTAGTTAACCGTGACATCACCCACCCGTATGTGACGACCATTCCTTGGACTGCTATTATTCTGTATTTACTAATATCTATTCCGATTATTCACGTTTTCTTTGTTATGAGCGTGCAATTTATCTATTCTTCTGTCATCACTCTATTTCCTGCTGCTACTGAACAGGAAAGATTACATTCTGCCAAACCAAAATATAGTTTAATTTCGTTCAATGTAATGATGCTAAAACAAGCGCTGCTGTGTAGCCCGCTCCACTAGGTTCAATACAAAAGGTTAGATTGGGAAATTAACATCAGTTTGCTAAAGCAACATCAGTACGCTCAATTCAGCCTGGAAGATTGATATGCTTTATTGGAAATTTTTGTAGAAACAAAGGAGCCATGCTTCACTGCCTATATTTGTTAAAGTGATGTTCTCTATGGTTCACGCTAAAGTGATATGGCCATGCTCACTTAGATGTAATGGAGAAAGACTGCAGAATGAATATCTGTAATGTGCGTGTCATTTACACTAGTCTTCCCCTTGATACCTGTAGAGTTTTGTTAGCTGATTCGCTGTTTTTTTTTTAAAAATGCAATTCCTTTATTTAAAAAGGCTGCATTCTTGTAATCTGAGAGTAAAAAGTTTTGTTTATTTATTTTCTTAGATATTCAGTGATAAGAAAAACTTAGTTTTACGTATCGGGATGTAATAAAAAATAAATTTCCTTAATAGCTCTTGAAACTAGGTATATACAACTTCAGATGAATAAGATCACATGATAAATTACCCTGACATTATGTGTTTAACAACATCTTTGCCAAAATGTAGAAATGACATGTGAAAAATGATGTACACCCTATGAATCTATAACTTTTAGAACCATCTTTAACAGCAATCACTATAAGTAATGAATTTCTGTATGACTTTATCAGTGTCTCACATCATTCTGGAGGAACTTTGGGCCACTGTTCCTTACGACGTTGCTAAACCCCTTAGTGGCCACCAGTACACCCTTACCTCAGATATAAGTGAACAGCATCCCCCCAACAAGTGAAAATGCTGTAGCCGACGTCCTGCTGCATCAGTCAGGATCAGGGTTTGCATCGACCAATGCCTTTTAACCCATTGGATGGATGCTGCTGTTAATAGTGACTGCAGCATCTAGATGGTTAACAGAGTGTGGGAGCTCCCTCTTTAATCCAAACGGCATCCTGAGATCATGATTGTGTAGTCCTGTTGGTTTCCAGGGCAATTTAAGGCCAAATAGCGGCCTAATAGTCTGCCGCCTTTAGTGACCTGTTCAGGAGTTAGCGACATTTACGTGGTAAAAATAATATTTATCTTTCCTGTCATGCCACTTTGCATTAATTCCTGAAAAAAAAATGAAAAATCACTACTACAATTGTAAACCTTTTAGCATTCTAACAAAATAAAAGAACATTTTACAGATTGTTCTAATGTAAAGCAGGCAAAATAGTTTTTTTTTAACAAAAGTAGTAAGGTCACAAATCAACTGTTTCTCTTGCTTTGCAAGTGTCAGTGCCGAACTGATGAATGCCCATGAGTCTGGCACTGGAGCTATCAGAAGACATGGTGACTTGAGCTCAGATAGCCTTTCAGGTTCACAGCTATCAGGTCTAACGGCAGCTGAGAGGCGCGGAAACCTCATGGGAAACTTAGAGGGAAATTTTAAGGTTACTACTGGATTTTCTAGGTTCTAGAATACCTGGAGGCTATGAATAAGGTTACTTTTGGTGTGTATCAGAGCCCACGTTTGCCACGCTGTCAGGTACTCTTCTGGTACCCAAACCAAACTTTTTTTAGATGTCCGTCCAAACCTGCCGGACCCGAACATCCATGGGTTCTCCCATCATTAACCCTTACCAGATTGACGGGTAGAAAACTTTGCTTTTCTAAGATAATTGCTGATGTCTTTGCTCCAGGGCATTGTTTCAGTACATGCCTGAATGCTTCAAACCAGTAAACTGCAAAATAAATTTGCCTTTGTAGAGGTTTTCGCACTTGCTAATGAAAAATTACTCAAGGGCGTTTGATTAGCAGCACCTTCCTGTTGCTTATTGCTTTCGTGGGAACTAAAAGGCTTAAGGTTTACCTAATTTTTCACACACTAGGTCTGCATTTTGGTGTATTTTTCCGCAAACATTGAAATTAAAGAAGTTGTCCAGTCTTAAACTACAAGTCTCCAGTCAATCTATGTGATTGTAGACTTGTGAATCCTCGCATCATGTGGAGAGGAGTCTCCAGTGCCGGAAGCGATATGCAAGCTCCTGGACACATTCTGACTTGACTGTTTCCAGCCTCACTCACTCAAATTTGCATGCACTTGCAAGTGAAATGTGCTTTGGAGTATGCATATTCCAAACTTGCGATCACATGACTCCTAGCACCGGAGCATCCTTAGAGCTTGCAGTGCATGCTATGTGATGATTCACAAGTGTGCTGTCATGGTTTTGCCAGGGACAATGGGCACCTGCCCTGTCCATCGATCTAAGCTATCCCTGTCTCCTGGAAATCTCCTGATGGTGAAGAAACTTGGGTCTCGTACCTTACTATATTCCTATATTAACACTGATCTGTTCCCTCCCCCACCAAGGGATGTGTGTGAAACGTGCATGGAATAACACAAACAACAGACAAGGGTAAATAAACAGGGATAAAAGAAAATAACAATCGTACAAATAAACTCACAAACAATCAAGTGGGAAATATGGGACGTGTAGGAAGGGCAAACCAAGTGGGAAGAGGATAGGGAAGAAAACGCACAAACCAGCTTCACTCACAAATCTCCTGAAAATCACTCCAAACACTTGCTACTAACACAACTTCTCCTTTAACTACAAACCAAGAAGTGGTAACACTTTCACAAATTATTTTACCCTTCAAAATCCTTGTCCTCTGGTGCTGTGAATTAGTCTCTAATTATATATATATATATATATATATATATATATATATATATATATATATATATATATATATATATATATATATGTATAGTCAAAGAAATGTAGTTTCTTAATTTACAGTGAAATTACTTTGTGCATGTAGTCATGATAATTAGTGTTTTCATATTTACACAACTGAGGCGTTAAGTGCTCTGGGCTTGACAGAGCACATAAGGAGCCATTGCCCCCAAAGATTGTTACCCATTGCCTCACCAGCCTTTTTAACTTTATTGATCGCTCACTGACTGATTTAATTTCTCTTGTTCACCTCACACAGACATTGAGCTATAAAACTAAAGAGGCTGGTACTCGGCGGGGAAACAAGATCTAGAAGCAGATTCTCATTAAGTGCTCTTTTAGGGCAAAAGCAGCCTAAGTCACATTTACATATGAATGCTAATCACTTGAAAATGCAACAACAGATTGAAAATAGAAAGGTGCCAACTGATTTACTTTTCAAAGACCTGCATGGCCATAATCCATGATCATACATTACTGCCTTTTAATGGAATAGAATGATTGTGCCATGCAGCCCTACATGCTATAAAAGAGTTATTCTACTCATAAAAGAACAATTGATTTGTCAGAATTGTACAGAAATCCAGAATATTACCGTAGTTAATATTCTACCTCTCATGTTCCATTGATGTCCCTTCAAATTATGTCATTGTAATATCTATCTACACTATTTTGTATACTATGATTATGGCATTACTTGTTTCTAAACATTACCACAATGACTTGATGGGAGAAAAACGTCTTTATTGTGTACATGTCTGTTTATAAAAAAAAACCTGCAGTTGGTAGATTGAAAATTGGCTTTATAATAAGGCCAGAAGGGAAATGTGTATCACATATAAAGATAAAAAGAAACCTATGAGACCAAATGCTGTGCCTTGCAGGAGAGAGGGGAAAAGGAAGCAAGCTCGGTTATTAACAAATAGTGAAATAATGAAAGACAGACTGCAATGTTCACACACATTGATCTTTCCATTTTATTGTAAAATAAATAACATTATATACTTTTGTATCAGATCCATAGTGCAGTATGATCAAAAGGTGTACTTGATGGCTGAGAAAGAAAGTGCTCTTCCTGCTTCAAATTTGGGAAATCAATTACTGTCTAAAAAGATGACAACATTTGTAATAAAAGTTATTCTTAAAGAGGTTGTCAATTACTTTTTAACATTGGCGATTTGTCCTTAGGATAGGTCATCAATGTCTGATCGGTGGAGAGTACGACACTCCGCACCCCCTGCTGATCAGCTGTTCCCTGGTGTTGCCGGCAGCCGGTACTGCTCACTTGTGGAGCTGCACAGCTCAGCTCCATCAACTATATAGTGACCGCGACCGGGTACTGCACATCTACCCCCATTCAAAGCAGTGAGTGAGCGGGTATACAGTCCCTGGCCGCTGCCACTATGTCAGTGCCAGAGCTGTGCTGTGCACAGTTTTATCGGTGGTTTTTACAGATAGATAAATATATGACAAAGCTTCTCCTATCCTTTATAATGTAAATTACAGACAACACACGGATGACACACGCGTGCTGTATGTATTTTTTTTCCTGAGATATAGACTTGTATTGACCCTTTCCATCCATAATACCGAAAAAAAAAATTATCTCTGAGTTAGGCACAGACACACAGTCCTTGAAAAAACATAGATATGTGAACAGCACCATAGACTGTAATGGGTACCTGTTGTATTTGTGGAACACGTATGTGCAACACAGACTGAGGTCTCATTTAGATGTCTGAAGGGGGCGCCACCACTTAAAGTGCCTAAGGCAGCACAAATGCCAAATACGGCCCTGTATAGAATAAAAAAGATGTCTGTGAATGCAAAAAAAAATTGTAGAACACCTATCAGCTTCCCTCCTGTGAGCATGGCCACCTGTCACCCATCCATGAGGGTGGTGGTTATTTAGTATTTTAAATGTTCTGGGGCAAGGCTTGTATAAGGTGCCAGTCACACAGATAGATGTACTTTACCATGGCAGCTTATGGCCTATTAATGGTCCCCATACTTTTTTTTTTATTATTTATGCTTGCTTATAAAAAATAGCACCGGCATAGCACAGTTTTTACCGACATCATCATCACTGTCCCCATTGGGACTCTCATTCTAGATTCCCTATCATTATGTCTTTGGAGTTTCGTAGAAAACCAGAGTACCCAGAAGAAACACACATAGAACATGCAAAAAGCCCTTAAAGATGGTGTCCTTGGTGTGGGATTTGATCCCAGTACCCCAGTGCTGCAAAGCAACAATGCTAACCACTGAGCCACCGTGCTGCCCTGCACAATGTAAGTGCACCCCACAAGGGGCGAGTATGAGTAATCACTATAGCAAGGCTCTGTATCAGTTCTAAGTCTTCCATCAATTGAGTGACTCTGATCTATGCTCATCCAGGGTCACACATTGGCCATACCTCATTCTATCTAAATAGCAGGGTGAAAGGAAATGGCTGGATTAATGGAAATCATATTTTATTCTCAATCATTTCAAAGTTAATGTAGTGTGGCACTGGCAGTACAGAAACAAAACAACTTACAGAGCTTATTATTATTTAAGACATTTGTGTTTTAAGCACAAAGGTTTTTAACCCCTTCATGACCTTGGGATTTTTCGTTTTTCCGTGTTCGTTTTTCACTCCCCTCCTTCCCAGAGCCATAACTTTTTAATTTTTCCATCAATTTGGCCATGTGACGGCTTATTTTTTGCGGGACGAGTTGTACTTTTGAACGACATCATTGGTTTTAGCATGTCGTGTACTAGAAAACTGGAAAAAAATTCCAAGTGCGGTGAAATTGCAAAAAAAGTACAGTCTCACACTTGTTTTTTGTTTGGCTTTTTTTGCTAGGTTCACTAAATGCTAAAACTGACCTGACATTATGATTCTCCAGGTCAGTACGAGTTCATAGACATACTGAGTTCTGCATCAGGTTAAAACTATTTGGGATATGTTTCGGTCACAATTTATTGTCTGAATATTTTTTTGAGAGTAAATGATACAAATTGTAGTGATTTCCTGCTTCCATGGTTTGTGTACCTTTAAGCAATCTATTCTTTTTTCAATCATTTACTGTTGAACAGCGATGAAGTGAGCATTCCTGGTAGAGCGGACCATTTTACAGTAATGCTTCATGTGTAAGAAAAATCAAATTTTGACTTTGGATGTCCTTTAAATGTTTCATAAAAATGTCAGAGACTCATAAAAACTGCAGCTTGTGCCTAAAAAATACATGTTATATAAATAGTTTTACTTCTTTAAACGCTTGACTAAAGAAACACGCCAGTTTTATCTTCTGGTAACCAGTAATATGCATACTGTATTATTGAAAGTCCGTAGAGACTATGTAAGTTCTCCAAAATATCAGAAACTGCTCAGGCTGTGTAATCGCTATGTGAAGCAAATGAAATGTTGCCTGGAAAAGAGACCACAGTGCTTCTGTGCATTTCCATCAAATTATTATTTAACTAGATGGCAGCCCGATTCTAAAGAATCGGGAGTCTAGAATCCATATATACTTTATTTATTCAAATGTAAGAATAATACAATTAATAAATAATAGTAAGAAAGAACAAAAATAATAGGCAGTATATGGAGAAAACACCAAACAAAAGTTCAAAATTGGTGTGAAAATGTCACTGAACCACTTCACAACTAAATATATATAGTTTTGGTAAATGGTATTATCATTTTTTTGACGAAATTCGGCAGGAGCTTGAAGAGCAACGTCACTGGGCCCGCCTCCACGCAGTAGAAACTTGCTGTGAGGTAAAAATTCAAAAATCACACCAAAATGGCGGGCGGAGTGTGTCACAGTACGGCACATTTCTGATTGGTCGCTCGCAGCAGGCGGCAACCAATCAGACACTGGACACTGTTGACGTCACTTATCTCCGGACATTAGCTCCGGACATTAGCTCCGGACATTAGCTCCGGACAAAGCCACGGAAGTTGGCACAAATTGCAGGAAGTAGTATTCTAGGCAATTATATATTAGATCTGTACTTTATCATATGGCAACATTACTCACCCTGCACGGTGGTCTTAGAAATGCTATGATCAGGTCACTAATTTCTAAAGTCCTATACTTGTACACGTGACATTGTTTAGGCCCAAGATAAGTACATACATATATATATATATATATATATATATATATATATATATATATATATATATATATATACACACAGTATGTGGCATTAAGATAAAGGCAGAGGTGTGAAGGAAGTAGTTCTAATGCTCAGATCATTCGTTTTTCCTTAGTTCCTAAAGAATAAACTAGTTTTTTTGTTCATATTTTGCAGGTGCTTTGATTACCTGCAGATTGGTGAGAGTACGAACCCTGAGACACCCACAGATTATCCAATAGGCCCCTCAAAAGTGTACAGCTCAGAAGACAGTAGCTGGCTGTTCAAGAGACTAGGTCACACAACTACCGTCTGGTCGTGCTCGCAGAACGGGATTTGGACTCAATAAAAAGCGTAGACTATAAAGCTATCTACTTAATCCCAACTCCATCCTATGTGCAAATGAGCTACGTGCTCCCGTCTGTTGAGTAGCACACTGGGGGGGTTAGATATTAGCCAATCAGACTGAGTCTCAGCGCACCTCCAAAATGCAGGCAATTGAAGCGCCTGCCAAATATGAAAAAAACATCTTCAAAGTCTAGTTACTCTTTAACTCACAGATTGCTTTTCTTCACACGGGGCAAAGATTTATTTGGAGCTATTTTGCTTTCATTTATTTAATTTAGCAAAAAAAAAAGATTTCCTTATTCCATTTAGAGGTAGGCAGTAGGTAGCTTTCACGCAGGCACTAAATTCTTGTCTTAAAATAATGTGGCTTTTATTTTTAACAGGCTGCACAGCACGAAACAAAACCATGAACATAAATCCCTAGCTTTGTCCAGGTGCTAACTAAACAACACAGACCCTGGCTACTCAGACACCTCTGAGTTAGTTCCAGCTCGTTCAGAAAAAACCGCTGTTGTCCATAGGGACCACTGATACCTGCAGTTTGATGCACATAGATAGACTGTCCTGCCTCTTCTCTGGGACAGATTTTGGCTTGTCACTCTCTTTAGCTCCAGAACAAATCCACTCTGGTCAGCTTCCCCCCAGTTGATTGACTTAGGTGAACACCTAGCCTGGTTATATGCAGAGCCAGCCAGTTGCAAATAATCAGAGCCTGTAGAGCTAGGATTTAATCCTCTCTACCTGGCTTTGCTACTGTCCCCACCACCTCTGCCCAAAGTCGGGAGCTGGGCAACATCTGTCAATACACAGAGCTTACAGGGCTTTCAATTGACCCGAATGTGAGGCTCATGCTTGATGACACGAGGGTGACCTAGTACCTCTAAGAACCTGCCCCTATTTTGGGTACTGATTTTTGTTCATAATGATTTTGGGACTTTGCTACCACATCATGGAGAACAAATTACAGATCTTTTGTGGATGTAGGGTTTGTAAAAGTTCTTGACGTTCCCTTTAAGGCATTGTCAACCCAAATTATTATCTTACAATAATCATTGACTAACAATGCACAACAAGTAGTTAACCATGTTCTCTTCTCAAATCCTTCATGACTATTGGACATACCATAATGGAAATCCTTCAAAGCATCAGGTTTTATTGGTACCTAGGAATTTGTACTACATGTTGATGTTGTTTTTTTTACGTTTCCTAAAAATGTTGGACAGCTTTATTGCCTTTGGAAATTAATTATTATTATTATTTTTTTTAATTAAAGAAAACCTCCAATGTCTTATTTATTTTATTTTTTTTTCTCATTACGATTTTGGGAAAGAATAAAATTTACAGTACTTTTAAACGGAATGGTCGATCACACCAATGTATATTGCTTTGTCACATTTTTTATGGTAATAAGTGCCTATTATGTGGAAAGGATGTACAATTCTTTTGATCGAAACCCAGCACTTAATCTAACACTGTTCACAATAATGGCAGATTAGAACTGGATTCCTGCAGTCTCTGAATTAGAGAGCAAGAGGCTTACCTTCTATGTAATGGAGGGAACGTATAATGCATCCGTATGGGGAAAAAAATAGGTGAACAGTTTGAAGCAAGGTGGATTCAGACTTTGGGAATGAAACATGCTTTGCTGTTATTTTTCTGGGATATTAAATGAGGTGCATCAAATGGATTTATTTATGCTGCGCTTACATAGAGAGTAGATTAGTATGGACACAACCTAAGTGATGAAGAATATTGACTTCAGAGATCTGGAGAAATCTGCTCCAAGCACTTGGTAAAAGAAAAATAGTGAATGGACCCTGATTACTTTTCTCTTGTGTCAAGGAGTCAATATTAAAGGTAGCCCTTTTTGCTTTATAAAGTGTGTCCGCATTCGACTGAAGAAGAAAACATGCCATGAAGTGTAATGGACCATAGTTAACCTCTCTGCTGATGTTTGCTCAGATTGCATTGTGTGTTCTGCAGTTTTAGGATGCTCTGTGTTACATTTTATTTATGTAACACTTTTTGAATTCTATTCTGATTTCAGAAACTGTTTAGTATAGTTAGGTGTTTTCCAACATCTCGTACCTTAAGAGCTACATTCAGCTCTTAGAGAGGGTCTTCTACCTCCACACAGAAGTGACACCCAGATCCTCTATTACCGCTATAACAACCAAAGCTTCCTCACAGAAATCAAACTGGGAAAGTATTGTTACACCTAAGGGTCCTACATGGGCTTAACAATTGCAGTCATAGAGGGCATGACCACAGCCGTTCCTGTGCTGATAAGAGGACCTACGACGCCAGCTCTAATTTCAGCTGAATGTGCATCCCCGGATGCACATTCAGTGTAAGTGTATTGCGAAACAGGGGTCTCTGCAATACACGCTGGCAGCCAATCAGAGGCCAGCAGCGGACATTGGCATGCACGTGACTAGGAGCCAATGGCAGTGATATCTTGTGCTCCCATCACTTGTACACTGAAGTCAGCTTCAGAAGAGTACGTCTTACGGCAGGACAGCAAAGGGAAGGTGAATAGATTTTTTTTCTTCTATGCATTAAAAAACAGCGGCAGAATGGTGGACATATACCTGGATGTGAGATATATATACCAGGCAGGAGCCCAAGATGGGGGACATTACTACATAATGGGGTAAGGGGTCAATTTGTATGTCCTTTTAGTATTTAGAATGCTACAAGGGCCTATACATCTGTCCAATGTCCTGGGGCAGTGTGTGTCTGTGTGAGGGAGGATGACAGGTCCTAATTTTGCACTAGAGCCCATCAGATTCTAGTTACGCCACTGTGTTCCTACTTTACCATCATTCTCTATTTTGCATCAGTCACTTCCACCACACCATCTCTTTATGTACAGTGGTGCAAAAAAGTATTTAGTCAGTCAGCAATAGTGCAAGTTCCACCACTTAAAAAAATGAGAGGCGTCTGTAATTTACATCATAGGTAGACCTCAACTATGGGAGACAAACTGAGAAAAAAAAATCCAGAAAATCACATTGTCTGTTTTTTTAATATTTTATTTGCATATTATGGTGGAAAATAAATATTTGGTCAGAAACAAAATTTCATCTCAATACTTTGTAATATATCCTTTGTTGGCAATGACAGAGGTCAAACGTTTTCTGTAAGTCTTCACAAGGTTGCCACACACTGTTGTTGGTATGTTGGCCCATTCTTCCATGCAGATCTCCTCTAGAGCAGTGATGTTTTAGGCTTTTCGCTTGGCAACACGAACTTTCAACTCCCTCCAAAGGTTTTCTATAGGGTTGAGATCTGGAGACTGGCTAGGCCACTCCAGGACCTTGAAATGCTTCTTACGAAGCCACTCCTTCGTTGCCCTGGCGGTGTGCTTTGGATCATTGTCATGTTGAAAGACCCAGCCACGTTTCATCTTCAATGCCCTTGCTGATGGAAGGAGGTTTGCACTCAAAATCTCACGATACATGGCCCCATTCATTCTTTCATGTACCCGGATCAGTCGTCCTGGCCCCTTTGCAGAGAAACAGCCCCAAAGCATGATGTTTCCACCACCATGCTTTACAGTAGGTATGGTGTTTGATGGATGCAACTCAGTATTCTTTTTCCTCCAAACACGACAAGTTGTGTTTCTACCAAACAGTTCCAGTTTGGTTTCATCAGACCATAGGACATTCTCCCAAAACTCCTCTGGATCATCCAAATGCTCTCTAGCAAACTTCAGACGGGCCCGGACATGTACTGGCTTAAGCAGTGGGACACGTCTGGCACTGCAGGATCTGAGTCCATGGTGGCGTAGTGTGTTACTTATGCTAGGCCTTGTTACATTGGTCCCAGCTCTCTGCAGTTCATTCACTAGGTCCCCCCGCGTGGTTCTGGGATTTTTGCTCACCGTTCTTGTGATCATTCTGACCCCACAGGGTGGGATTTTGCGTGGAGCCCCAGATCGAAGGAGATTATCAGTGGTCTTGTATGTCTTCCATTTTCTAATTATTGCTCCCACTGTTGATTTCTTCACTTCAAGCTGGTTGGCTATTGCAGATTCAGTCTTCCCAGCCTGGTGCAGGGCTACAATTTTGTTTCTGGTGTCCTTTGACAGCTCTTTGGTCTTCACCATAGTGGAGTTTGGAGTCAGACTTTTTGAGGGTGTGCACAGGTGTCTTTTTATACTGATAACAAGTTTAAACAGGTGCCATTACTACATGTAATTAGTGGAAGAAAGAGGAGACTCTTAAAGAAGAAGTTACAGGTCTGTGAGAGCCAGAAATCTTGATTGTTTGTTTCTGACCAAATACTTATTTTCCACCATAGTATGCAAAAAAAATGATAAAAAAACAGACAATGTGATTTTCTGGATTTTTTTTTCTCAGTTTGTCTCCCATAGTTGAGGTCTACCTATCATGTAAATTACAGACACCTCTCATCTTTTTAAGTGGTGGATCTTGCACTATTGCTGACTGACTAAATACTTTTTTGCCCCACTGTATCTCTTCTGACTGGTATTATCCTTCTGTCTCCATCGTACCACCCTTAAATTATCTGTACACTCCAAAGTTTTCATAAGTCCATACAGAACTGATCTTTTCTCTAGGAATACTCATAAAAATCACCACTTGGAGACCTGCTCTTCATAGCTACTTGCTAGACCTAATGTGCCAAGCTGTCAGACTGCTATGAGCCATACATCAGTCACAGGTTGGAAACCCCTGTTATATATGGAGAAGGTCAAAACTTTAAGTGGTTGTCCTGGATACATTTTTAGTCTAGGCTGGAAAATGTAAAACAAAAATTCACCCTCCTCATATTCAGCGATGCAGTGGTGATATCACAACTACAGCACATGTGACCGCTTCAGCCAGTCACTGGGCTCAGTAGCTCATTGTGTGCACATCAGTATAATTTCTGCAACCAGTGATGGGCTGCAGCGGTCAATTTACTGTAGTGATGTCACCGCTGTAGCCTGTGAACAAAGACGGGGCGGTGTCGGAGACACAGCACTGAGCCTAGGGTGAGTAACAGCTCAGTTTATTGTTTTGTGTCTTCATGCCTCTGAGGAACTAAAAGTTTATCCCAGGCAACCCGTTTAAGTTAAGTGATTAACAGTAAAACAACCTAACCCATAACATTTTGGATTTCATCTCCTTTTTAGCAGAAGTTACTGGCCAATCCTCATTTAAATTTAGGGACAGCTGAACTGTCTCCTTGCTTCTCGATAATGCTGGATTTTAATGAGGTCTGTCTGCATCTTATGCATCCACAGTTATCATGGTGATGGATACTAAATCTCCTCGGAGAACCATAGACGGATTTATAACAGAAAGCGACTTACTTACAAAGTACGGGAGCAATATCCCCTTGACACAGTATGCTCTTTTCATGGTGATTACTATACATACACCTTTTGGCTCAGAGACATTGCAGTGGTGGCATCGAGGAATCATTCCAGCTTCACATTGCAGGACCAGGTGTTCATGTTCTGATGCATTGTTCCCCAGTAAGGTGCCATATTACAAAGATATTCTCCCCGATACATAATACTTCTCTAAATTTGTCATGTTAGACAGCATTTTTTCTTCTCTGAATCTGACAGAAACCAAAACGAGTCCAATATGGAGCTGTAATAGAGCCTTGTACATGAGGGCCTGGCTAGAAGACCATTCTTTTATTTATACCTAAGTATATAATTAATCATGACCCTTTTTGTTAAGTAGTTTACCGCCCTGTGCCAGCAGTGATAAATGAATGCTTTGTCCGACTTCTGTGTTTAGCTTTTAATTGCACAAATAAAAGTTGCTTTTTAGAGGCATCCTCATTTTTTATGTTTGTATTTTAGAGCTCTCAATGAATGAGACTACTAACGTTTTCTTTGAAACTTTTTAAAGGCTAAGTTAGAAGGACTGCCTGTTTTAGACAAGGCCCTTTTAACCCCTTAGCGACCGCCGATACGCCTTTTAATGGCGGCCGCTAAGGGTACTTAAACCACAGCGCCGTTAATTAACGGCGCTGGGGAAAAAGTCAATAGCGCCCCCCACAGGCCGATTTACTCCGGGGTCTCGGCTGCCGGGGGTAGCCGAGACCCCAGAGAACATGATTGGGGGGGTTTTTAACCCACCCCGCATTTGCGATCGCCGGTAATTAACCGTTTACCGGCGATCGCAAAAAAAAAAAAAAGCGATCTCTTTTTAATTTCTCTGTCCTCCGATGTGATCGCACATCGGAGGACAGAGAAAAGGGGTCCCAGGTGGCCCCCCAATACTCACCTAGCTCCCCCGATGCTCCTCGTGTCTCCCGGTGGGTGCCGCCATCTTTAAAATGGCGGGCGCATGCGCAGTGCGCCCGCCAGCCGGCACCGGGAGAATCTTTTGGGTCTCGGCTGCCGGGGGTAGCCGAGACCCCAAAGAGCATGATCGGGGTCGGTTTTACCGACCCCTGTTTTGCGATCGCCGGTAATTAACTGTTTACCGGCGACCGCAAAAAAAAAAAAAAAAGTAAAGTGTAATTCTCTGTCCTCTGATGTGATCGCACATCAGAGGACAGAGAAATAGGGGGATTCGGGGACCCTACAATTCTCACCTGTGTCCCTAGATCCTCTTGCTGCTCCTCATGGCCGCCGGCAGAAGAACATGGCAGACGCATGCCCAGTGCGCCCGCCATCTGTCTCCATCTGCCGGCCGGCAGGAGAACAGCAGTTGGGGCTAAAATTAGGGGTAGGGTTAGGGGTAGGGTTAGGTTAGGGGTAGGGTTAGGGGTAGGGGTAGGGTTAGGGGTAGGGTTAGGTTAGGGTTAAGGGTTAGGTTAGGGGTAGGGTTAGGGCTAGGGTTAGGGCTAGGGTTGGGGCTAAATATAGGGTTTGGGTTGGGGCTAAATTTAGGGTTAGGGTTGGGGCTAAATTTAGGGTTAGGCTTCTTTCACACTTACGTCGGTACGGGGCCGTCGCAATGCGTCGGCCCGACATACCGACGCACGTTGTGAAAATTGTGCACAACGTGGGCAGCAGCTGTAGTTTTTCAACGCATCCGCTGCCCAATCTATGTCCTGGGGAGGAGGGGGCGGAGTTACGGCCACGCATGCGCGGTCAGAAATGGCAGATGCGACGTACAAAAAAACGTTTCATTGAACTTTTTTTGTGCCGACGCTCCGCCAAAACACAACTGATCCAGTGCACGACGGACGCGACGTGTGGCCATCCGTCACGATCCGTCGGCAATACAAGTCTATGGGCAAAAAACGCATCCTGCGGGCACATTTGCAGGATCCGTTTCTTGTCCAAAACGACGGATTGCGAAGGAATGCCAAACGACGCAAGTGTGAAAGTAGCCTTAGGGCTAGGGTTAGGGTTGGGGCTAAAGTTAGGGCTAGGGTTGGGGCTAAAGTTAGGTTTAGAGCTGGGATTAGGGTTAGGGTTTGTATTAGGGTTAGGGTTGGCATTAGGGTTACGCTTGGGATTAGGGTTAGGTTTGGGATTAGGGTTAAGGTTAGGGTTGTGATTAGGGGTGTATTGGGATTAGGGTTCGGTTTGAGGTTAGGGTTGAGATTAGGATTAGGGGTGTGTTGGATTTAGGGTTTTGATTAGGGTTATGGTTAGGGTTGACATTAGGGTTGTTTTGGGGTAAGGGTTGTTATTATGGTTAGGGTTAGTGATTAGGATTATGGATCAGGTTGGGATTAGGGTTAGGGGTGTGTTGGGGTTAGGGTTGGAGCTAGAATTGGGGGGTTTCCACTGTTTAGGTACATCAGGGGGTCTCCAAACACGACAGCCAATTTTGCGCTCAAAAAGTCAAATGGTGCTCCCTCCCTTCCGAGCTCTGCCGTGCGCCCAAACAGTGGGTTACCCCCACATATGGGGCATCAGCGTACTCGGGATAAATTGGACAACAACTTCTGGGGTCCAATTTCTCTTGTTACCCTTGTGAAAATAAAAACTTGGGGGCTACAATATCTTTTTTGTGAAAAAAAAAATATTTTTTATTTTCACGACTCTGCATTCTAAACTTCTGTGAAGCACTTGGGCATTCAAAGTTCTCACCACACATCTAGATAAGTTCCTTGGGGGGTCTAGTTTCCAAAATGGGGTGACTTGTGGGGGGTTACTACAGTTTAGGTATATCAGGGGCTCTGCAATCGCAACATAATGCCCACAGACCATTCTATCAAAGTCTGCATTCCAAAAAGGCGCTCCTTCCCTTCCAAGCTCTGCCGTGCGCCCAAACAGTGGTTTACCCCCACATATGGCGCATCAGCGTACTCGGGATAAATTGCACAACAACTATTGCAGTCCAATTTCTCCTGTTACCCTTGTGAAAATAAAAACTTGGGGGCTACAATATCTTTTTTGTGGAAAAAAAATATTTTTTATTTTCACGACTCTGCATTCTAAACTTCTGTGAAGCACTTGGGCATTCAAAGTTCTCACCACACATCTAGATAAGTTCCTTGGGGGGTCTAGTTTCCAAAATGGGGTCACTTGTGGAGGGTTTCTACTGGTTAGGTACATCAGGGGCTCTGCAAACGCAACATAATACCCGCAGACCATTCTATCAAAGTCTGCATTCCAAAACGGCGCTCCTTCCTTCCGAGCTCTGCCGTGCGCCCAAACAGTGGTTTACCCCCACATATGGGGTACCAGCATACTCAGGACAAATTGGACAACAACTTTTGGGGTCCAATTTCTCTTGTTACCCTTGTGAAAATAAAAACTTGGGGGCTACAATATCTTTTTTTGTGGAAAAAAAAAATATTTTTTATTTTCACGGCTCTGCATTATAAACTTCTGTGAAGCACTTGGGCATTCAAGGTTCTCACCACACATCTAGATAAGTTCCATGGGGGGTCTAGTTTCCAAAATGGGGTCACTTGTGGGGGATTTCTACTGTTTAGGCACATCAGGGGCTCTCCAAACGCGACATGGCGTCCGATCTCAATTCCAGCCAATTCTACATTGAAAAAGTAAAACGGCACTCTTTCTCTTCCAAGCTCTGCGGTGCGCCCAAACAGTGGTTTACCCCCACATATTGGGTATCGACGTACTCAGGAGAAATTGCACAACAACTTTAGTGGTCTAATTTCTCCTGTTACCCTTGTGAAAATAAAAATTTGTGGGCAAAAAGATCATTTTTGTAGAAAAAATGCAATTTTTTTTTTCACGGCTCTACGTTATAAACTTCTGTGAAGCACATGGGGGTTCAAAGTGCTCGCCACACATCTAGATAAGTTCCTTAAGGGGTCTAGTTTCCAAAATGGTGTCACTTGTGGGGGGTTTTCACTGTTTAGGCACATCAGGGGCTCTCCAAACGCGACATGGCGTCCAATCTCAATTCCAGCCAATTCTACATTGAAAAAGTAAAACGGCACTCCTTCTCTTCCAAGCTCTGCGGTGCGCCCTAACAGTGGTTTACCCCCACATATTGGGTATCGGCGTACTCAGGAGAAATTGCACAACAACTTTTGTGGTCTAATTTGTCCTGTTACCCTTGTGAAAATAAGAATTTGTGGGCGAAAAGATCATTTTTGTGTAAACAAAAGCGATTTTTTATTTTCACGGCTCTACGTTATAAACTTCTGTGAAGCACTTGGGGGTTCAAAGTGCTCACCACACATCTAGATAAGTTCCTTAAGGGGTCTAGTTTCCAAAATGGTGTCACATGTGGGGAGTTTCCACTGTTTAGGCACATCAGGGGCTCTCTAAACGTGACATGGCGTCCGATCTCAATTCCAGCCAATTCTGCATTGAAAAAGTCAAACGGCGCTCCTTCACTTCTAAGTTCTGCGGTGCGCCCAAAAAGTGGTTTACCCCCACATATGGGGTATTGGCGTATTCAGGAGAAATTGCGTAACAAAATTTATGGTTACATTTCTGTTTTTACACTTGTGAAAATAAAAAAAAATGGTTCTGAATTAAGATGTTTGCAAAAAAAAGTTAAATGTTCATTTTTTCCTTCCACATTGTTTCAGTTCCTCTGAAGCACGTAAAGGGTTAATAAACTTCTTGAATGTGGTTTTGAGAACCTTGAGGGGTGTAGTTTTTAGAATGGTGTCACACTTCATTATTTTCTATCATATAGACCCCTCAAAATGACTTCAAATGTGATGTGGTCCCTAAAAAAAATGGTGTTGTAAAAATGAGAAATTGCTGGTCAACTTTTAACCCTTATAACTCCCTAACAAAAAAAATTTTGTTTCCAAAATTGTGCTGATGTAAAGTAGACATGTGGGAAATGTTATTTATTAACTATTTTTTGTGACATATCTCTCTGATTTAAGGGCATAAAAATACAAAGTTTGAAAATTGCAAAATTTTAAAAATTTTCGCCATATTTCCGTTTTTTTCATAAATAATCGCAAGTAATATCGAAGAAATGTTACCACTAACATGAAGTACAATATGTCACGAAAAAACAGTCTCAGAATCAGCGGGATCCGTTAAAGCGTTCCAGAGTTATAACCTCATAAAGTGACAGTGGTCAGAATTGCAAAAATTGGCCTGGTCATTAAGTACCAAATTGGCTCTGTCAATAAAGGGTTAATATTGTGTGTTTAGGAATATTTAGACCATCTCGTCCTGTTAACTAGAATCCAAGACCTGCCTCAAGCACTGGTTTGTGCTTCTAAGGTCAGAGTATTGAAACACTACCGGTATATATTTCAGTGGGTGCTGATTCATGCATTTTCTGCTGGGAATGTAAGCATTTTGATTCATTTGGGTGGATTGCTGACAGCTGTGACCATCTTGTCTCTGGGGGACCCACAATTTGAATTGGGGTTATCCTAACCTTTAAGTGGAGCATCAGTCTGATGGATTTAGCCCTTACAACAGATCATATGGTGATTGCTGCAAGTAATTCTATTTCTTACAATGGCTTGTCAAACCGTCGCTCACTTTGTGATTTCCAGACAAAATAATAGGGAGACTTGCTCACATAGTGTAAGAACCATGGATCTCATTTTTTTCTGGAAAGATAATGTGGTAAATTCCCTTAAATAGTCTTGTATGGTGGCAGCTAAGAAGTACACTTTCATATTGTAAAATAATGAGATTTTTTTTTCCTGAAACAAGACTCGAAACAAAAATCTGTAGGGAAATTATCACATATTCAATTTTAGTTTCATTAATTCAGTGTACTTATGTAAAAGATAAATATTGTATCTATGTTTTCAATATTGTAGTTTTCTTCTTTTGCTTAAAATACTTGTCACGATTAATTTTAGGATTCGTGGCAGCTCTGGTTTTGCTATAATTTAAATGTTACTTTTTTATTTTGGTCCAGCAAGGGTTAATGTCTAGTATCCTTGCCTACAGCTGCTTTTTTTTGGCTCATCAGCTGATGTGGTTGGTAACCACTCCCACTATCCTTTAAATGGTCACTTGACCCATCAGCTGACTGTCGTTAATAGAGTTATTCTTTGCAGACCAGCCTTGAGTTAGGAGCTCTTTGGTGTCAGTCGTGTAGCTCCTGATGTGGAGTTCGGGTTCCTTGTGCCATATCCTCTGTTGTTTTTAGCTTTCTAGCAGAGCCAGTAGCTGAGTATTGTTCCCTTTATCTATGTCTGTCCTGTGTTTGTCACTTCACCTGTGTTGATACCATCTGCAGTGGTGAGGCTAGTGTCCTTGCCGACAAGTGCACTAGACAGGGTATATTGAGGTGACAGTCATGGACTAGGCACGTAACGGTGGCAGGGGGAAGGATCCGCATAGGACGTTAGGGGAGCTTAGGGACAGGCACAAGTTGGAGTCAGGAGGTGTCCCATCCTTCGCTCCCTACTTTTCCATCCTGTCATTGGTGTATGCTATATTATCCACCAGACTTTCCCATATCTGAGCGTATCAATACCTTGTTTGACCATATGGGAGATATGGAGCAGAGTGAGTTTACTTAATAGCAGCTCCAATTAATATGAATAAATTAATAATCTCACAGACTATTACAATTTACATTAAGTAATGGGGTGTAGTTTCCCTCCCCAGAGGCCAGATATTGATAATCTGCACAAATTATTACATTTATGTGGGTCTGTTTATTGAGTTTAGCTATCTTAGTACCAAAGACTAAATGATCTCTATCCAAATCCTTCATGCTGTATTCTTGGGCCTGCTAGAGAACAGTAGACACAAGTTAAACCCCATCAATCTAACAGTTGTCAACTATCCATTGGACAGACAGCCATTTGTTTAAATAAACGTATCCCATTGATTCGTATGCCCTCTGTCGATGAGCTGAATTAAAAGGGCTGAGAGGAGAGATATACTTCAGTATTGGACTCTGTATTAAGGGGTTGAGATTAGTTGAGTGGTGTTTGCTGCTTCATTCTGACAAATCAGTGAGGTGAAACGAAATGCTGCTCAGTTGATGCATGTGTCAGCCCTGCTAGAACCCGGAAATGATATAAAATCGCCCCGAAAGCTATGCTGATGTAAATGGCAGAAGATAAAATCGGTCAGACAGGAAAGTGTACAGGAGCAGGCACTGCACAGAAGCATAAGGTGAATTTTACAATTAGATTGACTTGATAACTCAGACATTGTCAGGCTAGTCAGAAGCACTCAGGGGTTGGGTCTGCAGTACTGAGGAGAAGCAAGTGGTGCTGGAAAATGTAGTTTAAGTACCATACATGAGAATAAGACCACCATTCTGTTGCGGGAAGCTGGATGCACCTAGGGGCGGATAGAAATGCAAAAAAGTAGAGGAAGGAAACTGTGTTTGGTTTAGTCTGAATATAAAAAATAAATACGCATTTATTGTGCTTTCTTAAAAATAATGTGATTCTGGGAATAACCCTTTATGCTCTGTGGTGCTTTCTCAGCAAAACTATATAGCGATATTGATTGGAGGATGTGCCCCAGCTCTATGTGAAATAGTTTTATATAGGCAGTAATGGAGTGGAAGAAACAGTTGTAAAATGAACTGAAAAGCTTTTGGTTTTTGTAGCTTCTGTGATTCCAAGTGTAAACCCGAGACTATATTAAGAGCATAACTGAGGAGTAGAAGTAAAGCACAAAGTGTTGTTTTAAACATCCCTAACGCCTAAACAATGATTTTATTGCAATATAATGACTTGTACATAATAAACGTTCTTCCTATGTGTTTCATTCCTTTCATTTCCATGGATTCGAGTAGAACATTTTCTGTAGATCTAAGAGAATAATGATGCATAATTTTACTCACTGAGCATACGGCCCAAGAATCCAAAACAGTCGAAAAACTAGATGCACAAAGCTAAAACCTCTTTTTTTTTATACCTCATTAAACCAAACTGCAGTGCAAATTAAACCATTGTTTACATCATTAAAACAAACCTCACTTTAAACCTTACTTTGAAAGTGTTTTGTTGTTGCTTACAATAGTTGGATTCTGTTACGGCTGTATTTTCCCAGGAAAACAAAACTTCCCAATTTGTAATTTGGATGCCCCATTTACATATTTATTGTGAAAATTCATCAACTTTGGAAGGAATTAACTAAAACTGTCTTTTTGTTTGCTGGTTTTCCCCTAAAAAAATTGCCCCAAGATGAAAATTCTGTAATGAAAATGCAAAGGCAAAAATTGTATGTATCGAAATGACCAACGCGTCGGGTCGTTGGTGGGTGAGCCTGCATGTATATTTTTCCTTAATTTATTTGTCCTGTTATTTGCATACCCTTGAATACTACATGTTTGCATTTCTAATGGGACTATTTGATAAAGTGATTGCACCACTCTAACTATTTGCTTATTCTTTATTGATTGTTTACTTTACATATGAATCTTGGTACCTACCTTTTTACTTGAAACATAAAACGAAAGAAATGAGCTGGAATATAAGTTGGTATTTATGCAGCATGTAGGCGAGTGTTCACACTGGCAAATGAACAGACAAAACCCAAGATAAAAACAAAGTCCCAAATACCCTGCAGTAATTAAATAAATAGCAATAGTGCATGAAAATAATATAGGGTAATAATTTTTTTAATAATACTAATTTTTATTTATATAGCGCCAACAAATTCTGCAGCACTTTACATTTAAGGGTACTTGGTTAACATATTTTTGATCTTTCACTTGAACCTATTTGCACATATCATTTCTTTTAGTTGGTCATTTTGATACTTGCAATTTTTGTCTATGGGGTTTTGTTACAGAATTTTACATCTTGTGGCAATTTTCACATCATCTCCTTTTTCTGTATTTTATCATGTTGGATATTTATTTCCTTTTTCCTTGTTCTTAATTACATTTCTTTTAAAGATTTATATTATTGGTATTTGCAATCGGCCTAGCACCATTCTCTTTCTTTTGGTTTTTGCAAATTTTGTTCTAATAGGGCATTTATTTAGCTTGAGGTTACAATTCCCTATATTCATTTTTCTGATGTATAACTGCCTTCTGCGACTGAATTACCATTGACTGTGTGGCAACCCCTATGGAAGCACTGATGAAAGCTAGTAATTAGTGGGAGATAAAGAGAGAAACAAGTATAACTATAAATTTGTTGAATTGAGTTTTTAACAGCTTGACCAGAGAAGCCAACTCCAGGATGTGTGTGGCGGTGGAGTTGTAGCGCTCCCAATGCTTGTTCAACAAGGCGTTCATTAGTTTAACTGTTCATGGATAAAATTGCAGACATAAAGAAATTTACATTGGATAAAGCATAAAGGATTGCCAGACATTGAGGCTTTCATCTGTGTGGATTCTGTGTCTCCAGTACAACAAGGCCTATGATATGATTTTCTCAGCGGTCTTGGTGATGAGGTTTGTTGGAGCATCTTGATGAATCAGGAGCTTCTGATGAGTGGCGGTTGTTTCCGTGTGCCACAGCAGAAGTCTTACTCCAGTCTAGCATAAGGAACAGCACAAATTGCCATGAGTTAGGTCGTCACACTCTTGCCGTGTCCGCCTCAGCTCAGTCCATTTTGGCAACACTGGGCGAAACTGGTTTGAAAATGCCAAAAGTCACAACATTTTTGCTTTTCAAAACCGTTTGCACCAGGATGCAGTCAAAATTATTTTGATGAATGTGGACCTTTGTCTTTAGAAAGCATGCATTGCATACATTAACCCCTTCACGACATGCGCCGTACTAGTACTGCGCATGCCGTGAATCCCCCTTTGATGTGGGCTCCGGCGGTGAGCCCACATCAAAGTCGCGACATGTCAGCTGTTTTGTACAGCTGACATGTGCGCGCAATAGCGGCGGGTGAAATCGCTATTCACCCGCCGCTATTAACCTGTTAAATGCCGCTGTCAAACACAGACAGCGGCATTTAACTAACGCATCCGGCCGGGCGGCCGGATATGACATCATCGCCGACCCCGTCACATGATCGGGGGTCGGCGATGCATCAGGAAGGTAACCATAGAGGTCCTTGAGACCTCTATGGTTACTGATGCAGGTCTGCTGTGAGCGCCCCCGTGTGGTCGGCGCTCACAGCACACCTGCATTTCTGCTACATAGCAGCGATCTGATGATCGCTGCTATGTAGCAGAGCCGATCAGGCTATGCCAGCTTCTAGCCTCCCATGGAGGCAATTGAAGCATGGCACAAGTAAAAAAAAAATGTTTTTAAAAATATGAAAAAAATATAAAAAATATAAAAGTTTAAATCACCCCCCTTTCGCCCCATCCTAAATAAAACAATAAAAAAAAACCAAACCTACACGTATTTGGTATCGCCGTGTTCAGAATCGCCCGATCTATCAATTAAAAAAAAGCATTAACCTGATTGCTAAACGGCGTAGCGAGAAAAAAATCCGAAACGCCAGAATTACGTTTTTTTTGGTCGCCGCGACATTGCATTAAAATGCAATAACGGGCGATCAAAAGAACGTATCTGCGCAAAAATGGTATCATTAAAAACATCAGCTCGGCACGCAAAAAATAAGCCCTCACCCGACCCCAGATCACGAAAAATGGAGACGCTACGGGTATCGGAAAATGGCACTTTTTTTTTTTTTTTTTTTTTTAGCAAACGTTGGAATTTTTTTTCACCACTTAGATAAAAAATAACCTAGTCATGTTAGGTGTCTATGAACTCGTAATGACCTGGAGAATCATAATGGCAGGTCAGTTTTAGCATTTAGTGAACCTAGCAAAAAAGCCAAACAAAAAACAAGTGTGGGATTGCACTTTTTTTTGCAATTTCACCGCACTTGGAATTTTTTCCCCGTTTTCTAGTAAAAGACATGGTAAAACCAATGGTGTCGTTCAAAAGTACAACTTGTCCCGCAAAAAATAAGTCCTCACATGACCATATTGACAGAAAAATAAAAAAGTTATGGCTCAGGGAAGGAGGGAAGTGAAAAACGAAAACGCAAAAATGAAAAAGGGCCGCGACTTGAAGGGGTTAAAAGAAATTAGAAAAGTGGTAAACCGATGTGCTCTTCTATGCATTTATAGCCCATGTAAGGACCTCAGCAGAATCATGAAGATCTTGAAGAGTCACTTGTTTTTAGGCAACCATAGGGAACAGAGGGTTGAACACGCAACCTCGGCAACCATGTTTACCAGGCAGGGAGCATCCTAATTATAGTGGTTTATTCTGCTGGTCACGATTTTGGTGGTGCCCAATTAAGTTGTTTGTTTTATGTCATTTTTTTTTTTTTTAAAGGGACACTGTCACCTGAATTTGGAGGGAGCAATCTTCAGCCATGGAGGCGGGGTTTTCGGGTGTTTGATTCACTCTTTCCTTACCCGCTGGCTGCATGCTGGCTGCAATATTGGATTGAAGTTCATTCTCTGTCCTCCGTAGTACATGTCTGCACAAGGTGCAATCTTGCCTTGTGTAGGCGTGTACTATGGAGGACAGAGAATGAACTTCAATCCAATATTGCAGCCAGCATGCAGCCAGCGGGTAAGGAAAGGGTGAATCAGAAACCCCAAAACCCCGCCTCCATGGCTGAAGATTGTTCCCTCCAAATTCAGGTGACAGTGTCCCTTTAATGGGAAAAAACGTGACTGCTGCCGACGATCACTGTCCTCAGCAGGGACACATGGTCACCCTGTGGCCACTGGTTGGCTGCAGCTGTAGCATTGTGAATGTGGGACCACTCTCGGATTTAGGCTGGACCGGATTTGGTGAGTCTTTCCCCTGTTGAGTAGAACACTCCACACTGCCTTATACTTTATCTTCCATATTCTGGTTTTTGTTATCTTGATCTCTGCATATGCTTTGTATTGGCGTGACAGTGAGTATAAAGAAGTATTCAGTCTTCTGTTCGCCAGGGGAAGGATAGTCTTTACAGCTCAACATGGAAGAAGCAGAGGACAGAAGATTTGCCATCTTGCCGAAGAAAGCTTGTGTGCCAGACACCTCTGCCAGAGATGATGTATGTGCTGCCCTGTCAAGCACATGAAGAATTTCTTAAATTAAGGCTGTTTTACTATTGTTCTCTATGTAGTGATACAAACAGAAAAGGCGTGAATATGTATTCTTAAATGCTTAATCTTTCACAACACTTGCTATCCTCACTGTCAAACATGGAGCTGGAAATGGTGAAGAACGCATTCTTCAGGTCAAATACCTGCAAACAATGCAGTGCTCCCACACCACAATGACAAGTGCGCACCTCTGTACATTCCCCCAGAGGACTGTTTCATTTTCCAGCTCCCGTGTGCGGTGAAATGACGCAGTCACGCTTAGCCAGGCTTCAGATTCCTTCTATTCTCTTATTATTAATGTTTGGACATTGAATCTACCTGTATTGTACCGAATGTAACAAGTGCATTTTTATGCAGATAATTTCGGCTGTAGATCACACGATGTTTTGCTCAGTAAATGACTAAGCTGCACGGGCTGTTCTTATTTCCATTAATATTTGTGTTTGTTTTTTTTCTCTGAAGGTAATGGTTTTTGTTCATGCCAGAAATTCTACAGTGCGGACAGCAATGGCCTTGAGGGAGCTAGCGAAAAACAATGGGCACATTTTATATTTTTTGCCAAACCAAGGATCTGATTATGGTCACGCTGAAAAACAGGTAGGAGCTGAATAATCCATTTTATTCTTGAACTTGTCAAACTTGCAAATTGTATTCCCTAGATAAAACATGTTTTTTTGTGGAACAATTTAACTCTTTGCTGCTCTAGAAAAGTGAGGGACAAATACGCTAAAGTTTTTTTTATTATTATTTAACTTTGCTTCTGGTTTGTAGAGTTGAATGTGTTTTCATCTGAGAGGTTGCAATTAGCAAGGGGCTTCATGCCCTACTTAGTGCCACTTGTATCTCTAGCCTGATTAAAGATTGAGTATATTTTCTTATCTCTCCTGCCAGTTTAGCCATATAAGCATGTTAATGTAAAATTACATATTTAGCAGAATCCAGTTTAACTCTTTAAGCACAGACTGGCTTGTTTCTGTTATGCTGCTAAATATGATTTTTGGGGAGAGGGATTGGGTAGTCAAGCCAAAATGTCATTTATAGGGGTTGCTTCCTTTCAGCAATCTGTTGCCCATAAGCTCAATTATATGTAGAAAAAAAAACAACTAAACTTATCCGTGTGTGCAGCTCTGCTTCACTGCCGCTGCCTTTGTCTGTGTTGATCCGTTGCAGTGGTGTCATAAAGTCAACAACGCTGCAGCCCTTTATTGAGCTCAACGGCTCGTGCCTTCCACATTCTACATCTGGGGAAAAAAAATGCAAATGACATCTGCAGAAAGGGAGGAATAGAACTAAGCAACAGCACGTGTGAAAAAGACTTAGGTATACTAATAGATCACAGGCTGCACATCCATCAACCGTATGATGCAGCAGCAAAAAAGGCAAACACAGTTCTAGGATGTATTAAGAGAAGCATAGCGTCTAGATCATATGAAGTAATCCTTCTCTACTCATCATAGTCAGACATCATCTGGAATACTATGCACACTTCTGGGCAGCACATTTTAAAAAAAAAGACTGGAGCAAGTTCAGAGAAGAGCTACCAGGATGGTGAGTGGACTGCAAAGTATGTCTTAGGAGGAACGGTTAAAGGATCTGGGAATGTTGAGCTTGCATAAAAGAAGCCTAAGAGAAGGCTTAATAGCTGTGTACAAATATCTGAAGGGAAGTCACACTGTAGAGGGATCATCTTTATTCTCCATTGAACATGGAAACATGAGAAGCTATGGAACAAAACTGAAAGGGAGAAGATACAGATTAGATATTAGAAAAAAATTTTTGACAGCGATGGTGATCAATGAGTGAAATAGGCTGCCACGATAGGTGGTGAGTTCTCCTTCAATGGACGTCTTCAAACAGAGGCTGGACAGACATCTAAGATGGTTTAGTGAATCCTGTATTGAGCAGGTGGTAGGACTCAATGACCTTGGATGTCCCTTCCAACATTCTATGATTGGCAGAGCTGCTAAGCGCAATGATTTGCTGCAGTGCTGTCAAGGTGACGTCAGCCGTGGCAGGTGAGGCATCGCATGTGGGCAAAGGTGTGTTCACAGGGGGCAACCCCTTTAATTAACAAAACAGATCTTTGTTCTCCAGGTAAGATCTATTAAAGTTTTGGTTTTGAATGAAAACTGGGCGCTGAACTGAGCTATTTTCCTCTGTGCCATGAATAGTGAATGGCGTGTCATTCCTGAGTCCCCTTATGTTCAACATGTGGGTTGTCAGCTGGTCAGTCATTAATTGATTTGCCCCCACTGCACATTTGTCCACCAAACCCTAGTGATCATTATTTGTTCAAAGCAATCTTCCAGTTGTTATAAAGTGTAATGGATTTTTTTTCCATATTCCCATTGCTTTAAATCCATACATTGCACAAACCTTCCATGATGCCTTATTATACTGCCCCTGCCTACCCATGTTTCACTTGTTTTTGGCATGGCAGAAAGGATAACATTACCTCTGTCTATAGTATATGGCATAGCAACTCATCTCCATTGACGTGAGAACCACACACAAGCTGTGGGAAGCAGCTATGTATTTCTAGTCCTGTAGTACCCCTTTAAAGGAAGCCAAATCATGGCGGCTTTGCTCTGTAAGACTTGCTGAGGGACTAGCGCATTGTTATGGCTCAGAATGCATTGCTGAAGCAGGTAATTGTATTCTGTGTATGAGATGCTTCCAAGCGTCTGTGTCTTTAATTTGCTTATTTCCCATGAGAAATTTCAGAGTTTCACTTAGAAAGAAAACATGATTACTACATGAAAATATATGCGTAATTCTGTGACTGTATTTCATGCATGTTAAGGAAAAAGTCATATTTTAATTTTGTCCTTTTCGGATGGAAAATAGTTTTGATTTGTGTCCATGAGCTGTGGAATTAGTGTTGAAATTAAGCTGCATATATATTACTGCTCTGTACTTGTTCCTCAAAAACGGAAACCTTCCTTTTTTTGCACCATTACACATTCCGGCTAAATTTTGTAGCACAGCCTGTCTAAATATTGTGTCCCAGACAAGATATTCCCCCTGAAAGTCCAAGCATTCCTGTTAGTCTGGGAAGAAATGTACTGCCCTTAGGCTACAAGTCTGCAGTCACGCAGATTCTCCGGTGCTGGCGCCAGGAGCTGGCGGTCACATGACTGCAGGTATGCGATTTGCATGCTTACGGCCACACTCCTACTAGATGTGACCGGCCTCTCTCATTACACTTGCATTGAGCAGGTCTAGTCGGCCTGTGGCTGTGTATGCAGTCATGCACCTGCCGCTCCCAATGCTGGCACTGGAGAATCCTCGCAGTGTGCGCCAATCCTGCAGTCATGTAGAATGATTGCAGACTTGTAGCTAAAGGCTGGACAGTCTCTTTAGGTTTCTCGCTCATTACCATACTGCTTCCTTACACAGAGTGCTGCCCTGCCATTTTTCGTGAAAGTAAAGCATCATTCTTTGTACTCATGGAAACCTTTCCCTAATCACAGTCTAGTACTCATTGCTCTGTATGTGGAGGCATAGGCTGAAATTCCAGCAATTGCCGTCTTCTAATGCACTCTTTTGAAGCCTCATTCAGATGCCAGTGATTTTTCCATAAGCAGAAAACAGTCTGATTTTCATCAGTGTTTTGAATCCGCTTTTCCGCATTGCTTGGTCAGTATGTCAGTGAGTTTTCACATATGACAAAAAATAAGCTGCAAAGTTTCTTCTACCCACTGCAATGTTCACAACAGACAGCACACAGATTGCACATGGATGGCAGTGTGAGCTTGCTATCATGTATGGGTTGTTTTGATTAGTGTGATTCAGATAAAAAAAAGGACATGTGTCTATGATTTTTTTGTGTACACATGGTCCATAAAAAACATGGACATGTGAACGACTCCATATGTTATAATGTGTGTGTGTTCTATCCATGAAAATGCCGAAGTGAAGACGTGATTGAAAAAGGGACATCTGAATGCAGCTTAAGGCTATGTTCACACATTGGATTTTTGCAGTAAAGATGCATACAAAAAGCTCATTTTGCTGCGTATTTTGTTGTCTCTTGTGCACACGGATAAAGTTTAGTGCCCCCACCCCCCCAAAAATGAAAATACGATGATGCAACTTCCTTTAAGCGAACCTGTCAGCTGTTTTGGCTGCTATAAGATGCGGCCGCTGCCTTTCAGGGCATTATATAATGCTGTAGATAAGTTTTATTATACTCACCCCGGGGGGCGGTCCGTTCCGATGGGTGTCGCAGGTCCTTGTCCGGCGCCTCCCATCTTCTTGTGATGCCGCCCTCCTGCTTCTTCATCGTTCCCTGGCATCGCGCTCCTGCTCAGGCGTACTTATCTCCCTGTTGAGGGCAGCGTAAAGTACTGCAGTGCGCAGGCGCAGGGAAAGGTCAGAGAGGCCCAGCGCCTGCGCACTGCAGTACTTTCCTCTGCCCTCAACAGGGCAGATAAGTATGCCTGAGCAGGAGCGCGATGCCGGGGAGCGATGAAGAAGCAGGAGGGCGGCATCACAAGAAGATGAGAGGTGCCAGACAAGGACCTCCGACTCCCATCGGAAAGGACCACATCAAACTCCCCCGCAGCTGAGTATAATATAACGTATTTTTCTTCATTTGCAGGTCGGACCGGGGGCTTATCTACAGCTGTAGATAAGCCTTGAAAGGCGGTGGCCCTATATTGCAGCAGCCAAAACAGGTGACAGGTTCCCTTTAAGACTTTTCCAAAACCTGATATCTGTGTCTTTTGCTGCATTTTTGCACTTTCTGTCGGTGAAACAAACGCTGAAAGTGACACGCTGCAGTTGCCAATAACGCAATAGTTTTCCAAATCCATCTAAAAAAAAAACATGAGTTGATGCATGAGATTTTTGAAATCTCATAACTTTTTCTAGTACTGGAAAAGGCAGCTTAAAATTTGCATAAAAAAACCCCAGCAAAAACGCAACATAAACATTTTTTCAATCCTTGTGATCTCTGCGCAGAAAATGGACCGCACAGTATCAATGTTAACCAATCTGGGCAGATAACATGAATGTTTTTCCACATGGGCATAGGTATACGGATAACAATACAGATGAACATTTATCATTAGGCTTTGTGAACTGGAGCTTAAAGGGGTTGTCTAGGTCTGGCACGACAGTCTTAAGTCACTCAATATGACTGAATACTTGTGAATAGGCTTGAGCGAAACGGATCGGACAAATTCAAAAGTCGCCGACTTTTGGCAAAGTCG
The DNA here is from genome assembly GCF_032444005.1 of Ranitomeya imitator. Classification (NCBI taxonomy): domain Eukaryota; kingdom Metazoa; phylum Chordata; class Amphibia; order Anura; family Dendrobatidae; genus Ranitomeya; species Ranitomeya imitator. The sequence goes on from NC_091286.1 coordinate 308,820,303, forward strand.
GGTTTCATGAAACCCGACCCGATCCTAGTGTGGGATCGGCCATGCGGTCGGCGATCTTCGAGAGAGAGAGAAAAAATATATAGATTTCCCATTGACTTTGCATTGGGTTTCGTGTTTCGGTCGATCCCCGACTTTTCACCATAATCGGCCGATTTCACTCGACTCGACTTTTGAGATAGTCGGGTTTTGCGAAACCCGACTCGACCCTAAAAAAGTAAAAGTTGCTCAACCCTACTTGTGAATTATCAAAGTTCACGCTGACGGGATTCTCTGTTGCTGGTGCCAGGAGCTGGCGGTCATGTGACCACAAATAGGCAACATGCATACTTCCGGCCACATTCCGACTAGACGTGCGTGGTTTTTCTCAATTCACTTTTATTGATGATTCACAAGTTCATTGCAGACTTTCATGCCAAACTTGGACCACCCCTTTAACTGTACAGTGACCCTTGAATTATTGGTTTAACACCTATATATTCTCAGTGTTGTACATTTATTGAATAACTCACATATTGGACCTTTTAAAGTATTTTATTCCCTCTTTTATATAAGTTATTTTTTTTTTCCCGAGGATTATGTAAAAAAACAAAAAAGTAACCAAATCTAAATTGCCATAAGTGAATAATCTTTCAAACAAATTACCAAAATGTAAAGTGGGCATTCAGAACCGCTAATGAATTGCACTTATCTAATTGGGCCGCGGATACATTGTATTTTGTTGTGCCAGGTATTTATCATCCTGAAGTTTAGAAAACAATGGGAAGATTTATCAAAGCGCCGTCCCACTGTTTTGTGCGCTAGCTTTTGCAATGTACATTAGCTTGGACCCCATCCAAACATCTGTTCTTAAATAAAATTCTCAATTGTTGGAGACAAATACTCTGAATTTTAATTTGTGCATATGATTTGTACGTTTATAATTGGAAGTAAGTAGCGTGAAGCCGAAAGTTTGCAAAACGGAAATGTTTTGGCAGCAATGCGTTGTAGCATGGCCTGTGCAGTTACCTAGTAGCACAGTATGAGCCATTCCATTCATTTTATTAGCAATGACTTGTGCTACTTGTGTTTTGTCTGGTCATTCCCATGAAGTAAAACAATTATTTTTGTTTTATTCTGTTATTTTTCTTTTGTTCTTTACTGATACTGTTGTCTGCGATCAGTAAGTGAAGCATCCCATAAATTGATAGTCGGAAAACACACGTGTGCTCCTACTATCAAGCTCTTCTACGACGCAGATTCCGTTATCTAATTTGTTATAATGAAACATCCTTAATTTTAAAGAGAACAGGAGCGTCCCTACAGCAAATAGGGAATCAATGTAGAGAAAGATTTGTTTCCTAAGAGCTAGCATCAGGTGTCCTCAGTGATGCAGCCTTGTTCTACTAAGCCAGAAGGGCTCATCAAGCACGTTTGGATTAATATAGATTCAGGGCAGAGATTAAACCACTAATTTGATTGTGTAAAAACTGCATTTTTCTCAGTTTGTGTTGTGTTTGCCTGTTTTATAATGCTTTTTTTCCCTATATTTATCTTTATGTTGATCTTTGGGATGCAAAACAGCTTTTTTTATTAAAAAAAGGAACTGTGTTTTCAACAAAGTTTGCAGATATCAATAGTACATGTATATAGATGAAACTATAGCAGAACTGTGCTTTTTCGTTCTCCACTTATGAGACATTTTTTCACCCTCATGGACTTGTCAGCTACTTTGCAAAAACAGCTCATATACCCAGCACAGCTTGCAGCACAGTGAGATTTCAGGTTGCACAGCCTACGGTAATATATTCGATAAAGAAGCAAGGGATGAGGAGAGAGAAACAGGGTGAGGAAACAAGTAGAGAGAGACAAAGAGCTTTCTGACAAGTCTTTTACCTAATCCAGAGCTCAATTCTCATCTACACTGCACAATATGGTTGTAAAATGTCCTCCGTACTGCTTTTTCTCTTTGGAGTAAGGGAATAAAGAACACAAATCCTTCTCTGTGTGCTGTGATATGTATGAGAGATCCAACAATAGGAGAAAATGTAAATCTGCACCGCTGCTGGCAATTAACCCATCATTTCCATACCATCCATTTGGCTGTGTCAGCAATGCCTCAAATCGCATATGGGATCACTTCGGGTGCTACATCCATAGACAAAACAAAGTCCAAGGTAAAAAAGAAAAAAAAAAAATGATGTGCACTCACCGGTCCCATAAATCAGTTTCCTTTATTTGGACATAAGGCGGTTACAGACGAGGAAAAACGTGCAGATAAAAGGACAACAGCTGCTTCGCACGTATGTGCTTCTACAGGTCCCATTGGCACATGATCAAGATTCCCTGGTCTAAAAGGAACATGACCAGCATTTCCTGGTCTTAAAGGCATTTGACTAGCATTCCCTTGTCTTAAAGGCACATGACCAGTCCCGAAGCTGGTCACCCTAAATGAAATACGGAGCCCTCCGCCACCAATCCCAGCTTATACCAGAGTACCATAGTTCTCCTGAGTGGGCTTCATCACTGCCACATCCCATGGCTTCTTTGATCAAGAGATTAAAGCCCTCTGTGAACCCTCTGTGGCCCGGAGTGCTCGCAGGACCGATATATGTGGTTCCTCTCCTATATGGGAGCCATCGGCTAGCAGGGGCCGCAAGTATTCTAGAAACGTACAGGCGTCTAGAAAATGGAAGCTTCATTTCCTGATCTCCCTCAACCAATGATTTCCTGAGAACAAGACTCTGATATGGATCGGATACTGCCTTGGATCTGGACTCACCAGAACTTCAGAAAAGGATAGATTTGCCTATTTATATCATCAACCAATCTCTGTTGATTGATGAGGGCTATGGTTCTACTCTAGATCACGCAGTGTCCCTCATAAGGAGACTAAACTCCCTCGCAGAGCATTTGTCATTCACCCAGACAGGGAGCGTCCGGATAAGCGATCAACGGGACAGAAGCCTCTGCAAGTGCGGTATCCTTTTTCAGCCAATATTTAAACACGTGGGGTGTCCCCTCCACGTATACCCCCCTACGACGTGGGATGCCATGCCTTGTCTGATTCTTAGGGGTGACGGGTCCTTTAAAAGGGGCATCGATCTCCCCACACCATCAATAGATGAGCACATGGAGTGTCGCCTCCATGTATACTCTTCTGCAGTCAGGCCTAACACCGGAACCAGCCCTGTCCACCCGGTGACCTGAACTCTGTGGATGTACAGTGGCACCCTTTTTTGGCATCCAAGCACCCCCCCTCTGCATCTCCACTATTTAGCAGATGATGCAAGAAGGTGGACAATCCCTCTCCACTTCCCTCTTAAGAGGGTGGTGGATCGAGGGTTCATCATTTTAACTTTGCACTGTCAAAAGAGAACAGAGGTGGCAAGAAACAGCTTTTCCTGACTTTCTGGATGCAGCCGCGCATTCTGTCTTGGCAGATTAACCGGGTAGAGCCTCCTGTGGTTTGTCTACCAGTATTCCTGCCCAATGGGTCATCAATTAAAATTCCAACGGACTGTCAGATAGCAAATCTAGTTCAGTCCGTCTTGCAGCCTCGGGTTGAGTGCTCTACCCTTTGATAGCCACCGAATGGGTTGCTAGAGCAATGGTCTCCTGATCGGAAACCTTAACTACTTTGATTCACATCAGTAACCTTTTCCTGAAGACAGTATAGCTGGTCAATCAAAATTTCTTCAGCGGGAGACTAGCTGGTTCACGCCTCTTGGATGCAGCTAGTTGCGCGGTGCTGTCAGCAGCAAATGCCATTACACCCAGAAGCGATATTTTATTGATCAGCAACAAAACGTATAACACACGCCAAATAGCACGGTATGTTACCACTTCCTTAACCTGTCTATCCACTTATTCAATATAGTAGTATTGTGCCTCTATGTGGACGGTTCCATTAGGTGATTACATCGATATACTATTTACAATTTGCCATCTGTTAGATGTCTTTTTATGTATATACTTTATTTTTCTTCCTGTTTTTTGTTTTTTCATTATCCTGTATATTATTTATATCTTCAGTGACTGATGAAGGTCCATTTTGTTTGGGACCGAAACGTTTTGTTGCTGATCAATAAAATATCTCTTCAGACATTAAGTTGAGTGCCAGGTTTTGTCATATATGGTTATGGTGTTGGAACCTACCTGAGCACCTCCTACCCTCAAGCTGTGCACCAAGTCATATACTTAAATTACACCCAGAAGGGCATTATAGCTCAGAGTATGGAAGCGTACTCTGCATTCAAAAAGCCTCTGACATCACTCCCTAGGATTGCATGTTTCCTATAGACCCAACCAGCAGTGGAAGAATGGTCCAGGACGGTCTAGATCCAAGGGATCTTGGTTCCAAAAAGGGAGGCCGAAAAATAAGACTGATCCTGGACCTCAAACTTTTACCAAGCTGGACATGGTCCTCCTACTTTGGATGGAGTTCCTCCGCTCAGCCATTACTTCAATGGAAAAAGGGTGGAGTTTCTGGCATCCACCGACATTCGGGATGCTTACCTTCACATTCCTATTTTCCCCTCTTCAAAAATTCCTTCACTTTTCCATTCGCAAACAACATTTTCAAGTCACAACCTTGTTCTTCGGCCTTGCTACCACACCCTGAGTGTTCGCAAAGGTCATGGCGTTTGTTATGTTCCTCTTGCACCCTAGAGGCGTGGTCGTCCTGCCCTATCCGGTCGACTTTCTAGCCGCTCTTCCAGGACTACGCTGAGTCGTCTATATCAATTGCTATAATCTCTCTCTCCTGGGCTGGCAGCTTCATCTACACAGGTTTTTCCTCTTTTCCAGCTCAGCAGATATCCTTTTTGAGGATGATCCTGGACACTTCCAGAGGGTTGGTATTTCTCCCTTCATACAAGGCTGTGGCCCTTCAACTCAGACCTCAATAACTTGAGTCATTCCATTCGATTTGCTGGGTGTGGGGTCATGAGGAAAAAAGGTGACAGCAATGGAAGTTCGTTTTCTGTGGGTCAAACAGGCTTTTAGAGGATAGTCTCTGAGCTTATTCCTCATCCAGGGGAGTTCCTTCCAGTTCAATGATTATTAGTGACTACCGATGCCAGCCTTCTTCTCCCGATCTTTGTTCTGGGGATCTGAACAATACGGCTAGTCCTACAGCAGGTGCTCTGCCTTCTGGTGGGTCACCCCATCCGAATTCAATTGGATAATGCCACGGCTGTGCCATACGTCAATCATCTTAGCAGGTACCCTCGGTCAGGCAGCATGGACGAGGTACCTCACATTCTCTGATGGGCCTAGATCTATCATTCGGTGATCTCGGCAGTACACATCCCATGAGTAGATCTCTGGGCGGTAGACTTCCTTAGCCATCAGGGTCCCGCCTCAAGTGAGTGGGAACTTCTCCCGGAAGTCTTCCATCAGATCTGTCTTCACTGGGGCACTCCAGATGTTGTTCAGATGGCGTCCAGACTGAACGCCAATGTACTCGTGTTCATGGTTCGGCCTCAATATCCAAAAGCCATTGCAGTGAAAGCTCTGGTTCTTCCGTGGTACCAGTTTCCATAAACCCCCCCCCCCCCTTCCCCTACTTCCGAAAATCGTTTGGAAGCTAGAAGGCCCCCAGTGGTCGTGGGAGATCCGCACGGACCACGTTAGGTTTTTTTGTTTGTGGAGCTAGTACTTTTTCCGACTTATTGTAACAAAACTGCAAGTAGGGACTTTCTCGCAGGGAGTTTTCACATGTGGTCCTTCCCTTTCACATATTATTAGATCTTTGGGACCTTAAAGGGAACCTATAACCCCTCCCCCCAGGCGGTTTTAACTGAAGGAGCCACCTTGTGCTGCACTAATGCTGCATTCTGTCAAGGTGGCTCTTTTATTTGGTGTCCCTGCCAATGCTGAAATAATCGTTTTTATAATTTGCCCCTCATACCTCTATTTTGTCAGGGGGGCATGTCTTCCCGCTGACACAAACTCCTCCCAGCCATCACTCAGGGCCTCCGGGCACCGCCTCCATTTCCTTCATGAACGTCCCCGGCTCCTGCGCTGTAAGTTCAAAGGGCAGCGCAGACTGCGCATGCCCGAAAAAAAAAAAAGTTCCTGGGAGTCTTACAGCAGACTCCTTTTTTTTGATCCAGACAGACTTTACTATCAGGAAAGGTCACACTTTTTTTCTCTGCGATCTCGTCATCCTGACTAGTCCCTAGACGCTCTGTTCTTTCAGACTTTTTTCCTTATTGCCATCAAGGCAAGGTTGTCCTCAGGCCATCCCCATCCCTTGTTACCATGGTGGCATTGTATTCGCAATGTTACGAGGGCATCGTTCTTCCCTCATCTTTTTCGGCACCAGTCCATAAAACGGGAGGGATGGTTTCTCCATATTCTGGAAGAAGTGAGTGCTCTGAG